>NC_085988.1:24825040-26025040 GCF_030014385.1 Trichomycterus rosablanca
ATAAAAAACATGGTACATTTACTCTTTGTACACAGTTTCTAGTGCATCAAAGTAAGATACTCTTTCAGAATGCAGCTTCATCAGGGGGTGGTTTGCAAAGACACACAAATGTGTGCAGCTGTCAGACAATACAGTCAGCAGCACACATACAAGACGTGACTGTTAATAGTAAACACACACTATACAGGTCCTTCTCAAAAAATTAGCATATTGTGATAAAGTTCATTATTTTCCATAATGTAATGATAAAAATTAAACTTTCATATATTTTAGATTCATTGCACACCAACTGAAATATTTCAGGTCTTTTATTGTTTTAATACTGATGATTTTGGCATACAGCTCATGAAAACCCAAAATTCCTATCTCAAAAAATTAGCATATCATATCAAAGGTTCTCTAAACGAGCTATTAACCTAATCATCTGAATCAACGAATTAACTCTAAACACCTGCAAAAGATTCCTGAGGCTTTTAAAAACTCCCAGCCTGGTTCATTACTCAAAACTGCAATCATGGGTAAGACTGCCGACCTGACTGCTGTCCAGAAGGCCATCATTGACACCCTCAAGCAAGAGGGTAAGACACAGAAAGAAATTTCTGAACGAATAGGCTGTTCCCAGAGTGCTGTATCAAGGCACCTCAGTGGGAAGTCTGTGGGAAGGAAAAAGTGTGGCAGAAAACGCTGCACAACGAGAAGAGGTGACCGGACCCTGAGGAAGATTGTGGAGAAGGGCCGATTCCAGACCTTGGGGGACCTGCGGAAGCAGTGGACTGAGTCTGGAGTAGAAACATCCAGAGCCACCGTGCACAGGCGTGTGCAGGAAATGGGCTACAGGTGCCGCATTCCCCAGGTCAAGCCACTTTTGAACCAGAAACAGCGGCAGAAGCGCCTGACCTGGGCTACAGAGAAGCAGCACTGGACTGTTGCTCAGTGGTCCAAAGTACTGTTTTCGGAAATCAAGGTGCCAGAGTCTGGAGGAAGACTGGGGAGAAGGAAATGCCAAAATGCCTGAAGTCCAGTGTCAAGTACCCACAGTCAGTGATGGTCTGGGGTGCCATGTCAGCTGCTGGTGTTGGTCCACTGTGTTTTATCAAGGGCAGGGTCAATGCAGCTAGCTATCAGGAGATTTTGGAGCACTTCATGCTTCCATCTGCTGAAAAGCTTTATGGAGATGAAGATTTCATTTTTCAGCACGACCTGGCACCTGCTCACAGTGCCAAAACCACTGGTGAATGGTTTACTGACCATGGTATTACTGTGCTCAATTGGCCTGCCAACTCTCCTGACCTGAACCCCATAGAGAATCTGTGGGATATTGTGAAGAGAAAGTTGAGAGACACAAGACCCAACACTCTGGATGAGCTTAAGGCCGCTATCGAAGCATCCTGGGCCTCCATAACACCTCAGCAGTGCCACAGGCTGATTGCCTCCATGCCACGCCGCATTGAAGCAGTCATTTCTGCAAAAGGATTCCCGACCAAGTATTGAGTGCATAACTGAACATAATTATTTGAAGGTTGACTTTTTTTGTATTAAAAACACTTTTCTTTTATTGGTCGGATGAAATATGCTAATTATTTGAGATTATTTGGGTTTTCATGAGCTGTATGCCAAAATCATCAGTATTAAAACAATAAAAGACCTGAAATATTTCAGTTGGTGTGCAATGAATCTAAAATATATGAAAGTTTAATTTTTATCATTACATTATGGAAAATAATGAACTTTATCACAATATGCTAATTTTTTGAGAAGGACCTGTATGTAAGGGTTAAGGGTGGGATGGATGGTGCTTATGTTAGGTCATGCATGTGAGTGGGTTTAGTGCAGGTTAATTGAGGAGGGAAACAGGGTTAGGAGAGTAAGCTGACAGTGTGTGTGGTATTCTGGAAAACACAGTTTTACACCTACCTCATCAGGAAAAAGCCGTTTCAAGGTCTGTACAAAGGAGGATGAGAAAGAGGAAAAGGAAGAAAATGGTTGAAACCCAAAGCAATTGCTCACCCAAAAATTACAGATTTATTTAAGCAATCACAGAAATGATTAACGACTCTATGCACTCTATGCATTAATTCACCCTCTATGCACATGCGCCAATTGTGTTTACAGATTTACACAGAGCTGCAACTTTACACCAGTTTAGAGAAAACTTTAAAGTATACCACTACACATTCAATTCCCAAACGCAAGTTGTTTTGGAGCAAGTATCAGTATGGAGTTTGAATTTGTTAAACTCTGCACATGTAGATCTGTGAGTACTATGTATTTTTTATTCTTAACAAAAATGACGTGGATGTGAAATAATTTTGCATCATGTTCCAGTATAAAAAAACAGTTGTACATATCATGTTATCAATAATACAATATAAAACAATATAATGCACAATTTATCAGTAAGATTACAAATACACTAGCAGCATACAGACTTTAATCATTATTTACATACTATTTATTTTTGACGAGCTTAGTTTATTTATTGCTAGTTTAAAATCTACATTTGTCATGCTGAACTGCATCTGCTTACAGTGTTCATCTTTATCTTACTGTTCTACATTACTACCATGCGAGTTGCTTTGTGCTTGTTTGTTAACAGTTAACCATTACCTTATAACTGTTAGTAACTGGTAAAAAGACATTGACAAAGTTTGCATCCCAAATACAGACAGACATATAGACTACAGAAAATGTCTTAAAAGAGCAATAGATCTGTAAATGATCTAGACAGTTCCCAACCTAAATAACAATTTAACAATTAGCATGTTCCAAAAATCCCCAAAAAGTCCTAAGAGTAAAAGACTGATAATTAGATGATCACAGATTACTTCAAATACCAAGTCATACCGTGTTTAGATGTGTTATGCTGCTGGTATTTTCAAAACTGCTACTAACTCATAAAATTAGGAAAAAGAAACTAAAAAATATGATTATTACTAGTACTAAACGTGTGCTGTAATAATATTTTGTTCTTTCATGTTCAATGTTATAAAATACACTGTATAATCCTATATTTGTTCAATTCATATTTCTATCCAAAATATTAACACTTAGCAGCATCTAAGAAGCAGCCTTACTCAAAGTTATGTATTCATACCTCTTGATGATTTATCATATAGAAATATTTAAAAATATCATTTCTGTGTGTTCAAAAATGTATATGGCAGTTTTTAAATCGAGGGAAAACACTCGAAACACTGTAAATGAGTTCATCAAAAACTGTATTGAGCTAAATCTGCCACAAGAGGGCAGCTCAGTGTAACAAATACAGAGCAGAACTAAGAGGAACTTTTCTCTGGCTGGACATTTTTTTGGTTAATAAACAACTAATGTTGAATTCCACAGAATTACGTCACATTTGGGTTGTAAAGAATGAGCTAACATACTGACTTGCACTCTATTATGTCATTCCATTACAAACCTGAACAGCTTGTACACACTGGCTTGACCTGTTTCTTAGAAATGTAGAGGTCCAGGCATGTGTTCAATATTTCATTCTAAGTATTACAACGGGAAGAGGGAGGGACAACAGCTGACTGATTGTGCATCATTGAAATGCTTCTTATAACACAGGATGTCCTGTAGTAGTTGCCTTTATTAGCAACAATTAAAAGATTTGAGCTTTTTATGCATTTTAATAGTGCTTATAAACAAACAGCAAATATAAACAAGATACTTTTGATTAAAAGAAAAAAAAAGCTAGTAAGTAGATACCCAATAATAGGCTGTGCTAGTGCTATGAGGTCCCTTACTGAGTTTTATTAAAAGAGATCCATTTAACAAAGCACATACTTGCCATAATTTTCTCATTAAATACATAAGCTGGGTTGGTAGGAAGAGTTTTTAAAACAGTGATTTACATGCATGACTGGGTCCAGAGTTCTTGGTCTTTAAATATAATGGATGTTTTTGTGATGTGGCAACACCACTGTTGCTGAACTGTGCTAAAATCAAAGTTTTTTTTGTTGCTAAAAATAATAGGATTAATTCATTGACAGATTTGGTACATGTGTGTGGACATTTTGCACATTGTGATGCAAACCTTCAATATTAATAATAGCAATATTACTTATAATAGTAGGATAATAACCAGGGTAAAAATGAAGCTATTTTACTAAAATATTGGTAATCAGGTGAATAATACCTGGAATGAAAATTTCCAACCAACAATATGGTTTTTGTTACAACCAATTCATTTCAACCAAAATTACTTGGTACCAAAATAACAAATCTATTTTCTAAACAGAGTCACGACCAGTTAAACAAAGCAATATGACATGGACATTATATATAATACATCGCATCCACTTAAATATCTCGAGTACTCTAAACGCTTTAATGACACTGACCGACTCCACTAAGTTGTTAATAACAGTTTCAGCAAAATGCCATTAAGTATTTATTATGATTTTTGCCCCCAAAATAACCTAAACAATACGTTAGTGCAAAGTCTGAAATGTAAACAATTTGAAACAGATAGCTGGAAAAACAAATCTCTCAAAAACCTTGGCATTTTCTAATTTCTGACTTTGTATTATAATTTGCACTGTGCACAGCTTTACTCCTGTATAAGCACTGTTCTTTAACTGTTCTTTACTTTAGTTCAAGAACTGTTCTAGTGCAAAGTCACATAGCAGGTCTGCTGCATTTTTGTCATTTGGTGGTTGCATAAGAATTCATGCCTCTGGGTCAATACTTGATCAAACCGTCTTTGGTTGCAGTTACAGTTGCCTTCAGGTCATGACCAGTTTCCTAGTCTCTGCTAAGGAAAAAAAAAAACATCCCCACAATGTTATGCTACCACCACCATGCTTCACATTGTGGAAGGTTTTTTTTCAACAATAAACTGCTACATTTCAGGCAAATGCCATTATTTGCAGCAAGACCAAACAGCTTAATTTTAGTGTCAGACCTGTTATGACAACATAATCTTCACGGAGCTTGTTGCATTGTTAATTAAGCCCACAATTGATAAAGACAAATACAATTAAATAAACAAAATAAAATAAAATAAAATAATTGGCTGATAGAAATGCCCCAAAACTGCCACTGCCCAATTTAGTTGTAAAGAAAGATTAAAGATTACAAATTAAAAATTTATTATCAGAGCACCTAATTTCCAAATACTGACAAATACCACACCCATTCAAATATAGACTATGAGCTTCAAAAGTTATCATAAAGTGTCTGTTCCCTTCTTTACCTGTATATCAGGTATAACCACATGGTACTTTGCTATTTAAGTGCTTTTAACAGTTTTGCTAAAATACTTTAGTCAAAGTAGCTAACCTTTTTATGCAAAATAAAGTACCACACAAACAAAAAACAAATACATTTCTCACGTGGGTTTGTGTTTGGTTCATTCTTAGTAAATTATTAATTCAGTTTTTATTTTTACTTTTAATCATGCAGCAAGATGATGCTTGATGGTCTATAACAAGTCAACAATGTTAAATGTACTTTTAAAAATATATATTTTAAATGTCATTTTTATATTTATTCATATTTCCTAATGTGCATTTAATGCATGTGTAATTCAATGTCAAATCTGTGTGAAAGTATCTGACAGTGTCTTTCAAACCATTCTGTTCATGTAATTACACAACCAAACGGTGATGAATAGCTTTTCCCCGCCATTATAATTTGTCACAAAACAGGGTAGGTCAAGCTAAAAAGACATCCCATTAGTTGTAATGTTTCTATGTTAAGACAGTAATTAGAAGCCTAGCAAGTGACAAGTTAACCATGAGCAAGCACACATACGTAGAGTTAACTAACACAACCTATTGCATTCACTAGGGTTAGCCAACTCCCAATTTTCCTGCTTTTCAACTGGAATTTTTCTCACTAAAGCCAAACAAAAAAGCATTTTGTAGAGTTTTACATTGCATCACTTTAAACAGAGGCAAAGTCCACAATGTTTGCATTGTCTCAATGAAGTTACTTCGTGCTACACAGCAACCAGACTAATCAATACAGCAAATCATGAATATGTTTGCCAGCATTTTTGTTGATGCAAGAACTTGCAAGTATTTTCTGCCAAAATTTAGGTTACAAACACTACATTGTGAAAGTTGACTATTGGCTATGTTAACCATACACCAGTTGTTAACAAGTGCATGAAATTTGTAGAGGAGGAATATTGATCAGGGCTGGTTAGTTTTTTGCAAGCTTTCTTTAGTTCAGACCAAACAGCCCTGAACAGGATTTCTTCTCTACCAAATTTACATTTACATTTACATGTTCAGCATTTAGCAGACGCCTTTATCCAAAGCAACTTATAGTACAGTTACAGTATACGCAATTGAGGGTTAAGGGCCTTTCTTAAGGGCCCAACAGCAGCAACCTGGAAGTTGCAAGGCTTGAACCAGCGACCTTTTGATTACTAGTCCAGTACCCTAACCACTAAACTACGGCTCGCCCAAGGACGGTACTATTTGGATTTAGAATATTAATAAATTCTGTGTTTTCAAAATAACCATACACAAAATAATAGCCATTAAGGACTTTGGTGTGGAAAAACTAACCCTTGTGACTAAACAAAAGTGCATTCCAACAGTCTTGTTTTAAAAATGAGTAGAAAGCCTTTACAGTAGAAAGGAGGCGGCGGGAGCAGCAAATCCGAATGCACATGATTTTGGAACGAGATGTTAAACACATGCTGTTTGCCCCACACATTCATGTGCAGCTGGTCAATAGTCTCAGGGGTTTTGTTTGTTTGTTTGTTTGTTTGTTTATTAGGATTTTAATGTCATGTTTTACACACCTTGGTTACATTCATGACAGAAGCAGTCATTCGCCACACAACATCCATCAGTCCACAAGTCTCAATGTCAAACACGGTCATGGACAATCCTGTATCTTCAATTCACCTCACTTGCATGTTTTTGGACTGTGGGAGGAACCTGGAGCTCCCGGAGGAAACCCACACAGACACGGGGAGAACATGCAAACTCCACACAGAAAGGACCCGGCATTCAGGAGATGCTTTTATACAAAACAACAACACAATTTGAGCAACTGAAGGTTGCACACTGGTGGGGCTTGAACCAGCAACCTTCTTAATACCTTCCCTCTTAATTATTGACTATGTTTCAACACTGTTGTGCAGCAATAAAAAGAGTTCCAACTTCAACACAATAAATTGCTTCAAGTCTGTGTGCTTCACTTGCCTTTTATTTACATATTATTTTTTTCTGTCACTGTTACTAGTTTTAAAAGAAAAATGAAATTAAAGCCATTTTAGCATTATTTTGACATTTACTGGCTTTTTGCTAGAATCTAAAGTGGTATGAAAGAATACCAGAGATAAAATAACATTTAACTGTCCACAGTTTCGCCATTAAAAAGGAGCCCCAAAGGATTAAGCACTTGTTTCTGAAGGTAACTTGGGTTGTAGCTAAGCAAGCATCGTATGCTCCCTCGTCATTCAGTAAGATTTATTGCTTCTAATGGGTGCGTATGATGAAGTAAAATGCTGTCTATGTAGAGAGATCACTAGTTGTTCAGACAGACCTTATAGTTTGATGAGCTTAGTGTGGAGAAACTCCAGTGGCTAGCAAACAGCCCTGACCTCAGCCCACTTAGCACATGGTGCTGGCCATGAGTGTGCATTTACTCACACACACTCTTATCTCATGAAGTTTAACTTCTACAGTTTTACAAAGCTTTAAAACCTCCTCCCTGGTGTGTTGTATCGCAGGCCCTAATGAATTAGAATCATTGTGCAGCAACAATCGATCTAATGGAGCTAAAAAGAAAGAGAGAACTTTCCACTAGCACTGCAATAAAATGTGCATGTATGCTTTGTTTACATAAACAAACCTACAAGCACAGGTAAACAAAGCCCCACACAGCAAGGGAAATGTAGGTAATTACTGCCTACTCCTGTATAAATAAATACTCACTTACTCAGCCCAGTAATAAGTGACCAGTATGAAATAAACTAACAGCCGATTACCCTCGGAGAGACATGCACAGAAAGAGAAAGAGCAAGAGAGGAAAAAATACTAATATATATTTTTACGCACAGAGACAGGGGATAATGGAATCAGGGTGTGTCTTTCCGTACAGAAAGCTGATCCACATATGAACTCGTCTCATGCAGGTGAAAAAATGAAGTTGGTACAGCACACGTGTCGGAGGGGGTGTGCGTTAGTCACGACTCTCCTCATTCAGGAGCGGAGGTTAACATCAGTACAGGGGAAGCGTAATGCAATCAGGGTAATTGGACACGACTAGATTGGGAGGAAAATTTGGAAGAATTGCATGACATCTGACAGAGGACATTTGCATAGGACTAGCAGCCAGCAAAGAGAGCTTTCAGTCTCCATATCTCACTCACACACAGAGTTTACAGTTCTGAATGCTCTGCTAACTTCAGCAGCACATGCCAGACCGGACACTAAGCAATACAGTGAAATAATCACACAGGAAACATAGGAGAACACATCATGTACACATAATGTACACTCGTGACCATGCAGGCAATGCAAAAGATACCAGTAATGACTATCTGAAACACTCATGGAAAAAAGAGCCTAAAAATAACACTGTATGGCAGTGCAACCAGCCTTGAACATCCAAATCCAGGGTTTAAGTTTATCCACAAAAACCTGCTCAGGCTGCAGGTTTTCATTCCAACCCACCTAGAGCTCTTCTGACTCCTCTTGTGTAATCAGACTGGTCTTAGCTTTGAAACATCTGATGAGCAGCTTCAGGTGTGTTCCAGCTAGGTTGGAATGAAAATTAGCAGCCACGCCGGCCCAGGCAGATAAGATTATACACCTCTGTCCTAAACAATACCTACATGTGGCTTCACTGTAAAGCTTGCTGGAAAAACACACATAGATCCTTCTTTCTTTCCATTAATATATACTTAATTTATCACTTACAGTTTTTCTGGATAGTTTATTTATTTATTAGGATTATAATGTCATGTCATATGACATTCATGACAGAACAGGTAGTTACTGGTTACACAAGATTCATCAGTTTAAGTCTTTAAGGTCAAAGACAGTCATGGACAATTTATACATCTCCAAGTCACCTCACTTGCATGTCTTTGGACTGTGGGAGGAAACCGGAGCTACCTGAGGAAACCCATGCAGACACAGGGAGAACATGCAAACTCATTTAGCAGACATTTTCATCCAAAGCAACTTACAATAGTTACTGAGTACAATTGTAAGCCATTGAGTGATAAAGATCTTGCTCAGGGGTCCAACATAGCAGGCTGACGACAAGGTCTACAAAACATTTGACAAGTTCCATGTGGAGAAACCCCAGTAACCTGCAGAGCCCTTACCTCAATTTCACTGACCACATTTGGAATGAATAAGAACGTCAACTGTGAGCCAGGCCTTCAGGTGCATTTTCAGTGACTGACCTCATAAATACACTTTTGACAGACACAATCCAAAATCTTGTGAAAAAGCTTCACATTAGACCGATATAGCAGCATATTAACGTACATGGTTTTGGAATGTGATGCCCTACAAACGTTTTTTGCCATATAGTATATGTAAGGTGAATGCTCATTAGTTCTTAAACAAGGTAGAAATTGGTAAAATCCTCCCAAAATTAAATTCATGTGGAGTTCAAATCGGCAGTGTCAACCAAAAAGCAGCATGGCTTTGTTGTGTGGACATCTAAGATGCTGGTGCTTCATATTGCAAAACAGTATATCCATAATGTTCATCAGCTGAAAGCAGCTTGCTCAAATCAGACTTCCGACATATAAAGCTATATCATTTCCCAAAGTAATGAGCAATGCACAACCAGAATTTAATTGTCATGCTAATGGAACATATGCCATTTCTTTAAACTGATATCTGTCAATAAGTGATTGTTAATCATTAAACTGCGATGCTTATGGACCCCTCTAAAAAAAACCACACATCACAGAGTTTGATATTAACAATTCTTGCTGCTTTACTGGTTAAAAACAAAGAATGATGTACATCAGCAGTAAGATGAACATCAACACTAACCCAAACCAGTTCAGCATTCAGAATGTCGATTTTATACAGCAGCAAACAGTTCATTACAAGCACATACAAACCAATGCTCAGTGCTCTTCCTGAACACAAAAGTGTACTTATTGTAAGATAATAGGCAGAATTGTACTTTCACACTGAGACATGATGCAAAAACTCCTCATTATATTTGTAAAATAAATCATTTTAGACACAGATCCACATGCACAGAGTTTAACGGTCAGACTTCATACTGATGCTAATCAGCTTCCAACTGTGGTTGTAATGAATAATATTTTTATTGTTCTTGATTCAAATAATCTAAATGTAATAAAGGCAGATATTTTTTCTGTTCAGACTATAATTGCAGTACGTGTTCTCAAAAAGAACACTGTAATTGGCACATGCAGAGGTCAAGACTTAAATATGCATCTGAACTCAGCATCTGTAACGCTTGTGTTTAGAGATCTGTAGCTCTGCTTTCAGTTCAAATTAAGAGTCAGCTGTTAAAAATAAATAGAATGACCTTTAAAATCAATAGCATTAACCGAACAATGACTTCCTTGTACTAGTTTGACTTTGCAGTCCATGATGTTGTTCTCTACCTCACTTTCTGTTTTCTGTAATGTATGGTTTATTCTGTAATAAAGCACCTTCAGATACACTAGGAATCCATGCAGTATGTATTATAGCTGATAAATGAATTACATTCTTTAGTACAGTGTAGTATGTTACATTAGCATGAGGGCGGCACGGTGGCTAAGTGGGTAGCACTGTCGCCTCACAGCAAGAAGGTCCTGGGTTCGATCCCCAGGTGGGGCGGTCCGGGTCCTTTCTGTGTGGAGTTTGCATGTTCTCCTCGTGTCTGCGCGGGTTTCCTCCGGGTTCTCCGGTTTCCTCCCACAGTCCAAAGACATGCAAGTGAGGTGAATTGGAGATACAAAATTGTCCATGACTGTGATATAACCTTGTGAAGTGATGAATCTTGTGTAATGAGTAACTATTGTTTGTCATGAATGTAACCAAAGTGTAAAACATGACAATAAAACCCTAATAAACAAATAAACAAACAAACATCAGCATGACGATTGTTTTTGACATACTATTTAGCACTCCAGCAAGAGGTTTGAGACGCTTTTTTCCTAAACTGGGAAGTAGAGGAAATGTAGTTCAGAACATGCACGTTATCTGTGTGGAGTTGTGTGACTTTTTTTGGCTGAACATTTAATCACCCACAGCTAACTGCGGAATGCCTCAGTATCAGCCCAGCACACATCTCTGGTCTTTTACTGGCAGCATCGGTTTTGCTTCAGGAGTTCAGTGAATCATCATCATGGTTGATGAACAGTGTTATGATTAAAACTTTATGACTAATGAGGAAGGAAGAAAAAGATGAATGTAAATTTGAATGTTTTAAAGACATCAGTTTTCTTAGGTACAGAGTTTGGATAGATTTAGTGATTTAGTACACTTTTTTAAAATTATGTAGCATATATTAAATCAAATCATTAGCACAGTTACTCTTACCATCGATTCTACAATGCCTTACGTGGTGAGCATTTATAGTAAGTAGTAAGTTAAATGAGACCTGGCATCTAAATATTCCTGCATTAAAAAAAGCAAAACCTAAAACTGTTTTACATGGGCGCCAAGGCACCAAACAAATGTTAAACTGCAAAACATTACAGTAAATAATTATAAATACATTTTAAACAAAAACAATAAGTGACAACGAGTGCACTGGAAATGCACAACCCCTAAAAAGGAAATGGTTTTGCAGGTGGTGGCCAAAGACAATTACTCTCTCCTTATCCTATCCAGTCTGGCAATGGTTCAGTGATTGTTTGTGAAGGCAGATCCTTGGAAGGCTGCACAGACCAGCATGTGATGGCCAATAGTACAGTAACCAGTCAGGTAACCGAAATGAAATCCTCAGAGCCACAGCCAGCCAGACTGATGCTGATGCAGTGGGCCCTGAGGTCCTTCTAGTGCAGGACAATGCCTGGCCTCATGTGTCTAGTGTGTGTAGGCAGTTCTTGGATCACAAAGGCATTGATGCCATTGACTGGCCCTCATGTTTCCCAGACTGCAAGCAATTGAGAACCTCTGGGATGTTATGTATCAGTGCATCAGATGCCACCAAGTAGCGCCAGACGTTTCAAGCCAACATCTGGGGAATTATAATCCCTCCAGAAGGCCCTGGGTCTGTTCTGGGTCTCCATCCATAGGAACATGCCTAGAACTGTTCTAGTGGGAGCCGACTACAGGACATTCTTGTAAGATGCCCAAACCACTTCAACTGGCTCCTCTCTATTCAAAGGAGCAGCAGCTGAACTCCAAGGTTACCCTGGATTGCTGAACTTCTCACGCTGTGTCATGGACAGTAAGCCCTGCATTCATGTGTAGGAAACCTAATTTCTGCTGATTTAACCTGCGACCTGCTGACTATAAGTGAGGATAGGAACATAGACTAACAGGTAAGCCGTAAGCTTTGTCTGAGGAATAATTTCCCACTTCACCAACACAAACCAGTACAATGACTGCAAAACTGCTGCTGTTAACCCAATTCATTTATTAATCTCCCATTCTCTCTTTGTTCATCACTTGTGAACAAGATCCCAAGATACATGAACTTCTTTACTAGTGACAGGTTTTCTCCAATCACTTGAGGAGAGCACCCAACATTTAAAAATGCACTATCATTTCACATACTTAAGTTAAAACAACTAAATCTGCTGGGTAAAATGATATGCATAGTATGTGTATTTTTTATGTGTCAGTAAGTTTGTTTCACCTTGATCAATCATTTTTTGTTTGTACGTTTGCCTGATCACAGTCACAGTGTCTCTTCTGGTTGGTTACCAAGATGGCGGCGAGTTAAAACGCAGCGGCCTCTCGGGGTCCCAAACACGGCGATTCCACATTGTAACTACATCTTCTGTTTTTGTACCCCAAGGTGGTTCTGACGGAAACCTGTTTCCCCTCCCGAGGTTGATGACTGCGGATCGAGACTGCAGGGCCAACGGTGCTGCTCCTGTTAGATGGGACGGGAACCTGGTGTGCTGCTACAAGATGGGACGGAAACCTGGAGTGCCCCTACTGGACGGGATGGGAACCTGGCATGTTGCAACAAAAATGTCCAGAACTTATAATGTCCAGGTCTTCTTCAAAGACAGGATTAAATATAAAAAAAACTTCTCCAGGCCACCCAAGAGGGATGGGTTCCTGCTGAGTCTGGTTCCTCTCAAGGTTTCTTCCTGTAATTTTAGGGAGTTTTCCCTTGCCACTGTCGCCCTCGGCTTGCTCAGCAGGGGTAAAGTTGATGTGAGACAATGTTCATAGTAAGAAACGTTATATAAATGAGTCTGACTTAACTTGACTGATACACAAGACTTGTGTATAATCTACCTCACCATTATTTACTCAGTACCATGTACTAACCAACACTTGTCTCTAGTCTTGTCTTCCTTTATTTATTTTAAGCATTCTCGTATTATTGTAATGTTGTCTACCTGCACTGTACTGTACTGTCTTGCACTTTTTGTTCTATGTTGCACCTTGGACCTGGAGGAACGTTGTATTGTTTCAATATGTACTTGTATATAGCTGAAATGACAATAAACCTCTCTTGACTCTGATCAACAAGTTAAGCTATTCTATACTTGACTTTTCAGTACAGTCAACTTAAACTTGATAAGATTGAGGTCAGACCTCTAAGACCATCAAAACATTAAACACATCACTCATTTTACATTAATGTGGTCTATGTTCGGCTTTGGTAAATGAGGGGGAAAAATGCTCAACATCATAGCAAATAGTAGCAAGTATAAATAACAAGACCAAGATTTTGGTATGACACCACTACTGGGTACCACTAGTTTCAGAGTGCTAGCATGTATGCGAGTGAAATCTGCAGGTTTGTTCTAAGTCAAATCAAATGTCAGCTGTTGAAAGTTCTTTGTTGGTTATCAGTTAACGTCTTTATAGATAATTCTGGGATCAAATAATAAACCTCATTCCATACATTTTGTCCAATCCACCAGTTTCACTGATAGCAATATTATTTAATAATTACTATCAACCACCATGCTTGAAAGTAGCTACAGTGTTTATGATTCTTTTGTTGTTAAAAGAAATTCAGTAATGCACTTTTGTAAATTAATTTAAGTATAAACTCAATAAGTTAGCCAAGTGTTTTACAAAAAATGTCAGAAAAGACCCTTACTTATTTTTAATGCAAGCCTGTGAAAGACATGTTTATATAATACATAAAGATGCAATAAACATAATCAAGCCTCTATCTAATTCACGACTGTAAAAATCATGTTTTCTCATGTAATGTGCAGTTTGCCGTGAAATTCGTGTCAAAACATGGACAATAATTTTCATATTTTAAACAGAATGTTCTAGATTTACATTCAACCATTAAGGTAGGCTGTGCTGTGTATTGTAGCTTCTGTTTATTCTATAATTCAATTTATGAGTGTTATTTAATGACTGCCGTGAAATGTGGCACAACGAGGTCTGTGAAATTAAGCACATTTTCAGTTAATTTAGTAGGGCCCTAAACGTTACAGGAGAACCTTTGGTTAAGTTTAAAGGTTATGCATATGTCTTGATCCTGTAAGTGCTGTAGGATTGGATTTGATAACATTTTACACTTTAATGCCATTCATGTTTCCATTAGTGGTTTCTAGTACATCAGTGCTTACTATGATCTGATCAGTACTGGCATCAGCTGATCCTTGGCCTAATGTGTTAATGTTAATTTAAAATTGCTATTGTAGCCACAATAGGCCTGGCTCGATACCAACTTTATGTCCAAATAATTTAGCAGCCGTTGTTCATGTGACATGTCGCTTTACGGTGTGTCGTCCAAAGTGTCTACAATTGGAAGATGTGGATGTCAATCAAACGTGATGGACCAATTAGAATTGATGCAGAGTTGAGATTTTCCATTAAAGTTCTGTCACGTTTTAAATTATTAAACCCTGCTGGATTTTGAAGAGGGAAACGGTGTAGTTTGTTTTATTTCATAACACTAATGATTAATCGTTGAGGATGTGAGATATCTCCAAGCCAGGACAAAACAGGTTCTTTATCTCAGGTGAACTATCATTTATAAAGCGAATATTATTGCGTTTAAACAGGGTTTTCAGTTGTGGCAGTAGTAGATGATTTTTTAAAATCCTAAAAGTTTAAGTAGATCAGTGTGTTTTAATTGTGAATGGCTGCTGCGGATTAGTTGTAAATCAGGGTCACATGTTAATGATGTCATCAAGGTTCTCCTTGTTACTGCAGTTTCCATGTGAGCTGGCAATAAACGGCACTCTGTTGGAACGTATCTACATGTGTTATTTGCTTTACACACAAACAATAGCCATACTTACATTAAGTGTTATTTACATTAAGCAACAGTATAGGATCGGATTACACGTTTTTTTCCTTCCGATATCCGATCCAGTGATTTGGGCCAATATCGATTGCCGATATTGCCAGCCCTAAGCCACATGATAATTAAATTTACTTTATAAAATAAAAAAAGCTATTGTTTTGTTTCATTGTAATGGAAAAAGGCAATGATCCATACTCCTGATTTGACTGTTTTTCCAATGCTGTGAAAATGACAACTGACCATTGATGCGGCTTCTAGAGTGCATGTTGAAGAGCTGTCACCCGTCATTTTGGGACAGACACGCCCGTTCAAGTGGCAAGCCACTTCCTGTGCAGAGTTCTTACAGGAAGTTTCTCTCACGCGCACAGTTGCACATGCACACATGTGTACAGTACCAATTTGTGTATAGTTTTAACAGTGGATGGAAACTAAAATGACCTACTCCTGCTACAAAACTAGGTCCATGTGTGAGTAGGTATAGTGGGTACAGCAGTGGGGGGATAAGGACCAGCTTTGCAGGCTGACAGCTTGCATATAATTGCCCGGCTGTGCTGTGTGTGTGTGTGTGTGTGTGTGTGTGTGTGTGTGTGTGTGTGTGTGTTTTGAGACTCGGAGCATGCTCAGCCTTTTTGGTGTCTGCCCAGAAAGAACCAGTTTCATGCATGACTGGCCATCTGCACCCTCAAATGCACACACGCTCATCCACAAAGTCAAATAGGTCGCCGTTAGCATGGCCTCATTAAGGTTTGGAAAAGAAATATCTGAGAAAACGGTTCTCTTCAAGCTAAAGCACATTTACTTCCTGTTACCCCAACAGCCTGTTTTCCCCAACGATACAATGTATACAAGGAGTTGCTAATGAGGTTACCAAAACAACACCATGGCTAAACGATTGCTTTTGGTGTGTGTGTGTGTGTGTGTGTGTGTGTGTGTGTGTGTGTGTGTGTGCGTGTTAGCAACAGGCTGTTGATCCAAGAAACCAAACTACAACTCATATGATAAAACATGTGGTTAACTGTGTGTAGTTACAAATGCAAATGGGTTTCCCTGAACTCATTTCATAAAAAATGAATTTGATCGTGCTATGCAGACAGTGCCCAGTCTTAAAACTGTCACTGATCTGATTTGGTGACCTCCTTTTTTGAGAAACACAGATGAAGTGATAAGTAATGTTATTACATTAAAAAAAATGGCCTTAAACTTAAAAGTAGTTTAGTAATGCTAACACAATATATCAACGTTGATGCTTAAGCATTAAAGCAAACATAAATAACTAACTATTAAGAAGGGCTGTGCAATATGACTAAAAAAAGTCATATCTCAATATGCTTTTGAGACATAGTGATATACAATATGATACGATATTATATAAACTTAAACTACAATGGCAGGCCACTGCCCGTATTTTAGCTTATATTGTTTATAAGTTATCTTAAAAACACAAAGTATTTAGGCCGCTCAGGTGGCGCAGCGGTAAAGTATGCTAGCTCACCAGAGTTGGGGTTTCTAATACATCGTATCAAAGCTCAGCTCTGCCTTTCCGACTGGGCTGGGCGGCCGCATGAACAACGATCGGCTGTTGTTCAGGGTTAGAGGGTAAAAGAAGTCGGATCATAGGTCCTCATAACTGGTGCAACTGCGGCCCCTGCTGGCTGACTGATGCCGCCTGCACAGGGCTGAGGAATAACGCTGGTGGGGGTGTGGCCCTCCGCGCACAGTGCCTGTCAAGTGTATGAACTCGACTCGTGCAGGCGAAAAATGCACAATTCGTGCACTTTTTACTATGCGTGCCGGAGGGGGCGCATGTCAGTTGGGAGGCGTCCTCAGTCAGCGGTGAAGGGTCGAATCAGTACAAAGAACGCAATCAGGGTAAATTGGACACAACTAGACTGGGGGATAAAATTGGGGGAAAAAAGTGGGAAAAATAGTAAATAAATAAATTAACAAAAAAAACACAAAGTATTTGTATTAATATTGACAATATTTATATAACAATATATATATATATATATACAGTGCATCACAAAAGTGAGTACACCCCTCACATTTCTGCAGATATTTAATTATATCTTTTCATGGGACAACACTGACAAAATGACACTTTGACACAATGAAAAGTAGTCTGTGTGCAGCTTATATAACAGTGTACATTTATTCTTCCCTCAAAATAACTCAATATACAGCCATTAATGTCTAAACCACCGGCAACAAAAGTGAGTACACCCCTAAGAGACTACACCCCTAAATGTCCAAATTGAGCACAGTTGCCAAGATCATCCAGCGTTTTAAAAGAGCAGGGTCCACTCAGAACAGACCTCGCGTTGGTCGTCCAAAGAAGCTGAGTGCACGTGCTCAGCGTCACATCCAACTGCTGTCTTTGAAAGATAGGCGCAGGAGTGCTGTCAGCATTGCTGCAGAGATTGAAAAGGTGGGGGGTCAGCCTGTCAGTGCTCAGACCATACGCCGCACACTACATCAAATTGGTCTACATGGCTGTCACCCCAGAAGGAAGCCTCTTCTGAAGTCTCTACACAAGAAAGCCCGCAAACAGTTTGCTGAAGACATGTCAACAAAGGACATGGATTACTGAAACCATGTCCTATGGTCTGATGAGACCAAGATTAATTTGTTTGGTTCAGATGGTCTCAAGCATGTGTGGCGGCAATCAGGTGAGGAGTACAAAGATAAGTGTGTCATGCCTACAGTCAAGCATGGTGGTGGGAATGTCATGGTCTGGGGCTGCATGGGTGCAGCAGGTGTTGGGGAGTTACATTTCATTGAGGGACACATGAACTCCAATATGTACTGTGAAATACTGAAGCAGAGCATGATCCCCTCCCTCCGGAAACTGGGTCGCAGGGCAGTGTTCCAGCATGATAATGACCCCAAACACACCTCTAAGACGACCACTGCTTTATTGAAGAGGCTGAGGGTAAAGGTGATGGACTGGCCAAGCATGTCTCCAGACCTAAACCCAATAGAACATCTTTGGGGCATCCTCAAGCGGAAGGTGGAGGAGCGCAAAGTCTCGAATATCCGCCAGCTCCGTGATGTCGTCATGGAGGAGTGGAAAAGCATTCCAGTGGCAACCTGTGAAGCTCTGGTAAACTCCATGCCCAGGAGAGTTAAGGCAGTTCTGGGAAATAATGGTGGCCACACAAAATATTGACACTTCAGGAACTTTCACTAAGGGGTGTACTCACTTTTGTTGCCGGTGGTTTAGACATTAATGGCTGTATATTGAGTTATTTTGAGGGAAGAATACATTTACACTGTTATATAAGCTGCACACAGACTACTTTTCATTGTGTCAAAGTGTCATTTTGTCAGTGTTGTCCCATGAAAAGATATACTTAAATATCTGCAGAAATGTGAGGGGTGTACTCACTTTTGTGATACACTGTATATACACTATTAAAAAAAATAGCAGAATCTCAAAATCACATTTATGCTCTCCAATTCACTTCGAAAAAATAAGCATCAAAAGAACCCGTAAACTTTAATATTTGATAATGCTTTGCTATCATTGCAAAACGAAAGCGCTTGTTAAACAACAGAACCGCAACCCAGATCCACCACACGTTTCCAGAATATATAGATCCATATTTAACTGTGTTTGTCCACCAAACTAATGAAAACTGTCTTAGATACTTTATTCTCTCGGCTTTCGCGGTAAAAAGCTGAAACTGGTAATTCATTCACTAAGCTGTCACTAATACAACTATTAAATTCTGCCCAAAATATGAATTCGGAAGCTCTGATTGGTTTATGGATTCATGGAGTTGTTTATGCACGACATCATAATGAAACAGAGTGAGCAAAACGAATGAATCTTTACCATAGACAAGAGCACAGCTCCCTGATTTAATTTCAATAAATAATTCATTTTAAAAGAGTCGTGTCTGACTCGTTAACTCAGTGATTCAGTTTCCATGTGTGTGCGTGCACTCGCCCACCCACTTATATGCGAAGGAAAGCGTTCCATGCAGCGCTTCTGTGCTCTTTTTAAAACGTTCTCAAATGGTAATCTGTGTATTCTACGCATACTTGATATATCGAATATGGTCATTTTCAACATCGTGTAAAATGTAATATCGAATATATCGATATTTGCGATATTCCGCCCAGTCCTACTATTAACCAGATATTTAGTCAACAAATAAACACAAATACACAACTGCTACATCTGTCACACCTCAACAGTGTTAATGACAGCAGCGGTAAGCCAGCAGAGAAGGGTCACAAGCTGGCACACACCTCCCGACAACCCATAAAACCCATAAAACGGCCCATAAAACCAATTATTTACACAGGCCAGCAGTGGGTATTTTTTTGCATTCATCCCCTTATCTCTCTAATCCAGTATTTTCAATAACACTCCTGCCCTGACCAAGGAGATCATGCAACGTGTGTTCAGTCAATAAGATTCGGCTGTTCTTGTTTATTTGCGGAGTCACAGCCTTACTGAGAGACACTGGGAGTATATGGCTCTGTGATTTCCCTACCCCTCAACCAGCCAGCACAAATCAGATTTGCAGTTGCATCGAGATACCCAGTCGACCTTCCTCTCTCAAGACATGGCAATTGTGTATGTTAGACGCCTGGCTAGGTTGATTGCACAGCTGAGATTTTAACTCAAGCTCAAGATTTATGTGGTGGTGGGCTGGTGCATTAGACCGATACGCCACCTGAGCTCTCCCAGAGACTTTATGAACGCATTATGAGGAAGGAGTCTTCTCCTCAGTACTAGTATTTAGTGAAGCCATTCAAAATTGCTGCACTCACAGACAAGTGTTTAGCTAAACAGTAAAGTTATGTATGTTTTCACAACAAAGTAAGATTTAATCACATGTAAAATGTATATATATATATATATAATACACACACACATACAACAGTTAGTTCCGACCTTACAATCTGATTGGTTGAGAAGGGTTCTAACAAATATCAGCACGGTATTTTCACACCACAACCGTATTACTCCGCTGACGCGTTGCAAGTAACGACAAGCTTAATGCACACAAACGCGCACGCAGGCGACACAGCCTTTTTTCCCGATCGCGTTTTAAATCCGTTATCTGATATACAATCTAGCGCACTGTGTAGGGAACATAAATCTATTGTCTAATATACTGTCTAGTGCACTATGTAGTGAACATGAATGCGTTATCTGATGCACAATCTAGTGAACTATGTAGGGAACATTAATGTGTTTATAACGCAAACAGTTAGCTTCATAGTCCAGTTAGCAGCTCCTAGAAGTTCTGTTATCACCCATAATCCTTTGGTGTGTGCGAGAGGTTTTTTTTTTTTTTCCTTCGGAGGTTCTTGCCTTCTTCTTCTTGTTCTTCTTACCTCCCTGAAATGAGTTTTTGCAACTTGGGATGTCTGCTTTGTAGTGTTAAGGCAGGGTAGGGAATTTTCATAGCAGCAACTCACTCGTTGTGGAACTACTTTTTGGCGGAAGGTATTGTCAATATTAAAGCATATTTAATATGAAATTCAGGGCTTCTTTGATTTATTTTCTTTCTTTCTTTTGTAAAAACTGTTGTATAAAAGCAATAGAACACTTGAGGTCGTGTGTTATTCGCAATAACACACTCCCTCTCGTGTTCTAATGCTTAAATATATTTTGTTTATGCATTCTCTCCCCTTTTTCTCCTGACTTTTGAGCGCATCCAATTGCCCGATTGCATCATACTTCCTCGTCACTAATGCTGACACACGCTCTGTTTTGAACAGAACAAAGCTAACACACAGCCCCTCCGACATATGGGCATATATGCGAATCTGCTTTGTGTACGGAGAGACACACCCTGATCACTGCACTCTTTCCAGGTCTCTGTGTAGGCGCCATCAATCAGCCAGCAGAGGTCGTAGTTGCATCATTTACGAGGAGTCCCTATACGGCTTAAAACCCCACCCCTAAATGAACAACAGGCCAATCATTGTTCATGTGGTCGCTCAGCCCAGACGGATGGCAGAGCTGAGATTCGCGGCCACGTGTGCAAATTTGACTGTGCAAGTTTTCACATCTGTTACAGGTTTATGTGATGTAAAAAATCTGACCATGAAGAAGCATTTTAGAAAAAAAAAACAATCACAATAATGTTGTGGCATAAACAGCATTCAGTCTTTTTGGTAGAAGTCATTAGCATGGAAAATCTGGACTTGCCAATCTTTGCCCACTCTTTCTTGTAGAAGTGCTACAAATCTGTAACATTGTGAGGGCATCTCCTGTGCACAGCCCTCTTCAAGTCACCCCACAGCTATTCAACAGGATTCAGGTCTGGGCTCTTGCTGGGTCATTCCAAAACTTTCTTTCAAAATCTTCAAAAACATTCCAAAATCTTCTTCTGAAGAAGCCAAGCCATGTTGTGCTGAGAGGTGAAATTCCTCCTCATCTTTAGCAGAGGCCTGAAGGTTTTTTGCCATAATTGGCTAATATTTGGAATTGTTCATAACTCCCTCCACCTTGACTAAACCCTAGTTTAAAGTCCCAGTTCCAGCCAAAGAAAAACAGCCCCAAAACATAATGCTGCCACCCCATGCTTCACTGTGTGTATGGTGTTCTTTTGTTGTGTTGTTTTTGCACCACACATACATTTTGCAATCATGGCCATAGTTCAACCTTGGTCTCATCAGACATAACACATTTTCCCCACATGCTTTTGGTAGACTTGATATAGGTGTTTGCTAAATGTAATTTGTATTTTTTGCCACCCTACCCCACAGTCCAGACATATGGATAATACAGAAGATTGTTCACACAGGTAGTAGACAATTAGTATTTGCCAGAAGTTCCTGCAGCTCTTGGCAGCCTCCTGGACCAGTTTTCTTCTTGTCTTTTCATTAATTTTGGAGAAACATCCAGTTCCTGGTAATGTCACTGTGGTGCCATATTTTATTTACTTGTTGATATTGGTCTTCACTGTGTTCAATGGTGTATGTAAGGCCTTGAAAAATTTTCTGTACCTTTTAGGCCGATACATTTCAACAATGAGATCCCTTTGATACATTTTAAGCTCATAGCAGATCATGACTTTTGCTTTAGAATGCAATTAAGTAACTGTCAGGAAAATCTTACTAGAAGGGCTGAATGATATCAGGTTCATTACTTTAAAGAGTTACTTTAATTGATGGCAGGTGTGAAATGATTACTACACTGCCTGGCCAAAAAAAAGGTCACACACTGTAATATTTGGTTGGACCGCCTTTAGCTTTGATTACGGCACGCATTCGCTGTGGCATCGTTTCCACAAGCTTCTGCAATGTCACAACATTTATTTCTGTCCAGAGTTGCATTAATTTTTTCCCAAGATCTTGTATTGATGATGGGAGATTTGGACCACTGCGCAAAGTCTTCTCCAGCACATCCCAAAGATTCTCAATGGGGTTCAGGTCTGTGGTGGCCAATCCATGTGTGAAAATGATGTCTCGTGCTCCCTGAACCACTCTTTCACAATTTGAGCCTGATGAATCCTGGCGTTGTCATCTCGGAATATGCCCGTGCCATCAGGGAAGAAAAAATCCATTGATGGAATAACCTGGTCGTTCAGTATATTTAGGTAGTCAGCTGACCTCATTCTTTGGGCACATAACGTTGCTGAACCTAGACCCTGACCAACTGCAGCAACCCCAGATCATAGCACTGCCCCCTCAGGCTTGTACGGTAGGCACTAGGCATGATGGGTGCATCACTTCAGCCGCCTCTCTTCTTACCCTGATGCACCCATCACTCTGGAACAGGGTAAATCTGGACTCATCAGACCACATGACCTTCTTCCATTGCTCCAGAGTCGAATCTTTATGCTTCCTAGCAAATTGAAGCTGTTTTTGCCAGTTAGCCTCACTGACAAGTGGTTTTCTTAAGGCTACACAGCTGTTTAGTCCCAATCCCTTGAGTTCCCATCAATTATAATTTATGTTTGAAAATAGCTCCGCAATCGTCCGCCATAATTTTTAATTTTTGTGAGAAAAGTTGTGCCACACAGAATGATGGGATTGCTTTCACCGCTAAGGCAGCATTGGATGCTCCCTCGTTATTCTATCAAAATACCGGTCAGATTTAAGGTTCCTTATTAGGCAGTATTTTAAGGCATCTAAGAATTCAAACAGCCTCCTTCTCGGGAGCACGCATAGGATGATGTAAAATGCTGTCTATGTAAAGAGCTCACTAGGTTTTTGAACACACCCCGATTCTCAATACGGCCACATCCCCAGTTATTGGAGGGTGTGCACACCAATGCAACCACCACATTTTTACCACGTTTTTTAATTGAGTATACATTATAGACCACAATAAAGGTGGTACTAACTACACTATTGCACCACAGCACAGTTTAATACTAAAGTAGTCAAATTTAGACATCAAACTAGGTATGTCCTGGTCTGATTTTTTCCAATATTAAATAAGATTACTATAATAAATCCAAGTATTGTAAATACTTGTGAGATTCTGATTCCCTTTACAGTTATTATGTCAAACCACTGCTACAGAGTTATGTAGATGAACTCTGTTGTTTTAGTCGACATCAGGCATGTTCCCAGTACAAAATGTCAAAAGTGGTTCAAATGACAAATATGTCCCTCTGTACAGTCGTTTAGGATAGTCACCTAAGCAACAATTTGCAACTCAAGAAGAGTCACAAGCGTGACAACAAATAACTGTGTGTCTCACTTGACTGACAGTTGGAGGCAGGAAGCATGTTTTCAGGGTCGCTGGTAATGTGTCTGCAGTTTCACAATTCTAGTCACCACACAATTCTGCAGTCGCACAGCCACCATGTTTTTGGCAAGCACTGGTCTTTATTTCCATAAAACCTCAAGAAGCTTCCTTTGAGCCTTACAACCAGAATACACACACACACACACACACACACAAACAGAGTTAATATTCTGCATCATATGCTACTCAGACAAAGCCGCAGTTATTGGGTCAAGCTCTCATATGAAAATAATCAGACTATACATACACAATAGTCTCCCCTATCAACATCCTGACTTTGCAAAGGTCAAACAAAAACCCATAAATCAGAATCTGATTCGGGCAGCTGGGCACAAAGACACATACACACAGGCATGCACACACACACACGCACACACACACACACACTTACTTGAACACACAAATGCATACATTGAATTAACAGAAATGCTTAACGCTCAAACGCTCTCCTGCTCTGAAATATGGTCACTGCTGACTGCATATATAAATATTACCTCAATGTAATGTTTTTAAAATAAGAAAAGTCTCAAAATGCAACTAATTCTGTTTTAGATTTTACCAATTTAAATTAAAAAAAATAAATTCGAAGAAAATAACAAACACACTTTTCAGGGACACTCCAATTCTATCTAGTTCCAATATTCCAGCTCTGCATATCAGCTGATACTCATCTAATATTGACATTCTAGCAGTGAACATGCCAGCCCTGTAAAATCAACAAACAACATTTTCCTGTGACTTGTCACACTGTGGGACAGGAAAGCTTTAATCATTTAATTCCTAACTAAATTGTATGGCTTTAAGCCTTGATTTACTTTCATTGCTGTAGAAAAGCTGAAAGGTGTAAATCAATTACATGTACATGTTTTTATAATTATTTATTTATTCATTAATTAGGATTGTAACATGATGTTTTACACACTTTGGTTACATTCATGACAGAAACGGTCATTACTGGTTACACAAGATTCATCAGTTCACAAGTTGAATGTCAAACACAGTCATGGACAATTTTGAACCTCCAATTCATCTCACTTCATGTTTTTGGACTGTGAGAGGAAACCGGAGCTCCCCAAGGAATCCCACGCAGACAGAGAGAACATGCAAACTCCACACAGAAGGGACCGCTCCATTCTTTAAATAAAAAAACTATAATATACAACATAAAGTGAATATTTAGGTAGTTTTTACTTTTAAGTTCAAAAGAAAGTTGGTAGACTATTTTTCTATGAAGATTTTTGTACAGTAAGACATCATACACAGTGGGTGGGGGGCAGTGAGAGCCTAGTGGGCAGGGTTGCAGGTTACCAACTGGAAGGTTGTGGGTTCGAATCCTGGCTCTGCTATGAAACCACTGTTGGGCCCTTGAGCAAGCTCCTTAACCCTCTCTGCTCTACATTGGGTGACCCTGCGCTCTGACCCAGGCTTCCAAAGAAGCTGGAATATGTGCATATAGAATTTCATTGTACTGTACACGTATGTATTTATGACAAATAAAGACATTCCTTCTGCCGTAGATCATTATATCCTTAACACATTTAACACAAACACACACACACAGTTGTTCACCTGCACTGTGTGGGGCAGAAGTAGATTAGTGTTAATCATACAGGAGGGGAATTTGAAAGTCAAACTGCATGACTTACAAGCTAATCTTAGCAGATTAATCCACTGCTGAACCAACTGAACACACACCACACATATACACCTGGAAATCTTGCACACACTCACACTCATACATGCATAAATTAACAGGACAGATAATCCACTAAACTGAGCAGAACAAATTCTCCAGAGCTCAGAGTCTACATCATAACCCACTCTAATAACAACAGCACATATGGCACAGAAACACCAAACATCCCAGTCTCAACAACGGCTGTGACAGGGGACGCCAATTTTTGCCAAATTTGTTTCACAACCAACCAACATTTGCTAACTGATTATTTCAATTTCTTACAAGTCTTTTATATTACAGTAGAGGAATTTTAACCCATTCTTTTTTGCAGAATTGTTTTACTTGGGCTAATTCGGACATGACCTACATATGTAAGGCCTTTCTGCAGTCTATCAACAAGATTCAAGTCAAGATTATGACTGTCTTGGTTTAAGAGAATCATTCAACGTTGGACTTGTGTGTTTCAGATCATTGCCTTGCTGCATAACCCAACTGTCCCCGAGCTTTAGGTCTTAAACTTACCAGCAGACATTTTCCTTTAGGATACTCTGAGAGAGAGGAGAATTTATGGTTCAATCAATTGTGAAGTCATCCAAATCCTGCATAGCGAAGCAGCCCCATACCATCTCACTACCACCACCATGTCTGACTGTTAGTATGATGTTCTTATGGTGGAATGTGGTGTTAGTTTTAGGCTGAAAGTAACGTGGCCCATGACTTCCAAAGAGTTTCACCTTTGACTAATTAGGCCACAGAATCTTATCTTTTTTTGTTTTTTTGGTAAATTAGAGATGTTTACATTCAACAGGTCTGGGGCTAATCATGTCTGGGTGTGGCCAGTGAAACTGTACTCAACTGGGTTTGGTCAAGGTGGCGATTACTTTGTCACATAGTGCGGGGAGGACCAAACCGTATTTTACAATGAAATGAAATCATCATAAAAAAAGTGTGTGTGTGTGTACTTGGGTTACCTTACTCTAATATTAAAAGTAGTTTGATGATATGAAACATACAGTAAGTATTAAAAATAAAAGAAACTGGGAAAAGGAGCCAAAACCTTTTAACAGCACTGTAAATTTGATTGAAATCTCATGATTTTAATATTGCAACTGGTAAACAACCAGAGATAGAGATAATAATGCATCAGTGTTTAATCAAGACCTAGGCTGCTCTTTGTCAGTTTAACCGTCTTTTTTATGAGTAGTCCTTTAATACGAATGAAGCTCCATGCAAATCTATCTGTATTGTAAGAAAGAGGTCTATGCAAACGTAAAAGCAAAGAAAACTGGGTCAAACAAAAAAAGCTAACGAACATTTAATCCATTGTAAAATTTTCATATAAACTTGAGGAGCTAGTTACAACCCTCAATTGTTTTATTTTATTCCACTGCACATTACACTTTTCCCCCTCTTTCATTAAAAAAAAGAAATAAAAAGAATGAAAGGAAACTAGCTTTTAGAGTAGACAGGCACTAACATTATGTTCATGACACACACAACAAAGAGTGAGAGAGGCGGTGAGAAGGGGTATTAGAAGCCGTATTAGATGCAATTTCCTGCACTGAAAAGACATGCTTGAGTTGTAACAGTCATTCCTAAAAATACAGGCATTGTTGTGAGGCAGAAGTGCAATCAACACAAAGCACTAATTACTAAACTCTGCTGAATATTCCTCTTGAAAAACTTTGTGCTTGATTACAGCAACACTGATGACCTGATATGACCTGAATTTCTTGTAACCGACAAGCTTACTGCATCACATATTTATTTTTTTTATTTAAGGACTTTAATGTAATGTTTTACACGACAGGACAGGTAGTTACTGGTTACACAAGATTTATCAGTTAGAGTTTTTATTGTCAAACACAGTCATGGACAATTTTGTATATTTAATTCACTTCACTTGCATGTCTTTGTACTGTTGGAGGAAACCGGAGCTCCCGGAGGAAACCCACACAGACACATGGAGAACATGAAAACTACACAAAAACAACATGGACTGCTTCTCCTGGGAATTGAACATGCCACTCATAATTAATAAAAGAGTGGCCAGTATATTAATGCCCCTCCTGACATCATCAGTCAGAACTCTTACTAACTCGTTTTTCAGTTCAAATCAAGCATCAGCTGTGTGAAATAAATTTAAAAGAGCTTTTAAACTGACAGTATTCATAAAAAATGACTTCTTTGTTGGTAATCATTTACACAATTATTCATTAACAACACTAAAGATTACACTGATGTCAGGATGAGCACCTACATCATTTACATACTGACTGCATCCCTGTTGATTTTGATTGGGCTAAGAGTTTTAACAAGTCATTTTATAACTGTTTAAAAGAAGCTATAACAGTAATTCTTCCAGACAAGAAGCGTACAGTCCATGACAATTAATGCTATAGAACAAGATAAAAATGACAAATTTACTTTGGTAAAGTATCCACTTTGTTATGCAAAGCTAATCCAGAACAGGAGAAATGTCTGAATGTTTTAGAATTTATTTTTACGTTACTAAAATTGTGTAAAGTAATGTTTTTAAAATCATTTTAGCATTTTATCAGTCCAACCTGTACATATTATTAATATATTGAAACCCGTGCAAAAACCAGAAAAATACACAAGCATCCTTACTACCTATAGAGTGTACAGGAAGGTGGCTCTAGGTTTCCTCCAATAGAAAGCATATCGTACAAAACAGCAAACACTGGGGCAGCACAGTGGCTCGGTGGGTAGCATTGTCGCCTCACAGCAAGAAGGTCCCGGGTCCTTTCTGTGTGGAGTTTGCATGTTCTCCCCGTGTCTGTGTGGGTTTCCTCCGGGAGCTCCGGTTTCCTCCCACAATCCAAAAACAGGTTAATTGGAGACAATGAATTGCCCTATAGGTGAATGGGTATGTGTGTGTGTGTGTGTGTGTGTGTGTGTGGGTGGGTGTGTGTGGGTGTGGGTGTGTCTGCCCTGCGATGGACTGGCGCCCCGTCCAGGGTGTTACTGTGTGACTTGTACCCATTGAAAAGCTGGGATAGGCTCCAGCACCTCCCCGTGACCCTGATTGGATAAGCGGTTAAGAAAGTGAGTGAGTGAGAGTGAGCAAACACTGGAGTTAAAAGCTAAAAGAGCTTCAGTGCAATATCTGCACTAATACAACGCCTGAATGAGACCTTTCTAAGTTTTATCCTCATAAAGACAAAGACAAAAAATGCCTTTTCAGTTGCAAATGCATAAAAAAAATCAATAATTAATCAAATGTTTAATAGGAGTGACTGTCCTTAATGAAAGAAAGCTGAAGCACGACTCTCTGTTCTTTGGAAAGACCGGGGGTAGATACAAAACAATAAAAGATAATTGGATTTGTTTCAGTAGGTCATTAATAATGGTGCAGAGAGAAAAGCAGAACCAGATCATTTTCAAGAAACAGCACCTCACGAAGCAGTGAGCTGGAATCATTCTGTAATTATGTACAAGCTTGAAAGCAACATTTTATGGTGTTATAAAATAATGCCCATGACTTTTCTAATATCAGCTGAGAAGAAGAGAGAACAGGCTACTTAACCTACAATGATGTGACCCTCTTTAAAACAGCTATAAGAAAGTTCTATAGCAGTAATGTCACGCACGATTCAGACAAAGATTAAGAAAGACATTTGAATAAAATTATTACTTTGGTGGTAGTATCAGTGGAATTGACTACATATATAAGAAAACATGGAGGAAGAGAAAAGGAAAGGGCTAGCAATATTTTACTTCTTAATGAAGCAAATTGTAAAAATTCACATCATTATGAATACAGTGGAAACATTGTGCTATGATGAGCAACACACTGACTCAGTTCTCTGGCTGAATAATCTACAACAAATGATCAGGCTGATCGGTTCTAAACATCAGCATGATTCAATTAAATGTCCTAAGTTTGTATCTATTAATTTTGGATTCTGTCTGTGTTAACAGCGTCACATTTTAAATCATGTTAAAACATATAATTTATTTGACTAAAATACTCCTGAAAATTGGCACAGCACCAGTACCAAAACCCCTAATTACCTTTAAACACAAAAAGCCTGAATAAAAGGGAAAAAATGCAAGCACTTATTTTCTGAAACTGAGCTTGTGTTATATTGTCACACATACTAGGAGGAAGTCATAATGTGCTAAAATAAAGCATCACACCCATGAAGAGAAATTGTGTGATAAGTATACTTTTGGCCAAAATCAGTCATGCAAATCATAATCCTAAATAAAGTCATGGGGGTGCTTCCCAGCAGCAAGCACAATCAAAACTATCTAAACTGACTCGATGTACAGTACAAAAAGTTCTTAGATGAAATCTGCTCCTCTTTCCTGAGAATCTTAAAGTGGGTGCTCTGTTTTTAATCTTAAACTGGGTGCTCTGTTTTTTATAAGACAATGACCCAAAGCTCACTATCTATCAAAACCCCAACAACCTAATTCACGGCCGTGAAAATCGTGTCACGAACCGTGAAATGAACCGCCTACCATGTGATATGCAATTTGCTGTAAAAGTCAAAATTTAAGGTTTGTAGGGCGCTCAGGTGGTGCAGCGGGATATTCCGCTAGCACACCAGCATCGGGTTTCTGAACTCCTCGGTTCCAAACTTGGTGTTGCCACCGGTCGGCTGGGCACCATCTGGCAAGCATAGCTGACAGGGCCTGCAGCAGATACTAATTGGCCACCGTATCTGCAGGGTGGGGGCCGGACTATGTGTGGGTGGGTTGGCACTTCATACGCTGTGTAAGGACCCTGATTGGCGGAAGAGACGCCTGTGCAGAAAGCAGGGGTGAGAAGAGGAGGGCTGTACACGTGTCGGAAGAGGCGTGTACAGCGAAGTGCTCTCCTTGGATGCAATCTGGTATCTCTCAGCAGTGGAAGACAAAACTGAGTGTGCTAAATCGGGAGGAAAATGGGGACAAAATGCAAAAAAAAAATGTATTTAACATTTTTCATTCACATAGCATATTAATATGCAATATGAGGCGGTCCTAGCAAACGTACCGCAATTACGTTAGTGTAACAGACTTTTCTGTGGTGTAGTGTGCTGACAATGTTTGATGTGTTCACGTATTGAGTGCATTTTGTCTCTTTTGTGATTCCATAGTCAAAGGAAAAGTGTGCTTTTCTACATGTGATCATCGCTCCGACAGTATGTGTACAGTTTATTTATTTCTTTATAAACTCAGCAAACTCTAAAGATGCTCGGTTACATTAGCAATCGGTTAGACAAAACATTTAAGATGTCGAAGTCTAAAGCAGCTAAAAACATGACTGAGTTTAAACTGAGTTTGAAAAACTTTCAACAGATTATGTGAACCATTATGTGTAAAAAAAAAAATTTCATTTTTAAGAGGGAGCTATTAAGGTAGGCTGACTGTGTATTGTAGCTTCCATTGATTCTATAAATCAGTGTTTTATAATGACGGCCGTAAAATGTGGCTCTTTTCTTTAAAAATCTGTGACATCTTTGGAAAAACAAGGTAAAATTAAGCACATTTTCCTGTGAATTTAGTAGGGCCTTACCCATCAAACATCTTGAAGTGCTAATAAATTATGTACAACCCCAAATCAGGAAAAGTTGGGACAGTTGGGAAAATGCAAATAAAATAAAAAAGCAGTGTTTCTTACATTTACTTTGACTTTTATCTCATGGCACACAGTATGAACCTAAACTATTTCTTGTTTTGTCTGGTCAACTTCATTTCATTTGGTAATATACATACATCCATTCCTGCAATTTAGGTCTGCGATCCATGTCTTAAGACAAAACATAAAGTATCTTGGATTTATACTGTCTGTAATGAAGTAAAAGTCAAAGTAAATGTACAAAAACACTGCAGGGTTTTTATTTGCATGTTCCATATTTTTTCCATATTCCAACTGTTTTGATCTGGTGTTGTATACCATATTTAACTGAACTTCTGTAGATGTGAATTAGCCGAACACTGTGGGAAAACCTTAATGGGTGTTTGAGAATGTGGTTTCACTTCTGTATCTAAGAGGTCAACTGCTACCATTTCATAAGCACCTTCTTTTGAAAGGCTGTATAATTGTTTGTAAAACATGAAGGTCATAATTGTTTAAACAGAACAGAATGTGAAATCGGGTCAAGCTGAAAATGCATGGACCATATACAAATATTAACTTGCCTGGTGTCTGATTTGATGCTTTGTTTTCCTGTGCTTAATACCTGTCTGTTTAAGCTTGCACCTTGATCTGTGATCAAAAGGAAGCAGCAGCGAAAACCATAATGCAACCACAGGCAGGCAATCACAGCCACCATGTTTGCCTTCCCTTTCCTTTAGTCTGTCTTACTCATGTAAGATTTTCTTAACCTTGTAAATGTTGCTGGCTTCTCTATAAAGGACTCAGAACTACAGTATCCTTTTCATAGTATCTTGCCTTCTCTTTTTATCTCCATTACTTCCTGTCAGATATGCATCAACTTCAATTATTTTCAACTCAAAACTCAAAAGACTGTTAGTTTTGTATTTGTAATTATCTGCACATTAAAGGTAGTTGTAAGATTTTGTTTTCTCATTTCTTTTTCATAATCTATTTGTTGTTTTCTTGTTTTCTTTCAGAACGACTGAGAAAAACATGCAAGGGTGAGAAAAGTAAGCGACAGTGCAAGAACTCTGGTCCTGCAGCAACAATGATCACCCTCAGGCATTGTGAGTAGAAGCTCCATCCTGTTCTGCTAGCTTAGTTTCTAAATTATGTAGTTGCTGTCAAAACCACTATGTAGTCAGCTACCTCATCTCTGTAAACAGTTTACTTTTTTAGTGAGTGCTGTAATCCTTAACATTCAGTATATGTCTAAGAAAGCACATCTAGAAAATGAACATTTGTAGTTCGGTTCTTTGAATTTTAACAACTGTGTAAATCTGGACAATGCAAAGACCTGTTTTCAAACTTTCCACGGGTAAAAGGTGTTGGTATCCTGCATATAAAAGAAGCATTAACAAAAGTCTCAGTCACAGTAAACATGCCACTGTCCCAACTTTATTAAAAACATAATGCAGCCATCAAATTTAGAATAGGCGTATACACCGATCAGCCATAACATTAAAACCACCTCCTTGTTTCTACACACATTGTCCATTTTATCAGCTCCACTTACCATATAGAAGCACTTTGTAGTTCTACAATTACTGACTGTAGTCCATCTGTTTCTCTGCATGCTTTGTTAGCCCCCTTTCATGCTGTTCTTCAATGGTCAGGACCCTTCCAGGACCACTACAGAGTAGGTATTATTTAGGTGGTGGATCATTCCCAGCACTGCAGTGACACTGACATGGTGGTGGTGTGTTAGTGTGTGTTGTGCTGGTATGAGTGGATCAGACACAACAGCACTGATGGAGTTTTTAAACACCTCACTGTCACTGCTGGACTGAGAATAGTCCACCAACCAAAAATATCCAGCCAACAGCACCCCATGGGCAGCGTCCTGTGACCACCGATGAGGGTCTAGAAGATGACCAACTCAAACAGCAGCAATAGATGAGCGATCGTCTCTGACTTTACATCTACAAGGTGGACCAACTAGGTAGGAGTATCTAATAGAGTGGACAGTGAGTGGACACGGTATTTAAAAACAGTCATAGCAGCACAACACACACTAACACATCATCACCATGTCATTGTCACTGCAGTGCTGAGAATGATTCCCCACCTAAATAATACCTGCTCAATGGTGGTGCTGTGGGGGTCCTGATCATTGAAGAACAGGGTGAAAGCAGGTTTAAAAAGTATGTAGAGATGGACAGATGGACTACAGTCAGTAATTGTAGAACTACAAAGTGCTTCTATACAATAAGTGAAGTCGATAAAATGGACATTGTGTGTAGAAACAAGGAGGTGGTTTTAATGTTATGGCTGATCAGTGTATGTCCAAAAGCTAAAACATTAAATGTCTTATTTTGTAGTGATGTCAATTCAATACAGATCAAAACATATTTGCAGTCTGTTTTTTATCCTCCTTACTGTCCTGATTTTTTTACTATATGGACAAAAGTATTGGGACACCCTTTTCTAACGTCTAAATTCATGTGTTTCTCACAACAGGTGTAATTCATCAATTATATAAAGGAAATGATATGGTTACAACTTTGCAAAAACAATTTAGGAAAGCGGCTTCCCTGTTCCTGTGCACACAGCCAGATCTATAAAGACATGATAAAGCTTGGTATACAGAAACACCAGTGGTCTGCACAGAGCCCTGACCTCAGCCCCAACATGGAATATCAATGGCTTTCTTGACCAACATCAGTGCCCTGCCATACAAATGCTCTTTTGACTGAATAAACACTAATTTTAACATACATAATTCAAAGTCTTGTGAGAAGCATTATTAGAAGAGGGCAGTTGTTATAGCTAAAACACAGAGGTCATTCTATTTTAATATCATTTGTTTTTTAAATGGGATGTCCAACAAGCTCATGGACAGAGGTCCAAAATCTTTTGGCCATATAGTGTATGTTGCTGAATATTTATTAAATCCAAACAATCTAAAGATGAATATTTGTATACATTTTGGATACATATACAAACCCAATTCCAAGGAAATTTGGATAATATTAGTCGGCACATTTAAACAGACTGGTTTTTGGTTAAATATATTCATGATTTAAGATTAACAAGCTATCAATAATCTAAAGTAAATTTAACTACAGCAGCATGTGTTTTCCACACTTACAATAGGAAGTCCTTAACATTATTCTATTACGGTTTACCATGCAGGAAACATCTGCTTCACAACCAGGCCAAAAGGTAAAGCATGGCTAATGTTTACAACCTAGAAGATGAGTTTCATTATTAGACTATGTCAAATGCCAGGTGTGTTTGGGACTCTATGGTAACCTTTGCTGGGTGAATATCAGTTTTCCTGAGATGATGAGATGGAAGATAAAGTAACAACTTGTGTGCCATCATCCAGAAGCTGAACTGTGGTGTAGTGTAGCTGATATTTTTAGCCTAACTCACTGCTCCCAGACTATGATGTAATGGAACCCCATTAAAACTCACCACAAAAGTGTTCTTTCAGTTAGCTGTTACCTCTGTAAAAACTAAATATAACAACGTGTGTATAGCTGGCAGCTCTTCACATGGATTGTATTTTGCATCAGTTGTAAAAAAACAAAAAAACAAATGGCACTGGGGTTTGGTATACAGATGCACATTTTCCCCTTTTTAAAAAAAAAAAGCAATTAACAGTTTTCTGACAAGCTTACAGCAACTATTTCAAATATTAAACCACTCAATATGTTTTATGTCAACAACAGATTAGACGTTAAAAAGAGATTAGGTTTTAAAAGGGCAGCTTAATATGACAGCAACGTAAAATGTCTTAAAATCCAATAAAAAACAAGAAATGTCATTAATTTATTCTCTTGGACCTCCATTTACCTGACAAAGGTACAAAGAAATGAAAGAACTTTTCTAAACACAAGACAAATGCAAATCATTTTGATTCTTTACCATCTAAAATTTGTGAAAATAAGCAAAGAATCCAGAGAAATCCCAGTCTGTGTAAAGCAAGGTCAGAAACCACTGGTAAATGTGCATATGTGTAAGTCATAAATCAACCTTGCATTAGAAACTGTTATGCTACTGTTACAATTTTAGTCACATGGGCTTCAGAGAATTTTAGAGAACCGTTGTCACTTAACACAGTCTACCACTGCATAAAAAAATGAGGAAACCATACATCAGTTCTATACAGAATCACAGCTAAGTTCCCTGGGCCCAGTCTCATCACAGACTTTGAGTTCTCTGAGCCATATCTGTCAAGGTACCATTTAAACAGAAAAGTGTATATTAGGATCTTAGAAAGTCATATGCTGCCATTAATGCTGATATAGCTGATATTCTTAGTCTAACAGACAGTGACAGGTTTCAATAACACTACAACAACGTGGCTAAGTAGACACAGAGTACATGTGATTGGCTGGTCTGCCTGCAGTGTCACAATGTCACATCGTAAATAACAGACAGCAGAACCTCGGATTGTTAATGGCTAAAATTTAAAAGTTCCACTTGAAAATCTGCAACAATTTGTATTTTTCAGTTCCAAACTGTGAAGTTTAATTTAAAAGAAAGGTGATGTAACAGTGATAAACATACCTAACTTTACGGCTTTGATGAGGGATCAGTTATAAATTTGTTTACTTTTACAAATACATTTTTGTACAATTTTAAATAAACGTCCAAGAGAATGACAGATTTTGTTTTTATTGCATTTCACTAAATGCCCCAGCCTAATATGGGGTTTGCAGAACCATAATGAAGACAATAATAGCATGTGATAGGTATGCAGGTTTTGGCAATTTCTTTTAACCAATAATTGACAAGCTTATAACATCCCATTACAATATAAAACACATTATAAAGCTTCATATCAAAATTCTTTCATAAAAACAGCTTTGTGGCAAGAATACAGAACAGTAAGATAAACACTGTGAGCAAAACCAGTTTTTAGAATGTAAATATTTTAATTTGTAAAACTGTCTGTGGCAAACAGTTTACTAACTACTTATGCTGATCAAAACAAATAGTCTGTATATTAATGTTCTGCCTGTGCTACCCACCGAGCCACCCCTAAAAATCAAAGTAAATGTAAGAGACTGTATTTCTTTTTTTCCATACGGTCCCAACTTTTTCTGATTTAGGGTTGTATTATTATCCTTAGTTGCAATATATTGTGCAAAATCTCATTGGAAACACTGCAATATTCAGCACTTCCTTTATTTTGGATATACTTCATTGCAGCCTAAAGCACCAACAGTGTGATGTGAAACCTCTGATTGCAACAAATGTCAGTAAAATTATGCAAGTAATTTAGCATTTAAAAAAGTGACATACTCTTTTACTCATAAAAACTTGCAGGTCCAAACAAAGTGGAAACCAAATTTAAAAAAAGGTTGGGTTTTTTTTCATAAAAACATTAATTTTTTTTTATTTATTTATTTATTTATTGTAATTCTGTTAAATGGGGTTTTGTTTAGATTTTGACTAAAATAGAATAAATAGATCATAAATAATGTTTATGTTTTACAATCTGTTTTGTTCATGCTTTCCTGTGATGCCATTATATGTGGCGTGGGTTGTATTCTGAGAAGTTTTTAATTAGAGATGGGACGATCGATCGGCTATGAATCGGTATCGGCCGATTTTTAATCAAAATATGCTATCGGCGATCGGCGATATTTCCTAAAAGTAGCCGATTCGATCGTGTAATATATAAAGACCATGTTAAGTTAACAGCTCAGTGGATTGATCCAGACGCCAACCATCACATCACCATTCATCAACCATCGTACAGAAACCACAGTGAAAGCTCTTCATGACCTAAAATAACATCATTAACTTTGTGCATCATACATACGATGTAATTTTGCTGATTGTAATATTTACTTTAAAAAGATAATTCAACCCGGTCACATCTGAGTCGATTCTATCAGCACGTTATATAAACTCCTGGTTCACTTTGGTAACTCGTAAGTGGTTCTTACTTGTGATGTAGATGAGAACAGAAAACGTTACAGAGCCAATCAGAGGCAAAAGTTTATTCATTACCAAATTCGTTAGTTCAGGATCATCTGCTAAACTTTTAGGGTAATCAGAACTTTTAGCTCCACAGACGGAACGAGTCTGACTCGGTGACCGCTCTGTGGTAATAGCAGTTTAATTAAGCTTTTTAATTAAGCTTTTTAATGAAGCTTTTTAATGTAAGAAAGTCACACAAAATGTTCTGTAGTAGCTGGTGTTTATTTAAAACCACAGCATTTATTAATAACAGTAAAAACGGAGAGAGAAACTTACGCGTCACATTCGACTCCTGAATCAGAATCATTTAAAGCGACACTGTGAACAAAGCGTTTTTTTTTAATTAACACACACACGCTGTTGCTTTCGGTTTATTTTCACTGTGAGGCTCTTTTTAAGTTTTTTTCAGACTAAACTGGATAACATTAAACCTGTGTGTGTGTGTGGTCAGTTAGACTAATAAGATATGTCTCCTGTGGGTGAACAAAATAATTGTTTGGTTACTTTATTATTTACTGCTGATTTTGCGCTAAAAATTGCATGTCACCGCCCCCCCCTGCGATCGAAATCGACTATCGTCCGATTGCCCTGAAAAGAGATCGGAGATCGCAATCGGTGCCAAAAACCCCGATCGTCCCATCTCTATTTTTAATTTCTGATTGGGTTTGATATTAAATGAAAGTTTATAAAGTTTTGGCAGTTAACAATACAAATCTGATTTTGCTGATAGTTACAGTAACCAAGCCAAGCCTCTGCAACTGTGTTAGAGCAACTACAAGGGTGTGACAATACCACAATCATAGATAATTTGTCATGTCAGCCAACACCATACGTAGTCACAGTATAGAAATGTCAGTGGCTCAAAAAAAGTCAAATCCAACTCAGTTTAACATCTGAGTGCAGTATTGACCATTATACCAATGCTCTTTTTAAAAGTGGGACATCCTGAATTATAAGTGGCAAGTCAACACACATTTAAGTAGCACTCGATAAGTATCAACAGCTGGCACATCAACCAGCAATGAGACATGTATCTGAAGGACATGAACATTTACTTTCAGGTATTTTAGGAAGACAATAAGCAGTGTTAGTACAGCATGCTCTTTGCTTTTTTGTTTAAAACAGTTGACTGCTTACTGCAGCTTTTAATGGCAAATTAGTATTGAGCAATACTCAGTCCCCTGATCCCTTCAGTAATGCTGTTAGAGGGGCTGGAGTCTCATGCTGTATCAAGCCAGCTCCCTTTTGTAGATTTATGCTTCCGAACATATTTAATACCGTCATGTGTTTCTATTTAGAGTGGTTTTGACAACACTCGTGCCAGCTTTCACATTTATTCTGCAGTGCTGATCAAATTATATCAGAAGCAATGCCATTTTGCTGGACCGCATATCATCATGGGAATCTGAAGTGACTGTAACCACACAATGTCTACGAACTTAACACCAGCCACCACCAGATTATTGACAAAAATGTTATGGTGTACTTTTGTTACATTCCCGGACTTCATGGCCAAACTTACACACACTATTGTGTGCCACTATTGACTAAGAAGCACAGGATGGGTCAACTGGAATATGCCAGAAGGAATGTAGATAGGCCTGCAGAGTTCTGGGACAGTTCTATAGAGTGACAAATCAAAACTGGAATTGTGAGGCCACATCGATTAGCAACTTAAAGCAAGAAAGGTGAGGCTAATTACCAGAACAAACCTATCCTCAGTCAAGAATGGGGGTGAATCAGTGATGATGGGGAAATGCTTACTGCTACAGGATCTGGCCATTTTGACTGTGCACCTGGCATCATGAATTCACAGAAATACCAAGGTATTTTGTGGACGAATGATGCCTTCTGTAGACCTGTAGAACTAAACCTTGGTGATAATTGGACTTTACATGAAGACAACGATCCCAAACACAATTTAAAGTCAACCAAAGCTTGGTTGAGGAATCAGTCCTGGAATATCCATCTTAAATCCTATATAAAATCTTTGGTTGTATTGGGCAAAGAATCCTCAAGAGCACATCTGGGCTATGCCCAACCGGCCTGTATGAGGTCAGTGTCAAATAAAAATGGTAAGACATAAATAAATGTACATCACATATGCAATAAAACGCGATTGTTTTTATTTTGAAGGGAGTGCTATTTCTTTAAATTTACGTGGGTGCCAGTGTATCCAGCATTAAGGTAATGTGTGGTGAACAGAACTAAGTGCGATTGACAGAGAAGGCAGAGTTTTAACATTGACTTCTAAGTAGTCATTTACTGAAGTCTGATGTAAAACTGTTTAAGGATCACAATTGAAATCTAGGATTTAAATCTTCACTACGATACTAAACACACAGAGAAATACTAAAACGCAATGAACTAAATAGCAATAGGACTTTGTGTATAGTTCATTTAAAACTGGTATTGGAAAGTTGGTTAAATAGTAAAATAATGTTGATGTTTTTACATCACAATAGTGTGTGTAAGTTTAGATAGACACATCTAATGATGTAAAAGGAGCTGACCTAATGAATTGTACATGTCAAACGTGGTTTGTTTGCTAGAGAACGTGTTTAGAGAATCAGCCCCACTTATTTTACTCAATTGACGACTTCTGGATTGGGAGAACAAACTTACATAGTACAATCACATCTATTACAACAACTGCCCTATCATATGGGATGAAATGGAATGTTGATTCCTTTTATCAAACATCAGGGTCTGACCCTTATGTATGCTTGTTTTTTGTTTTTTTTACTAAATAGGCAAAAACAATACATTGTTAAATCTTAGGAAACGTCTTTCCAGAGAGGTGAAGGCTGTTGTAGTAGCAAATAGGTGCAGGGCTCTATATTAATGCCCATGGATTTGGTTATTTATTTATTTATTAGGATTTTAATGTCCTGTTTTACACACTTTGGTTACATTCATGACAGGAACGGTAGTTACTCGTAACACAAGATTCATCAGTGCACAAGTTTAAAGTCAAACACAGTTACGAACAATTTTGTATCTCCAATTCATCTCACACGGTGGCTAAGTGGGTAAGACTGTCGCCACACAGCAAGAAGGTCCTGGGTTATATTCTATGTACTTATGACAATAGAATCAGCCACAGAAATATACAACGTACCGTGATATACCGTCAGAACCTTAAAAAATACTGTGATACGAATGTTTGGTTATACCACCCAGCCTGGATGGATGGATGGATAGATAGATAGAAACATCTAATGATGTAAAAGGAGCTGACCTAATGAATTGTACATGTCAAACATGTGGTTTGTTTGCTAGAGAACGTGTTTAGAGAATCAGCCCCACTTATTTTACTCAATTGACGACTTCTGGATTGGGAGAACAAACTTACATAGTACAATCACATCTATTATTAGAAATACAACTGTGTTTGAATCCACAACCACAAGACTTTGGCCAAATCCAAACTTAACCGGCCTGCCTCTACATTTAGTACACACAGCTCTTACTTCCTTATTAGCCAAGTTCAGACACGCAGCAAAGCTTTATACATGCACTATTATCAAAACAACCTGACTTCATCAGAAGTATGGACAGGTTAGTTTGGAAACATCAGCACTACTGTATAACGACTGTTATAGGAAAAAGTTCAGATCTGAGCCGCGGTAGATTATTATTCACCAAACCCGTTACCATAACTTTAGTCAGATTTGAACACCTAAAAGAGTCGGTGCAACACAAGTAGGAAATACACAGCATAGCAAACAAGATATACTCACAAATTTCTTCTTTCCATCTCCATCTTCATAAGTCTTCTTAGACTTCTTATCTTTACCGCTTTTAGAAGCGGCAGCAGCTGCATTTCCAGCATTAGGATCCATGGTTAATCCAAAATAAGGTAATTATTCAGTTCTTCACAAGGTTTCACTTAGTATCTGTGTGAGTGAGTAACACGGAGTATAGTAACCAGTCAAACACTGCTAAACACTGGCCCACACTGAGCTGAAAGTTTACCGGATTTGGGTGGCTTCTCATCCGGCCTCAATGTGTTAGCCTGTTGCGCTGAGCTTCCCCCCCCCCCCAACTCAAAAACAAAACGGAGGGAAATTTGAAACACAAACCCTGAATATCACTGAAATGTTTGCGTTTTAACCACGAACTTCTTAATAAGTTTCACTAAAGTACTATAAAGTCCTAAAACTAAACATTTAAGCGTCGTTTAACCGCATGTTGTGATATTATTTAGCTCGGCTAATGTTACTGCTCTCTCTCTCCCTATCTCTCTCTCTCTCTCCCTATCTCTCTTTCTCTCACACACACACACACACGCGAGCAGTAGCGGCAGCAGCGCGAGACGATGCCCTGTCGGTCACTCGCCCCGAGCTCGCTTCTTTCTTTCTCCGTCCTCAAACGTTTCAGTTCAACAGTCCTTAATAATCCTGTCATTACGCATCATTCCCAGTGACCTTCCGTCCATTATCACCTGAAGTAACCTTTTCACTCCGCTGTGTTTACATGTGAACGGAGAGTTCCAGGTTTCACTTCCTGTCTCGACAGGTTAGCGCGAGCAAGGGAGGGGCAACATGCGCACTGCAATCTCACCTGAGTCACCTCTGTTAGAGCGACATAAAACAGCCAACATGAACGTTCATGATCAGCAGATCTTATATTCCCTGCAACCCTGTACACCTATGGTCTGAAATATATAGACACCCCTCCTAATAAGTGAATTCGAATGTTTGAGACATACCCACTGCATTGCTAAAACAGCATAAAACGAATTATACACCGATCAGGCATAACATTATGACCTAATATTGTGTTGGTCCCACTTTTGCTGCCAAAACATGCACTGTGTATTATTATTCTTCAGCAATTTGAGCTACGGTAGCTCGCCTGTTGGATCGGACCACACGGGCCAGCCTTCGCTCCCCACATGCATCAATGAGCCTTGTCTGTCCATGACCCTGTCACCTGTTTACCACTGTTCCTTCCTTGGACCACTTTTGATAGATAGTGACCACTGCAGACCGGGAACACCCCACAAGAGCTGCAGTTTTGGAGATGCTAGCCATCACAACTTGGCCCTTGTCAAACTTAAATCCATAAATCCTCACGCTTGCCCCATGATTATCCTGCTTCTAAAACATCAACTTTGAGGATAAAATGTTCACTTGCTGTCTAATATCCCACTGACTAACAGGTGCCGTGATGAAGAGATAATCAGTGTTATTCACTTACCTGTCAGTGGCCATAATGTTATGTCTTGTCGGTGTACATGTTTTCAAGTTCAATGCTTTGAACTTTTCTGGTTTATCATAACTGTGCCTCTGTTTGTAAAACAAGGTTTTAAAGACATAATTTTACATGTTTGTAGTGGAAGAACTAGCGACCTAACCCTGCATTGGCCTCAACCCCATTCCAGACATATGGGATTTACATTTTAAGGATTTAAAATCAGACACTTTGATCCAAAGTGACTTACAGTAGTGTGACAGTATACAGTCTGAGCAATTTGAGGGTTAAGGGCCTTACTCAAGGGCCCAACAGTGGCAACCTGGCAGTGGTGGGGCTTGAATCAGTGACCTTCTGATTACTAGTCCAGTACCTTAACCGCTAGGCTACAACTGCCCTATCATATGGGATGAATTGGAATGTTGATTAGAATGTTGATTCCTTTCATCAAACATCAGGACCTGACCCTAATGGATGACTTTTTTACTGAATAGACACAAAAATGCATTGTTAAATATTATGAGATGTCTTTCCAAAGAGGTGAAGGCTGTTGTAGTAGCAAATAGGTGCTGGGCTCTATATTAATGCCCATGGATTTGGTTATTTATTTATTAGGATTTTAACGTCATGTTTTGCACACTTTGGTTACATTCATGACAGAAACAGTAGTTACTCGTAACACAAGATTCATCAGTTCACAAGTGTAATGTCAAACACAGTTACGAACAATTTTGTATCTCCAATTCACCTCACTTGCATGTCTTTGGACTGTGGGAGGAAACCGGAGCTCCCGGAGGAAACCGGAACATGCAAACTCCACACAGAAATGACCCAGACCGCCCAACCTGGGCACTGAACCCAGGTGACAGTGCTACCCACCGAGGCACCGTGCCACCCTCCATGGAATTGGAATGAAATATCAAGCACATTTATGGTCAGGTGTCTACACAGTTTTGGCCAAATAGTGTTTTTAGTAGGAAGCCACCTGTGGTTGGTATAAAGAAGTGTTCTCTGTTTTTACATATGTTGGAGGGAGCAGCCAGCCTGGGGAAGTGGAAGAGTAATAGTTTGCCTTGTTTTAATTTTGAGTAATAGAGAAGAGTAGTAGGGCAGTTGTAGCCTAGCGGTTAAGGTACCGGACTAGTAATTAAAAGGTTGCTGGTTCAAGCCCCACCACTGCCAGGTTGCAACTGTTGCCCTTGAACAAGACCCTTAACCCTCTATTGCTTAGACAGCATACTGTCACAGTACTGTAAGTCGCTTTGGATGAAAGTGTCTGCTAAATACTGAAAATGAGTTTGTGGTAAAATAAAGCTTTTAGGTTTATGTCCACAATAGAAACTGGCACAAAGAATGTAATCAAGCCAGCTTGGCTTGTTCATTCTCAGCATTTTTCAGATGTTATTATTTTTGTGTGAGTTTTTCTTTCAATTTGGTCATTTTAAATTCCCTATTACAATTTATCAGCCACTTGCACCATCCCCACACAAGCTGTCCTCTCTGATGCGTGAAGCCATGTGCCACTTCTTCAAAACAGCCAATGATAGATTCTCACAAACAGGGTCAAGATATGTCCTGTGTTTCTCCAGTACTTGTGCTGTTGCCTCAGACAGATAGTGGGATTCATTGTTGTGTCAGCAATAAAGAAAAACTCTGACCTTTCCTTCCTCAGACATGGCTTGTTATTTTTATAAGCACCTGGCCAGACCATTAGCACCACTGAGACTCAAACTCACAAGCTCATACTCTGTGTTGTGGTAAACTAGTGACTGAAGACAGCTGTTCCACCCAATCATTGCATTACATTTTTAGCTTTTTGAAGTTTACAAAAGCCTAGGGAGCTGCCTTGCTGTCTTACTGTCTACATAGGCAGCTGCCTTAGTAGAGAGGATTCTAATAAGTCAGTGACTTATAAGGCATGTTATTCGAACGCACTACTTAGACAGCGATAACATCGGGTTTAGCATTTCGCGTTTAGCATTTAGCATCTCGCCATTAAAACCAATGGATTGAGGTAGCACAGCACGCTAACGTCAATATAACATCTCCCTTCATGTACCGATAACGGTTAAATTTCCTGACAAGCCCGAACTTGCAAATAAAAACACTCGGTACAAGTTTATACAAGTTAAAAATCAGTAATATTTTATTTATGTTTGAAAATAACTCCATTCGTTTCTCCGCCCCGTCAGCCATGTTTATTTTTCTGTGACAGAAGAGCACCCGACCCGCAATGAATGCTGGGATTGCCTTGATCACTAAGGACGCTTCCGATGCTCACTCGTTCTTGAGCCAAAATAACATTGAAATAATAAGATGCCTCAGAAGTGAGGATTTTAAGGAATCTAGGATTTCGAACAGCCTCCTTCTCGGGAGCGCGCACAGGATGACGTAAAATGCTGTCTATGTAGAGAGCTCCCTAGCTTTTCGAACACACCCGATATTTACTCTTTTGTGCAGTAGTAAAAACAATTCAATATTGGCTAGTGCACCTTTAATGAAAACCTGATATAAAGTGAAGGTGTCAGGGCACCAAAATATGTCAGAACATCTTCATTGCTAGTTGTACACATTTCACAAATCTCTGGAATGGTACAGGAGGGATGAGGCACCATTCTTTTAAAACACATTCTCTTATTTATGGTTTATGTAGTGATAATAGTAGCATTGAGTACTGGGTGATACAAAGATGCATATTAAGAACAGGAGTCCAGTATGGTTTGTTGATTTTCCTGCTTTAGCACCTACTAAACCTGGTAATGAACAGATGAGTTTAATCAGGTGTGTTCAAACAGGAAAATGACTCCACAGTGTTCGGCATTGGCCTTCCAGGGTCTACACTGTGCACCTTTGGTTAAAAATGTCCAAAATGTCACCACAGGTGTAAAACTGGGTTAAAATTGTATGACTTCAAATGCCATAGCATCAGAGGTGGAAAGTAACGAATTACACGCGTTACTGTAATTGAGTAGTTTTTTAATGTACTTGTACTTTTTAAAGTAGATTTTACAACCAGTAATTTTACTTTTACTTAAGTATGTTTTGTATTAAGAATTGTAATTCGCTACATTTTAAATAACATCCGTTACTGACTAAAAGAAAAAATCGCGTCTGGGAAACTGCTGCAGTGAATTCTGCGATGGAAAATAAACTGGTGCTAAAATAAAGGAACTGTAATCTAGGTATAGAGTAGGGAAGGGCGATTTTTAAAGTTTAACATGTTTGGAGTTTGATGTTTCCTTATTTGATAACATAGTCTGATGTCAAAGAATGGCAAAGTTTTGTCTTACATCTTGAAGGTTTTCTTTGGGTCATTTAGTGAAAGTCACAACACTTGTAACCTTGACTTGTTTTGAGTTATGAGATTTGCAGTATGACTGTTGTTTGGTATTTGTTAGTGATGAAAAGAAGGCTGGTCTAAAGAATCCACAATTAATGCCAACTTCAGTGGTTATACAGTTTGAAAAAGTGTTATGGGATGGTCTGTACTAAATTGACATATTACACACCCCTAAATGTTTTAAATGTCGTATCAACATGTTTTTTTCTATTATATTTTAATTAAACACAACTATTGTGAGATATATCCATTTGTTCTGTTTGCATTACACAGAAGAGACACCCTCTCCTGTTAAAAAAGTAACTAAGTAACGTTTACTGTACATTTTAAATGAGTTACTTTTTACTTTTTACTTGAGTAGATTTTTAGACTAGTAATTTTACTCGTACTTAAGTAAAAATTCATTAAAGTAATAGTACTTTTACTTGAGTACAATATTTTAGTACTCTTTCCACCTCTGCATAGCATATGATTTACATAATGAATGAATACTCTGGATAGGGCGCCCGTCTGTCACAGTGCTTCAGCCACTGACCACCTTCTTCAGGCATAGCCAATCATGTCTGTGTAAATGCCTGGCTGGCCAATAGCACAGCTACATCTCATAACAGACCACTCATTAACATTCAAATACAAACCCTAGTTCCAGAAAAAGAAAAGGGACAATTTGTTAAATGCAGTAAAACAAGAATCTATGAATTGTTCATTCTTTTGAAGCTTTATTTACATTTACAGCATTGAACAGATGCACACATGGGATCGTGGGACCCACTCTGCCTCTGTCGGGACTGTCATGTTTCCTCTGGTGCTCATCCAAAGTGGTTCCCTCATGATGAGTGAATAGTGCTGTGACACTGGCTGAGTTCCCAGAAATTCCCAGTACACTGGCATCATGTGCCAGCAGAAAACTGGATGGAATCAAGCCTGACACCAGTTTCAAGTAAAAAGGCAGGTTTCCAAACAAAGGAGCTGGCAAATCTGTAGAAGAGAAACTGTGATCAATTGAAACACTTAAAAGTGAATTAACAGTCAACAAGGTGCAGGTAACTGTCAGTTTAGAACACCTGACATGTCAAATATCTGTTTCTCCATGCTCTCTCTGCTGTCCATATTTGGCAAGGCAGAAGGATATAATTGTATAACCGAGCCCTGCCATTGATCTCCATTGCAGGTGGGCTCATTACAACAGCCCACACCTCCACTACCTTTCGGTCAATTTAAGATGAGCTCGGTGAGCTCAGTGTTTCTGCACAGATTTGCTCTACGACTACATGATAGAGTTTCAAGTTGCATTTCCTGATGCAGTGGTAGATTGTGTTAAGTGATGACAGTTTACCAATGTACTCTCAAGCCCATGTTGCTATATTTATCACAGTTGCATTACGATTTCTTATACAGTGCTGTCTGTTGGCGTAAAGGTCATATTTGGCTGGAAACCACAAATCCCAGCCTTGCCATTCTCAGAATAAGATTTCTTTGGTTTCCCTGAATCTTTTCACAGTAGTATGTATGGTAGATGTTGAAAGACCTAAATTATTTGCATTTATCCTGAGGTGAGATATGATTTTTCTTATTTATTTATGCATTTTCTCTTTTTTCTCCCAATTTAGCATAGCCAATTAGTCTTCTGCTGCTGGGGATCTCGATTGTGGAGGGTATATTTTGCCTGCTCCACGCCCCCTCCTACGCATGTGCAGTCCCTTAACCCCTTCTTTTTCGTCTGTGCCTTGGTGGTTTCGCACATGAGGCCCCTTCACTTCTGCACTGGCGCCTCGGTCTACTAACCAGGGTCCTTACACAGCGTTTGTTTGTTTGTTTATTAGGATTTTAACAACATGTTTTACACTTCGGTTACATCACACAAGGTTCATCAGTTCACAACGTCCCACGTCTTTGGACTGTGGGAGGAAACCGGAGCACCCGGACGAAACCCACGTGGACACGGGGAGAACATGCAAACTCCACACAGAAAGGACCCGGACCGCCCCACCTGGGGATCGAACCAAGGACCTTCTTGCTGTGAGGCGACAGTGCTACCCACTTAGCCACCGTGCCGCCCGCACAGCGTTTGAAGACCTCACCCACTTTATCAGTCTGGTCTTTTCCCACACACTTTTTGTTTATTGTGAAATGTTTGAAAATGGTGAAACTAGAACATTTAATGAGTTTAATAAGTTAATAAAAAAAAAAACTGATCCTTGTCAAGTCCCTTAGAACTCTTCCCCCATACGGCACCCCAGAGGTCAAATGATTACTACAGATTGCCCATAGATGTGAGTGAGTTGGTGACTGTGTGAAAGATTGATTGCCCATTGTTTTTGCGTTTCCAGGGTACCATCTCCAAAACTTCTGAATCATTAAATAAACAGATTGAGGCAGCATTAATCTGCTTTTCTTAAAACAGCGCCTAGGTCTTTGACTTCTAAGACCAAGACTTGAAATCATGTTCTGAATTAGGTGTCTGCTTTACAAAGCATTACTTATTTATTCTTTAGTACCTTTTTTTAAAAATCCTAATCAGTGTTGCTGTGTGTCTAGAACCTAACCCTTATCCTAAACTGTTAATACAAGGTTCCTAATCTATACACTCACTTAACCAGTCACATTCTAAACTACAGTGTATCACAAAAGTGAGTACACCCCTCACATTTCTGCAAATATTTCATTATATCTTTTCATGGGACAACACTATAGAAAAGAAACTTGGATATAATTTAGAGTAGTCAGTGTACAACTTGTATAGCAGTGTAGATTTACTGTCTTCTGAAAATAACTCAACACACAGCCATTAATGTCTAAATGGCTGGCAACATAAGTGAGTACACCCCACAGTGAACATGTCCAAATTGTGCCCAAAGTGTCAATATTTTGTGTGACCACCATTATTATCCAGCACTGCCTTAACCCTCCTGGGCATGGAATTCACCAGAGCTGCACAGGTTGCTACTGGAATCCTCTTCCACTCCTCCATGATGACATCACGGAGCTGGTGGATGTTAGACACCTTGAACTCCTCCACCTTCCACTTGAGGATGCGCCACAGGTGCTCAATTGGGTTTAGTCCATCACCTTTACCTTCAGCTTCCTCAGCAAGGCAGTTGTCATCTTGGAGGTTGTGTTTGGGGTCGTTATCCTGTTGGAAAACTGCCATGAGGCCCAGTTTTCGAAGGGAGAGGATCATGCTCTGTTTCAGAATGTCACAGTACATGTTGGAATTCATGTTTCCCTCAATGAACTGCAGCTCCCCAGTGCCAGCAACACTCATGCAGCCCAAAACCATGATGCTACCACCACCATGCTTGACTGTAGGCAAGATACAGTTGTCTTGGTACTTCTCACCAGGGCGCCGCCACACATGCTGGACACCATCTGAGCCAAACAAGTTTATCTTGGTCTCGTCAGACCACAGGGCATTCCAGTAATCCATGTTCTTGGACTGCTTGTTTTCAGCAAACTGTTTGCTGGCTTTCTTGTGCGTCAGCTTCCTTCTGGGATGACGACCATGCAGACCGAGTTGATGCAGTGTGCGGCGTATGGTCTGAGCACTGACAGGCTGACCTCCCACGTCTTCAACCTCTGCAGCAATGCTGGCAGCACTCATGTGTCTATTTTTTAAAGCCAACCTCTGGATATGACGCCGAACACGTGGACTCAACTTCTTTGGTCGACCCTGGCGAAGCCTGTTCCGAGTGGAACCTGTCCTGGAAAACCGCTGTATGACCTTGGCCACCATGCTGTAGCTCAGTTTCAGGGTGTTAGCAATCTTCTTATAGCCCAGGCCATCTTTGTGGAGAGCAACAATTCTATTTCTCACATCCTCAGAGAGTTCTTTGCCATGAGGTGCCATGTTGAATATCCAGTGGCCAGTATGAGAGAATTGTACCCAAAACACCAAATTTAACAGCCCTGCTCCCCATTTACACCTGGGACCTTGACACATGACACCAGGGAGGGACAACGACACATTTGGGCACAATTTGGACATGTTCACTGTGGGGTGTACTCACTTATGTTGCCAGCTATTTAGACATTAATGGCTGTGTGTTGAGTTATTTTCAGAAGACAGTAAATCTACACTGCTATACGAGCTGTACACTGACTACTCTAAGTTATATCCAAGTTTCATGTCTATAGTGTTGTCCCATGAAAAGATATAATGAAATATTTGCAGAAATGTGAGGGGTGTACTCACTTTTGTGATACACTGTATCTGCTGCAGTGTTATTAAATTGAACACCCAAACTGCCAGTTTCAGATTATTAGTTATTAGGTTTTAACACAACACAAATTACATGCCCAGATCTTAAAACTGTCTGTTCCTTAACTGTAAAACCAAATAACACATTTACAGTAAACCCAAAGTAAAATGTTAGTTCCTAAAATGTAGATTATTATGTGTTTTTATATAAACCCAAATAGCACTAAATGAACTAAATACTCTTAAGCTCAGTGTAAAATCATTGTGACTTCTGACTTATTTACATTTTACCCTAGCATATATAATTAGCAGACGGTTAATCCCGTCAGAAAGAGCTTTGGCACACCTGTCATTTCTGAGGCTGAGCAGAACACAATGACACTCTGCCCATGCATATTCACTGAAATTTTTTCCATGACTGTTTCTCTGCACCTCCTTAAAAATGTGCTGACTAAATCTGGTTTTATTTGTCACACCCTGCAGCTGATGTGATTAAGGAGCTTATTATCATGGCTTCTGCCTTCATTCCAGTTATTTCAGCCACCCACCTCTGCACAAACCCTCTCATCAGTGCTCAGTGTTTTATCACCAGCCATTAGGACTATGGAAAAAAACAGACACTCCTTTACACAAACACACATGCATACACACATTCTATTTGTGATAGTCATGTAAATGTGTATTATTGGGCAATTTTTGCAAGTTGCTAAATTAAGGAAGAGTGGCCTTAAATCTACTATTTCACTGGCAGGTTTCAACTACAGGGTAAGTAACACTCTTTTTCATTCAGGTGAACATGTAGGTATGATAAGAACTAGGCACTGTGGTTTGCATTAGCCCTTATTTATTTCAATCAAGTTTAATCACTGGTGCATTGTTCAGTTAGCAGTGTGGTTAATGTGAGCATATGTTGACATCATTGGTTTACTTGAACTTCAATTCCTGTAAACATTATGTAATCCAGTAACCGAAGTGGTAAATCCTTCGAGTCAGCACGTTATACTCTAAAAATGTGTACTTAACAGTTCTATGAAATGTATGCTGCAATAGAGTGTCATCTTTATGTTAACACCAGTAGTTATGGAATATTCAACAAGCTCATGATTGTTGCCAGGGACTGATTGTGGCCATGACTAATTATGTAGTTAAGCAAACAAAACACAGTTAAACACAAGAATTACACGGGAGGAGCTTGTCAACGATCTCAAGGGAGCTGGGAGCACAGTCACCAAGAAAACCATTAGTAACACACTTCGCCGTAATGGATTGAGATCCTGCAGTGCCCGCAAAGTCCCTCTGCTCAAGAAGGCTCATGTACAGGCCCGTCTGAAGTTTGCCAATGAACACCTGAATGATTCAGAGAAAGCTTGGGAGAATGTGATATGGTCAGATGAGACCAAAATTGAGCTCTTTGGCATCAACTCCACTTGCCGTGTTTGGAGGCAAAGAAATGCCCGGTGGGGACGGTGTTCTTGGGGTCATATCCAGCATTTCTCTGCTCCCAGCTCCCTTGAGATCATTGACAAGCTCCTCCCGTGTAATTCTGGACTGACCTCACCTTTCTCAGAATCATTCTTACCCCACCAGGTGAGATGTTGCATGGAGCTCCAGAGTGAGGGTGATTGACTGTGATCTTGTATTTCTTCCATTTTCGAATTATCGCACCAACAGTGGTCTCTTTCTCACCAAGCTTCTTGCTGATGGTCTTTTAGCCCATTCCAGCCTTGTGCAGGTCTACAATCTTGTCCCTGACGTCCTTTGATAGCTCTTTGGTCTTGCCCATGGTGGTCGAGAGATTTGAACGGAAGAAACTGATTCTGTGACAGGAGTCTTTTATACAGGGACAGGACTAATTTGTGTGCCTCATGGGCACATAACCGGTCTGTGGGGGTCAGAATTCTTGCTGGTTGGTAGGGGATCAAATACTTATTTCCCTTAATTAAATACAAATTAATTTATAACTTTTATTTAATGTTTTTTTTCTGGATTTTTTGTTGACCATTATAGAACAGGGTGAAAGCAGGCTAAAAAGGTATGTAGAGAAACAGATGGACTACAGTCAGTAATTGTAGAACTACAAAGTGCTTCTATAAAGTAAGTGGACAGTGAGTGTGGTTTTAATGTTATGGCTGATCAGTGTAAATATGTGTGTGTGTGTGTGTGTGTGTGTGTGTGTGTGTACTATTTGTATAGGCAGAGAGAATTCACTAGTTAGTAAGTCGTAATCATCACTGGGAAATTATTGGGAAATGACATTACTGGAACAGTGGTTATTGCAACAGTTGAATCCCAGCTCTGCCATTCAGCCTCTGTTGGGCCCTTGAGCAAGACCCTTAACCCTCTCTGCTAAATGGGCGCTGTACAATGGCTGACCCTGTGCTCTTCCAAATGAGCTGGGATATGTGACAAAGAATTTAATTGTACTGTACATCTGTATATGTATATATGACAAATAAAAGCATTCATGCATTTATTCACATTATGAAACTTGTTTACACCACTAAATAAATAAACAAACTGCCATGTATATTTTGACCCATAATATTTTAAGAAAATTCTACAGTAAACTCAAATTTGTAAGTTGTTTTTGGACAAAGCAGTAAGTGATTCAATCATGAATTCACTTTAAAACATCAGGCGTATAAATAATTGAAATCCCAAGACTGCCATGATACGCTCTTACTCAACACATTAAAACCACCCACCTATCATGCACTCATCTAATATGCTTAGAGCTCAAAAAAGTTCTGACGTCCCAAGACATGGATTCCACTAAACATCTATATGAGTTCTGTGTGCTTGGCCATCCAAAATCTTCTTCCATGTCTTCAATGTGCAGTCCAGCCAGTGTGCCAATTGTAGGTTGTTTAATGTTAGATGGGAGTTAGAATGAACATTTTGAATGCACTGTGGGCTGTGACACATTTACATCATCACCAGTATTAAAATAATTTTCAATTTGAGCCACAGTAGCCCTGTTGGACTGTATCAGACAGCTTAGACTTCAGGTCTTCTGGCTTGACCCTCCTCAGACCACTCACTCTAGCTGATTGGCATTACTTGTGTTTCAGAGATAACCCAGTTCAACCCAGTTGTCTGGCCATAACAATTTGGTTCTTTACAAAGTCACTCAGGTGTTTATGTTTACTTATATCTGCATTCATCATGTGTAGTATGAGTAACTACCATACCTGACCATGTCATCTCCATTAACATTTTTTGGGGGTGGTCCTCATGTACAAGTCACCTACAAATGTATGTAAATATTTGACTTTTAAATCACTTTTTAATCAACGTAATATTATGACACATTTGGCCAACCAATCCCTCTGCCCTAATTCAGATTTAGTTTATAGGCCATAATTGAATAATATAATGAAAAAGAAGCAGTGATGCAAAACACTTAGGCCTCCTAGTATTATTTCAGGCTTACTTACTGTTTAAAGTCACTGAATTCTCTCTATGCTTACCCTAATAGATTAATTCAGATAAGAGGCTATGCCACTGGTATTTGCTACTGGTACAGGCAATGGCTAGATGTAGCCCTAAATGAAGGTTGTTTAAATGTACAAAATGTCATATGGCAAAATTTGTTATTATTCTTTTATTTAATTTTATTACTATTTATTATTATTGCAATTGATATGTGGGGTGGAGCCCCAAATGACAAGAAGGGTACAAGGGTGCTCATTTGCTCTAAGTTTCTGCACACTGTTTTAGAGCCGCCGACCTGGCCGGGTATCCACACAAACACGATGGGCCGTGTTTAAGGGAGGAATGGTCGGACAGGGTTTCACTGCCACTGCAATATGTGATCTCTGGGACTGGGCCAGGTGCCTGAGCGAGTGGGGGGTGGGGGTGTGTCACATGGACCTTAGCGTGACACTCCGCATGTGATACGGTTCTGTGTGGGAACCCAACACTGGCAAATAATAAGAAGCGGTCGCAGATTGGACATGTGTGGGTGGGGGCGTGTGGTGATCCGGCTCTTCTTGATCAGATAGAGGGAGCAGATTCACAGTCTGGAAATGGAAATTACTAGACTGAAAGATTAAGGGGGGAAATCCATACTATCAGTAGTAGTGTCACCAGTAGAAGCACATCTGCATCAGCCACTTATTAACTAGTGTGCACATAATTACAGACATTATAATTTAGAATAATGACTATGAAATCAAAGTGCTCTTTACCTTACCTAATTTATATTATTGAATTAAAGAATTTATCATGCATTATCCTTGAATCAAACACTCAAATAATGTTTAATCTTAGCAACTGAACATTATTTAATTTACCACTGTATTTATTTTGAGGGTGCACTCGTCTAATACAAAGCATCTGCAGTGGTATCAGACCAATTTAGGTCTAAAACCGAATTTTTTTTAAACATCTCACTGTGATGTATAAAAAATTATGTGCTACTATTAATGTTAATGAAAAAAGACTATTTTGTTTATTGTAACACCTTTATATCTTTACCTTAAATTATAATTATAATCACATAAAGCTCTTGTTGAGAGCCAGGCCTTTTTCTTGTCCTTGAAAGCCTGGGGTGGTATGTAATTCTGCCATTCTGTAAACATAATAAAAGTGAAAACACTTGAAGTTTATGATGCCAAATGTCATTTTGACAATGTTTCTTTTTAAATTACAGTTTTAAATAATGTAAACCATTGTTCATTTACTTTAAAGTACCCAATTAACCTTTTGCATAGAAGGTGGAAGAAATCCTAAATACTCCACACTCCTAACTCCTAACCAGAGACCCAGTTTTCCCTGGACGTCACAACCTTATTTATTTTTACCAACTGCATTATACTAGCCAGAGTGGGGGATCTCTTGCCACCCATAAATAATACACCCTGGAAAAGGCAGGGCAGAGCACACACACACACACACACACACACACACACACACACACACACACACACACACACACACACACACACACACACACACACACAAAAGTACACACATTTACTCAGTTGCATGGAGGGGGCAATATAAAGCAGCCAGTACACCTTCTGCATTTTTGGGAAGTTGGAAGAGCCCTGAGACCTATCCTGACACAGGAGGAACAGACATAGACTTACTGACAATGCCTGGAGGCGAGGACCAAACCCATATATGTATATATACACAAGGGTTCTTCCAGTTTCCACACTTTTTTACTGCTGCTTTCACAGTATAATCACATAAAAATGTCTTCTTACCCTTAAAGCAGGGGTGGGGAACCTTTTACCCACTGAGGGCCAGATTAATAATTACATATCTGGTCACGGGCCACAGACTACAATGGCGCAACATACAGCCAAATAATATAGGCTTTATAAATACATGATTCTGATGGTATGTAGTGTTTATATTTGATCTCAGACTTACCTTATCATAATTTCAATGTGACGGTTGTGAATGTTTGGTCTTGACCAGCTGTGGAATATCTGGGGGCAATGACGTCATGGCAACACGCAACTGGTATGTGGCAACATAACTCGTATTTGTTATGTCTGTTGTCTTGTTTAAAGTATAAAATTAATTGTAATAAATTAATTGCATAAAGCCCAGACAATAAAATCTAGGAAACATATGGCGGGCCACATTTGATTGAGCCCACGGGCCGGAGGTTCCCCAGCCCTGCCTTAAAGCTTCTTTGAGCCTCCAAAAAGGTGGAAATCAGATGCTGCTAAATCTGGACTACACGACCAATTATTACTCACTATTTCCAACGAAGATATAAAAATGCGGAAACTTTTTAAAGATCTTTCGTGTATGTATAATCTTAAGTACAGATATTTATGATTTTTAAGAAGAAGAGCTATATACAGTTACACCTTGCTTATAATTGGGGTTTTTAATATGGTTTGCTGGGGCAACAAGATGAATTCTGCCTATTTTTCATATATGTAATCCAATGAAAAGAAAATTGAAACGTGTATGTCACTTCTTCAGTAAGAGCCCTTGATGAACATTGAACACATAGAATTTAATAATGAATTTACACCATAGAAAATAACTTGCACTACATTGTATTGATCACAAAGTTCATAGACAGAAAATGCTCCGAGATCGCAATGCATTCATACAGACTCATGTTTTGCACTTGGAAATTAAGTCATTGCGAGCCCTTGAATTTTCTCGCATCAAATCTCCCACATAATCCACAAAAAGGCGCAAATCCAGTTTTATTCATACATTGCTGTGTGCATATTGCGCGTTCTCGGTTTCTATTTATAGGAGCTGCGGGCCTCGCGCAATGACCGGTCATACGGCGTGGATGCAAAGAAGGAATTGCGCAGCTGACAGTTGATGAAAAACACAATGAGCAGTACGAGGAGGAAGAGCACAAGGCACATAACCACATAGGTGGTCAGGTCGGGTTTATTGAGCTCCCCCTCTCTCAGCGCACCCCCGCCACCACCTCCTCCTCCTCGACCTGCGGGCTTAAGCAGAGCCGAAACGCTGACCGGTGCGGGGGAGACGTGCAGATCTGCGGATGTGTGAGTCCGACTCATAGCGTCCAGATCCCGAGCTGCCGCAGCCGTAGAGTTTAATAGCATTTGTGGCGCAAAACAGCCCACCGGGACACTTTTTAAAATGAAACCAATAAATTCCACAACGGATGACAGTAAATCAGTCTATGGAACTGCGCATGGACTCACCTACAGATGTCCATTTACGCACCAGAAATATGCGCACGAATAGGATGCATGTTATACGCGCTCTTTGTCCTGTCGCAAATCACTTGTTGTGTGCCAAGAGCGCAGTTAGAAATGAACGCATTGCACACGCATTTCCAAACAATCCAGGCTTTGGAAAAGATTCCAGTCAACAGCCCAAAGGGTTCTTGTGTTTGTCCCTAAAGCAAAGCTTCCAAGTCGAGAGAACCCAATGCCATTTTCGAGAAGAATTGATTTGAGTTATACACAGATTGCACTTAACTGATCCACAGTTGATGTTTCCAGTGCGTGAAGCAGGATTTGCCTTCTTTAGTGAACCCAAAAATGTACCGTGTAGCTTCTACAGGCAGTTTCCAAAAAGCGCGCAATCGACAGCACACTGAAGTTCCTTTGCGTCATAGGAAAAGCACCATCAATTAGTTCATCGTATCCAACTTTGTGCGTCAAGTTTGCGCGCTTCCATTCACACTGGCACTCAATACTAGTAGAACAACAAGCGCACGGACAGTTCATGCGCATACGGACACACCAACAGTCCTGGTAACCTTACACACATCCACTGCAAAAATAATAAATACGACTGCTGCGTCTCTAGGTCAAGATATTAATCCGGATCAAATTTGAATGCACTGTGGGCTGTGACACATTTACATCATCACCAGTATTAAAATAATTTTCAATTTGAGCCACAGTAGCCCTGTTGGACTGTATCAGACAGCTTAGACTTCAGGTCTTCTGGCTTGACCCTCCTCAGACCACTCACTCTAGCTGATTGGCATTACTTGTGTTTCAGAGATAACCCAGTTCAACCCAGTTGTCTGGCCATAACAATTTGGTTCTTTACAAAGTCACTCAGGTGTTTATGTTTACTTATATCTGCATTCATCATGTGTAGTATGAGTAACTACCATACCTGACCATGTCATCTCCATTAACATTTTTTGGGGGTGGTCCTCATGTACAAGTCACCTACAAATGTATGTAAATATTTGACTTTTAAATCACTTTTTAATCAACGTAATATTATGACACATTTGGCCAACCAATCCCTCTGCCCTAATTCAGATTTAGTTTATAGGCCATAATTGAATAATATAATGAAAAAGAAGCAGTGATGCAAAACACTTAGGCCTCCTAGTATTATTTCAGGCTTACTTACTGTTTAAAGTCACTGAATTCTCTCTATGCTTACCCTAATAGATTAATTCAGATAAGAGGCTATGCCACTGGTATTTGCTACTGGTACAGGCAATGGCTAGATGTAGCCCTAAATGAAGGTTGTTTAAATGTACAAAATGTCATATGGCAAAATTTGTTATTATTCTTTTATTTAATTTTATTACTATTTATTATTATTGCAATTGATATGTGGGGTGGAGCCCCAAATGACAAGAAGGGTACAAGGGTGCTCATTTGCTCTAAGTTTCTGCACACTGTTTTAGAGCCGCCGACCTGGCCGGGTATCCACACAAACACGATGGGCCGTGTTTAAGGGAGGAATGGTCGGACAGGGTTTCACTGCCACTGCAATATGTGATCTCTGGGACTGGGCCAGGGCCAATTAATAAAATTAATTGTAATAAATTAATTGCATAAAGCCCAGACAATAAAATCTAGGAAACATATGGCGGGCCACATTTGATTGAGCCCACGGGCCGGAGGTTCCCCAGCCCTGCCTTAAAGCTTCTTTGAGCCTCCAAAAAGGTGGAAATCAGATGCTGCTAAATCTAGACTACAAGCTCTCTGTCTCTCAGACACGACCAATTATTACTCACTATTTCCAATGAAGATATAAAAATGTGGAAACTTTTTAAAGATCCCTCGTGTGTATATATATATATATATATATATATATATATATATATATATATATAATCTTAAGTACAGATATTTATGATTTCTAAGAAGAAGAGCTATATACAGTTACACCTTGCTTATAATGGGGGGGGGGGGGGGGGGGGGTTAATTGGTTTGTAGGGCAACAAGATGAATTCTGCCTATTTTTCATATATGTAGTATAATGAAAAGAAAATTGAAACGTGTATGTCACATCTTCAGTAAGAGCCCTTGATGAACATTGAACACATAGAATTTAATAATGAATTTACACCATAGAAAATAACTTGCACTACATTGTATTGATCACAAAGTTCATAGACAGAAAATGCTCCGAGATCGCAATGCATTCATACAGACTGTCATGTTTTACACTTGGAAATTAAGTCATTGCGAGCCCTTGAATTTTCTCGCATCAAATCTCCCACATAATCCACAAAAAGGCGCAAATCCAGTTTTATTCATACATTGCTGTGTGCATATTGCGCGTTCTCGGTTTCTATTTATAGGAGCTGCGGGCCTCGCGCAATGACCGGTCATACGGCGTGGATGCAAAGAAGGAATTGCGCAGCTGACAGTTGATGAAAAACACAATGAGCAGTACGAGGAGGAAGAGCACAAGGCACATAACCACATAGGTGGTCAGGTCGGGTTTATTGAGCTCCCCCTCTCTCAGCGCACCCCCGCCACCACCTCCTCCTCCTCGACCTGCGGGCTTAAGCAGAGCCGAAACGCTGACCGGTGCGGGGGAGACGTGCAGATCTGCGGATGTGTGAGTCCGACTCATAGCGTCCAGATCCCGAGCTGCCGCAGCCGTAGAGTTTAATAGCATTTGTCTGAGCATGGTGGCGCAAAACAGCCCACCGGGACACTTTTTAAAATGAAACCAATAAATTCCACAACGGATGACAGTAAATCAGTCTATGGAACTGCGCATGGACTCACCTACAGATGTCCATTTACGCACCAGAAATATGCGCACGAATAGGATGCATGTTATACGCGCTCTTTGTCCTGTCGCAAATCACTTGTTGTGCGCCAAGAGCGCAGTTAGAAATGAACGCATTGCACACGCATTTCCAAACAATCCAGGCTTTGGAAAAGATTCCAGTCAACAGCCCAAAGGGTTCTTGTGTTTGTCCCTAAAGCAAAGCTTCCAAGTCGAGAGAACCCAATGCCATTTTCGAGAAGAATTGATTTGAGTTATACACAGATTGCACTTAACTGATCCACAGTTAATGTTTCCAGTGCGTGAAGCAGTATTTGCCTTCTTTAGTGAACCCAAAAATGTACCGTGTAGCTTCTACAGGCAGTTTCCAAAAAGCGCGCAATCGACAGCACACTGAAGTTCCTTTGCGTCATAGGAAAAGCACCATCAATTAGTTCATCGTATCCAACTTTGTGCGTCAAGTTTGCGCGCTTCCATTCACACTGGCACTCAATACTAGTAGAACAACAAGCGCACGGACAGTTCATGCGCATACGGACACACCAACAGTCCTGGTAACCTTACACACATCCACTGCAAAAATAATACATACGACTGCTGCGTCTCTAGGTCAAGATATTAATCCGGATCAAAAGGAACGCATCGGTTACAGGAGGATATGATCCAATGCTTGTTCTGTGTGTTTGTGAGAGAAAACAGGCTGGGTAGGAGTGAAATAAGAAAAGAGAAGACAGGAGGGAGGGTGCATTACATGACGCGTCTCTTCTTCTCCCAGACTGGATCTTCAATTCGAGAGGTAGTGAGTGGAAGAATAGCAATGGAGTGTGAAATGTCTCAGTTAAGCAGCACAAAACGACGCGGGCTGGCTATAAGCCAACATCAGACATGCCAAAAGGGTGAGAGGTAGTGTAGATCTTAGATGTGGATTCTAATCATACACAAAGCATGTCACATCCAACACAGAGGGCACTGATATGAACTGATGTTAAGTCGACTTTGATGTTTTAACAACTTTGCACTGAGCCTTCAGTGTCCATGAGAAGAGATTCAATCATTAATTCAAAAAGACCTACAGTGTACCCAGTGTGGGTGGATACAGTTGTTGTTAGCAACTTATTCTGCCTAATCTGGTCATGTGGCTATATTTATCACAGTAGCATGATGGTTTTTCATGCAGTACCATCTGAAAGCTCAAAGTTCACACATATTTCTGACTTTTCCCTACACAGACTGAGATTTCTTTGGTTTTCTTGAATCTTTTTTAATATTATGTAAGGTAGATGGTAAAAGACCTGAATTACAACCCCAAATCAGAATTCGGAAGTTGGGATACTATGAAAAATGCAGATTAAAGTTTGTTACATTTACTTTGGCTTGTACATTTTGTCTGTCAACTTCATTTCATTTGTTAATATACATCCATTCCTGCATATAAAGCCTGCAACACTTTCCAAAACAATGGGATGGTAAGGCATTTACCACTTTGCACTGTTGCAATTCCTTTTCACAACACTTAAGACGTTTTGGCACTGAGGATACCAAGCAATGAAGTGTTTCAGGTGTTATTTTTTCCCATTTTTCCTGCAAACACGTCTTAAGGTGTGAAACAGTATATGAAACACTTATGCATGCTGCTGATAACAGTCTGGATGGTCTTCTTCGTCTTTTATCTGAATCACACGGCTTCCTTTTATTCCAGAAAAAATATCTGAAACAGTGATTTGTCTGACCAGAATACATGTTTCCTCTAGATTTCTTCAATCGTTTAATGATATTATGCACTGTATAAGAAGAAATATGTGAATCCTTTCCTATCTTTCTTTGAGGAACATATTTCTTACATATTTGTTGACCAACTGAAGATCCTCTTCCTATTTTTGCTTATTACAGACTCAGCCTTTTGTGGAAACTGCTTCTGTTGTAAATCATGATTACAATCACTTTCAAATGTTTGAAATTATATCTATTATTTAGTGGTTTTTTTTTACTTCATTACTAGCCCTAGTTTTTGGAATGTGTTCCAGGCCTCAAATGAAGGAATGGATGAATATAAACAAATGCAAGTTGACCAGACAAAACATAAATTCTTGCGCTGCAATGAAATAAAAAAAATTAATTTTTTTTTATTTTAAACTGATTGACAAGTCTTTTATGAAGTATGGAACACAGTGGTGAGCCACAACCTATTATTGCTTGTACAGACTGAACCTTTGGTGGATCATTTTATACCCTATCATGAGTCCCTCATTGTATTTACAAAATACAATGAAGCTGATCAGTAAAAACATTGGAAATATTTTATATGTATATTTGTCAGCTACATAAAGGTTCAAGAGAATAAACAAACACAGATTTCTCTTTTTACTGCATTTTATTAAATGTACCAAATTTTCTGGACATGGCATTTATGGACATGGGATGTTTATTTAAGTCCTTTTAAAGGTTTGTGGGTCCTTCCAATTATGGGCTCCAGAAATTGTTCCCACTTTTAAATCCCTAGACAACCATCAAGAAAGAGCATAACCATTACACACATATTTATCCGACTCATATTTGAGATTAACAGTGGATCAAAGCTTAAAGCATACACCTATCAGGCATAACATTAAAACCACCTCCTTGTTTCTACACTCACTGTCAGCTCCACTTACCATATATAAGAACTTTGTATTTCTACAATTACTGACTATAGTCCATCTGTTTCTTTGCATGCTTTGTTAGCCTCCTTTCACCCTCTTCTTCAGTGGTCAGGACCCCCACAGGTTTACTACAGAGCAGGTATTATTTGGGTGGTGGATCATTCTCAGCACTGCAGTGACGCTGACATGATGGTGGTGTGTTAGTGTGTGTTGTGCTGGTATAAGTAGATAAGACACAGCAATGCTGCTGGAGTTTTTAAACACCTCACTGTCACTGCTGGACTGAGAATAGTCCACCAACCAAAAACATCCAGCCAACAGCCTCCTTTGACCACCGATGAAAGTCTAGAAGATAACCAACTCAAACAGCAGCAATAGATGAGCAATTGTCTCTGACTTTACATCTACAAGGTGGACCAACTAGGTAGGAGTGTCTAATAGAGTGGACAGTGAGTGGACACGTTATTTAAAAACTCCAGCAGCGCTGCTGTGTCTGATCCACTCATACCAGCACAACACACACTAACACACCACCACCATGTCAGTGTCACTGCAGTGCTGAGAATGATCCACAACCTAAATAATATCTGCTCTGTAGTGGTCCTGAAGAACAGGGTGAAAGCAGGTTAGAAAAGTATGCAGAAAAACAGATAGACTACAGTCAGTATTTGTAGAACTACAAAGTGCTTCTATATGGTAAGTGAAGCTGAGAAAATGGACAGTGAGTGTAGAAACAAGGAGGTGGTTTTAATGTTATGTTATGTTTAATTTTACATGTCTGATTTCAGGAATAGAAACATTCTGTAGCTGGAGCGTCAGAAAGGAAGCTGTCTGAAACTGTTATGCCATTCTGCCTCAGTGAAGTGCCTCTGGATGACCACAGCACAGTTCTGTAAATGAGCAAGCACCATGTCACAGTGTGTAAACAGTTACAGAAAATGCCTAAGCAGTACAGAGGGCTCGATCCCTGTCAGTCCCAGTCATTTACAAAACGTCCTGCTGTTATATTAACATTAAAGATAACAGGCTGTTTGTGGAAATGTTAAAAGGATTAGGATTTGTTTAACTTAACCTAATAGGTTACGTTTGTTTCATGTATGCTGTACCCACCAGCACTCTCACTGCACTCCTAACCCACTTTCGCTCACCTCTGTTTAAATTAGTCTTCTTACATTTACACTTTGTGACAAACAAACTCAACCCTGTTCTGTACATTTAACTCTTAGGCTTGACACAGGCATCACAATAACCAGAGGGAGTAGAAGGGAAATAATTAGACAGTTTTTAAATATAGTTTCGTTTGGCAATTGTTTTGTTAGTTTTTAATGAGTGTTTTCTGGTTTCTGACAATTTTCCCACTGTCCCAACCTTTTTAAACCAGGATTTTTACATATTTATAGAATAGAGCATGAAGCACTTTTTTAAACTTACAGTAATTTCCATAACTTTACACAACTGTCCTGTTTTTAAAAAAAAAATACATTTTCTCCCCTTTTAGCGCGTCCAATTGCCCAATTTGCATCACGCATCCTCTCTGCCTCTGCCGATCTCTGCCCTGACCGAGGAGATCGAAGCTAACCCACATCCCCTCCGACATATGAGCAGCAAGCCGCATGCATCTTGCCACCCACACATTGACGAGTGGGGCGCCACCTAGCGTTGCGTGCAGAGAGACACACCCTAAGAGCACTTCTTCCTCATCTCTGTGTAGGCGCCTCTAATCAGTCAGCAGAGGTCGTAACTGCACCATTTTGACAGAGAGAGACCCACTTCCGATCTTAGTCTCGCCCATCTGAACAACAGGCCAATCGTTGTCCATATAGCTGCTCAGCCCCGGTCGGTGAGGCAGAGCTGGATTCGATACGAGGTACTCGAGATCCAGCTCCGGTTGCAGCTCGTGTTTTTACTGCTGTGCCACCTGAGCGGCAACTGTCCTGTTTTTTAACAAAATAAATAATGGAGATTGTTTTCTTGTGAAATAAAATTGTCACGAATGCAGCCTCTGTGCTCCTGGAACCTGCCACGCCCACCTCCCTGGGAGCACATGCTTGTTTATGGTGTGTGTTCAGTCAGCGCCCCTTTTTTGTGATTGGGCTCCTGTTAATGATCCATAGGTGCCTCTTGTTCAGGGAAAATGCTCATGGCATTTAAGGAGGCCTGTGGATCGGTCAAGGGGAGACTATTTGGATTTTGATTTGCTTTGGGTTTTGCAGTTGCCTTTGTCCTATCCGTTAGCTCCTGTTGGTTTGCTAATTTTTGTTTGCTAATGTTCATGTTTTTAAGTCTTGTTTAAAGTCAGTCCATGTTCTTTGTTAGCTTAGCTTAGGGTTTAGGTCGGTTAGGTACATATTTCATGTGTTTAGCTTTAGCTTTGTTCATGTATGTTTAGATTAGCATTAGCATTTAGATTAGCATTTAGCTTAGGTCAAGTTTTAGTGTGTCTTGTCTTGTTCCAACCTGTCTTGTGTCTTATTATTAAATAGTTTGCTAAACATATCTGCATGTTTGTCTGCCCCCTCTTGTTTAGCCCATATGTTACAAAAATGAACTTTTTATTCATGTAAATGCAGTCATCATAAATTAGCAGGCATTACCTTCCATTATCTTTCATCAGTAAACAACAATTTACAAACTCCCTGCTCATTACTGAACAGTTACATCAGCTTTCCTGAGTAATTATTAAATAATACAATTACAAGACTGAATGTGATCAATATATCTGATAAAAAAATGATGATGGTAGATAATACTTGAAGGTACTAAAATACCTTTGAGCATTCTTTCTATTAAAAGTCTAAAAGTCATGAGTATGTTGTGTAATGCCAGAAGACATCAGTTTTAAATATTGTATAGAACTGGAACTTTGGTACCATGAGCTGCATATTTAAAATGACTTTGCTTTAGTCAGAAACATTTAAATATATCTTTATTATTATTATTATTTGTTTATGCATCTTCTCCCCTTTTTCTCCTGACTTTTAGTGTATCCAATTACCCAATTGCATTACTCTTCCTCTCTAGCGTTGTTATTCCCTTGTTTAGGACAGCCAAGACACACACTCCCTCCGACACGTGTGCAGTAGCCGACTGCATCTTTTCACCTGCACGAGGCGAGTTCATATGCGGATCAGCTTTGTGTACGGAGAGTCACACCCTGATCAACGCATTGTCCCCCAGCTCTGTGCAGGTTCTATCAATCAGCCAGCAGAGGTCGTAATTGCATTAGTTATAAGGAATTCCCACCCTGTATAAAAAACAGCCAATCGTTGTTTCTGTAGGTGCCCAGCCTGCCAGATAGCAGAGCTGGGATTCGATATGACAAGTTTGAAATGTCATGTCTGGTGTGCTAGTGTGTTTTACCTCTGCGCCACCTAAGCGCCCCAAACATTTGAAAATATTTTACAAAAAATTAACATGAAATATACTTTAAAATGATTTTAAAGTACATTATGTAATGTAACAATTATCTTTTGTAGGCAAAACAGTAACCTTACATTACATCATATGGTCATGAATTATTATTAAACAGCTGTTTAAACGACCAATCTTATAAAACATGCCTAAGTCAAAAACCTGTGCACGATGTATTGATTATTCACACAATAAATCATTGAAACATAATAGTGTTCAGAGACGTTGATGACATAAGTCCAGTTTATATGCCCTCTCCACCCATTCACTATTCTGTTTCCAAATGTAATGGTAAAGCATGGTAATAGCGTATTAAAAATACAGATTTTGTAAAAAAATCATATGAATACAGTTTTTACAGTTATGTTTAAGGTGAGGTAGCACAGATCTATTTATTTAAAAATACATATTATTGTGCTCGGGTGGTGCCGCCCACCACTACTGAGATCTGAATTAGAATCTCAGCTGTGCTATCGACTGACTGGGCTGTATGTAAGGGAGGAAATGTTAAATAGGGGTTCCTCATTGCTGCTGCAATTACGGCTTCTGCTGGCTGGTTGGGGGGTGGTCACAAGAGGTGGTCGAGGTGATCATGGATGGCAGTGCATGTCTTGCTGTGCATGATACTGTGCTTTGTAAGAGCTTGTGAGCTTCTGGCATGTGAAAACAGTTGGGGACAGCTTTGAGGAAAGGCTTCGATTAGGAAAAAAACTGGAAATGACAAGATTGGGGATGAAGAGGGAAGAAAATACATGGATAATAAATGGATACATAAAAAACAACATATTATTGACAACTGAATATAAGTAAAACACTACAAAATATTCCAAACCATGTTCTGAATTAAAATGGCTAATCCTACCTTAAACAAACTAAAGTCTTTAGAGGCTCATGCACACTATTTGCTGCTTTGCATGGAAAGAAGCTTGACACTACCACATGTAATTAAGTAGGATTACTAAAAATCTCAGCAAACATACAGCCCAAGAGCAGAAACTCCCAGCAGCTGCCCACTGATGACAGGTTGAGGAAGGAGAATTTGAGCAGAGCGGCCGCCTACATGACTGCAGCAGAGCAGATGAGTGTGAAAGACCCCAGCAGGGGAGCAACACAGTCATTAGATTTAGGTCTACTGCTATAAGACCAGTGCTTGGGTGCCAACAACATGTGCCAGCTTAATTTTCTCATTTTATAGGCCTGGCACATTACTGTAGAGATGATTATAATTTGATGATTACATATTGTGGTGGATATTTACATCTCAGATCAGACTTCAAACCTGCGCACCACTGTGGGAACAGAGGCCCCTTAAATAGCTGTTATCACCAAGCTAGCGGGGGCATTCCCTTTATGAGAAGAGACGTGTAGGCATTGTATCACATCCAGTATCTAAGTATTACTGGACAATAATCCTGCCTCTCAAGCTTTTGTATTGCCTTCAGTGTTTCCTGAACCAATCTGCTTCATAGCGCACTGTGGCAGACTGTTTTGTTGCAGGCGCCGGTACAGGAGCACGACAGTGTGAATAGAGACTACACAGAGACAGCAAGATCAGAATTGTTCTTGGGTGAAGTAAAGCTCATGCCAAAACTGAATCACTAGTCAAAAGATTATTATAAAACATCATTATAGAATGAAATACATCAGAGGTACCGACTTATTAATGACACTGAGTCACAAATTACGTACAGTAAAGTTAAATAAAAATAGACAAAAAAATACTAAAGCCTAATGTCATGTCTGAGAGACTGAGAGAGAGAGCTTACAGTCCTGATTTAGCGCCATCTGTTTTCCACCTTTTCGACGTTTAAGAAGCTTTAAGGGGAAGAAGATTTTCATGTAATGATGATGTGAAAGCAGTGGTGCATCAGTGGCTATGCGCTTAACAAAAACATTTTTTTGCTGATGGCATTGAAAAGTTGGTATGTTGCTGGGAAAAAAAAATAAAATAAATTTTATCAGCTCCACTTACCATATAGAAGCACATTGTAGTTCTACAATTACTGACTGTAGTTCATCTGTGTGGTGGTCATTCTCAGCACTGCAGTGACACTGACATGGTGGTGGTGTGTTAGTGTGTGTTGTGCTGGTATGAGTGGATAAGACACACCAATGCTGATGGAGTTTTTAAACACCTCACTGTCACTGCTGAACTGTGAATAGTCCACCAACCAAAAACATCCAGCCAATAGCGCCCCGTGGGCAGCGTCCTGTGACCACTGATGAAGGTCTAGAAGATGACCAACTCAAACAGCAGCAATAGATGAGCGATCGTCTCTGACTTTACATCTACAACGTGGACCAACTAGGTAGGAGTGTCTAATAGAGTGGACAGTGAGTGTACACAGTATTTAAAAACTCCAGCAGCGCTGCTGTGTCTGATCCACTCATACCAGCACAACACACACTAACACACCACCACCATGTCATTGTCACTGCAGTGCTGAGAATGACCCAACACCCAAATAATACCTACCCTGTAGTGGTCCTGTGGGGGTCCTGACCATTGAAGAACAGCATGAAAGGGGGTTAACAAAGCATGCAGAGAAACAGATGGACTACAGTCAGTAATTGTTGAACTACAAAGTGCTTCTATATGGTAAGTGAAGCTGATAAAATGGACAGTGAGTGTAGAAACAAGGAGGTGGTCATAATGTTATGCCTTATCGGTGTATATATGTATGTACTTATATATAATGTGGTGGACTACACATTAGGCACTAGTGTTGGGTAAGAAGGTCTGGCTCTAAATTAATCTTACAATTTATCTCAAAGGTGCTCAGTGGGGCTGAGGTCTGGGCTCTATGAAGGCCACTGAAGTTTCTCCACACTAAACCCTTCAAGTCTTAATAGGCCAAACGTTTTGCACAGGGGGACATTAGAATGGGCCTTTCCTAAATTGTTGCCACAAATTTGTGAGCATATCACATTTTATTTATTTATTTAACACAATTTATTTGGTAACTTATCAATAGGCTTGGCTATTTATAGAATAGAATGGGCACAAAACTGCACATCATGCCATCAAACCCTAATATCAACTAAAAATATTTTTTGCGCATTAATAAGATTTTTTTAGCAGCTACTGCACTGCCTGACAGCTAAAGGTAAATAATTCAATAAAAACATTAGATTCTTAAAAGCTGATAAACACAATCGGCATGTACAGTAGGTGAGCTGCTTTAGGCTTTTTATGTTTTTATTCTTAATCCTAAAAGATTCTGTGTTCTATTCTGAGTCTCTTCTGGCCACAGCGCCAGTATGTACCAGCCTGTCAGATTTTCCTCTATATTTCACCCAGCTATGCAGACCACACACAGCTAAATAAACACAGGGTACAGACCAACTGACTAACCCTCTCATGCACTGTGGTACAACAATAACACAAAGACAGATCCCAGCATAAAGACAGGTGACAACTGAAAGAAAGAAGGAAAGAGATAAAGAAAGAAAGGAAGAATGAACGAAGAAAAAAAAGAAGGAAGAAAGAAAGGAAGATGGGAAGGATAGAAGGAAAGAAGAAAAGAAGAAAGGATAGAAGGAAGAATAGAAGGAAGAATAGAAGGAAGAATAGAAGGAAGAATAGAAGGAAGAATAGAAGGAAGGATAGAAGGAAAGAAGAAAAGAAGGAAGGATAGAAGGAAGAATAGAAGGAAGAATAGAAGGAAGGATAGAAGGAAGAATAGAAGGAAGGATAGAAGGAAGAATAGAAGGAAGAATAGAAGGAAGGATAGAAGGAAGGATAGAAGGAAGAATAGAAGGAAGGATACAAGGAAGGATACAAGGAAAGAAGAAAAGAAGGAAGGATAGAAGGAAGAATAGAAGGAAGGATAGAAGGAAGAATAGAAGGAAGGATAGAAGGAAGGATAGAAGGAAGGAAGGAAGGAAGGAAGCAAGAAAGAAAGGAAGGAAGGATAGAAGAAAGGAAGGAAGAATGGAAGGAACGATTTTATATCCTGATAATTGTGGTCTTTTCAAGGATAAAAAGGCTTCATCCAGAAGGCAGAATAGGTCAGTGTATGGTATTTAAAAAATGTAATTATGTAAATTTGAACAGATCTGTAAGACTGAGTTAGTTCTCCATCAGCATCATGCGGAAATGTATTTTTGAAAAAATGTTGCTCTGTACTTCCTTTAGTTTGAAGTAATTATTTTCAGTAGGATCTATGCCAAGGTGCCAGGATTTGTTCTTACTTGCTCATGATGGTCCAACACTTCTACTGTTTATAGAAGTTTCATTTTACAGCCAGATGGTTATGATTATTACAAAAGATAGTTAATATGTTAAATGAAGAATATATAAAATAATAATAAAAAAAGTATTTGGCTTAGCAGGTAAGATGGTTAAGCATCAAAGTCTTGTGAACCTGGGTTCAAACCTTGTCAATGAGTTTTGTATGTTCAGCCTCTGTGTGGGTTTTCTCTAGATACTCTGGTTTCCTCTTTCCTTTAGAAAACATGCAGATGGTTGATTGGTGACTCTAAACTGGCTCTAGATGTGAGTGATCATGTTATTGGGTACATAGATGGTGCACTGTGATTGACTGGTGCTCTGACCAGAATGTGTTCCCGCCTTGCACCCAGTGTTTTTGAGTGGTGCAGGAATCACTGCAACCCGGATTAAGGACATTGTTAAAGATCAGTAAAAGAAAGACCAAAAAGAACTAATTATCATAACTAATTGTATAGTAGTAGTAATAATACTACTAATAATTAAATAATAAAAGACAGAGCCTACACATAGCATGTTCCTTCATGCATGTAGGGTTCTTTGTAGAAGTTTCAACTCTCCACTGAAATACATGCAGTCAGCAGGTTGATAGGTGTGTGCAAGCCTGTGGCCCTACATACAGTGGCGGTAGCAAGTGCAATGGGTAATTGGAAATGACTAAATTGAGAGAGAAATATAAAAAACAAACAAACTAGTAAAAACTAGTAAAACCTATTTTAAAACTTTGCCATTAGCTCTTTGTAATGGCAATAGAAGGTAAATGTTTTTATTTAAGTCTTGATTTAAAGGAATGTTGATATTGATATTCCAAGATGACCGCTATTTTTGGTACCTCATGTTCTTCTGTTATAGTTGGTCCTCATGCTGTTCTATGTCCAGCTGTCTTTTGTTTAGGAATTATTATGGACATTTCCAAATACATCTCCCCTTTTTCCTCTATGAACATTTCCAGCTACATCTTCTCTTAGATGGTTCTTTTGTGGCCTGTTTCAGCCCTCACACTTATACTAGAGTTATGATTAGACCACATCAGATGTCCTGCCGTCATGGCCCTTCCAACAGGTTAAAGAATCCAGGACAGCAGGACATTTAATGTGGTCTAATCATAACTGAAATCTGTGAACTTGTGTTTGTATCCATAGCTGTGCTATTGGTCGGTTAGGCATTAACATACAGACATGATTGGCTTTGTCTTAGGGGGTTGTTGTCCCTTGGCCCCACATTGGATTAGAGTCCTGTCTGGGGTGTGTTACTGGATTGCAACCAGTGATTCCGGGGAAAAAGTGACCAGGATAAAGTGGTGGTGGTAAAACATGGAAATAAAATGAAATAGATAATATCTATCCTTATTTAATAAATCCAAATGCCATCTGAGTTTAAGTGAAAGTCAGATCTATTTGTACAGCACATTTTTTCATTAGAACATTGTCTCAAAGCAAATTAACAGAAAATATCTATGTTTGTTGTAGAATTCTATACAAAATGCTAAATGTTGACCTGAGTTATTTCTAGACATACTGAGTTAAAATAGTCCAGTGGAGATGAGACAAAAGCATGATTCATCATGGTTACACTTTTAGATTCTTGCTATAGTCACACTAATTGTACTGTGATTCCGTCTCTATAAAAATAACCTCACAAAGTTATTTATACTGAGGTGATGTGTACTACTTTCACACATATTCAGAGAAAGATTCTGTACAGCTACATTACTGTTCTCCAAGATACACTATATAAACAAGTACTGGGACACCCCTTCTAATCGTTTTAATTCTTGTGTTTCAGCCACAACAATTGCTAACACGTGTAAAAAATCAAATATAAAATAAAATTATATGTTTTCTTACTTTAGGGAAGGACTTTCCTTGATTCAGCATGACTGTGCCCCTGTGCACAAAGTAAGATCTTAAAAAACATAAAGAAATGCTTGGTTTAAAGAAACTCCAGTGGCCTGCACAGAGCCCTGATCTCAGCCCCACTGAACAGCTTTGGAATTAATTAAAATATCGGTTGAGGCTTTCTTGACCAATATCAGTGCCCAGTCGCACAAATGCTCCTTTGACTGAATGGGTACAAGTTCGCACAGACATATTTCAATGGGTACAGATTCCCACATACATATTTCAAAGTCTTGGGAGGAGCCTTGTTAGAAAAGTGGATGTTGTTATAGCTGAGGTTACTCTATTTTAATACCATTTATATTTGAAATGAGATGTCCAAGAGGGTGATGGTCAGGTGTCGAAATACTTTTGGCCATATAGCATACATAAAATCTTTATACATAAGTTCAAACAGTGCAATTAATTATAATAATAATCTTCTTTCAAGAAAAGTGACAAATAAAAAACAATCACTTGAGTGTACAACCCTAAAACCACAGTTAATTAGTTTTCTTCCCAAAAGATAAGCAACTCTGTGTAGTAATTTTCTCCAAATGTCACCAATCTAGTATTAAGAGCTATTTTTTAATCCCCAAAATAACACAAAGATGGTATATGATAGTGAGCTAGTCTAAATGCCTCATAGAATGGATTTTTTTGTACAGTAGTCAATACAGGGTTATCAGGCGCTTAGTTCTTACTTCTGAACTTTATCTTGAGGTTAAATGTTTAATATGTATTATATTGGGTAAGATAATTTTACTCGTGTTTTGTTCAAAATTTCACCCAAAAGTCTCCCTAACCTCTAATACTTATGACTGATGTGACGCAGTTACAAATGTATTCTTGTACAAAGTATTTTTGAATGTTATTTATGTACATATCTTAATGTAGCCATCTGTTTAAACATCTGATGACTTTTGCTATCTTTAAAAAAGATGACTGAAGAACTAGTTCTTACTAGAGTAAAGATTGAGAAAAACACAAAGCTTTGGGTAAAAGAAGTTTCTAAATGCTGTAAAGGTACATAGTTCATTGTAGCAAAATACACTGATCAGCCATAACATTAAAACCACCTCCTTGTTTCTACACTCACTGTCCATTTTATCAGCTCCACTTACCATATAGGAGTACTTTGTAGTTCTACAATTACTGACTGTAGCCCATCTGTTTCTCTACATACTTTTTTAACTTGCTTTCACCCTGTTCTTCAATGGTCAGGAGCCCCACAGAGCAGGTATTGTTTAGGTGGTGGATCATCCTCAGCACTGCAGTGACACTGACATGGTGGTGGTGTGTTAGTGTGTGTTGTGCTGGTATGAGTGGATCAGACACAGCAGCACTGCTGGAGTTTTTAATACCGTGTCCACTCACTGTCCACTCTATTAGACACTCCTATCTAGTTGGTCCACCTTGTAGATGTAAAGTCAGAGACGATCGCTCATCTATTGCTGCTGTTTGAGTTGGTCATCTTCTAGACCTTTATCAGTGGTCACAGGATGCTGACCATGGGGCACTGTTGGCTGGATATTTTTGGTCTATATTCTCAGTCCAGCAGTGACAGTGAGGTGTTTAAAAACTCCATCAGCATTGGTGTGTCTTATCCACTGATACCAGCACAACACACACTAACCACCATGTCAGTGTCACTGCAGTGCTGAGAATGATCCACCACACAAATAATATCTGCTCTGTAGTAGTCCTGTGGGGGTCCTGACCATTGAAGAACAGCTTGAAAGGGGGCCAACTAACTACAGTCAGTAATTGTAGAACTACAAAGTGCTTCTATATGGTAAGTGGAGCTGATAAAATGGACAGTGAGTGTAGAAACAACAAGGTGGTTTTAATGTTATGGCTGATCAGTGTATGCTACTATAAACATTCGGTACAGTTTATTCAATATTTAACAATTAATCCTTATTTACCACAAACTGTTCTGCCTCCGTGTAATTCACTTCTACACCTGCTTAATTGGATCTGAACACAGATGTTTTTTTTATTTTAGGAAATTCTTTTATATAAAAAGTGTACCCCCAACCCCCTTACACAGGTGCAACACAATACAACAAATACACAGGTGTAGATGATTACACAGTACGCAAAAACTTCAGAACAGCAGAAAACCGGCTACCCAAACCGACAGTGTAGCTAATTACAGCCAAGCAACTGAGGGTTGCTTAAAGATCCAACAGTGGCAATTTAGTGGTGGTGAGGCTTGAACCAGCAACTTTCTGATTACTAGTCCAGTCTACCACTAGACTACTAAATTACTCAATAATGCATTTTCTCATGTAAAATACACACAAACAGAAGGTAGACATTAAAAAACACATTATCTTAAATTCACCATCTCAGTGACAAAGATACTTCTTAGTAATGTAATTTCTGAGACTGTGAGGGTGCAGTAACAAGATATATAAACAAATTACATGGAGAAAGAAATGAAAATGCCAAACAGAATAAGTGTGCTGTTTCTGGATCAATGTTATTATTTTAGCTGCTGAGACTAAGTTGTAGAAAACACAAACAGAATTAAATCTCAGGCCAGCATTCCTGTACCGAGATTTGTTGGCACAGAACCTTGGAGTAAGTACGCATATGCCTTAGATCAGTGTGAATGTGCAATTCGTCTCATTGCCATAAAAGTCACAAGGCTGTGTGGAGTTGACTGGATGGGCCAGTGATAGCTCAGTGGTTAAGGTACTGCACTAGTAAACAGAAGGTTGCCGGTTCAAGCCCCGCCACCACCAAGTTGCCACTGTTGGGTCCCTGAGCAAGGCCCTTAACCCTCAATTGCTCATCGTGTTCTGCTCATTGTGTAAGTCACTTTGGATAAAAGCGTCTGCTAAATGCTGAAAATGTAAATGTAAATGTTCTGTCTATAAAACTGTTTACAATGTCTCTTAACGTCTCTATGTCTCTTCCTACCAGCCATGAGAATGTGACTTTTTATCATTTTTATCCCACAGCTGTGATACACAGACCATTTCCCTGGTGGGAACGTGTCTTTGTTTGATAACCTTACTTGGTTTATGGCAATAACATGCCAGGATTGTTTTGATATATGAAATAGGAAAGCTGTGCTTGTTTGGAGCTTTTCAGGAATGCTTAAATGGTTCAGAGAGTAAAAGTTCAGTAGGTAATGTGTCAGTGTTTTAACCCAATCTATATCCACCTAATTTATACTTAAAAAAAAAAATTGTATTCATGCATTTTCTCCCCTTTTTCTCCCTTATAACGCATCCGATTGCCCGATTGCATCATGCTTCCTCTCCACCAATGCCGATCCCTGCTCTGACTGAGGAGAACAAAGCTAACCCACTCCCCCTCTGACACGTGGGCAGCATGTCGTATGCATCTTATCACCTACACTTTGACAAATGCAGTGTAGCTCAGCACTGTTTACGGAGAGTCACACCCTCTTTTCTCATCTCTGTGCAGGCACCATCAATCAGCCAGCAGAGGTTGTAATTGCATTAGTTATGAGAGAGAGACCCTATCCAGCTTAATCCCACCAATATCTGAACAATAGTCCAATCGTTATTCATGTGGCCGCTCAGCCTAGCCGCAAGGCAGAGCTAAGATTTAATACGATGTATCCGAGATTCGGAGATGTATTCACCGCTGAGCCACCTGAGCGGCTACCTACTTTATACTTAATAGGACAATTATGTTGAATTTCCCTTTACTGAAATAAAAATAGTTCCACCAGGATCCTACAGCTTATTTTAAATATTGTTGTTAACTAAAAGGCTTGTTTTTCCTCAAACTGTATGTGTGGCTTATTTATTTGCCAGATCTTTTTTAATTGTAGGTGTTGCAATACAACTGCAAAAATTTGTGACTGTAAATCTCATAATGTTTCTTTAATTTATTTAAAAGGGGGGTATAATGGTGCAGCATATATTAATTTATGTTGCGTGTTCTGTATCTATATGCGATATACTGATTCCTGTGTGAACTCGCCTCATGCAGGTGTGTATGTTAGATCCTCGGTAAGACTAGTGATCTGTAGCAGTAAAAAAGATACAGCTGAGGAATAGGATATGACTAGATTGGGAGGAATAGAGTAAATACATAAATAGAGGCTTAAATCGAATAAAAGTAGAAGTAGTAGAAGTAGTTTCCCCAGCAGAGATTGTTTTTATTAACTGCTTGCAGTAATTTCTGTCTTATTTAAAACAATAAAGCATTGCTGTTGGTGAAAAAAAACTGCCGAAAATCTCATTTAAAAACAGAATCTTTTAGCACTCGTGAATTACTGTTTGTTTTTCAGTTTGTTTGTTTTTGTGAAAGATGGAGAGTGAAGGTGACTTAAGCTGTGTGAGATTTCATTAACAGAACAGATGGGCTCTTAACAGATTGTCACGGGTGAGAGATGTCCTCCTGTCCTTTTTCTATTTCACCAACATATCAAGATAAAGAGATGGGAAGAGACATGGTGATGTAGGGACGAAGATTTAAGGAGCTACCAGGCCTTTAGTGACCAGTGGAAGAATGAGAGATACATAATGAGATACATAATGCTGTGTTAAAGTAATTCCATTCCTACTGCCTGTTATTCCATTTTTGTAAGAATGAATCATTGCCAATCATTGAACTCAGCACTGTGTTACAGAAAGATAACTTGATTAAAAATATAAGGCATTTTCTAAAAAATTATGTAAATGTAAAGCTGTTATATTATCTAGTCAAATCACTAAATCAGCAGTGACTGCAAGTAACATTTACATTTATAACATTTAGCAGATACTTTTATCCAAAGCAACTCACAGTTGTGATTAATACAATCTTTTGTGTTTGAGGGTATATTGAGGGTACTTTTGCTTTTGAAGTGCCATGCTTAAGGGCCCAACAGTCACAATGTGTCAGCTGTGGGGGCTTAAACTAGCAACCTTTAATTACCAGTCCAGTACCTTATCTGCTGAGCTACAAGTGCCCTAAAAATAACACTTTATATAATTTGAAATTAGTCCATCAGCGTGGATCAATTTTAATGTAGTCATTTATACAGAATTACTTAAAATAAACACACTGCAGGGTTTTTAAACATTTCAGTTTTCGCCACAGCATCTTTATTGGGTTAAAACTAAGGACTAAGTCACTCCAAAACTTTAATTCTATTTATTTTCTATTTAAACGCAAAGCTGCTTTTGTATTTTGGATCAATGTCTTACTACCAAAGGACTTGTTATAGCCTTGCACCTGCAAGTATGAAAATGAACCCAAATGCAGGATGCTTAATCAACGTAGAACAAACACTGTAGATAAAAAGCTACTATCAAAAAGGGGGATGGGGGCACTAAAAAAATAGGTGGTCAAAACAAAAACAGAAGCAAATGAATCACACATAAAACCTCAGACTGCAACGGAGAATGTGGATAGACAAAGAGGACAGAGTAAGATAAGATTAGATAATCGTTTATTAGTCCCACAGTGGGGAAATTCACAGTGTTACAGCAGTGAAGGTACAAAAAATAGACAAATGAACAGTACAGTGTATCACAGTGGGAAAATTCACAATGTTACAGCAGCGATTTTGTACAATTGTCACAAAATCTGGTCTAAAAAGTCTTCACTCATTAAAAGAGGTTCCATCATGAGACCCAAATGGACGCGACCTCGGTTAGGTTCCCAATAAAAGATAAAGAAAACCAAACTGGAGCAAGCCTGGGTGTCAGAGTATCAGAGATCAGCAGGCTTGTCAACAGAGGAGTTGGCAAACATTAAGAAGAAAACTATGACTGAATATAAAACCTCCCATCTGGTGTGAATTAATGCTTAACGACATTCAGGTGTTAAAAGTTTAAGAGACACCAACAGATAAATCACCTGCGCCAATGTACCCCCTTTGTCGGCCATAACTGGAATAGCACATGAGCACAAAACCTCGCCCAGCTAGACTCGTTAAAGTCCTGCTACCTCACCAAATGTCACCTTAGTTTTAGCTCATAGACAGATGATTATATTCTCCATTTCTAAAAGAAACAATTCATCCCTTTTCCAGGAATGACAAAGCAACCCCACACAATTACAGTACTACCACCAATAAATATAGATAGATAGATAGACAGACAGATACATAGACAGACAGATAGATCACTTTATTAATCCCAAAGGTAAAAGTCAAGCATTACAGCAGCTCAAGGTACATTAGAAAAAAAAAAATGTAAGTAAAAGGCTCAAGGTACATTAGGAAAAATAAAAATTTTATTACTGTACAATACTTGTAAATAATAAATAAAATAAAGATGTAATACGAGAGATATCAGACAATTATAAAAGTGTCCTGTGCAGTAAATATTCACAGATGTGCAATGTAGATTCCATTAACAAAGTGACATATCATGCATCACGAGTCTGTCCTGATAGTACTGGTAGTGACTCAGTGAGCTATGATGTCCCAGCACAGAGGAGACGAGTTATACAGTGAGATCACTGTTGGTACAAACGATCGTTACTTCTTACAGTGGAGCTGAATGAGTCTGTGACTGAAAGTGCTCCGCTGTCTGACTAGGAGGTTGGAGTGGGTGTGATGCATTGTCCAATGTAGAAATGAGTTTGTTAAGGGACCTCCTCTCGGCCACCAACTCAAAACCTTCCAGTGAGCAGATCAATACTGAGCCAGCCTTCTTAATCAGTTTGTTAAGCTTTCTTAAAGTTGTGTATTTTATATTATGAAGCCAATTCTGGGTAGATTCACCACATTTCCATGTTGATATGATTAAACACTTTTTTATTCTTCAAGAATACTTACATTTCTTAAATTGGGTATAGAGTTACCAGAGAAATCTGAGAGTATGATTTTATGATAAGGTTTTAAATGAATTAAATCTATTATACATGGCTGACTGAAATGAAAACTGACTATTTAATTAGCATTATATTACGATTAAATTTGGTGAGCCGGATGATTAAGTAGCCAAAGGGGAAGAATAACTCAAGAGTTTACAATAATTATTTGCATGTTAAATAACATTGCTCATTAAAATTTCTAAATAATGTTTTACAAAATGTGTTATGTTATGTTATCTTCTCCCCTCACAGCAAGAAGGTCTTGGGTTCGAGCCCCAGGCGGGGCGGTCCGGGTCCTTTCTGTGCGGAGTTTGCATGTTCTCCCCGTGTCTGTGTGGGTTTCCTCCGGGAGCTCCGCTTTCCTCCCACAGTCCAAAAACATGCAGTCAGGTTAATTGGAGACACTGAATTGTCCTATAGGAGAATGGGTGTGTGTATGTGTGTCTGCCCTGCGATGGACTGGCACGTCCAGGGTGTTACTGTGTGCCTTGCACCCATTGAAAAGCTGTGATAGGCTCCAGCACCCCCCGTGACCCTAATTGGATAAGCGGTTAGGACAGTGAGTGAGTGAGTAAATACAAATATGCAATAACAGACATCTCAGGGTGCAATGACCTTTTACACCGCTGTAGCTTTTAAATGTATTTAGTTCACACATTTATATAAAAATGGCAAGTAAAAGTGTTTTATAAACACACATGGGACATGGTAATCCAGAAAACACCATGTGTCATATGCTTTTTCTGTGTATATGCAATCTCTTGTCACCCTCTCTGATATTAAAACTGTAGTAACTAATCAAACGTGCTCTGTGATATGAGCACCACAGGGAAATCTTCATATAATTCATCTGCAACCATTACATGTTCTCCATTTCTTGATAACATGAGGCAAGCTTTCCTAGGACATTCAATTAATTCTGGAGATAGGAATTCAAACTTTTTTTCATTCTTTTGATTGGGTTTGAAGTTATAATGAGAATAGATTTGAGAGGTTTACACTTTGCCATGTCAGTTTCTCTTCAGGGTAAAGCTCTATTACTCCTGAGCTTACCCTCAATTGTGCCTTTCATAGCCAATGAAGGGGAATGGTTCAAATTTGTCTTTGTCAGATTTGTCAGATTAGTAATATAAGAAAGGCAAAGTATTGCCAACGTTGTGGAAAAGCTGCATTTTTTAAATGAAAGTTTTTTATTAGAAAGGTTTGTCAGACTGTAGCAGCAGCAGGGGAAGGAGAAACCTGTTATGCCATGTCATCAACATGCTTCCTTTTTAAATTCAACTTTAGTTATTTCACCAGAAAAACAACTGTGTGCTTCATGTTAATGTTACTTTAGCAAGTGTTATGGCAAGTGATTGTTACCTTGTGAAATAAATAAATTATAACCCTAGTAATTTGTTGCACACCACCTGTTAATTTAAGTTCATCATCAAAATGATACCAGGCTGTGATAATTATTTCGGATTTTTTAAATATTTTTTATTGATTTAATAGTGCATAAGTAAATGAAAAACCCCACAAAGTGCTTAAGTTTTCAGATAATTGTTGGCACCCAACATGCCTATATTAGGAATGTGTAATTTCCTCTTGGTCATGTGTGAACATATGGCTTTTTCATTTTCCCTTTTTGGGTAATGTGGTTAGGTTTAGGGAGATAAATGTTTATCAAAGTAATGCAAATATTTTACTAGAAATCCATTTTTGGATGGCTTTTGAATTACGTGTGAAGGTCATTCAACCCAGTAATGTTTAGATCTTTGTGAGGACCAAATGGCTTGATAATGATCAGATATTTAATTATTTTAACTTGTGGTGACATATAAATGGTTTAGAAGTGTTCCTATTTAAAAAAAATCCTTTTAGGCCGCTCAGGTGGTGCAGCGGTAAAAACACATGCTGGAACCAGAGCTGGGATCTCGAATACATTGTATCGAATCTCAGCTCTGCCTACCGGCTAAGGCTGAGCGGCCACATGAACAATGATTGGCCTGTTGTTCAGATATGGGCGGGACTAAACCGGATGGGGTCTCTATCTCATGACTGGTGCAATTACGACCTCTGCTGGCTGATTGATGGTGACTGCACAGAGATGAGAAAAGAGTGCTCTCAGGGTTTGTCTCTCCATACACAACGCTGAGCTGCACTGCACTCGTCAAAGTGCAGAAGATAAAATGCATACGGCATGCTGCCCACGTGTCAGAGGGGGAGTGGGTTAGCTTCGTTCTCCTCAATCAGAGCAGGTATTGACATTGGTGGAGAGGAAGCATGATGCAATGGGGCAATTGGATGCGCTAAAAGGGAGAAAAAGGGGAGAAAATGCATGAACAAAATATATATAAAAAAATTATAAGGTAAATTACTACTATTATTACACAAGTCTCAAGAAATATCCCACTAATAATCATACAAACAGAAGACCAAATAGCTCAATGATAGCACAATCCAATTTGACCTTTGGTCATTCACAATAGAGATTTTTTTTCTTAAAAGCAATGCAACAAAATAATAGTCAATGTCGAATCCAGATCTCAAAAAATGTATTTATTTTATTTATTTAATAGGATATTAATGTCGTGTTTTATACACTTTGGTTACATTCATGACAACAGGTAGTTACTCGTAACACAAGGTTCATCAGTTCACAAGTTCAATGTTAAACACAGTCACGGACAATCTCGTATCTCCAGTTAATCTGACGGCATGTCTTTGGACTGTGGGAGGAAACTGGAGTTCCTGGAGGAAACCCACGTGGACACGGGGAAAACATACAAATTTCACATGGAAAGGACCCAGACCGCCCCATTTGGGGATCGAACTCAGGACCTTCTTGCTGTGAGGCAACAGTGCTACCCACCGAGCCACCGTGCCACCCCTCAAAAAATTAAAATATAATATATAATATATAAAGTAATATAAAGTATATAAAATATAATAAAAAAAATTAAAAGATAAAATAAAATCCATAACACCATTGTGTTTATATCAACGAGAGTACAAACTCAGACATCAAAAAATTAACATGACAGCAGTAACTAGGTGATGCCTACAGTATATGAGCACAAAATAAATGCAGGCATAAAATGTAATGTCTGTAATAAAACAGCCGGTATCTCTAAAATTACTCTAGTGGGAATGTGCTATTTTCTTAACCATTGGTAATTAGAGTGAATGATGTAAGTAAATGAAAAGTGGTTGGCTCTACATCAAAACACATTTAACACACTGATTTCTTGACTAATAATTAAAGAAATCAAACACGTCTATTAGCAGATTTTTAAAAGCTGGTCCTTCCTGGCTAATTCTGGCGTACAAAGTAAATAAGACACTTTAAATAAGACAGCTTTAATAGTGATAATTGTATATATAAATGTTTTGTTTTGTTGCTGTTATGTTTTATACTTTATTCTGTGAAATGTCTATTAGAAAGACAGGAAAAAATCCCACATCTAAAACATTAAAGTTGTTGCCTTTGCATGGTTGTCTGGTCCACTTCATTTTATTTAATATACTGTACATCTATCACTGCATTTCTGGCCTGCAACACAGTCCAAAAAAGTTGGGATGGGAGCAATTTAGGGCTAGTAATGAGGTAAAAAAATACAAAATCATGATGTAATCAAACAGGTGATGTCAACAGGTGATTGTAATCATGATTTGAAACAAAAGCAGTATACATGAAAGGCTGAGCCTTTGATGAATAAAGATGATCAGATGATCTCCAGTTTGTCAACAAATGTGTGAGAAAATGATTGAAATGTTTAAAAACAATGTACCTCAAAGAAAGATTGAAAGGGATTTGCATATTTCTCCCTCTACAGTGCATAATATAATTAAACGATTCAGATGAATCAGCATTCCAGGTCTGTTTTCGCTGTGTGCTCTGGACCAAAGACAAAAAAGACCATCCAGACTGTTAAGTCCAAAAGCCAGGTTCTGTCATGGTATGGGGCTGTGTCAGTGCCCTTGGCAAAGGTCATTTACACTTCTGTGATGGCAGCATTAATGCAGTAAAGTACATTGAGATCTTCGAGCAACATGCTGCCTTCAAGACACCATTTTTTCCAGTTATTAGTTATTTAGTTGGAATTAGTTATTATTTATCTCTATGATATAGACATGACAAAATACCACACATACATTGAAAAACCAGTTTGTGTGTGTGTGTGAGCGTGTGTCTATCTGTGTGTGTAAACGAACAGAATGTGGGCGACTCAGGTGAATTTTAATGGCTGTTTTTGATGAACATTTGTGCACTTGACTGGTTTGACAGAGTGGAGTCTGCGAGCAGTGAACGATCTTAAACTGCCCGTCCTTCTCAAGGGAGAACTTGCACCAGAGAGAAAGCTAATGAGAAAAGCTATATGTTCTTCCTTTAAAGCCTTCTCAGTTTTATCTATCCTTTGCAACATGATAGTCTCCTGCTTGCATTGTTCTTGCAGTGAAACAGACCTGGAGCCAAATAACATTTTAAGCTTGTGAAATTGGGTTATAATTTAATATAATTAGGCTAAAATGTTCAGTCTCTGTGGAAGAAAGATGATTGCTTAGCCTTACGGGGATGCAAAACTACATATTTCTAATGACATACCAGCTCTTATTGTGCTGTCAATATGCATATAACTCCCTCAAAGACAATTCTCAAAGCATTTAGCTGTAATTACTTTCATGTAAACACTCTGTCTCGCTCTAACTCATACAGTATAAACACTACAGGTTTTCAGAGGCTTCCTAACACAAATCAGTGGAATATGTATGTATCTGTAAAAATAATGATCTAATAATAAAGGGACTGTTGTGGCCTAGTGGTTAAGGTACTGGACTAGTAATCCAAGGTTTCGCTGGTTCATGCCCCACTACTGCCAGGTTGCCACTGTTGGGCCCTTGAGCAAGGCCCTTAACCCTCAATTGCTTAGACTGTATACTGTCACAGTACTGTAAGTCGCTTTGGATAAAAGTGTCTGCTAAATACTGAAAATGTAAAATGTAAATAACCTGGCATGAATAGTCAATTATGCACTACACTATTCTCTCTCACACACAGACTGTTGTGTTACTGCATGATCAACAGCCATTCAGACAGAGTGACATTTATATTACAATAGATTTGTTTTGTTGTAAAACTGGCTGTGGATTATTAGACCTTTGTTTAATTACAAAAATCTGATAGTTTGGAGTTTGAAAAATATCTAGCTCTCTCTGACAGCTAAATTGAGTATCAGTAATCCAAATAAGCAGACCAGAAAAATGATTTTTGTAATTACACACTGTCTGCGTACAGACAACTTATCTATTGATGTTTGTTTTTAAATGTGCTTATTTTCCAGCTGAGGTGAACTGTGAATGTAGCACCAAGCACTTTTAAAAGCTGGATGGATTGCACAATGTAAAATATGCTTTTATTACAGATTTGCTGTTAAACTATCACAGGGATGCCTCATTGCGTTTGAACAGCTATTTTCATATGCTTAAAATGTTGATGATCTTAATCTTGGGATGTTGCATATGGGCAGATGGGAAATAAACAGTGATTTGTTTGTTGCTATGTCAATAGTTATGAAAGCAATGCTATTACATTGCTCTACATTGTGTGTGTAATGCACTGTTATGAGTGCTAGGGGAAATTTCCAAGATTTTAAAAGTGGTTGTTATTTAGTTTTTATTCTTATTGATAATGCACTAGGCTACCTTGACTAGATAACAAAATAGTCATAACAGTGAGCCAAGTTAATATATGCTAGGTGGCAACACTTTAGAGAAGGAGGTTTTATTTAAGAATGAAGAAGGTCCATAAAGACACAGTTGAGGAGTATTGTTTGAAGGAATTAATGTGACCTGCACAGAGCTCAGACCTTACCCCAGTGAATACTTTTGGGACACTGATTGTGAACCAGGCTTTCTTAGAATAGAATGCCTTTATTTGTCATTTATTTACTCCAAAATCTTATGGAAAACCTACCCAGAATACAGGATACTATTATACTGTTATATCCAAATGAATACCTATGGTTCTATGGTTTTGGGATGAGAGGTCATGGTCAGGTGTTCACATACTTTATATAGTGTCATTAAATTAAGAAAGTTTAAAAGCAAACTAAATTTAAAACAGTATTACTAAAATGATTACAAGGCATTTATTGTACCTCTGGATTGAAAGCTAAATCATTTGAGTGTTTAAAGTGAGCAAATTAGCAACAGTGTATTGTGTGGACGTTGACCAGCACAAACCGTTTTCTATTTTCTTGCATTTTGGTTATAGGGGGTACTAATTAACATACAAAGGTAAAGCCTAAACCAGGGGTGCCCATACTTTCGTGGCTTGAGATCTACTGTTTCAGTCGACAGGTCATCGCGATCTATTTTTTAAGGTTGCCTCATCATTTTTCAAAAACGCTTTGAAGCTTTTTTTAAATGTGCTTCAGTTACCTATATTGATATTCAGCATTACAGGTCAAGCAACTGAAAAATCACACTAACCTTATTCTGATGATTTGCACTGAATGGTGTCAGCCAGGTTTATGTTGTCTGGACAGTAGCTGCTGATGCCAGTTCTCAAGCAGCCTTCCAAGTGTAAGGGTGGACCGATATTTAGACTTAATTATCTTCATGTGGGAAAAGGCTGATTCACACAAGCATGTTGATCCAAAAATGCTGTCAAATATGTGCCACATATTTCTATGTTTGGATATTTTTTCTCAGCCAACAAGTTCCAAAATTATCCTTGACTTCATATAAATGTCAGACTGTAGGTTTAAAATTTCTGTGTGCAACATGAGATCTGAATATTCTCAGTCAGCTTCTTCTACACATGAACAGTCGTCTCTCGTGTTTTGGTTTCTTTGTGCTTGGTTGCGCAAACAGTGTAGGTTACAAAAGGAAAAATGCAAAAATGCAAAAACTGGCTACTAATGAATGAAAACTTTCTAGATTAGCAGTGCTTTAGGCAGGCTGAGGCGTAGCTATTGTAACAACCCGCAAATTAAAGAAACAGTGGCCACATTTCATGTCAATCACGTTGACCAGTTTGAATGAGTCGCGATATACCTCATTGCACTGTGCGATCGACTGGTAGATCGCAATCGACGTATTGGGCACCCCTGGCCTATGAGCACTAAGAAAATCAGCTCTGGTGTCCTCATCATTAACATGATACTTAATTAGGAAGTCATGTCTGTAGTCTGAAAGACCTGATTACTCTAACCAATAACAGCTGCCCTCTGGTGCCCAGACATGTCAAAATCAATCTTAACAGACATTAAAGACAATAGAAGCCACTTTATTATAACACCTATTCACCTGCTTATTTTATGTAATTATTATTCAGCCATGTGACAACAGTGTAATACATACAATTAAACAGACATTGGTCAAAAGTGTACTTGAAACACCGGAATTAAAACTTATACTGCATTACTTTGGTTGAGGCATGTTTGTTGTTACCAGACAGAGGGGTCAGAAAGAGTTTCAAGTGCTTAAAATAGTACACAGAACAAAAAATGTATAACATCCAATAAGCAGCAGTATCAGGTAGAAATAATGAGAAAGGTCAGTGAAAAACTGCCAGACTGGTTTCAGCTAACAGGAAGGCTATGGTAACTCATATTATTATTCTTTACAGTCATACTGAGCCAAAAATAAAACTTACAAGGCAAAACACATCAAACTTTGAGGCAAATGGCTAAAAAAAAAGATCGCGCTGTGTTTTACTCTTGTCAGCCAAGAACAGGAATCTCAGTCTACAGTTGACACAGATTTACTGTGCCTGGTCTGATCCTCTAGATTTCTGTTGCTGAGGTGTGATGGTGGGTCAAAATTAAGCATGAATCTATGAACCCTCAGCCTGTCTTGTGTCCATAGGTCAAATCAGAATCCAACAGAATGTATTTTAAATCTTTTGCAGCATGAATGTACCACTGACAAATTTGCAGCAATGACATGATGAATGACTTTTTGGAAAAACGGACTGGTCTGATGACACAAAAATGAAAATGGAATGTTTGGCTACATATGAAGGGGAAAGGGGGATGTATGCAAGCCAAAGGGCACCATTTCAATTGTGACGCATGGGATGGCAGCATCATGTTGTGGCGTTGCTTTGCTGCAGAAGGGCACGTATATGATGACAGAAAATAATATGGATATGGATATGGATATATATTATAACATTTATTTATTTAATATTATTTTAACGTCATGTTTTACACTGTTTGGTTACATTCATGACAGAAACAGTAGTTACACATCACACAAGATTCATCAGTTCACAAGGTTATATTGAACACAGTCATGGACAATTTTGTATCTCCAATTCACATCACTTGCATGTCTTTGGACTGTGGGAGGAAACCGGAGCTCCCGGAGGAAACCCATGCAGACACGGGGAGAACAGGCAAACTCCACACAGAAATCCACCCCACCTGGGAATGAACCCAGGACCTTCTTGCTTTGAGGCGAGAGTGCTACCCACTGTGAGCAAGAAGGTTACAAACCTGACTCAGATACACCAGTTATGTTAGGAAGAAAGGGACAAAATTCCAGCAACATATTGTGAGAAGCTTGTGGAAAAATACCTGAAACCTTTGAAAAAAAATTAAAGGCAATGTTACCAAATACTAACCACATATACCATGGTTCTTCAAAAGGTTTTCGCACTTTATTTATTTAATTCTATTTATTAAGAACAAATTACATCACTTTTCTACATAGTTATCTTCTGATGCATTTTCCCAACATTGTACCAACTTTTTAATGACAGCAGCAAAAAATGTTTTTGGTTAAACGTGTAGCCACTGATGCACCGCTGCTTTCACGTCATCATCACTGCTGCTTTCACATCATAATCACTGCTGCTTTCACATCATCATCACTGCTGCTTTCACATCATCATCACTGCTGCTTTCACATCATCATCACTGCAGCTTTCCCATCATCATCACTGCTGCTTTCACATCATCATCACTGCTGCTTTCACGTCATCATCACTGCTGCTTTCACGTCATCATCACTGCTGCTTTCACATCATAATCACTGCAGCTTTTACGTCATCATCACTGCTGCTTTCACGTCATCATCACTGCTGCTTTCACGTCATCATCACTGCTGCTTTCACATCATCATCACTGCTGCTTTCACATCATCATCACTGCTGCTTTCACATCATCATCACTGCTGCTTTCACGTCATCATCACTGCTGCTTTCACGTCATCATCACTGCTGCTTTCACATCATAATCACTGCAGCTTTTACGTCATCATCACTGCTGCTTTCACGTCATCATCACTGCTGCTTTCACATCATAATCACTGCAGCTTTTACGTCATCATCACTGCTGCTTTCACGTCATCATCACTGCTGCTTTCACATCATAATCACTGCAGCTTTTACGTCATCATCACTGCTGCTTTCACGTCATCATCACTGCTGCTTTCACGTCATCATCACTGCTGCTTTCACATCATCATCACTGCTGCTTTCACGTCATCATCACTGCTGCTTTCACATCATAATCACTGCAGCTTTTACGTCATCATCACTGCTGCTTTCACGTCATCATCACTGCTGCTTTCACATCATAATCACTGCAGCTTTCACGTCATCATCACTGCTGCTTTCACATCATAATCACTGCAGCTTTTACGTCATCATCACTGCTGCTTTCACGTCATCATCACTGCTGCTTTCACATCATCATCACTGCTGCTTTCACGTCATCATCACTGCTGCTTTCACGTCATCATCACTGCTGCTTTCACGTCATCATCACTGCTGCTTTCACATCATAATCACTGCAGCTTTTACGTCATCATCACTGCTGCTTTCACGTCATCATCACTGCTGCTTTCACGTCATCATCACTGCTGCTTTCACATCATCATCACTGCTGCTTTCACATCATCATCACTGCTGCTTTCACATCATCATCACTGCTGCTTTCACGTCATCATCACTGCTGCTTTCACGTCATCATCACTGCTGCTTTCACATCATAATCACTGCAGCTTTTACGTCATCATCACTGCTGCTTTCACGTCATCATCACTGCTGCTTTCACATCATAATCACTGCAGCTTTTACGTCATCATCACTGCTGCTTTCACGTCATCATCACTGCTGCTTTCACATCATAATCACTGCAGCTTTTACGTCATCATCACTGCTGCTTTCACGTCATCATCACTGCTGCTTTCACGTCATCATCACTGCTGCTTTCACATCATCATCACTGCTGCTTTCACGTCATCATCACTGCTGCTTTCACATCATAATCACTGCAGCTTTTACGTCATCATCACTGCTGCTTTCACGTCATCATCACTGCTGCTTTCACATCATAATCACTGCAGCTTTTACGTCATCATCACTGCTGCTTTCACGTCATCATCACTGCTGCTTTCACGTCATCATCACTGCTGCTTTCACGTCATCATCACTGCTGCTTTCACGTCATCATCACTGCTGCTTTCACGTCATCATCACTGCTGCTTTCACGTCATCATCACTGCTGCTTTTACGTCATCACTGCTGCTTTCACATCATAATCACTGCAGCTTTTACGTCATCATCACTGCTGCTTTCACGTCATCATCACTGCTGCTTTCACATCATAATCACTGCAGCTTTTACGTCATCATCACTGCTGCTTTCACGTCATCATCACTGCTGCTTTCACGTCATCATCACTGCTGCTTTCACGTCATCATCACTGCTGCTTTCACGTCATCATCACTGCAGCTTTCACATCATCATCACTGCTGCTTTCACGTCATCGTCACTGCTGCTTTCACGTCATCGTCACTGCTGCTTTCACGTCATCGTCACTGCTGCTTTCACATCATCGTCACTGCTGCTTTCACATCATCATCACTGCTGCTTTCACGTCATCATCACTGCTGCTTTCACGTCATCATCACTGCAGCTTTCACGTCATCATCACTGCTGCTTTCACGTCATCGTCACTGCTGCTTTCACGTCATCGTCACTGCTGCTTTCACGTCATCGTCACTGCTGCTTTCACATCATCATCACTGCTGCTTTCACATCATCATCACTGCTGCTTTCACATCATCATCACTGCTGCTTTCACATCATCATCGCTGCTGCTTTCACATCATCATCGCTGCTGCTTTCACATCATCATCACTGCTGCTTTCACGTCATCATCACTGCTGCTTCTATGTCAGCATCTTTAAGCGGTCCAAAAAGGTGGAAATCAGATGGCACCTAATCCAGACTATAAGCTCCCTTTCCGTCTCTTAGACATGACCAATTACTACCCCCCATCCTCACTGTTTCCAACAAAAATATAAAAGTGTGGAAACTTTTTGAAGATCCCTTGTATGTAAATTCTGAGCTACTGGTAATGTAATATAATCTAAAAACATTTTCTCTAGTATTTTTACTGACATTTTACATTCTTAAAACATAGTCGTGTTCATAACAGATCTAAGCGAGGTAATGTGCACTAGGATATAAAATTATGACAATATGACAACTGTATCATTGCTTTAATTTGTATTTCTCTGCCTTGTTCCTGGAACTGGAGCTCGCATCACTACATTGTAAGTGCCTTTTCAGCATGACAAAGAAGAGACTACAGTGACATTAGATGAGGATATGATGAAAACACATGGGTAATGAGAGTGTTTGATGTTAACGACTGAAGCTTTTCTTGTGTGTGAGAAGAAAAACATGTGAGTGGGTAGGTAAGTAAAAGAGATTGTAAAGGAAAGAAGTGTCATTTCTTACTTTTCATCCACTAATGGGTTTGTTCACTATAGGAGTGGACTACATTCAATATAAATCTTTTATTACTTTATCTCCTAAAAAAATTAAAGTAAAAAAGCCTTTATATCATCACCATATACAGTATATACATATATATATATACTGTATATATATATATATATATATATATATATATATATATATATATACAGTGTATCACAAAAGTGAGTGCACCCCTCACATTTCTGCAGATATTTAAGTATATCTTTTCATGGGACAACACTGACAAAATGACACTTTGACACAATGAAAAGTAGTCTGTGTGCAGCTTATATAACAGTGTAAATTTATTCTTCCCTCAAAATAACTCAATATACAGCCATTAATGTCTAAACCACCGGCAACAAAAGTGAGTACACCCCTTAGTGAAAGTTCCTGAAGTGTCAATATTTTGTGTGGCCACCATTATTTCCCAGAACTGCCTTAACGCTTCACATAAAAATGAATCAACTCATGAATCAATGAATCACTTATAGCGATACTGTGAACTCTGCGTCTCTGTAACTGCGTCTCTTCTAAAGGCACAAACACACACACACGCGCGCGCTGCTCCGGTTTATCTTTACTGTGAGGCTCTTTTTAAGTGTATTTACTGCTAAATCCCCCCCCCCCGATCAGAATCGGCTATCGGCCGATGTCCCTGAAAGGAGATCGGAGATCGGAATCGGTGCCAAAAACCCCGATCGGTCCATCTCTAATATACAGTGTATCACAAAAGTGAGTACACCCCTCACATTTCTGCAGATATTTAAGTATATCTTTTCATGGGACAACACTGACAAAATGACACTTTGACACAATGAAAAGTAGTCTGTGTGCAGCTTATATAACAGTGTAAATTTATTCTTCCCTCAAAATAACTCAATATACAGCCATTAATGTCTAAACCACCGGCAACAAAAGTGAGTACACCCCTTAGTGAAAGTTCCTGAAGTGTCAATATTTTGTGTGGCCACCATTATTTCCCAGAACTGCCTTAACTCTCCTGGGCATGGAGTTTACCAGAGCTTCACAGGTTGCCACTGGAATGCTTTTCCACTCCTCCATGACGACATCACGGAGCTGGCGGATATTCGAGACTTTGCGCTCCTCCACCTTCCGCTTGAGGATGCCCCAAAGATGTTCTATTGGGTTTAGGTCTGGAGACATGCTTGGCCAGTCCATCACCTTTACCCTCAGCCTCTTCAATAAAGCAGTGGTCGTCTTAGAGGTGTGTTTGGGGTCATTATCATGCTGGAACACTGTCCTGCCGCACAGTTTCCGGAGGGAGGGGATCATGCTCTGCTTCAGTATTTCACAGTACATATTGGAGTTCATGTGTCCCTCAATGAAATGTAACTCCCCAACACCTGCTGCACTCATGCAGCCCCAGACCTTGGCATTCCCACCACCATGCTTGACTGTAGGCATGACACACTTATCTTTGTACTCCTCACCTGATTGCCGCCACACATGCTTGAGACCATCTGAACCAAACAAATTAATCTTGGTCTCATCAGACCATAAGACATGGTTCCAGTAATCCATGTCCTTTGTTGACATGTCTTCAGCAAACTGTTTGCGGGCTTTCTTGTGTAGAGACTTCAGAAGAGGCTTCCTTCTGGGGTGACAGCCATGCAGACCAATTTGATGTAGTGTGCGGCGTATGGTCTGAGCACTGACAGGCTGACCCCCCACCTTTTCAATCTCTGCAGCAATGCTGACAGCACTCCTGCGCCTATCTTTCAAAGACAGCAGTTGGATGTGACGCTGAGCACGTGCACTTAGCTTCTTTGGACGACCAACGCGAGGTCTGTTCTGAGTGGACCCTGCTCTTTTAAAACGCTGGATGATCTTGGCCACTGTGCTGCAGCTCAGTTTCAGGGTGTTGGCAGTCTTCTTGTAGCCTTGGCCATCTTCATGTAGCGCAACAATTCGTCTTTTAAGATCCTCAGAGAGTTCTTTGCCATGAGGTGCCATGTTGGAACTTTCAGTGACCAGTATGAGAGAGTGTGAGAGCTGTACTACTAAATTGAACACACCTGCTCCCTATGTACACCTGAGACCTAGTAACACTAACAAATCACATGACATTTTGGAGGGAAAATGACAAGCAGTGCTCAATTTGGACATTTAGGGGTGTAGTCTCTTAGGGGTGTACTCACTTTTGTTGCCGGTGGTTTAGACATTAATTGCTGTATATTGAGTTATTTTGAGGGAAGAATAAATTTACACTGTTATATAAGCTGCACACAGACTACTTTTCATTGTGTCAAAGTGTCATTTTGTCAGTGTTGTCCCATGAAAAGATATACTTAAATATCTGCAGAAATGTGAGGGGTGTACTCACTTTTGTGATACACTGTATATATATATATATACAGTGTATCACAAAAGTGAGTACACCCCTCACATTTCTGCAAATATTTCATTATATCTTTTCATGGGACAACACTATAGACATGAAACTTGGATATAACTTAGAGTAGTCAGTGTACAACTTGTACAGCAGTGTAGATTTACTGTCTTCTGAAAATAACTCAACACACAGCCGTTAATGTCTAAATGGCTGGCAACATAAGTGAGTACACCCCACAGTGAACATGTCCAAATTGTGCCCAAATGTGTCGTTGTCCCTCCCTGGTGTCATGTGTCAAGGTCCCAGGTGTAAATGGGGAGCAGGGCTGTTAAATTTGGTGTTTTGGGTACAATTCTCTCATACTGGCCACTGGATATTCAACATGGCACCTCATGGCAAAGAACTCTCTGAGGATGTGAGAAATAGAATTGTTGCTCTCCACAAAGATGGCCTGGGCTATAAGAAGATTGCTAACACCCTGAAACTGAGCTACAGCATGGTGGCCAAGGTCATACAGCGGTTTTCCAGGACAGGTTCCACTCGGAACAGGCTTCGCCAGGGTCGACCAAAGAAGTTGAGTCCACGTGTTCGGCGTCATATCCAGAGGTTGGCTTTAAAAAATAGACACATGAGTGCTGCCAGCATTGCTGCAGAGGTTGAAGACGTGGGAGGTCAGCCTGTCAGTGCTCAGACCACACGCCGCACACTGCATCAACTCGGTCTGCATGGTCGTCATCCCAGAAGGAAGCTGACGCACAAGAAAGCCAGCAAACAGTTTGCTGAAGACAAGCAGTCCAAGAACATGGATTACTGGAATGCCCTGTGGTCTGACGAGACCAAGATAAACTTGTTTGGCTCAGATGGTGTCCAGCATGTGTGGCGGCGCCCTGGTGAGAAGTACCAAGACAACTGTATCTTACCTACAGTCAAGCATGGTGGTGGTAGCATCATGGTCTTGGGCTGCATGAGTGTTGCTGGCACTGGGGAGCTGCAGTTCATTGAGGGAAACATGAATTCCAACATGTACTGTGACATTCTGAAACAGAGCATGATCCCCTCCCTTCGAAAACTGGGCCTCATGGCAGTTTTCCAACAGGATAACGACCCCAAACACAACCTCCAAGATGAAAACTGCCTTGCTGAGGAAGCTGAAGGTAAAGGTGATGGACTAAACCCAATTGAGCACCTGTGGCGCATCCTCAAGTGGAAGGTGGAGGAGTTCAAGGTGTCTAACATCCACCAGCTCCGTGATGTCATCATGGAGGAGTGGAAGAGGATTCCAGTAGCAACCTGTGAAGCTCTGGTGAATTCCATGCCCAGGAGGGTTAAGGCAGTGCTGGATAATAATGGTGGTCACACAAAATATTGACACTTTGGGCACAATTTGGACATGTTCACTGTGGGGTGTACTCACTTATGTTGCCAGCTATTTAGACATTAATGGCTGTGTGTTGAGTTATTTTCAGAAGACAGTAAATCTACACTGCTATACAAGTTGTACACTGACTACTCTAAGTTATATCTAAGTTTTATTTCTATAGTGTTGTCCCATGAAAAGATATAATAAATAATATATTATATATATACAGCTAATAATATACTGTATATTTCACCTTGAAGAGAGGTTCAGCAGTGGATGGCAGCAAGGAAAGGAAAACTAAGGATGCTCAAGCATGTTTTATACCTGTAAGTATGTTTTATGGCTACATATAAACTCAATCTCAAAGAACAAGAAAAAACACTCAAAAACAGTGGCATGGCCTTTAAGCTTGTTCAAAGGGTTGCTCTACACTGTCATTACAGACACACAAGATTGACAACACACAGGAAAGAAAAGACACAGGTTAAACAGGGTAATTGAAACCACAAGGTTTAGCCATCCACCAATTACCCTCACATTTTTCTATCTATTTCTCCTCCTGCCACAGTTTTCAACTTAAACCACACCCCACCTGCCACATACCCCACCTGCAAATGACTTCCTCCTAATGGGAGAGAAAATCTGCCACTACCACCTGTGCCCCAGGCCTGTGGACTATTTTGAATTCAAAAATGTTTGATGCAAGATGTGTAGGTTTAAGTGTGATTCATGTGTTGACATCCTTAATGCGGTCAAGCCACTGTAGGGGGTCTAAACAGAGAGTGAAAGGGCATCCCAGCAATTACTACTGGAGGATGAGGACAGCCTATTTGATGACCAGGCACTCCTTCTCATTAGTGCTGTACCTAGCCTTGTTTAAAAATGCAAGAAAATGACCCCCAGCTCTAACCTGTCTGAAACACAAAGGAAAGAGATAAATCAGAGGAGTGCAGTATGGAACCACCTCAAAGAGCTGCTTTTACTTTCACAGAGCTCTCAGGGTTCGATTCTCCAGCATTGTTGTCGGCCAGTCGGGGGTCTACATACAGACACGATTGGCTATGTCTGGAATTAAGAGCCTGTTCAGGGTGTGTTACTGCATTGCACACTGTGATTCCAGGGACCCACCACCACCACAGCCCTGACCAGGACAGGTCATTGTCCCAAAAAGCCAAAAAAGTATGATGACATATTGGTGTAACTCAAATACCTTTTTTCTCTGGATTGTGTCAACAAGGCAATCTGCCAATAGCATTTTGTCGAATTCATGAAAACAAGCTGTATCCAGCCAGTCCAAGAGTTCATTAATGCAACACATTGGATACAAATCAAACCTAGATACTGCACTGACCTGGTGGAAGTCCAAACTACATCTGACTTTGCTGCTACAATTTGGAACCAACACAAAGAGGCTGTTCCAATTGTTTTATTACCCATATGTTGATCATTTTACTCAGTGCCTCCTGAACAACTTTTCTCTTGTGCTTAGGTAGGTGATAAGCGGGTGTCTGATCACACCTCATAATCTCAAATTCATAAACATTTCAAATTTTCTGAGTTGGAGTGCCTATTGTAATGTCATGCTGCTGTTTTTGGGCCTGGAGCAAATTTCTCCATAGGTGACTATATAATTTAGAATATATTACATTATTTCTTTCCTTTCTTGTATTTTCCCCCCAATTTTCCTCCCAGTCTAGTCATGTCCAATTACCCAATTGCATTTTGCTTCCTCTGTACCACGGATAACTTCCACTCCTGACTGAGGAGAGCCTTGACTAACACACGCCAACTCCGATGTGTGCAGTAGCCGACTGCATCCTTTCACCTGCACAAGACAAGTTCATATGGGGCTCAGTGTCGCACACTGAGAGTAATGCACTGATCCCCATTATCCGCCGTCTCTGTGCAGGCACCATTGATCAGCCAGCAGTCGTAATTTCCATCAGTTATGAGGAATCCTCTCTGTCATCAAACCCAACGGACGGGCTAATAATTGTCTGTATAGGCGCCCGTCTGCCGTAGCAAAGCTGAGATTCAAACTCACGAATTCGAGGTGTCAGCTCTGGTGTGCTAGTGTGTTTTACTGCCGGTTTTCATTCCAACACCCCCCTGAGGTTTCCAGCTATACAAAAGTTCAAATGGGCTGAGCCTGGTTGAAACCTAGGCTACTTCCTAGACAGCAAACAATAAGGGTTCCAATCATTATTCCCCAATTCTTACTCTTGTTGTAAACAAACTCATAAATATTGTTTTCCAGGATTTTGTTAAAGCCCTCCACTGTCATCTGAGGATGATATATGTTGGTGTGAATCACAGATATTACAGTGCAGAGTGCTTGTAACATGAGTTGCCCTTGTAGGTATGGCTACATTACATTTACATTACATTTTTGGCATTTAGCAGATTCTTTTAATCAAAGCGACTTACAGTACTTCAAATGTTTGTAATATTTACAATGATTTTTTTAAAACATTAATCTAAAGACATGACACTATTTGACTACTCAACTTGCATGAAAATACACTGCCTGGCCAGAAAAAACACACACTCTAATATTTGGTTGGACCGCCTTCAGCTTTGATTACGGCACGCATTCGCTGTGGCATCGTTTCCACAAGCTTCTGCAATGTCACAACATTTATTTCTGTCCAGAGTTGCATTAATTTTTCCCCAAGATCTTGTATTGATGATGGGAGATTTGGCATGATGGATGATGGGCAAACCCAGATCATAGCACTGCCCCCACAAGCTTGTACGGTAGGCACTAGGCATGATGGGTGCATCACTCTGGAACAGGGTAAATCTGGACTCATCAGACCACATGACCTCTTTCCATTGCTCCAGAGTCCAATCTTTATGCTCCCTAGCAAATTGAAGCCGTTTTTGCTGGTTAGCCTCACTGACAAGTGGTTTTCTTAAGGCTGCACAGCTGTTTAGTCCCAATCCCTTGAGTTCCCTTCTCATTGTGCGTGTGGAAATGCACTTACTGTCACTATTAAACATATATTATATATAATATAGGGCTGGACGATATGGCTAAAATTTATATCACCAAAATTGGATGGCTGTACCTGCAAACCTCTTTTCTGGTTTCTGGCAAGAAATACAGGCTGAATACACCACTGAATTAGTCCTTCCTCTCTTATCAGCTATTTCATCTGCTTCTTTTTCAACTGTGGACAGTGGCAAAGCCAGACAATTTCCATAGGGGTGGCCAGACTGAGACCATTGCTCACACAGGGGTGGCACAGAAACTGTCTGATAACTTATTTTTGTATGTGGCTAGTAGCTGTTGATCTAGTAGTGTTTTGGTCACTCACTCGTTTACCTATACAGGCAGTGAGTACCATGTAGAATTACATCAAGCCTAGCATAATAAGCTTTTCATTTTTTCTCATTTTCCCTGTGAAAAACTAAAATATAGCCTATAACCACTGATGGTCAGTAACACGTTACTTAGCAACGCGTTACTCTAATCTGACCACATTTTTCAGTAACGAGTAATCTAACGCGTTACTATTTCCAATCCAGTAATCAGATTAAAGTTACTTATCCAAGTTACTGTGCGTTACTATTTTTGTCATTTTCCTTAGTAAAAAGATATATTTTTGCTTTCTTCTTGCGTCTCGGGGAGTGACGTCTGTCCTATGCGACAATTAAGTCACGGGCTGCATCCGGAATCGCATACTTAGTAGTATACACTTAGAAGTATGCACTACTCGGCCGGTAAATAAGTACATCTTACCAACGTGAAGTGATGACGTGGGGACGTGATGACGTAATATCACCATAGTTACAGACTCATTACAAACCCCACTCGCCAAAATTTAGGATATTTATCGTCTTTTTGTTATTTATTTGTCTTAAATTTTTTTTTATTTATTTATCTTACTTACACTTGTAAACAGAGGACTCCGTTTTCCGCTATCTTTCTTGTTTCTTATTCCGCTTCAATCGCCTACGCAGCTCCAGTTGCATTATGGGATACATTAGCGGACCGCATTATATAACTAATAAAGTAACTTGTAATCTAACTTAGTTACTTTTAAAATCAAGTAATCCATAAAGTAACTAAGTTACTTTTTAAAGGAGTAATCAGTAATCAGTAATCAGATTACTTTTTCAAGGTAACTATGCCATCACTGCCTATAACTAACAGAATTTCAAAGATATTCCTTTGCAATACTTGATCATTTGATTGCAAACTTGTGTGTACTGATGACTCATCTGAACACCAGAACATGCCAGTGTGAATGCATGGAAAACAAATTTTAATTTTCTTTCAAGAATATGATACATTCTGACCAACACTATTAAGCCAAATCAGCATTGAAAATTGACTTTACTTTTAATAGCCTTCTACAATGCTGGGGCTTCTTAAAACTGAATATTCTCTTTTCAATAGAAGTGTTATTTAAATGCTATTAAATTGTTTTTGAAAAAAAAAAAAACCACCCAATTACTAGGAAAACAGCCCAATCTGGCAACAGTGGAACGCGAATATCCCGTTGGTGCCTTTATTCGTAGCGCGCCTCAACTAATAAGAAGTAATATTAATAACTGGTATTAGTACTCAGTACTAGTACTTTTTCTGTAATTGTGTTGGTGGTTGACATTTATGTTGAGTGTGTAACTGCACTGTTTTGATGGAGAACTATTCGCTTGAAGTGCGCTGTTGAATTGCTTCAGCAAAAAAGTAACACGGGCAAAGCGCACGGATGTAATGCATATCGATCGAATTTGTTTAAAAATCATATCACCGTTATTGAAAAATTTTCTATCGCGATATATATCGATATCGAATTATTGTCCAGCACTAATATAATATATATATACAGTATATATATATCTATCTATCTATATATATATATATATATATATATATATATATATATATATATATATATATATATATATCTATATAACATGTTTTTCTACCATTTGATTTCACCAAACGTTTAAGTGATCGCCGATCACGATCATTCAAGATTTTTTACCGACCACATTCCTTCCTCGAAGATGATTTTTTTTTATAATGTGTTGGATAGTTCTTAACCTGATTTTAGTAGTTTCAGCTTCTCCTTAGATGTTTTCTCTGCTTGATGCATGCCAATAATTTGACCCTTCTGAAAAAGATTAACATCTTTTCCACGACCACAGGATGTGTCATTTAACATGGTTGTTTAACAAATGAGAAGCTACTCACTGCATCAGTTAGGGTTAAATAACTTGTTGCCAGCTGAAACATAATCACCCATGCAGTAATTATCCAATGGGAGGCTCTTACCTATTTGCTTAGTTAAATCCAGGTGGTGACCTTTTTTTTGGCCAGGCAGTGTATATTAGTATATGATGGTATACTAACATGCATATACTATATTTATATGCAGTACTAATTAGAAGTATAAAATAAAGGTAATATTAGGATTACAATTGAATTTTAAATTATTAGGCCACAATGCACAGTCTATTTTATTCTACAGTATAGAATGCTAATTTTATTTGACAAGGTACCTGATTAAAAGTAAACTGTAATATATTTTACATATATTTAAGAGTAAATGGCTATAAATCACTCAGCTCCTCAGAGAGGGCAATCAATTGGAACTTAACTGCATAGTTCACATATTTACCAAAGTACCACTCTCAAAGGAATGAAGGTGAAATTGATGATAAACATGAATTGCATTAAAAGGATAATTGGAGTCTGAATGCTAATTTAAGATCTTGTAATAGGTACTTAATGTAGTTCAGGCTAATTATAATAATAATTAGCAATAATTAGCAGGGAACAAACAACAAATATAGTAAGATTTGTTTATTTTTAGCTTGAGGAGAGTTACTACCAAAAACCTAATCACTGCTGTTTTATATGCAGTTTTCTTACAGTCTACACTACAAACAATGCATGATAATAGGTAAAATTTAAACAAATACAGAAAGTAGTGATGTTACTTTATTACTTATTTTTAAAACATATGCTAATTTCTCATTTTAACCCTGCTACACATTCCAGAAATATTGGGACCAATACAATGTAAAACTGGGTAGATTTTAAAATGATAATAAAAAAAAAAAAACCTGCTTAAATCTTTCTACACGTGAACAGGAAAAGGGCGATGCTATCATGGTTGGATATAAAAAGACCATTAGCTGTTTATGAGCAATATTTTCCAAAGACCAATTTACAGTCTGCCCATGCTACAGCAGTGTAGCTTAGTAAGAGTGCTGGTGCTAGACTGGCCTGCCTGCTGTTAAAGTCTTTCTTTCACTAAAAATTTGTGGCACTTTTTGCACAACTGTTTTGTGGATTTAATCTTAAATTAAGTTTTATAGTTGCCATTTTCCCTATGTTAAAAATGAAAACATGCTTTAACTTGGCCGCTCGGTAAAATACGTTAGCATATACGTCGTATCAAATCTTAGCTCTGCCATCCGGCTGGGCTGGGTGGCTACATGAATAACGATTGGCTGTTGTTTACAGGGTGGACCAGGGTTCCTCATAACTGGTGCAATTATGACTTCTGCTGGCTGATTGATGGCGCTTGCAGAGAGTTGGGGAATAATGCTGATCAGGGTGTGGCTCTCCGTGCACAAGGCTGATCCGAATATGAACTCGCCTCATGCAGGTGAAAAGATGCAGTCGGTACTGCACACGTGTCGGAGGGGGCGTGTTTCGGTTGTGAAGCTCCTCAGTCAGCAGTGGATAGTTGTATCAGTAGAGGTTAAGCATAATGCAATCAAGGTAATTGGATACGACTAGATTAGGAGGAAAATATTGGGGGGAAAATCGGAGAAAAAGAGAAAAAAAATCAAAAACTTACATCTCTTCACAAAAGTATTCAGATCCTTTGCTGTGGCATTTCAAATTGTAGTCGGGTGCATCCTGTATGCTTTGGACAATTTGGAAAGGCACACACCTGGGGTCCACAATTACATTGCACTGTCAGGAATTTGGCATTCAGCTATTTAGATAGTACTTTGCAGAGATGAAAGAACCTATTGGACTGACAACCATCTCTATAGCACTCCATAAATCAGGCCTTCATGGCAGACTGGCAAAATGGAAATCACCGTTGAGTAACAGGCATTTGACAGCCCACTTGAAGTTTGCTAAATGGCATATAAAGGTCTCTCCTAAACATTTCCATGCCTTCACTCATGAATCATTTGGGCCATCTGCCTTTCCACTTTTTATGCTTTTTATATCTGCTCTTACTTCTTCTAATCCATAGCACTCCTTGGTTCACTATCCCTACATCATCCAACCTTCTCTCTCAAAATTTTCAGTCAACAGATCCTTAAAGTACTCCTTCCACCTTTTCTATACACACTACTCATATGCCAGCACTTTATCATCCTAACCTGCTGTATATCATTTCCAGCTCTGTTCCTCTGTCTGGCCAATCAGCACCGTTTCACTTTCCTTAGTGTACAACTTCTCATAGTAAAAGCTAGGCTGAGAGAAGAGGTGAGGATTTGTGAGCAGCAATATGCTTTCCTGCCAGCAAAGTGCATGAAAAAGGAAAGGCCAGAAGGAGTTGCGTTGTGTGTTTATAGATCTGTCTAGAGAAAGCTTATGATAGTATGCCAAGGGAGAAGATGTAGTATTGAATGAGGAAATCGGGAGTGGCAAAAAATATGTAAGATATGTATGAGGATAGTGTGAAAGCGGTGAGATTTGCAGTAGGTATGATGGATGGGTTTAAAGTTAAAGTGGGACTGCATCAAGGATAAGCTTCGAGTCCTTTCCTGTTTGCAATAGTCATGAACAGGCTGACAGACAAAGGTGTCTCCATGGAATATGATGTTCGCAGATTGTGATTTGTAGCAAGAGTAGGAAGCAGATTAAGGAGAGCCTGAAGAGATGGAGAATGAAGAAAAGGTAAATGTAGTAGCAGTAGTAAGAGAAGTGGAATAATAATCATAAAACTTTGCACTAGTAATATTACATTGTACATGAATGACAGGGTGGGGTGGAAAGTTGCAATTACAAGGAGTTGAAGTGATGAACATGGATGAGTCTAAAGACCTGAAGTTGAGTGTACAAAGTAATGGAGAATGTGGTAGAAAGTCAGGGTAAAGTGGATGGCGTAGAGCAGGGGTGTCAAACTCATTTTCACCGAGGGCCACATCAGCATTATGGTGGCCCTCAAAGGGCCGATGGTAACGTATCCTGCTGTGATTGCAGTCTGTTGTTTTTCTTGGAGGCTGAATTCTGCATTTATATTGTCCTCCTTTATCACAGACACGGCCTCATAACACAAGAGATGCACCGGTTTCCCTTCCTGAAGCACAAACTTGTTTTCACCTTCTGCTTAATTTTCTTACTTATCTTGTTGCACATTTTGGGATAATGTGTAAATATTTCTTAACATCATCTACTGGCAGGATGTGTCACTTTGCAGGTCATAAAATCAGCATGCATTTTGAGAGATGCAGTTAATGTAGGATTTTACAGTGTATTTTAAGACAATTGTTTTGCCCTCACTAATAGTTTATCCCCCTTTCTCAGCTAGACAGACAGACAGACAGACAGCTCTCTTCAGAATACAGTCGGTTTTATTTGCTTCCCAGCTGTGTGATACACTGTGTGCACCAGAATGAAGTAAAAATACAAACAATAAAAACAATAAAGAACTTAATACAGTAAAAGCACGCAGCTGTAGTCAAGTGTTGCATCTGGTACAATATGAGATTTAACCAAACGTAAAATAGAGATAAGGAGTTAGCATTTTGTGGAAAGATACTAATTGCTGTAGTAACAGTAACAATTGTATTTAATTATGGTAAATTTGTAACTAAAACGCTGTGATATACTCACTAAACATTTACAAACAACTGAAAATATAAACGCCACTACTTACAGACGATGCTTTGGTATTATACTGCAAGATAATTATTTCTATTTATTATTATTGTTTACATTACTACCCGCGTTCTTTTGCCGTAAAAGTCACATGGCTTCTAGCGAAGGTCAAAGTTAGTTGCCATGACTACGATGTCACGGTTGCCCTTAAAGGCGCAGGTGTCCCATTAAATTATAAGTGCGTCTCTGTAACGACTCGAACCATCACAACAATCATACAGTCGTTTAAGCTCTCGCGGGCCACATAAAATGACGTGGCGGGCCGGATCTGGCCTGCGGGCCGTGAGTTTGACACCCCTGGCGTAAAGTGACAGGACTGATTTCTGATAGAAGGGTATCTACCAGAGTAGAAGAGAACATATACAAGACAGCAGTGAAGCCTGCTGTGTTATATGGCTTGGAGGCATTGGCACTGTCAAAAAGGAGAAGGAGCTGGAGGTGGTAGAAATGAAGATGCTGCAATTGTCTTTGGGAGTGACAAGACTGGACAAAATTAGAAACGAGGTAGTTAGAGGGACAGCGCAGGTAGAATGTTTTGGAGACAGTTAGGGTGGTGAGATTGAGATTGGACATGTGCAGAGGAGGGATGTTATTTCGGGAGAAGGGTACTGAGGATAGAGCTGCCAGACAGGAGGAGGAGTGGCAGACCAAGGAGGAGGTTTATAGATGCGGTAAGGGAGGACAGGTAGATAGTTGGCGTGATGGAGAAGAATGTTCAGGACATGGCAAGGTGGTGATGAATGATCCACTATGGCAACCCTTAACAGAGCAGCCAAAAAGTCTTTACTATATACTGTAACAAAAAGCACTCACTGTCTATTTTATCAGCTCCACTTACCATATAGAAGCACTTTGTAGTTCTACAATTACTGACTGTAGTCCATTTGTTTCTCTGCATGCTTTGTTAGCCCCCTATTATGCTGTTCTTCAATGGTCAGGACTCTCCCAGGACCACTACAGAGTAGGTATTATTTGGGTGGTGAATCATTCTCTGCACTGCAGTGACACTGACATGGTGGTGGTGTGTTAGTGTGTGTTGTTCTGGTATGAGTGGATAAGACACAGCAGCGCTGATGGAGTTTTTAAACACCTCACTGTCACTGCTGGACTGAGAATAGTCCACCAACCAAAAATATCCAGGCAACAGCGCCGCATGGGCGGTGTCATGTGACCACTGATGAAGGTCTAGATCAGGGGTGTCAAACTCATTTTCTCCGAGGGCCACATCAGCATTATTGTGGCCCTCAAAGGGCCGATTGTAACGTATTCGGTTTTATTTGCTTCCCAGCTGTGTGATACACTGTGTGTACCAGAATGAAGTAAAAACACAAACAATAAAAACAATAAAGAACTTAATACAGTACAAGCACACAGCTGTAGTCAAGTGTTACATCTGGTACAATATGAGATTTAACCAAACGTAAAATAGCGCTAACGAGTTAGCATTCTGTGTAAAGATACTAATTGCTATAGTAACGGTAACAATTGTATTTAATTATGGTAAATTTGTAACTAAAACGCTGTGATATACTCACTAAACATTTACAAACAACTGAAAATATAAACGCCACTACTTACAAACGATGCTTTGGTATTATACTGCAAGATAATTATTTATATTTATTATTATTGTTTAAATTACTACCCGCGTTCTTTTGCCGTAAAAGTCACATGGCTTCTCAGCGAAGGTCAAAGTTAGTTGCCATGACTATGATGTCGCCGGTTGCCGTTTAAAGGTGCAGGTGTCCCATTAAATTATAAGCGCGTCTCTGTAACGACTCGAACCATCACAACTATCGTCGTTTAAGCTCTCGCGGGCCACATAAAATGATGTGGCGGGCCGTGAGTTTCACACCCCTGGTCTAGATGATGACCAACTCAAACAACAGCAATAGATGAGCGATCGTCTCTGACTTTACATCTACATGGTAGACCAACTAGGTAGGAGTGTCTAATAGAGTGGCCGGTGCATAGACACGGTTTTTAAAAACTCCAGCAGCGCAGCTGTGTCTGATCCACACCATCACCATGTCATTGTCACTGCAGTGCTGAGAATGATCCATCACCTAAATAATACCTACTCTGTGGTGGCCCTGTGGGGGTCCTGACCATTGAAGAACAGGGTGAAAGCAGGCTAAAAACGTATGCAGAGCAACAGATGGACTACAGTCAGTAATTGTAGAACTACAAAGTGCTTCTATATGGTAAGTGGAGCTGATAAAATGGACAGTAAGTGTAGAAACAAGAAGGTGGTTTTAATGTTATGGCTGATCAGTTTATATAAGTCACAAATTAATAACACAGGAACATCAACAGCCCACAATGAAGGAAGTGCATAAAAAGGGATGAAAACTGAGAACAGGTTGTCACTATATGACAGGCTTCTCCGACCATCTGCAGTAATCCAGTTCTCTGACAAAACAAAAAAGGTAAAAAACAGGGAGCTCTTAAAACATGCAGGCAATAAAAGCGATGCCACAACATCACCAAGCTACGTGGATTTAAAGGTAGATCTGCACAGGAAGGGATGCTATGCCACCTCTGGGGCAACTTACCCATCCAGGGTGGTTCTGTTGTGATACTCAGAAAATGGCATTGCACATGGCAGATGAAGCAAGATTTTGCAACCAAGCCCAGCTGTATCCATTACAGTGTTATCCCAGCTTTGTCCCAATTTGTTGTAAGTACCCAATTCTTTAAAGCTAGTTTTACCAGTGCATAAACAGAAAGCAATGGTTTGGGCTCTGTTTAAATCCCTGCATTCATTAACATTCGTGTTCACATTTTCATTTACAGCATTTGCCAGATAGTCTGGCAAGTGCTTTGTTTACTAATTAAGAAACAGATTGTTATGGTATGTGTAGACTGACTAAAGCCTTAAGAGCTACAGCACTGCCAGAAACAGCAGTCAGTCCTAATAAACCTGATCACAGGCAAAATCTGTGAATAACTGGAATGAACAAAGGCAATGTGGTGAGATTTTATTTGATTACATGTAAACAAACCCTAATTTATTTCTTATTAACACTGAACCTAGGACAAAATCACACCTTGCAAAGAGTATAAATCTATCTTAGAGCACCAGACAATGACAATGAGCAAGTTTAACAACCCATACTCCCTTAGACTTTATTTCAATGTTACAGTCTAAACGTATTTTGGCTAAAGGTCCCCCCTTTAAGTGAATGGCCAAATCTTGGGGTTCATGGACAAAGAAAGCACTGATACTGTATCTTGGGTTTGTTAACAGCATTAACAGTAAAGGAAGCTCAGTATCAAATTTAAATTTAACTTACATTTGTTAAGGTGTTAGATAGCGTATTAGGTGTGTTGATGGGGGTGCTATTGTCTCAGATTTAGTAACCATGTAGGAACATGTGGACTGATGTCTTTTGACAGAATAGGAAAAGTTGTGCTGGAAAGGTTTGTGCTAAATTCTCAGATTGAAGGAAGGTGATAACTGGTGTCTCAGATTTGTTGACTGTAAAGAAAGTTGGTTGCTTATGTCTCAGGTTTGTTAATGGTGGAAGGATGGGCAATAATGTCTCAGGTTAGTTGAAAGTAGAAGGAGGTGGGTACTGAGGTTTCAAATTTGTTGATGGTAAAGGCAGGTGGGCATTATTATATAATATGTGCTAAGTAACAGACCTGTTTATTTTATATTATTTTATAATACATGGCAATAAAATCAGGCTTAGTGTTCATTGTGCCAGGACGAAAAGACAAAACAAAGTCAAAACGGCCAAAAAACAATGCCCACCTGGCCTGATGTGAATTGTAGACCAAGATTTTGTGGTTGGTCCAGACCAAATATTGATGTTTAGCTTTCTCTAACCAGTGCCTCCACTTCTTGAGGGCAAGCTTCTTTCAGACAGAGTCAAGCACGGAGAGAAGTGTGCACAGGGGTGTTGTTTGTTATCAGGCCCTGCACGTTGGGACAGGACTGCCCTGACCCCTACATCAGAAGCATCAACCTCTAAGGTGAAAGTATCGATTTACACTTCCTGATGCAAGAGGATGTGGGCAGGAGGTAATCGACCTGTGACAAGTATACTCTTATTTAAAAACTTAATCTCACTGCCAGACATGCTCAGAGCTTGATAAGTTCCAATTTTAAGTTTTTCTCTTAAGATTTCCTCAAAAGTACGATGCCTGGTACAGCAGGGTGTGATGGCATGGCCATAAAGTGCATGTTAGATCACACATTAAATAGGTAATACAAGTTCTAACCTTTGTGAAACATGTAGCTGTGTGTAAAAGCAGACAAATATGCAGTAAAATGTTTGATTTAAGTAGCACTGACTTCTTTACATTGAACAGTTTTGTTATGAAATGAAGAGTGTCAGGATGACCGACTGTCCTTCTAAGTGCACTCATATATCTTACAAAGTAAAAAAAGGCCAGGAGATAAATGACATGAGCTGAATGGTGACAGAACCGAGTCACTGAGGAATAAAGATAAAAGGTTGGAGAATAAGAGAAAGGGGTTAAATAGAGTGTGAAATACTGAGAGACTGAGATAATGAAAGAGAGTTTATAGCTGATGAAGTGCAGGCTCGGTTAATGTTTATGAGAAGACTGCAAGAGCTACACTATATACATGAACCATGCTTAAACTACATCTTCATTGCTTCAGGGTATGAAACCTTTTTACCTAACAGATTAAGATTAAGCAGTATTTGGTTAGGTTAACGTGCTATTTTTTGCCTGGTTGGTCACAAATGGCATATACACATTATAATTGTTGCTGGCTTCCATAGGTTCAATAGTAACAGCTGTCTCAGAAATGATCTCTAGTGCAATATCAATGCACAAAAGTACATATTTACAAAGGTCACTTACTAGCTCTTAGTTGTTATCTATTTAAAATATTTGGTATTTGGAAGCTTTTCCTGCCAGTACAACTCTGACAAAAACCTGTATACTTGACCTGATGAAAAGTGCAGTCCTTAAACTTTCTCTTTACGTAAATGTTAGAAGAGAGTGCAAACAGGTAAAATGCAAAATGTCTGTTAAAATGGCTTATAGGTATCTTAGCAAACATTAAAAATGTATTTAATTATCTATTTTGCCCAAACTTGTGGAGAAAATAAAACAAAGAGTAAAAGGGGAAAAAAGAAGGATTTCTTACAGTATCTTTGGTAAAGTTACAATGGTTTACTCTATCTTTTAGTTTTTTTTCTTTTTCTATTTATTTATGCATTTTCTCCTGATTTCTCCCGATTTAGTGTAGTCAATCTGTCTTCCCCTGCTGGGGGATTCCTGATTGCATTCGAGGAGGGTATGTTGCTGCTCACATCTCCATACATGCGCAGGCCTAGCGGACCCCTTCTTTTTGCCCATGCACTCTGCACAGACGCCTCTATCTGCTAATGAAGGTCCTTGCACAGCGTTTGAAGACCCCACCCACATCATCATTGCAGACACGGTGGCCACTTAGTGTCTGCTGCAGGCACTGCCTATTATGCCCGCTAGATGGTGCCCAGCCGACCTTTGGCAAAGCCGTGTTTCGAACCGAGGAGTTCAGAATCTTGGCGCTGGTGTGCTAGCAGATTATCCCGCTGCACCACCTGGGCCCTACTACCTGGTATTCTAACACTTTCCCTATCTGCACCCTTATCTTGTAGTAGCCAACTGGAACTTATCTTTCTCTCTTCGCGGATCTTTCCGCAATTATTTCTGCATTTATAAACATTTGTTCAAAAAAACGTTTTTAAACTAGCACACCAGCACTGGGATTATGAACTGTCTAAGTTCGAATTTGTGTATACATTTTAGTTTTCGTCACCTTGATCAACCATTTTTAAAAGCCATCAGCAATCTACATTTCAGTACAATATGGTTTCTATTCCAAAAGCTTAAATTCAGCCTAATTTAACAATTTCTCCATGCAATCAGGAACAGATTTTTGTTGAAATATTAAACATTGTTTAAATAGAATAGGTGAGACTTATTAACCGCCACATCCACCAACCTCCAACCGCAAACAACAACATATAACATAGACAAGGTAGGGTGAATAATCCATTTATCTAATCCAGTTCTATTCAGCAAAGAGCTAAAACTGTCAAAATGTCAACATTGCAGACACCATGTTCAAATGTCTTCAATCAAAAAGCGCCTAAAATAATATTCCTTTACACAACATACCACATTATTTCAAAGTAAGACCTTATAGTTTGGGGCTGTAGGTTTCACTATTACAGAGGTAATGGTTCACAGTGATGAACTGTTTTATTTTACATTTAAAATACAATAAATGTAGGCTTTTACTAAAAACAGCTATTATAGATTTTAATTACGTCCATCAAACTCCTAAACTAACTTTGAAGATTTTTAATTAAAGCAACCCACAAAATAAAATCATAATTTATTAGAACTAGATGTATTTACATATAGAAACCCTATTTTCAGAAAAGATGTGACATTTTCTAAAATGCAATAGGAACAAGAATCTGTGATTTGTTTATTCTCTTTAATCTTTATTTAACTGACAAAGGTAGAAAGAAAAGATTTCCTATACTTCTACTGATCAACTTTATTGTATTTTGTACATATAAACATATGCTACATTTTTTACCTTTTACCATATAATTTATAATGTTTTGGTATAAAAAGACTGATAAATAGTATTGCTAAGTAGTGAATATCAACATGCTCTTACCAGTATGTAAACAGGCAGAGTAAACAGGCAGAGATGTGTGTAGTCTATCAGAACACTTGCATAATTAATGAATACAATTTCCTTATACGGCACCAGTGTGCCATTAACTTAATGAGGAAAGAAGAACCAATCAAGTTGGAACTATAAAAGCTTCACAACTCTAATCAGAACACGAATTGCTCTGTATTATCTTTTTCTAATTTACCTGATTTAGGTGCTAAAGAACTTGGTTATTGGCTGGTAAGCTGAAGCAGGTGGTGAAATAATATCCTCTAAAAGTGTATTAGCAAAGCCAAAACTCAGATAAAACATTAAGCTCAACAGGTTAATAGAAACCTGAGAAGAAAAAGAGATGTATACAATATTCCACTAACAGGTCTGTAAGGAATAGCTACATAGTAAGGTAATTGTAGCCCATTTCAATTCCACAATAAGAAAGGCCAATCACAGGGCAAAAATTGTATCCATGGGAGATTTTTAGGGTGCAATTTACTGATGATCGAAAAAAACTCAAAGGCTCATCTCACTTTTGCCAACAAACATCTAGATGACCCCCAAGACTTTTGCGGTAATATTCTGTGGACAGATGAGTCAAAAGTGTTTGGAAGACATAAGTTATGTTACTCCTGGTATAAATCTAACACTGCATTTCACCATAAGAACATCATACCAGTCAAACATGTAGTTGTGTGTTACTGCCCACTGTTCCACCTAGCGTGCTCTCCTTCTAGCTTTATTTAGTTCGTTTTGTTGTGCTTTCATTTGATTTGTTAACCTTTTCAGGCTTTCTGCCTCTGTGCTTTATTTCTGCCTGGTTGTCTCACACTGTAGATCACTTGTGAGAGAAGTGGATTGTCCACATATTAAATCTCGCGTTGGTGGTTGCTTTCTTTTTTTCTTTCCTTTTTATCAGAATGGCTGCCACTGCATTTTTGTCCTAAATCAGCTAGGGGGTGAGTCATTTAACTGTTCCTCCTTACCACACACTGCACTTTTTTATGCATTTTCTCCCGATTTTTAGCAAGTCCAATTTATACCCAATTGCATTATGCTTCCTCTCCACTGAAGCTGACCCTGCCCCGATTCAGAAGAGCGAGACTGTCACACGCCCCCTCTGACACGTGCGCAGTAGCCGACTGCATCTTTTCACCTGCACGAGGCGAGTTCATATGCCAATCAGCTTTGTGTATGGCGAGCCACACCCTGATCGACATTATTCCTCGATTCTGTGCAGACGCCATCAACCAGCCAGCAGAGATCATAATTGCATCAGTTATGAGGTCCCTATATGGCTTGTCCTACCCTATGAACAACAGCCAATAGTTGTTCATGCAGCCGCCCAGCCCAGTCGGATGGCAGAGCTGAGATTTGATACAATGTATTCAAAATTCCAGCTCTGGTGCGCTACCATGTTTTACCACTGTGCCACCTGAGCAGCCCACACACTGCACTTTTTAATAAAAATGCATTCATATTGAATTTTATTAGTGTTGAGCACCAGAAATCACAGTAATATGATGTAACTGTGTGTGCTTGACTTATCTTGCACTATCAGAATAAGCCCCAGTAGCTTTAGTTTCGATATCTTCCAGCATGACCATCATGACAGGCCAGGACTGCTATCAGGAAGGTAAAATAACCTGTCAAAGGTTTGTAAAAGTAACTGTTTGAAAAAAAAAAATCATTAGGCGGGTGACAAATGGTTCCAGCATGGTCAGCAAGGAGATTGCTATGAAGGCTGTGCTGCTATTTAAAAATACATTATGCCATAAAAAATATGACATATGATATGAGTAGTCATAATAGCCATGTCATATGACATAACATTTCGACTGTGCAACCTGGCAGCAGAAAAACACAAGTGCTGACTGCAGGGAACAGTCAGCTTGATTCTTCAGGCAAAGTTTCTACTTCAGATATTTTTATATGCTTGACGGGACCTCATATCTGATTACTCTAAATGTCTTTACTGTATATTTAACAAACACTTGCTCACTTTTTTAACCGCTTATCAAATTAGGGTCGCTTGGGGGTGCTGCTGGAGCCTATCCCAGCTTTTCAATGGGCGCAAGCAAGGGCGGATCTAGAAAAATATTTATAGGGTGGCAAGAGGGGGGCAGGAATTTTTGAGGGGTGGCAACATATGGCAGACATATTTATACTGAATTTAATCACAGTTATCACAGTTTGACGAGAAATAGTATGTACACACTACAAAAGGGCACGGGCTGCCATTTACTCATACAGACAAACTTAATCTCATGCAATCAATGTCTTGCATTTGAGGTTTCATGTGAAACAGTTCATATTAGAAATAAGTGACCACACAATGTGATCTTACTTAATAGGAGATAGAAGTATGGTGACACTACTGTAGGTGAGGCATTATCAAAGGAAAGGCATTAAGGTAAGACACAGGTGATGAGTGGCAGATGTGTGAGAGGGAAAGCAAACAGTTTTTGACTGTGTCAGAGTGGCAGCGTTGCAGGCAGCATTTGTACAAGAAGCAACTATCCAAATAAAAACTTACCCATGAAGATCTATGGACTGAGCTGTACTAAGGTGAGCATAAATACACTGTGTCATGGCACTCAAACAAGGTACTGGACATCGTGTTTATTGTTTACTCAGAACACACATTCTCCCCATTTGTCCCTCAGTAGCTTGAACAGATTTATACTGTATATACAAAAGAAGAGACATTAAAAACAACAACAAAAACAACAACACTATAACAGCTGAATGCGGCGATTTCCATGTTGCTCAGCAAAACGCTTCATGAATTTATCTACAGTTATAAACAGTAAGCTGCATCTTTCGACTGCGAGTATTCTAACCAGGGATGAGATTTGTACCAGTTGCTGCGGAAGCTTCTCCTGACTCCTCCCTGGAGGGTCTTGGGGAAACTCTTTCGCATTGGCTGCACTGGCACCTTACCCTGCCCTGGACTTGGATACGTCTAGAAGATGGAGGGGAGGAAAGATTCAAACTGCATTACATCTGAACTAATTATACAATATAACAACTAGTAAAAATATAATCAATTTGGAACAGTCATTGATTAGTTATAACCATCAGACTGTGTTAACACACACTAACATTTTAGCCTGGGAGAGTATTTTTAGGTTCATTTCTGTAAGATTCAAAGTAACTTTACAATGTTTTCCTTGACAGACGTTGAATCAATATTAGCTTTTATAGCCTACTTTACACAGAACTAACGTCAGACCTAGCAAACATTACATGTATAGTTAGCGAAATAACATTCTTCAACCTGATTTTTATCATCTCAAAATCAGCATTGCTACTATACTAGCACTGTGCTTTCATTATAATTTCATTTCTTGATAGATAGTTAATCAGTTTTTACCTTTTTCCTCCCGTGTCTCCTGGCTCCCTCGCTTCGCGCAGCTCTGACGTTATCTCGTGCTGCGTTCACTGCAGTCGGACATTGGAGATTCACGCTCGTAAATGTCAAATTGGCCATTTTTTTTTTTTTTTATTCGTTGCTGCCAACTGGGGTGGCAGCAGGGGTGGCAAGGCTTTCTTTTAGGGTGGCATTTGCCACCCTATGCCACCCCGGTAGATCCGCCCATGGGCGCAAGTCACACAGAAACTCCCTGGATGGGGCACCAGTCCATCGCAGGGCAGACACACACATACACATACACACACCCATTCACCTATAGGCAATTCAGTGTCTCCAATTAACCTGACTGCATGGTTTTGAACTGTGGGAGGAAGCCGGAGCTCCCGGAGGAAACCCACATAGACACGGGGAGAACATCCAAACTCCACACAGTAAGGACACGGACCGCCCCACCTGGGGATCGAACCAAGGACCTTCTCGCTGTGAGGCGACAGTGCTACCCACCGAGCCACCGTGCCACCCTATTTAAAAAACAGAATTGAGTTGATCATTGAAAACAATACAAAAACTGTTAAATAAACGTTCAAGTAAATTAACAAATTACACATTTAAATTTTTTATTAAATTTTTAGAAAGTCCTTTAAAGGTCCTAGAAAATGTCTGTATACTTATATACTAAACACAGGGAATATTGTTGACTTGCTACAAGCTTTATGTTAAAGACTGTACACAATGACCCATGATAGGTTTGATCCCAACAACATTTAACACATGATACATGCGACATACGCAGGAAGACATAACACAAAATACAAATTCAACATTTGAAGACATTTCTTTTATTTGGATATGCTATCTTAAATATAAACAAGTGTTTCTTAAACTAGACAATTTTTTTCAGAATTGAAAATATTACAATGTGAGTTTCTTAGTCAAAAAAAAAAAAAAAAAATCAATTTCAGCAAAGGTTGGTTGAGACCTTTTATTTATTGAAAACCTTTAATTTAAAACAGATTATAAAGATTTATGTTTGGTGTATGGTATGCACACATACACTATGGCATTATTTTACTGCCAAAAGTCATAAGCTAAATATTTGTTATGTGTGTTTCTTTTACATGTCCATCTTCAATCTGTTCGGATCAGTCAGCGATTTGGTTTACTCAAGTAAAAACCTATATAACCACACAAAATTACCACACAAAACTTTGTTTAGCATTTAATTTAGCGGTGGTGCTCTACTAAGATTTCTTGCTCTTTCTGTCTCTTTGACCTTGTTTGTTATAAGGTTTCATGCAGACAGTATGAACCCAATATATTTCATGTTTTGTCTGGTAAACTTCATTTTATTTGTTAATCTACATCCATTCCTGCATTTCAAGCTGGCAACACATTCCAAAAAGTTGGGACAGTAAAGAATTTACCACTTTGTAATGTCTTTTTAACAACACTTAAAAGACATTTTGGAACTGATAATATTTTGTCCCATTCTTACTGCAAACATGCCTCAGGGTGTGCAACAATAAAGGCCTTTTATTGTCAAATTTTTTGTTTCAAATTTCTCCACTCTATTTGAGAAAGGTCAGGACTGGCCAGTACCCATACACTCTTTTACCGCAGCCATGCCTTTGTAATGTGTGCAGCATGTGGTTATGCATTTAAAATGCATGAATGCACCTGGAAAATATATTGTCTTGAAGGCAGCATATGTTGCTGTAAAATCTCAATGAATTTTTCTGCATTAATGCTGCCATCACAGAAGTGTAAATTACCTTTACCAAGGGCACTGACACAACCAGATACTATTACAGGACTAGTTGGTAACAACAGTCTGGATGGTCCTGTTCGTCATTGATCTGGAGCACATGGAGGCCATTTCTTCCAAAAAAGATCTGAAAATACTGATTCGTGTGACCATAATACATGTTGCCATTGTGTGATTGTCCATCCTAGATGCCTCAGAGCACAGAGAACTCGATGTTGCTTTTGCACATGGTTAACATAAGACTTCTTTTTTGCACAGTAAAGTTGCCTTTATGAATATAACTCCATATTGTAACCTCCACATAAGGTTTGCCAAAGTAATCCCTTGCTTATGTGGTTATATCAGCTATTGATTAATGGCGGTTCTTGATGCTGAGAGATAAGAGATCACTTGCGACCCTGACATCTGAAAGTCCTCCAAATTTCTTGAATCGTTTAATGATAGTATGCACTGTATAGGGAGAAATTACTTCCAATCTTTGGTTGAGGAACATTTTCTCACATATCTGTGGACAAACTGGAGATCCTGCTCCTCAAAGACTTTCCTTTATGCTGCTTTTGTACCAAATTTACATTTTCAGCATTTAGCAGACGCTTTTATCCAAAGCGACTTACACAATGAGCAGAACACGATGAGCAATTGAGGGTTAAGGGCCTTGCTCAGGGACCCAACAGTGGCAACTTTGTGGTGGCATTGCTTGAACCGGCAACCTTCTGTTTACTAGTCCAGTACCTTAACCACTGAGCTATCACTGGCCCCAAATCATGATTACTATCACCTGTTGACGTCACCTGTTTAAAATCACATCCTTAATTAGTTAGTACCTCACTTTTTACCTCATTACCAGCCCTAAATTACTCCATAACAAAGTTTTTCAGACACAACATAAATATATTGGCTTTATACTGTCTGCAATAAAATAAAAGTCAAAGTAAATGTAAGGAACACTGTTTTTTTATTTGCATTTTCCATACTGTACCAACCTTTTCTGATTTGAGGTCGTATAATTGGGGCTGATTTCTATTAAATCAGTGTTGACATTATTTTCAATCTGATCTGCTGTAAATGTGCCAAATATTTGTTGAAAGCACAAATTTGCACATCTGTTCTAATGACTGCTGGCAGTTGGCCAAAATAAACTGCCTGAAAATCATTTTTACTTTAAATACCACTGTATTGAATCAGTACTGGATTAGTGTTTGTATTGACTAATATGCAGATCTCTGATTTCTTTGCCATATCTAAAATGGAAGAAAAAAATAAGACTGGTGCATTGCTACAGAGATTTGCTTTGCAGCAAAATAATGCCATAACACACAAACATCCCACATTTACTTACAGAAACATCCATGGTTAAATAAAAAAGAATGAAAGCACTTAAGATTTTCCAATTTTCCTTATGTGTGTGTGTGCTTGTGTGCTTCTAACCTTTTGTTTTCGGTTCTGTGTTAATTAGACTGCCTATTAAAGATAAGAGGTGAGAAAAGTGGTGACAGTTAATGACTGTGAGGATAATTAACACTAAAACATGTAATCAAGTAAAACTTTTTTCTACAAGCTACAAAACCCAGCAATTTCACAGTGTTTTATGTTTTTTTCCACCTCTCTTTCTTTCTCTGTCGATAATGTCTTCAGAAAAAGATTCTTCAGGTAGATAATGCATGCACTTTGCCCTGTCCAAATGCTCTACACCCTTTTCTACTGGTTTCTTTGTTGTCTATGTCTCTTTATTTTCTCCTGTTTCTCATATCTAATAGCAAATGCTAAAATGGCTCTTAGATAAACATAAATGTACAATCTTTGTCCTTGTAAATAGCTCTACTGCTACATTAACCACGTGACAGAATCCATGCCAGAAAGGTAAGATGGTCCTTATCTGGATCTAGACCACAAGATTACAACTTTCATTTCCTTCACCCCTACAGTGCCACCATTTTTTGTGGTTTATTTTAAAATGTAAGTTTACAGTACTCCATGAATTCTTTAAGGAACTACAATTAAATACAGTTTTTTCTTCTTATACATTAAGGCCAAAACTATATGGACACATTTTGCTATTACTGGGTTTAAAATTAGGCATTACACAATTTCCCCAAGCAAGCATTGATATTATAATAGACCTCAATGTTACACAGTCAGGATGCCACCGTTCCAGCAAGTCAGGTTTAGTGCAAAAGTTCATGCTATGTCCCTGCACTAAACTGGAAAAGGGTTTTAAAAGGTTGGGCTTAATTGAGGTGGACTGGAGCCAGAGACATAGCCCACAATTCGACATGTAAATGTAGCGAACTACCAAAGTAAATTTAAATATACAGTGGTACCTTGTAACTCAACGTCCCCTAATCTCAAAATCTTTGAAACTCAACGCCCTTCATCGAGAAATTTGTACCCTTAAACTCAACGTGTTTATTTTTATTTTTATGTATTTATTTAATTGTTAATCAAATTGACAAACAATGAACAGTCGATTTGTTCAGCGTCCGGCTTGAGCGGTGCGGTAAAACATCGTCAAAGTGCGAATATGAAATGAAACTGCATTCGTGTGGAATTCACAGATTCACATGTATCTGTGTTTAGCTGGATTTTCCTCACTGTTTCACTTTTAACCTTGTGTTACAGCTCAGGGTTCTAAGACATTGTAAGAATCAGCTTTTTATTTCAGTGTTTTTATATTATATTTGTGTTATTTTCGGTGTATAAGTGTCAAAAACAACCCCACAGGACCATGTAACACATTAACAGGTTTCCCATACATCCTTAAGGGAAAAATACCTTGAAACTCAACGCCTTTTAAACTCAATGCCAGTTCCAAAACCAGTTGATGTTTACATTTACACTTTCTGCATTTAGCAGACGCTCTTATCCAGAGCGACTTACAGAAGTGCTTCCATAGTAAACATTTCATTTCTCAAGTTTTAGTAAACAACAGTCGAAGAACACAAATCTGCTGAAACCTGTTAGAACCAAAGTTTTTTTTTTTTTTTTTTTTGGAAATGGAAAAAAAATGTTAGTAAATAGGTATAAGTCAGCTTAAGTGTTTAGTAAAAAGGTGGGTTTTTAATCGTTTTTTAAAGACAGCAAGAGACTCAGATGTTCAGACAGACAGAGGAAGTTCATTCCACCACTTGGGTGCTAGAACAGAGAAGAGCCTTGATGCTTGTCTTCCTTTAGTCCTGGGTGGCGGCTCAAGTCGAGCGAGGCTAGTGGCTCTGAGGTTGCGTGGTACAGAGCGGGGTTTGATTAGACCGCAAAGGTAGCTTGGGGCTGGTCCATTTTTGGCTTTGTAGGCGAGCATCAGTGTTTTAAACTGAATGCGTGCAGCTACAGGAAGCCAGTGAAGAGAACGTAGCAGTGGGGTGATGTGGCAGTGTTTGGGCTGGTTAAAAACCAGACAGGCAGCTGCATTTTGAATGAGCTGCAAGGGTTTAATAGTGGACATGGAAGCTCCTGCCAGGAGGGAGTTGCAGATGTTGAGTTTCAAGGTACCACTGTAATGCTACTTATTATAGTTTGTCAGCAGCTATGTTAAAATTCACCATATTCATCCAATAATAATCCTTAACCATTAAATTCATGCTGGAACAGGCTCTTTGTTAGTTAATAGCTAGTTAATGTTGATTTGCAGCTGCATTAGCTGATCAATTAGTAGGACTGCTTAATAAAAGCTTTCTGCTCTTAGAACTTACAAGTTTTTCAGACTAAGCTATTCCAAGTAAGCAGAAGACAGATCATGTAGTTTGCCCTAATGCTAAGGTAAATAAAAGAAAACAATAAAACTAAATGACCAGCAAAAAATAAAATAAGACAAGCAATGAAAGAAAATTAAAGCAAAATCCTAATAGTATCCTAGCATCATAATTAAAGAACATAAAAGGGAAATGAATATATAGATTGATAGAAATAAAATGGAATTAAGTCAAAGAGAATAAAAGGTTAGGTAAACAAATTAAATGGAAGTAAAGAGAGCAACAGAACAGAAGAATTTTTCCCTCTACCCTCTCACATTCAGTGATCTTTTTTTTACCTTTCTTTTTCATCTTATACAACTTTTCTCAATTGATTTAGCAAGATCCTAAAAACAGAGTTAACATTTTTAGGAATATTAACCCAGGCATCATATGCTACCCCTAAAAATGCCTTATTAAAATGTATTAATGTTTGTTTATCAGGATTTTAATGAATTTTTACAGGTTCACATGATTCATCAGTTAAAGTTCAATGTCAAACACCATAAACGGTGATTTTTGAATCTTCAGTTCACCTCACTTGCATGTTTTTGGACTGTGGGAGGAAACCGGAGCTCCTGGAGGAAACCCACACAGACACTGGGAGAACATGCAAACTCCACACAGAAAGGGCCCAGATCTCTCCACCTGGGAATCGAACCCAGAAACTTCTTGCTGTGAGGCAACAGTGCTACTCACAGAGCCAGAATGTGTTAATGTAATAGTTAAATGGCTCAGTAAATGTATTAAAATAATACTTATTAGAATCATAATTATTACCCTTTGAGATCCGGAGTCTGAGAAAACATAATTTGCTCGGTTGGTGGAAAAGATTACATTCCTGTCTTTTAGATTAATCAGCACAAGACTTGTCTATCATGATTATCCCATACATCATATGGATAAAGGTATCTTTACACCCCTCCTAACTACTAAGGTTATATTAATGTCCATGGAAATTAAAAGAATGCCAACAAGCTTATAGTCAAATGTCCACATACAGAATAGAGCAGGTAATGCTCCCCTTCAAGTGTGATTAGCTTGCCTCTGAATTTGCTTGAGCAGCAGCTTTAAATGCCTTAGAAGAATCATTATGAAAATTGATTAAAGTACTACCTACATTTATTGATTTACAGTTTTAGCTTTAAAATGCTATGCTCTATATTTTATGTGACAATAAAGATTCATTAAAATGAAATTGAAAATGGTCCGGGGCATGCTTCACCACTGAGGTGGCAGGTGCAGAGCCATACCTGGAAAGGATGAATCCAATACTGTGGCTAAAGAACCACAAACAGAAAAACCCTTCAAAAAAGATGAACAAAAATAAATAAATCAGACAAAAACAACTGCATTCCACATGCCCGCCCAGAAAAGAAAACGAATGTTTGCTCCACAGAGACATAAGCCTAAGCTGTCTCCAGTGAATGTCAGAAAACTCAGGTGGTCATACAGTCCCTCCACAGCCATATTGGTGAAACGGCCCCAGCAAACCCACAGAGGAAAGTAGAAAACAATAAGATAAAAGAAAAGGGGGTGAAAACTGGGATGCCACAGCAGTAGGCACTCTGTTCAAAATATAATCGCATTATAAAATTAAAAAGCCAATGAGCCAACAAGCCCTACAAGACCGATATTTTATGGGTTTCCCCCACTTGCAGAACATTCTACTAATGTGATGCAGAGATTGGCTACTTAATATGGACATGATTCTGTGTTCTCAGACTACTGCCAAACTCCACAGCAGGTGGGCCAGTTACAGGACTAAATTTACAAAATATGGAAATTCCAGTCTGATTTGCAGTTTTTCCCACCAGCTATGTTTGATCTAATATCCAGCTCCAGTCTAAAATGCTAACCATTTTCTACATTACGGGCAGCATTTCAAAAGGTTTGATGTTCAATCATGAATAATGTGTGTTTCATTTTTGTTTTAAGCTCCAATTATTGCCATTTGTCTGTTTAAGTGCAAAAAGCAACAATTGGCATATTCCTTGGTCCTAAGTGACACATTTTCTTTTTTGTAGAATCATGTTTTGAAGTGCAGTTGTTAGTTGTGCACATATTGCTCTTGACAGATGAGCCAAAAAGCATCTTATAGCAAATTAGAAAGCTCTAAAAGGATTGTGTCAAATCAATTGAGAAAGGCTTTATTTTCCTCTCCTTTCCTCCCATCATTTTGCTTCAATTTTTCTTCCTCTTCGTATCCCGTTTCCTTTTTCTCCATTATGTCTCGCTACCAATGATTCTCCTCCCTCCCATCTCTTCCTGTCTCTCAGGGCTGTTTTTTGGCATTCTTGCCAAACTTGTCACTGAGTTGTTGAATGAGGTCGGCCAGTTCTCCCGTGGCCTGAGATTTCTCTTCCAGTAGTTCGTACCGCAGGCTGGAAATATCCTGCTTTATCTCTTTCAGCTCACCTACAACACACAGAGGAAACAGTCCAGATTATGTGCACCTACACATTTACACATGAGCATAATAAGCTAAATGTAAACTAGCAAAAATACAGAGACTGCATACTGTAAATACACATACACATGCATACACATAAAATGCTTCACTCTTGCACACTGAAAGTACATTTTACAAGACATATTTATACTATATCAATGATCAAGCATTTTAAAACCATAGGTTGGAAGGCTTTTCACATAATGTTGGAGTGTATCTAAGTCAACACTACCACAGTTAGGCTCTTGAGCAAGGTTCTTAACCTTCAATTCCTTAAAATTTATCAGCCCAATTGTATGTCACTAAAAGTGACCATTAAATGCTATTACTGTGATTATTTTTTTCCTCCCAATCTAGTCATATCCAATTACCTGATTGCATTATGCTTCCTCTCTACTGATGCTGATCCCTGCTTCTGATTCAGGTGAGTGAGACTGTTACATGCCCCCCATCCCCCCCGACATGTGTGCAGTAGTCGACTGCATCTTTTTACCTGCATGAGGCAAGTTCATATGTGGATCAGTTTTGTATACGGAGAGCCACATGTAATTGCATGAGTTATGAGGTCCCTATCTGACTCCCTGCCTTGTATGAACAACAAGCCAATCGTTGTTCATAAAGCTGAGTTTCAAACCAACTGCGCCATCTGAGCGGTCTCTGTGATTAGTTTTTAATACAAACCCAAAACATTGTGTTTTATGCTGTGTTGTATTAAACTGAAATCATTATTAGAGCTCAAAACATGATTCATTCATCATTCTTTTTCATTTACATCAAATTATTTACATTTATTTGCATTACATTGCAGATGTTTGTAGTTTTTGCTTACTGCAAAGTTCCTGAATTATTTTAAAGATCTACATTTGATTTACATAAGTGACAGCACAAGTGGTAGGTGGCACCAAGCATGATTAGCTCCAAATTGGTTGGCAAATTTAGTTTTTACATTTTTACATTTACATTTAAATTTTTTTTCAGCATTTAGCGGATGCTTTTATCCAAAGCGACTTATAGTACTGTGACAGTACACATTCAAAGCAATTGAGGGTTAAGGGCCTTGTTTAGGAGCCCAACAGTGGCAACCTGGCAGTAGTAGGCTTGAACCAAAGACCTTTCGATTACTAGTCCAGTAACTTAACCACTAGGCTACAACTGCCAGTTGTTTTTAAGCACATATTGAGTCATATCAAAGTGCACTTTAAACTGTGTCCTCTTATCTTTGTACATTTAGTGGGTCCTGGCTGGGTAAATAACTGTGAATAGTTTGTATAGAATAGAATAGTTTTTTCTCTAAAAATTCTTACATTTTAATTTAAGGACTCACTGTCATGCTTGTGAAGAAGATAAATCTTTGTGATAAGGTAAAAACAAAGTACATTTTCTCCCCTAAACCTTCACCTGTCCTTTTTTGTAAATCTGTGCCCATTGTATTCTTGATTCCTGCTTGGGCGTCTGTATTCTTCACGTTAGCTTAAACTAACAAAAAGACTAAGCAGACTAATAGACAGTAAACAAGGATGCCCTGAACTAACACTATGCTAGTGCTAATAGCTATTGCTAACTACCAATAACTTAGAAAGAGGTCCCTAACTAATCTACCACAGAGTTCTAAACAAATAGAAAGTGCCTATTCTTATGCTAAAAGGCTAAAGCTAACTGCCAAAGTACAAACACTGTGGAATACAAAGACAAGGACAAGAGCAAGAGCAAAGTAACAAACAACAAGAACCAGATGAACAGCGAGAAGAACATAACCAGAATGCACAAGGCCACAGTCAGAATGACCCATGAGGATGACAGAAGGCAAGGTATACTAAATACACAGAGCAATAATTGAAACACAAGGAACAGCTGTGGATCATGAACATGAGAATGAATCATCAGGCAAGGGGGAGACAGAGTGGGGTGTAAAAGCATAACAAAAACAATGAGACCAAGAGCATAGAGACAGGGAAACTGACACTGTTATAATATTTAGCTGTAATGCAAATAAATATTAAGAATTTTAAAATGACAATGACTACATCAAAACTTTACCTCTACTATAAGCAATACAAATATTAAAATTACTCCCTTTTGTGATTGGGGCAGAATGTTTTATATGTTTAGTATGGTGATATTGAGGTACATAATAGACTGTACTATAATATACCTTATGTATCCAACCCAGCCCGAAAAAAAAGAGTGTGCATATCTAAGAGTGTGCAACACAAAATAAAAACATCCATTTTTGTATTAACAGTGCATTTTAGATGCTTTATATTTTAAACTTTGCTTCACTTACCTACCTTATCACGTCTTTTACTATAATAGTACAACTAACAACGTAGCTAAATAAAAACTAAACTAAAAGAAGTGCTTTTGTTAAGACAGTAATAAAACACACACACACACACACACACACACACACACACACACTGGCAGTCATGTAAAGGTTAATTAAAACAGACAATTAAAGCAGATTCGATTTTTACCTTCATTGACTTCATCATTTTCCCTGTCGACCTGTGCCTTCAGAACGTATCTCTTTATAAGACGTTTCATTATCTTCTGTGAAAGAAATAAAAGGAATACAATGCTTAATGTAGTGTAAAATCCCTTTTACTGATCTGTTTCATTTATTGATACTTGTCCTAATAAAGAATAACAGTAACATGTAATAGCCAAACAGACAATATTGAGTATACTGGCACAGACCAAAACATACTGACACACAGTCCACAATCCAAAAATACTAAAACAAAAACAAAGCGTAGCAACCATATGAAAACCTTTAGAAGACAAACACTCCCAGTTAGAATCCTTCAGGATCTGATGCCTGAACACTGATTATGAAATTAGATTTATTTTTAAAATACAGTCAAGCCGGAAAGTCTGCACACCCCTTTCACCTTCTCCACGTTTTTTTTACATTACAGACTCATTCTATAATAGATTGAGTTCATTATTTGTCACAAAATTCTACAAAAAATAGCCCACAATGACTAAGTGTAAGCAGGTTTTTAGACATTTGTGCTAATTTATTACAAATAAAATGTAAAATATTATATGTACACTCTGACAGAGCTCCAGCATATCCTTGTGGAGATGGGAGAACCTATCAGAAGATCAACCATCCAGGCAGCACTCCACAAATCACGCCTTTTACGGTAGAGTGGCCAGATGGAAGCCACTCCTTAGTAAAAGGCACATGACAGCCCGCTTGGAGTTTGCCAAAAGGCACCTAGAGGACTCTCAAACCATGAGAAACAAAATTCTCTGGTCTGATGAAACTAAAATGTAACTTTTTGGCCTGAATATCAAGCGTCATGTCTGGAGGAAACCAGGCACCGCTCATCAACTGGCTAATGCCATCCCTACAGTGAAGCACGGCGGTGGCAGCATCATGATGTGGGGATGTTTTTCAGCAGCGGGACCGGGGCGACTAGTCCTGATAGAGGAAAAGATGAAGGCAGCTATGTACACCAAGATCCTTGAAGAAAACCTACTCAAGAGCGCTCTGGACCTCAGACTGGGGCGAAGGTTTATCTTCCAACATGACAACGACTCGAAGCACACAGCCAAGAGAACAAAGGAGTGGATTCGGACAAAGTCTGTGAATGTCCTTTAGTGGCCCAGCCAGAGCCCAGACCTGAATCCAATTGAAAATCTGTGGAAAATGGCTGTGTATCGACACTCCCCATCCAACCTGAAGAAGCTTGCAAGGATATGCCAAGAGGAATGGGCAAAAATATCCAGAAACCAGTGTGCCAAGCTCATAGCTTCTTTCCCAAGATGCATTGAAGCTGTAATTGCTGACAAAGGTGCATCAACCAAGTATTAGGCTAAGGGTGTGTACAGATATGTAAGACCTAAATAAACCATTTTTCACTTCATAATTATTGGCGATTGTGTGTAGATGTATGAGGATGTGTTGATGTTTAAAGGTAAATTAACATCTGCAAAAGATCAATGGCACTAAAATCATTTTCCAGTTTAAAGCTTAAAGAACCTTATTTTTCTAATAAACATGAATGATTTATTCTATTTTTTTCATCTTCTTCTTTCAGCTGTTCCTGTTAGGGGTCACCACAGCATATCATTCGTCTTCATCATGCCCTGTCATGAGCATCCTCCTCACCCCAAACACCTGCATGTCCTCCCTCAACACATTCTCCTCTTCAGCCTTCCTCTCCCGCTTCTGCTTTGGGGGTCCATCCTCAACTCTCTTTTGCTAATATAACTGTCATCCCTTTACCGCACATACCCAAAACATCTCAATCTCTCCTCCCTAACTTTTGCTCCAAAACATCCAACCTGCACCTCCCTCTAATAAACCCGTTCTTAATCTTGTCCATCTTCGTCTTTCCCAATGAGATCTTAGCATCTTCATATATTCCAGCTTCAGCTCCCTTTCTTATCCTTTAGTCAGTGCCCTGCCTCCAAGCCATATAACACAGCAGGCCTCATTACTGTCTCTGGCAGATACCCTTCTATCACAAATAACTCCTACCACTCTATGCCATCCACTCCACCCTGCCTGCACTCTCTTCTTAACCTCTCTACCACACTGTCCATTATTTTGTACACTCGACCCCAAGTATTTAAACTCGTCCTCCATCACCTCAGCTCCCTGCAATTTAACCTTTCTGTCACCCTTCCTCTCATTCACTCTGTTTTACTCCTGCTATCCTTCATTCTCCTTCTATTCAATGCAACCCCCATCTCCCCAACTCTCTCTACAAATTACAATGTCATCCGCGCACATCATATTTCATGTAGTCTCCTGCCTAACCTCGTCCTTCAGCCTGTTCATGACTATTGCAAACAAGAAAGGACTCAGAGCTGACCCTTTATGCAGTCCTACTTCATTCCTACTGCTCATCTCATTTCTGTCACACTGTACTCAGACATATCTTTCACCACTTTCAATACTTCTCTTTCCTCATACAATACCACAGTTCCTCTCTTGGCACCCTATCATAAGCTTTCTCTAGATCTATAAACAAACAAAGCAACTCCTTCTGGTCTATCCTATCCTTCTGTATCAAAATTCTCAAAGCAAGCATCACATCTGTGGTCGTTTACAGTCACTGAAAGGTTTTTGACTACCTGCCTCCTCAGGAATCTGATGGTAGCTTCCTCATTCTGATACAGTCCTGTAGTATAACCAATAATGAAACCAATAGGCTTTGTCTCCACTCCTCAGGCATCCTCTCATATTCCAAGATTTCATTAAACAATGTAATTAAAAACTCTACTGCTATTTCTCCTAAACATGTCCATGCCTCCAGTAGTATGTCATCTGGGCCAACTGCCTTTCTACTCTTTATATTCTTTATAGCTGCCCTCAATTTCTCCTTGCTAATTTGAGGCACTCCCTGGCTAACTATCTCTACATCATCCAACCCTCTTTTCCCCTCTCTCATTTTCTTTATTTAATGGCTCCTTAAAATCATCTTTCCACCTTCTCAGTACACTCTCCTCATTTGTCAGCACATTCCCATCTACATCTTTTATCATTCTAACCTGTATATCCTTCCCAGCAATTTTTCTCTCTCTGGCCAGTTGGTACAAGTTATTTTTACCTTTTTTAGTGTCCAGCTTTTTTATACAGCTTGCCATATGCATTTGCAACTTCTCTCTTTGCCTTACACAGCATCTCCTTGTACTCCTGTCAACTCTCTTCCTGTCCACTAATTTCTTAAACATTCCTGCACTTCTTCATTCCACCACCAGGTCTCCTTTCTTCCTTCCTTTCACCAAGGTTTCACCAAGTACTTTCCTAACTGATTCCCTCACCCTAGCTGATTCCCAGTTGTCTAGCTCCCATTCACCACCACCAAGCACCTGTCGCAACTCTTCTCTGAATTTCTCACCACAGTCTTCTTCCTTTAACCTTAATCATCTGATCCTTGGTTCTACACTCTCTTTATCCTTTTCAGGGACATCCAACAGACTGCCATCCAATGCTGTCTAACTGCACTCTCTCCTGCCACTACCTTACAGTCTCTAATCTCTCACCAGTATGTCACCATGTTTTCCTCCTTCTTAAAATATGTGTTCTTTTATCCAAAACGACTTACAATATTGTGACCGTATACAGTCTAAGCAATTAAGGGGTAGGGGCCCTGCAGTGGCAACCTAGCAGTGGTGGGGCTTGAACCAGTGACTTTTCAATTACTAGTCCTCTAAGCTACAACTACATTCTTAAAGTAGACTTCTTTCAAGTTTACCCCTAACCTATTTCTCCTCCTATCTAGATCATGGTAGAAACATTTAAACACACCTTGAATGCTCCTAGCCTTTTCCATTTCACTCCTGAACACATAGTATATTGACTTCTCCTCTTCATTTTATCAGATAGCTCTCTCTCTTTACCAGTCATAATGCCAACATTCAATGCTTTTACTTTCACCTCCACCTTCGTACCCTTTCAACTCTTTCTCTGCTGTAGGACATTCTTTCCTCCTCTCCTTCTCTTTCTCTTTCTTGGCCCAACAGCAGCATAGTTTCCACCAGTACGCTGTACTGGAGCCAGTCGTTGTTAACCCAGGCCTCAACCGATTCAGTATGTAAATATGTCTTTTGATCCGCATATTTGATTTGGCACAGTTTTTATGCCAGATGCCCGTTCTGATGTAACTTTCCCTATTTACACGGGCTTGGGACCAGCATTAAAAATGCACTAATATGTGCACACTGGGGAAAAACATTGGACAAGTCACCAATCCATTGCAGGTTAGTACTCACTAGCTGACACTTTTGGGTTAGTAGAGGTCCTGGGTCCTAGTTTGGGCACAGAGACAGTAAGCATTGAGTATGCACCCTACTGTATGATCTCAAACCTCAGTGCCCATTGCCACCAAATATTGATCAGGTCTTTTGCAGTAACTCAATGGTTTTGACTACTTTGCTCCTAAGGAATCTGTCGGCAGCTGGTGATAGGTTTCTTATTCTGCCACGACCCTGTAGTGTAGCCAAAGTTCCGTTAACTTTAAACTTGTAAACTGTGCTTCCAACTGTGTCTCTAAAAACATTCAGTGCCTTTGCTATGTTTTTCTATCTTTTTCCAAGATTGTGGAAGGCAATTATCTCTTCTCTTAACTTTTTGGACAGCCTCTTGACATATGGCTATATGTATATCAATGTACGTATATCAAACATCACAGTTTGACAAAATTACAGTTGCTGTAAATATTGAGTTCATTGGTTAAATCTGCATTAAATTTCATTTCATTTTATTTTTTTACCACTGTTTTATTGCAGTGGGTCAGGTTTTCCCGAAATCACTTGGCAGTAACACACCCCACACCTCAGGCAGAATGCTAATCCATCATGTGGCCTCAGCCATTCCCCCCACCAGACACAGCTAATTATGTCTGTATGTAGACACCTCAATGGGTGATGGCACCGCTGGGGATTTAAACCCTGGATCCCAGCGGTAGTAAGCTAGCGTAATTTACTGCTGTACAATTCCTGCGCCTCCAAAAGAACTTCAAAAGTCTGTATTGCCAATATAAAAATTTCATATGAATATAGAATGTAATACTGTATATTATATTAATAATAATAATAGGTGGTACTTCACACAGTTCTTTTAAATTTTTTTTGTTATCCACAGCCCCGGTTCTGGACTGCGTTGCTTGGGGGGGGCAGTAAAACATAAAGGGTGGGCATGTCGTTAGTCATATTTTTAAATGACAAGTTCGGTTTATTTTTTTTTTAAATTAGAAAACAATGCATTATAGGTTTTCCTAAATTGTATGTTTATTAAATGCAAAATTCACACAAAAAAACATACAGGTATCAAGTAAAGTTAAGTTCGCCTCTCCTATTCACACTGACAAAACCTGTCTGCTCTACTGAGCTGCTCGAAGCAGTCTGTCTGTTTTATAAGACTCAAAGAGCCAATCAGAAATAAGCAAAGAAATAACTTTACATTGAACAGCAAAACGTGTTTTTGTGATTGGTTCAGAGGTAATTAAAAAAAATAAAGCCTTTGCTTGCGATGCTTGGGAGGGGGGGCAGTGAGAGCCATACACATATTTTACCCAATAGCAAATTCCTAGAGAGATTAATGCATTTCCTTTTATACAATACTGTGTGTTGAATGCAATAAATGCAATCTGCATCTTGCTTAAGTAAATGCTAATAAATCATCTTTGCTTTCTAAAACAATGGATTTCAGTAAAAGCATGTTTACTGTTTGATTCCCACTATTGAGTCATGTTGTGTGAGTGGAAGTCAGATGACATGTTTTTCTCATCACAGAATGTAAGCCTGGCTTTATTGTTGGCCTGTCTCTCTGTGTGGCCATCTTTCTTTCCCTATGTTTTGATCTCTCTTTCTCCCTCTGTCCTCCCTGTCACTGCCTCTTGGTACCTGATAACGAGTTGGGTTTTTGATGGGCTTCTTCACAATGTTTTCCTCTCTGATTCTTGAGGGAGCTCTGTATCGATCCAGCTGGTGAGAAGACAAGACAAAGAAGAGTATACTCATGAAACATGAGTGTTATTTTTAACACAATTTCATTGCAAGTCATCCAATTCGTGTTGTATTTGATATTGAATAGATATAACTGCTATTTTTACCACCAATGTACTCTTTATTTCCTGAGCAGTGCCTGATTTTTCACCAACATAGTGCTTGCTGTTCTGTCAAAGAAGTTCTATTTTTACCTCATCAGACCAGATGATATTTTTTCTTTATATTGCTAGAGTACTTAACATGATGTTCAACAAACTCCAAGCAGGCTGTCATCTGCCTGCTTCTTCCATCTCTCCACAGGACTTTTTTTTAAGTGTACCCGTTGGGTTCTTTCCTACCTCTCTGACCAAAGCTATTTATTCTTTGACTTGGTACTATGCTCTTTTTACTCACTCACTTTCTTAACCGCTTATCCAATATGGGTCGGGGGGGCGAAGCCTATTCCAGCTTTTCAATGGACGCAAGGCACACAGTAACACCCTGGACGGGGCGCCAGTCCATCGCAGAGCAGACACATACATTCACACACCTGCCTTAATGCATGTTTTTGGACTGTGGGAGGAAACCGGAGCTCCCGTAGGAAACCCACGCAGACACAGGGAGAACATGCAAACTCCACACAGAAAGGACCCGGACCGGCCAACCTGGGGATTGAACCCAGGGCCTTCTTGCTGTGAGGTGACAGTGTTACCCACTTAGCCACCGTGCCCCCCATGCTCTGTTTAACTTTTCTTTAATGATGTATAATGCACTAGTACTATTTATGGAAAAGCAGCCCCATATTATAATGCTTTCACCTTTATACTACACTAAAGAATAGTGTTCTTGGGATCATATGCATAAGACTTCTTTGTCCAACAGCCGATGCTGAATAAAAGTATTTGACCAATTGTGACCAAGTCAGATAAAAAGAACAGATACAAAAAGAAATGATAAATCCCCAAATCCTATGAATGCCATAATGTATTTATGTTACAGATGTAATAAAACATTTTCTTTTGCATTATAACTTAGAGTTCTACAATATACAATACTGTTTCCTAAAAGTTGGAGCAGTTGAAAAGAATGTATGTAAAAACAGACAGTAATGATTTGCAAATACCTTTTGGCCTTTAATGAATAAACTCAGCACAAAGAAAATATATTTAAATTTGATGGTTGCAAAACAGTAAAAGTAGGTACAGGGGCATGTTTACTATGGGGTTAAATCACCTTTCCTTTTTGCAAAATTCTGTTATTATTTGGAACGATGGACACCAACTGTTGAAGAATCTTTTTTTCCATTCTTGCTTGATATACTGTAACACTTCAATTAAAGTTCTTGCTACAGGGACTATTATTGTTGTACATTACGTGTCATAATGCACCATTGGTTTTCAAATGGAGAGAGGTCTGGACTGCAGACAGGCCAGTCTAGCACCTGCATTAAATAAAAAAAATGAAAGGTGGATTTGATAAACTAGCACAGAGTGGAAATGTGTGCCATGGTCTATCTTAAATGTGCATGAGCCCATAGAAGCTGGTGTTGTTATATGGCTTGAATTGTGCATAGTCTTGCTTTTGTAGATGCAGTGACAAATTGTTTTACATACAGGAATTACAAAATCATAACTGCACTGTCGTATAGGGAGTTAAAGTTCTTGTGTATTTAATATTGGTTTTTGGCCTTGCCCTTTATGCACAGAGATTTCCTGAACTCTATAAATATTTTAATAGCTTCATGTGGGTAGTAAAAGAACCCTTGCTCTCAAACTGTTGGACTATTCAAGTACACATTTTTGGTGAACTGTGGTGAACTTTGACTCATCCCTACTCATGAATAACTGAGTCTTTTATTACCTCTCATTTTAATCCATGGTTTGTATAATGACATCACCTGTTTTAGATTTTTTAACATTTTACAGCATTCACTGTCTTAATTTGCCCATGTCCTTACTTTTTTGGTATAATAATAATAATAATAATACATTTTATTTATATAGCGCTTTTCAAGATACTCAAAGACGCTTTACATAAGACAAATAATCAAAACAAATACGTACATACACCATACAAATCATAGTACAAAATCAAAATAGTACATCAACATCAAGAATAATTAAGATAAAAACAAAGAGAGCAGCATAAGACAGTTCATTAAAAATTAGCTAAATTATGAGAGAGAACAACAAATATAGAACAATTTCTTAAAATTAGACAGAAACAGGACAGATTTACATGCAATCAGGAAACTGAAAACTTTACAAGTTTTAGGATCTAGGACTTCACATTTCTGTCGTGATCTAAGTATAAAAACTATTAAAAAGAATAGCAAAAATAAAAGCATTTATTTCGTGTTGTTACAAGTTAAATGCCATATTGAATAGATGAGTTTTGAGAAGTGACTTGAATTTGGACAGGTCAGGACAATCTCGTAGGTGTTTGGGGAGAGCATTCCATAAAGATGGAGCAGCTATGGAAAAGGCCCTGTCACCCCAGGTCCGGTGCTTGGTCCTAGAGGGTATGGACAGTAGGTTAGCCTCAGAAGAGCGAAGGCTACGGGAGGGAATGTGCTGATGGAGCAGGTCGGTGAGGTAGGATGGGGCCTGATTATGGAGAGCTTTGTGAGTGAATAGAAGAATTTTGAATTGAATGCGTTGAGCAACGGGAAGCCAATGAAGTTTTTGTAGAACAGGTGTAATATGATCACGGGAGCGAGTATGAGTAAGGAGGCGAGCAGCTGAATTCTGGATATACTGAAGTTTTTTTAGGATTTTGTTAGATGTACCATAAAGGATGCTATTGCAATAATCAATTCTGGATGTAATAAAAGCATGAATCAAGGTTTCGGCGGCAGAAAAGGAGAGTGATGGACGTAGACGTGCTATGTTTTTTAGATGAAAGAAAGCAGTTTTGGTGATGTGATTTACATGGAGGTCAAAAGAGAGGTTGCTATCAAAAATTACACCAAGATTTCGGATTTCGGATGTTAGAAGACGGAGACAAAGTGTCATTATCAATGGTAATTTGAAAATTTTTTGTGGTTTTTGCCAGGGTTGTAGGACCTACGATGATCATATCTGATTTTTCACAGTTTAATTTGAGGAAATTAGCTTTCATCCACAATTTCATTTCAGTGATGCAATTTGTCAGAGTGGAGTGAAGTTCAGTATTAATGGATTTGGAGGAGATGTAAAGCTGAATATCATCAGCATAGCAGTGGAAATGTAAACCATGCCGACGTATGATGTCACCAAGGGGGAGCATATAAAGAATAAACAAAAGGGGACCTAACACTGAGCCTTGGGGAACGCCTTGGGACAGTGGAGCAATGGCAGAACTACAATTGTTGATATTAACAAACTGTTGTCTGTTTACGAGATATGACCTTAACCACAAAAGGGCAGTACCAGTGATGTTGACAGAGGATTCAAGGCGGGACAGAAGAATGGAGTGATTAATGGTGTCAAAAGCTGCAGTAAGATCAAGGAGGACGAGAATATTAATTTGTCCAGAGTCTGAGGAAAGAAGAAGGTCATTTGTGACTTTGAGGAGGGCTGACTCAGTGCTGTGCTGGGGGCGGAAACCAGACTGAAATGATTCAAATAGATTATTGGAATTTAGGTGATCTTTGAGCTGTGAGGCAACAACACGTTCCAGTATTTTCGACAGAAATGGAAGATTGGAAATGGGCCGAAAGTTACTCATAATGTTAGAGTCAAGTCCAGGTTTTTTAAGTATGGGAGTAACAGCAGCCAATTTGAGTGATTGAGGGACTGAGCCAGAACTAAGAGAGGAATTGATTATCTCTGTGATAAGTGATGAGATAACTGGAAAACAACCCTTAACAAGTTTTGATGGAGCAGGATCCAAAACACAAGTGGAGCTTCGCATCCCTGTTAAGATCTCAGATAGGTCCAAATGAGACACAGGTGAGAACTGAGACAGAGGCTGGGTAATAAATTGAGATGAGATAGGCGGAGAAACAGAGATGACAGGGGAAACTGTCAGAAAATTGTGGATATTCTCAACTTTTGTTTGAAAAAATGAGAGGTAAGAGTTACACTTGTCAACTGTAAAGGAATTGGTAGTATTGTCAACTGGTTTGAGAAGTTTATTTATTGTGGAAAAGAGAGTCTTAGGATTTGTTGATCCAGCATGTATGAGTTCGGAATAGTAAGTGGATCGGGCTGCCGTAAGAGCGTCTTTGTAATGTTGAAGATAATCAGAATAAATCTGATAATGTACTGTTAGACCGGTTTTCTTATAAAGTCTTTCAAGCTGGCGTTTACGGGATTTCATTTGGTGAAGCTCAATTGTGTACCATGGTGCAGAATGACTAAATGAAACAAATTTGGTTCTCAAAGGAGCCAGCTCATCAAGACATGAGGCGAGTATGTCATTATAGTAATTGACAAGGTCAGATGAATTACTAGACAGTACAGGACAGACAGACATCTTTTTAACAAGAGAATCTGAGAAAGCAGAGGGAGAGATATATTGAAGATTCCTGAAGGATAGCACAGTATGTGTTGCAGGAATCAAATTAAGGATAATTGTGCATTTACAAAATGAATACAACTGATAATGAGGAGCATGAATATATTTTCCTCAAAGTATCTGCAAAAGTCACTACATTCTGTTTTCATTTGCATTTTACCTACTATCTCAACTTGCATTGGGTTTGTACAATAAACAGTATTTATGGTATGAACGATCTTCAAAAGGTTTCCGCACTTTTATATTTTGGTTCGAAATGGTGGGGGCAGGAGGAGTAGTAATTAGTCGTGTCTGAGAGACTGAGAGAGAGCCTATAGTCTGGATTTAGCGCCATCTGATTTTCACCTTTTTGGACCGCTCAAAGACGTTTTAAGAGAAAGAAGATTTTAATGTGATGATGATGGGAAAGCAGCGGTGCATCAGTGGCTGCACACTCAACCAAAACATGTTTTGCTGATGGCATTAAAAGTTGGTATGATGCTGGGGAAAATGCATCGAAGGGTGACTGTAGAAAAGTGATGTCATTTGTTTTTGAAATTCGTAATAAACAGAGTTTAAAAAAAAGTGTGGAAACTTTTTGAAGAACCCTTATATTAGCACACATTATTCATAGTACACATTTTATTTATATAATAGTTGTAAGTGTAATTGTGGAAAAAAAGTAATAATTTTCTGTTTATCAGACCTTTGGTCTTGAGTTGAGCATGCCCATCTCCAGTTCACTGTCATGAGGATGACCTTTGGCCTTGCAGAGCTGGATGAGGCAGTTTTTGGTGTGCAAAACCAGATAGTAGAAAGACTTTGGACTGGGCACCAGATTAAAGGGTGCGGGCAAGGTGCGGCCTTCATCAAAATACGACAACCACAGCTTAGCACGAGCAAACTTCCACTCCACATCAGCATCCTCCTACAAACAAAGAAAATGAAAGGGATGAAGGTAAAATATTGGTAGGAAAAGAGAGAGGAGTAAAAAATTAGAAAATGCCTGCGAGCAAATTATAAACATGCCTTGATCAATAATAAATCACAAGCTTGAAGCCTAATGAAGCTGTAAATGCTGAAAACTCATAAAATGCCACATCGGTCATTAATCAATTATTAATATCTCTAATTAATCATTGCATATGTCACTGTAGTGAAAACAGTGACACAAAAAATGGAACTTTAGAGGGTTACATAAAAATAAATGAATTTCAATATATTAATGCTGCAATAAAAGGATAAAGAAATTTCATGCAAATCTGACCTGATTTTAAATAAAAAAAATATATGTCCATACATGAAGAAGACTTCACACAACAAGTATGAATCAAAGTAAAGAAGCTAACAGTTTTTGGGGACAACATTTATAAACAATAACATTTAAAAAGTTACAGAGCCATAGCAAACTCATCAAAGAATTGGTGTGGTTGATGGAAAGTTCATTTAAGCATAAATAATAGTCCCTAGATGGGTGCACCATGCAAGATTTCACAATGTGCTTTTAGGCTAATGATGATTAATGTGAGAAAAAAAGCCAGCAGTCAATTAAAAAGAGTTGCTGGATGACCAGAATGCAGCAAGAACAACAGCTGCACAGATATACTGCAACAAACTGCATTTCAATTATTTCCAACACTAAGACTGGAATTTAAAATTAGCACAAGGGCATTTACACAAATGAAATTAAAATAGATGAATAGAACTAAAATGGCAAGAATTTATGTTTGTAAAAAGATAGATTGTCCATATGATTCCAAAAACAGCTAAACATGACTGTTTCTAATAAGTGCACAGAAACCAGTTTAAGACAGTGTGGGAATGTAGTAGTACTGCATTGTTGAAGCATTGATAAAACAAGCCTGAATCTAGGAGGGTGATAAAATACCCTCATCACAGTGATTGACTAAATGTATGGTTTAACATTTTAGTTTTATCAGGTTTGTGGTGGATCCAGCATCATGTGAAATCACAGACTGCCAGCGATTGCACACACTTACCCATTATTTACTCACCTACACCTACACCATTCTGAGGAAACCCACAAGGACATTAAGAGAACATACACCACATACACAGACAGTACTAATAATTACCTCTATTTCCTGGTAGGAGTTGTTGATCATGGCTATGAGCATGTTAAGCAGCACCACCACCATAGTCACGTTATATACTCCATATAGCACATAGCCAATGTTCTCGATGAATTTATGGTCATATTTCAGAACCACCGAGATCACCTCAGACAAGCCAAAAATGGACCAGAACAAGGTCTTAAAACTCTCTTCCACCCTGAAAAACACAAACACACACACACACACACACACACACACACACACACACACACACACATGTTAATGACCGCTCTTTATTTTCTCCACATTTCAATAAAAGCAGCAGGACTGGCCTTTCTTTAAATGTCTCAATAAATTGACTTGCCACACCACCCACTGGCATTTTACAAATGATCGCTTTCAATCACTCTGAGGCAGTAAATTGGGGGTATAATGAATGCTTATGGGATCAGTCATCACTGGGTGAGCTGTTGGTACGCTTCGAAGAGTCAAAGTTATTTGTGTGTGGGAGGGTGAGTAATGCAACGTCTTTTCACTCCTGCTTTACAGAAACACATGCCAAATACTGCCATGTATAAAAAGAAATGTGATATGAAGGACAGGCTTTTCCTTCCCTAGTATCTGTTTCTGAATGTGAACTAGTCATTTAAAGAGAGGGAAGATACATTTTCTCTGTATGCACATAATAATAAAATGAAACAGAGAGTTGTGCACGTACAATGGATTCAGAAATAATACAGACCTGACTTATTGTGACTTATTTTCTGAAAAAATAATAAAGAAATCTCACTGAAATATTTCACAGATTTCACAAAAGCATTTAGACTCATTACCTAATGTGGCACTCATATTTGTGGTCAGGTGCATCATGTTTGCTTTAATAAGCTTTAATTGCTTTAATTTTTATTTGAGGTCCACCTATTGCAACTTAAATTAATTAGACAGAGTCTGAAAAGGCACATATCTGAATCTATAAGGGCCCACAGTTTACATTGCATTACCAGAACAAGCAAGCCATGAAGTCTAAGAAACTGTCTGTGGATCTTTGCAATCAAATTGTGGCAAGATATAGATCAGAACTCCATTTACTGAACTGTTAATCAGAGGTTTGAGGGTTTAGTCATTGTCACAAGCCGAGCCTCTGATTATTTAGCTTCTTCACTTGCTTTCTTTCTTATTGTCTTTTGTTTTTCATTTGTTAATTAATTTCCTTCTTATATCATTCTATTTATGTCATCTTCTATGCTTCATTTGTTTAATTATTTAATTATATAAACAGCATTTGTTTATTGAATAAATACTACTTTCTTGTTTATCGAGAAAGCATTAAGATTTCTTTAAATGCAAGTTCATGTGAAAAAATGATGAAATCAGAGGAATTCATGTTTAAAGCCTGAAGATTTTACTTGATTTAGATTTAGATTTTACCTGTTTAAGTTAGGTTGGTGGAAATTGACTATAAATATTTGTTTAATGTGTCTAATAAAATATCAATGTGGGACAGTGTGGAAATTGCAAATTAAAACTCACAATTTATCTTTAACAATTTATTTTGACTTTTATAAAAAAAAAAATCAAAACATTCCTCAAAGAAAGACTGGCAAAGACTTGCCTATTTCTCCCTCTACTGTGCATAATATCATTAAATGGTTTAAGGAATCTGGAGGAATTTCAGTGTGTAAAGGGCAAGGGTGCAAGCCTAAACTGAACACCAACAATCTCTGATCGCTCAGACAGCATTGCATCAAAAACTGTCATTCATATATATTTATCAATAGCTGATATAACCACATGGGCAAGGGACTACTTTAACAAACCTTTGTTACGCACTAAAATACGGAGTTAAATTCACAAATGCCATTTGAAACTTTACTGTCTGTCATCGTATGGGGCTGTGTCAGTGCCCTTGGTAAAGGTCATTTACACTTCTGTGATGGCAGCATTAATGCAGAAAAGTACATTGAGATCTTAGAGTGACATGTGCTGCCTTCAAGACGTCATCTTTTCCAGGGACGCCCATGCATTTTTCAGCAAGACAATGCAAAACCACTTGCTGCACACAGTACAAAGGCATGGCAGCGGAGGAAGAGGGTACAGGTACTGGATTGGCCTGCCTGCAGTCCTTACGTGTCCCCAATGTGTGGAGAATTTTTGCATACCTTAAGACATGTTTGCAGGAAGAATGGGACAAGATCACACCTGAAATACTTTTTATCACTTGGTATCCTCTGTGTTGAGAGAAGACATAAATTACAAAGTGGTAAATGCTTTATTGTCCTAACGTTTTTGGAATGTACTGTAGGCCTGAAATGCAGGAATAAATGTACTGTATATTAACAAACGAATTAAAGCTGTTCAATTGAAAAATGAAATATCTTGGGTTCATACTCTCTGAAATGAAATAAATGTGAAGTAAATCTAGGAAAAACTGCATGGTGAATGTTGTAATACAAAAAAACAGCTGAGTTATTAAAAGATTCAACTATGGAAAGCATGCTGGAGTTCTTGCCAGTGGCCATATGCCTCCTTTAAAAGCATATGTGCATAACATTTTTATTTTCCTTTTCTATTTTAGTCCTTGCACATTCAGAAATAGATTAATTGCTGTTAAAAATAAATCAACAGAACAATTGTTTTTTGTGACCTTTTTCTTCTATTCCATTTTTTCTTTCTACTTTCCTTCCATCTTTTCAACTTTTCTTCAATCACTCATGTTGATGTACCATACCACAGTCAAGAATGGAAGTGGGAGCATCATGATATAGAGCTGCTTTTCTCCACACAGACACAGCAGCACTGATAGAATTTTTAAACACCTTTAAACAATTCCACCAAACAAAAATATCCAGCCAACAGGACAGCGTCCTGTGACCACTAATGAAGGTCTAGAAGATGACCAACTCAAACAGCAGCAATAGATGAGCGATCGTCTCTGACTTTACATCTACAAGGTGGACCAACTAGGTAGGGGTGTCTGATAGAGTGGACAGTGAGTGGACATGGAATAATTCACCACCTTAATAATACCTGCTCTGTGGTGGTCCTGTGCGGTTCCTGACCGTTGAAGAACAGGGTGACTACAGCCAGTAATTGTAGAACTACAAAGTAGTGAGTGTAGAAACAAGGAGGTGGTTTTAATGTTATGGCTCATCTTCTAGACCTTAATCAGTGGTCACAGGATGCTGCCCATGGGGCGCTGTTGGCTGGATATTATTGGTTGGTGGACTATTCTCAGTCCAGCAGTGACAGTGAGGTGTTTAAAAACTCCAGCAGCGCTGCTGTGTCTTATCCACTCATACCAGCACAACACACACTAACACACCACCACCATGTCAGTGTCACTGCAGTGCTGAGAATGATCCACCACCCAAATAATACCTACTCTGTGGTGGTCCTGTGGGGGTCCTGACCATTGAAGAACAGCATGAAAGAGGGCTAACAAAGCATGCAGAGAAACAGATGGACTACAGTCAGTAATTGTAGAACTACAAAGTGCTCCTATATGGTAAGTGGAGCTGATAAAATGGACAGTGAGTGTAGAAACAAGGAGGTGGTTTTATTGTTATGGCTGATCAGTGTATTTATTTGTGAGTGCGTGTGTGTGTGTGTTGTGACAAGCGGCTGGCTTGCTAAGAGCTAGCAAGAGTGGGTGCTGCCATTTGGACAACTGGGGATGTGGTTACTCTGGTGTCTACCAGGATGCACTGTGCCACCCCATAAATTAATTTAATCAAATGTAAAAAAATCAGTGAGTGTAGATAATAGTGGGCTTAACAATAATGTTATTAAAGAGCATGCTAATAATTGCTATTGCCTCGTTCTTGCCTGCTTTGATGCCACAACACAGTATGTAGACGTGTATATGTGTGTGTGTGGGTGTATACATACATGTATATACATAGGGGCAATTTAGATCAGCCAGTTTTAGTTTGTGTAAAGCCCCACGGGCTATAAAAGTTTTCAGTGCAGACAACAGTGCTATCTTGTCACCCACAAGCCTACAGAACATGCTCTTTTACAGTTGCATAGGCTCCAGGCAGATAGCTGGCATTAATACTAACTTCACCCACACAGACTGGCAGGACAACACTCACACCCTCAATCGCTCTGTTGTCATATTCAAATGTAGATTTTTTTTAGCAGTAGCATAACATTGTTAGTTTTTCATCATCCCACTTTGGTTTTAATGTCCATATAACAATTATCTTTCATATCACGATATTCTCATTCTTTTATCTCTCCTTATCATCATAAGCTGCTTACTCATTTACATCCACATGCCTCTGGCATCACTGCTTGCTGGCTGTTCTCTTTTTGATTATTTGCAATATCTTAATCTCTCCATCCTTCTCTCTGTCCCTCCCTCCTCCTGATGCTTTCCCACATGGAAATTTAATATATGACATGTACTGTATGCCCCTATATCAATAATGGTTTTTCCACATATGTTACCTGTAAGGTGATATATTATTATAACATACATGTATCCTATTGATATACAGTATGTCCATATAAGTTTATAACATACAGTATATAAAATACCCATAACAAACTGTGTGTATGTACCTATATTAAATACAGTATATCTATAGTATTAATTTTTATATGGTATTATATGTTGTATCCATATATGTTAGCATATATATTTAATTTCTATATGCAATTGTATTAAAATAACATTTAAAAAAGGCTATATGCTAACATATGACTTTTCTTATTTTCAGGAATTTATATATGTTTTATATTTAAATGTTGTGTAATATCCACACATATTAAGGATATATACTGTGTGTGTGTGTGTGTGTGTATATACTGGTGCTGGTCATAAAATCAGAATATCATGAAAAAGTTGATTTATTTCAGTAATTCCATTCAAAAAGTGAAACTTGTATATTATATGCATTCATTACACACAGACTGATATATTTCAAATGTTTATTTCTTTTAATGTTGATGATGATAACTGACAACTAATGAAAACCTCAAATTCAGTATTTCAGAAAATTAGAATATTACTTAAGACCAATACAAAAAAAGGATTTTTAGAAATGTTGGCCAACTGAAAAGTATGAACATGAAAAGTATGAGTATGTACAGCACTCAATACTTAGTTGGGGCTCCTTTTGCCTGGATTACTGCAGCAATGCGGCGTGGCATGGAGTCCATCAGTCTGTGGCACTGCTCAGGTGTTATGAGAGCCCAGGTTGCTCTGATAGTGGCCTTCAGCTCTTCTGAATTGTTGGGTCTGGCGTATCGCATCTTCCTCTTCACAATACCCCATAGATTTTCTATGGGGTTAAGGTCAGGCGAGTTTGCTGGCCAATTAAGAACAGGGATACCATGGTCCTTAAACCAGGTACTGGTAGCTTTGGCACTGTGTGCAGGTGCCAAGTCCTGTTGGAAAATGAAATCAGCATTTCCATAAAGTTGGTCAGCAGCAGGAAGCATGAAGTGCTCTAAAACTTCCTGGTAGACGGCTGCGTTGACCTTGGACCTCAGAAAACACAGTGGACCAACACCAGCAGATGACATGGCACGCCAAACCATCACTGACTGTGGAAACTTTACACTGGACCTCAAGCAACGTGGATTCTGTGCCTCTCCTCTCTTCCTCCAGACTCTGAGACCTTGATTTCCAAAGGTAATGCAAAATTTACTTTCATCAGAGAACATAACTTTGGACCACTCAGCAGTCCTTTTTGTCTTTAGCCCAGGCCAGACGCTTCTGATGCTGTCTCTTGTTCAAGAGTGGCTTGACACAAGGAATGCGACAGCTGAAACCCATGTCTTGCATACGTCTGTGCGTGGTGGTTCTTGAAGCACTGACTCCAGCTGCAGTCCACTCTGTGAATCTCCCCCACATTTTTGAATGGGTTTTGTTTCACAATCCTCTCCAGGGTGCGGTTATCCCTATTGCTTGTACACTTTTTTCTACCACATCTTTTCCTTCCCTTCGCCTCTCTATTAATGTGCTTGGACACAGAGCTCTGTGAACAGCCAGCCTCTTTAGCAATGACCTTTTGTGTCCTGCCGTCCTTGTGCAAGGTGTCAATGGTCGTCTTTTGTACAACTGTCAAGTCAGCAGTCTTCCCCATGATTGTGTAGCCTACAGAACTAGACTGAGAGACAATTTAAAGGCCTTTGCAGGTGTTTTGAGTTAATTAGCTGATTAGAGTGTGGCACCAGGTGTCTTCAATATTGTACCTTGTCACAATATTCTAATTTTCTGAGATACTGAATTTGGGGTTTTCATTAGTTGTCAGTTATAATCATCAACATTAAAAGAAATAAACATTTGAAATATATCAGTCTGTGTGTAATGAATGCATATAATATACAAGTTTCACTTTTTGAATGGAATGACTAAAATAAATCAACTTTTTCATGATATTCTAATTTTATGACCAGCACCAGTATATACAGTGTATCACAAAAGTGAGTACACCCCTCACATTTCTGCAGATATTTAAGTATATCTTTTCATGGGACAACACTGACAAAATGACACTTTGACACAATGAAAAGTAGTCTGTGTGCAGCTTATATAACAGTGTAAATTTATTCTTCCCTCAAAATAACTCAATATACAGCCATTAATGTCTAAACCACCGGCAACAAAAGTGAGTACACCCCTTAGTGAAAGTTCCTAAAGTGTCAATATTTTGTGTGGCCACCATTATTTCCCAGAACTGCCTTAACTCTCCTGGGCATGGAGTTTACCAGAGCTTCACAGGTTGCCACTGGAATGCTTTTCCACTCCTCCATGACGACATCACGGAGCTGGCGGATATTCGAGACTTTGCGCTCCTCCACCTTCCGCTTGAGGATGCCCCAAAGATGTTCTATTGGGTTTAGGTCTGGAGACATGCTTGGCCAGTCCATCACCTTTACCCTCAGCCTCTTCAGTAAAGCAGTGGTCGTCTTAGAGGTGTGTTTGGGGTCATTATCATGCTGGAACACTGCCCTGCGACCCAGTTTCCGGAGGGAGGGGATCATGCTCTGCTTCAGTATTTCACAGTACATATTGGAGTTCATGTGTCCCTCAATGAAATGTAACTCCCCAACACCTGCTGCACTCATGCAGCCCCAGACCATGGCATTCCCACCACCATGCTTGACTGTAGGCATGACACACTTATCTTTGTACTCCTCACCTGATTGCCGCCACACATGCTTGAGACCATCTGAACCAAACAAATTAATCTTGGTCTCATCAGACCATAGGACATGGTTCCAGTAATCCATGTCCTTTGTTGACATGTCTTCAGCAAACTGTTTGAGGGCTTTCTTGTGTAGAGACTTTAGAAGAGGCTTCCTTCTGGGGTGACAGCCATGCAGACCAATTTGATGTAGTGTGCGGCGTATGGTCTGAGCACTGACAGGCTGACCCCCCACCTTTTCAATCTCTGCAGCAATGCTGACAGCACTCCTGCGCCTATCTTTCAAAGACAGCAGTTGGATGTGACGCTGAGCACGTGCACTCAGCTTCTTTGGACGACCAACGCGAGGTCTGTTCTGAGTGGACCCTGCTCTTTTAAAACGCTGGATGATCTTGGCCACTGTGCTGCAGCTCAGTTTCAGGGTGTTGGCAATCTTCTTGTAGCCTTGGCCATCTTCATGTAGCGCAACAATTCGTCTTTTAAGATCCTCAGAGAGTTCTTTGCCATGAGGTGCCATGTTGGAACTTTCAGTGACCAGTATGAGAGAGTGTGAGAGCTGTACTACTAAATTGAACACACCTGCTCCCTATGCACACCTGAGACCTAGTAACACTAACAAATCACATGACATTTTGGAGGGAAAATGACAAGCAGTGCTCAATTTGGACATTTAGGGGTGTAGTCTCTTAGGGGTGTACTCACTTTTGTTGCCGGTGGTTTAGACATTAATGGCTGTATATTGAGTTATTTTGAGGGAAGAATAAATTTACACTGTTATATAAGCTGCACACAGACTACTTTTCATTGTGTCAAAGTGTCATTTTGTCAGTGTTGTCCCATGAAAAGATATACTTAAATATCTGCAGAAATGTGAGGGGTGTACTCACTTTTGTGATACACTGTATATATATATATATATATACATATATATACAGTGTATCACAAAAGTGAGTACACCCCTCACATTTCTGCAAATATTTCATTATATCTTTTCATGGGACAACACTATAGACATGAAACTTGGATATAACTTAGAGTAGTCAGTGTACAGCTTGTATAGCAGTGTAGATTTACTGTCTTCTGAAAATAACTCAACACACAGCCATTAATGTCTAAATAGCTGGCAACATAAGTGAGTACACCCCACAGTGAACATGTCCAAATTGTGCCCAAATGTGTCGTTGTCCCTCCCTGGTGTCATGTGTCAAGGTCCCAGGTGTAAATGGGGAGCAGGGCTGTTAAATTTGGTGTTTTGGGTACAATTCTCTCATACTGGCCACTGGATATTCAACATGGCACCTCATGGCAAAGAACTCTCTGAGGATGTGAGAAATAGAATTGTTGCTCTCCACAAAGATGGCCTGGGCTATAAGAAGATTGCTAACACCCTGAAACTGAGCTACAGCATGGTGGCCAAGGTCATACAGCGGTTTTCCAGGACAGGTTCCACTCGGAACAGGCTTCGCCAGGGTCGACCAAAGAAGTTGAGTCCACGTGTTCGGCGTCATATCCAGAGGTTGGCTTTAAAAAATAGACACATGAGTGCTGCCAGCATTGCTGCAGAGGTTGAAGACGTGGGAGGTCAGCCTGTCAGTGCTCAGACCATACGCCGCACACTGCATCAACTCGGTCTGCATGGTCGTCATCCCAGAAGGAAGCTGACGCACAAGAAAGCCCGCAAACAGTTTGCTGAAGACAAGCAGTCCAAGGACATGGATTACTGGAATGCCCTGTGGTCTGACGAGACCAAGATAAACTTGTTTGGCTCAGATGGTGTCCAGCATGTGTGGCGGCGCCCTGGTGAGAAGTACCAAGACAACTGTATCTTGCCTACAGTCAAGCATGGTGGTGGTAGCATCATGGTCTTGGGCTGCATGAGTGTTGCTGGCACTGGGGAGCTGCAGTTCATTGAGGGAAACATGAATTCCAACATGTACTGTGACATTCTGAAACAGAGCATGATCCCCTCCCTTCGAAAACTGGGCCTCATGGCAGTTTTCCAACAGGATAACGACCCCAAACACAACCTCCAAGATGACAACTGCCTTGCTGAGGAAGCTGAAGGTAAAGGTGATGGACTAAACCCAATTGAGCACCTGTGGCGCATCCTCAAGTGGAAGGTGGAGGAGTTCAAGGTGTCTAACATCCACCAGCTCCGTGATGTCATCATGGAGGAGTGGAAGAGGATTCCAGTAGCAACCTGTGCAGCTCTGGTGAATTCCATGCCCAGGAGGGTTAAGGCAGTGCTGGATAATAATGGTGGTCACACAAAATATTGACACTTTGGGCACAATTTGGACATGTTCACTGTGGGGTGTACTCACTTATGTTGCCAGCCATTTAGACATTAATGGCTGTGTGTTGAGTTATTTTCAGAAGACAGTAAATCTACACTGCTATACAAGTTGTACACTGACTACTCTAAGTTATATCCAAGTTTTATTTCTATAGTGTTGTCCCATGAAAAGATATAATAAAATATTTGCAGAAATGTGAGGGGTGTACTCACTTTTGTGATACACTGTATATACAGTATCTCACAAAAGTGAGTACACCCCTCACATTTTTGCAAATATTTTAATATATCTTTTCATGGGACAACACTACAGAAATAAAACTTGGATATAACTTAGAGTAGTCAGTGTACAGCTTGTATAGCAGTGTAGATTTACTGTCTTCTGAAAATAACTCAACACACAGCCATTAATGTCTAAATAGCTGGCAACATAAGTGAGTACCCCCACAGTGAACATGTCCAAATTGTGCCCAGTTGTGTTGTTGTCCCTCCCTGGTGTCATGTGTCAAGGTCCCAGGTGTAAATGGGGAGCAGGGCTGTTAAATTTGGTGTTTTGGGTAAAATTCTCTCATACTGACCACTGGATATTCAACATGGCACCTCATGGCAAAGAACCCTCTGAAGATGGGAGGAATAGAATTGTTGCTCTCCACAAAGATGGCCTTGGCTATAAGAAAATTGCTAAGACCCTGAAATTGAGCAACAGCACGGAGGCCAAGGTCATACAGCGGTTTTCCAGGACAGGTTCCACTCGGAACAGGCTTCGCCAGGGTCGACCAAAGAAGTTGAGTCCACGTGTTCAGCGTCATATCCAGAGGTTGGCTTAAAAAAATAGATGCATGAGTGCTGCCAGCATTGCTGTAGAGGTTGAAGAAGTGGGAGGCCAGCCAACTCGGTCTGCATGGTCGTCATCCCAGAAGGAAGCTGACGCACAAGAAAGCCCGCAAACAGTTTGCTGATGACAAGCAGTCCAAGAACATGGATTACTGGAATGCCCTGTGGCCTGACGAGACCAAGATAAACTTGTTTGGCTCAGATGGTGTCCAGCATGTGTGGCGGCACCCTGGTGAGGAGTACCAAGACAATTGTCTCTTGCCTACAGTCAAGCATGGTGGTGGTAGCATCATGGTCTGGGGCTGCATGAGTGCTGCCGGCACTGGGGAGCTGCAGTTCATTGAGGGAAACATGAATTCCAACATGTACTGTGACATTCTGAAACAGAGCATGATCCCCTCCCTTCGGAAATTGAGTCGCATGGCAGTTTTTCAACACGATAACGACCCCAAACACATCTCCAAGATGACAACTGCCTTGCTGAGGAATCTAATGGTAATGGTAATGGACTAAACCCAATTGTGCACCTGTGGGGCATCCTCAAGTGGAAGGTGGAGGAGTTCAAGGTGTCTAACATCCACCAGCTCCGTGATGTCATCATGGAGGAGTGGAAGAGGATTCCAGTAGCAACCTGTGCAGCTCTGGTGAATTCCATGCCCAGGAGGGTTAAGGCAGTGCTGGATAATAATGGTGGTCACACAAAATATTGACACTTTGGGCACAATTTGGACATGTTCACTGTGGGGTGTACTCACTTATGTTGCCAGCCATTTAGACATTAATGGCTGTGTGTTGAGTTATTTTCAGAAGACAGTAAATCTACACTGCTATACAAGCTGTACACTGACTACTCTAAGTTATATCCAAGTTTTATTTCTATAGTGTTGTCCCATGAAAAGATATAATAAAATATTTGCAGAAATGTGAGGGGTGTACTCACTTTTGTGATACACTGTATATATACACACATATACATACACACATATATAAACAGCCTATCTCAGCAACAACGCTGTTGGTAAAAACTGACTCAAAGCATTAAATAGTTAAAATATACATTTAAAAATACACCCAATAAAACACATTTAATACTTCTAAATGTTTTCCTTTCATTGAATGTGTAATTAGTGTTGTAAACTAAATTTAACATGTTCTTTAAAATCTGCTTGAGTCTGCACGAACTTGAGTTCAGTTCGAATTTGGGCAAAGAGGCATGCTGCAACACAAGCACCAAAACTTTGTAGTATTACAAGATCGTTTTTAGGGTGCTCAATTGGTGCAGTAGGATATTCCAAATCTCCGCTAGGCGCCCCCTTTATTACACATACAAGAGCATACATGCTAAAACAGCATCCAATTTACAGGGAGGGCATTCTGCAAGACAATCTCAAAAAACAGCCCTTAATCATTATTCTTCCTCCACCAAAATATACTTGGCATTATAAATTCACAAAACCCAGACTTGTGTGTAATAACTTTAGAACTACAGTGAAATCAATTTAGAGAATGTTCTCTTTCTGTTCCAGAGTCCAATAGTGTGCCTCTGCAGGGGGTTCACTTTCCAGCACAACAAAGACCCTAAACACACAACCAAAAAAGAGTGGCTAAATTATAGACCAATGAATGAATCTGAATACGAAATAAAATCTGTGGATGGAGCTAAGCAGAGCAATGCATTGCCAGTTTCCACAAAATTTAACTGAACCCAAACAATTCTGCAAGGAAGAATGGACAAATATTCCTTAATCTAGGTAGGCAAAGCTGGTATGGACATATCCAAACAGACTGATGGCTGTAATTAAAGCAGAAATTGGCTTTACAAACCATTATATCAGGAGACCCTGCACAGGGTCGTACGGACAACGCAGTACATTACCGTTGTTCAACTGCCGAACCTCCTAGATCTGTACACCAGACGCTGTCTAAGGGAGACCAGGAGGATCCTAAAAGATTCCACCCACCCAAGCCACTGCCTGTTTTCACAGCTGCCGAGCGGCAGGAGGTACAGGAGCATCATGTCCAGAACCAGTCGGTTCAGAGACAGCTTCTTCCCCCGGGCAATCAGGCTGCTGAACGGCAATGGACAATCACACTCCTCATCACAAATACAGTGATCTCCTTACCCACTCCACACGACACACACTCCTTAAAACTTTTTTGCACTTTGCACTAAATCCACCACACCTGCATACATATACATAACTTATTCTGTACAATACCTGCACATCTGGACGTTATATAATTATTCTAAATTGAAACATTATATGCCGGAATAATACTTGAAACATTTACATTAACAGACTCAAGGTAGATTATACTATAATGTTGTATATCTGTACATTCATAGCTTTACATGTATATATTGAACAGATGGTGCTAGTTTTATGTAAGTAAATGTGTTTGTATTTAATGTGTGTTAAAACTGTGATAGACTGTGCACCCAAGATTTTCACTCACCTTTCACACCTGTGTTAATGTGACGTGACAATAAAAGTGTTTTGATTTTATGGTAAAACAGAATAGTTGGTCTTTCCTAAAAGGTAAAGATGTTAGTAAGTGATCTTGGAAAGTACAAAAAGCTAATTATCATGTGTCCAAATACTTTTGGCTCTATGGTGTGCATTAGCTAAAAATCAGCTACAAATTACATTATTAAAACAGACAAATGTTGGGACTTGGCACTTTTCAAACCACAACTCAGACTCATTTATCTGTGTCTAGTTCTTTGCAGGAATAAAGTTACATTCCTCTAGCCTGTGGGTATTTGGCAAACACATATTTAAATATAAGCCTATTGACTGAAATACATTTATATGCAACACCAACACCTACTCACCAGCATATGCACAAACAAGTTTTTTCATGTTTATATAAACCAAATCATGCCCTAGAAGCCAGAGTTTTTACCAGGCATATAACAAATAGAGCACTCAGTTGGTAAATTACGCCAGCCCACTACCACTAGGATCCAAGGTTTGAACTGCGATCAACTGGTCAGGCATCTACCCGTAATTGATTCTGACTTATCTGTACCAATGGCTAGGTTGCCAAAGTAATTAAAACTAAGCACTAGTTAAAAGGTAAGTGTCACAATTAGTTAGTAGAGAGGACACTGTTTAAGCCGAAAGGCTGGAGGGCTCAATCTACATTTACGTTTGCCATTTAGTATATGCTTTTACCCGAAGCAACTTACAGTACTGTGGCAACATATTGTTTAAGCAATTAAGGGTTAAGGGACTTGCTCATAGGCCCAACAGTGGAACCTGGCAGTGGGGCTTGAACCAGCGACCTTTGATTACTAATTCAGTATCTTAACCACTAGGCTACAACTACTACTAGGCTACAACATTTACATTTGGCATTTAGTAGACGCTTTTATCCATAACGACTTACAAATGTGACTATACAATGAAAGCAACTGAGGGTTAAAAGCCTTGCTTAAGAGTCTAACAGTGGCAACCTGGCAGATGTGGGTCCTGAACCAGCGATCTTTTGATTACTAGTCCTATACCTTACCCACTGAGCAACCACTGTGTATCTAAATTTAAATCCTCACTCTACTCACTATACAGTGTTTTATAGCAACCTCACTGTTGCAGAAGTAATTGAGTAGACTACATATTAAAACCCTCCTGTTATGTTCGTTTCTCGTCAATTTGACCCAGGGCATGTTTAATTATCCAAAAGTGTCAGAAACCAAAAAATCCCAATAATCATTGTTTATATCTCATTATTAACTCCTTCTGCTTGGCTTAATAAGTGAAATCAATGAAGTTTCATACCAAAAAAACTTTTAACTATAGATTTTGAAACATTAAGATGGGTCAATTTGACCCGTAAACATAACAGGAGGGTTAAGTGAAAAGTGTTGTATGAGGGATCTTCAAAAAGTTTTAGCACTTTTATATTTTCATTGAAAACGATGAGGGCAGGAGGAGTAGTAATTGGTCGTGTCTGAGAGACTGAGAGCTTATAGTCTGGATTTAGTGCCATCTGATTTCCACCTTTTTGGACCGCTCAAAGAAGCTTTAAGGGGAAGAAGATTTTCATGTAATGATGATGTGGAAGCAGTGGTGCATCAGTGGCTACTCGCTCAACCAAAAACATTTTTTGCTGATGGCATTAAAAAGTTGGTACGATGCTGGGAAAAATGCATTGGAAGATGACTGTATAGAAAAGTGATGTATTTGTTTTGTAAATTCCTAATAAATAAAGTTAAAAAAGTGTGGAAACTTTTTGAAGAACCCTCGTATTTGCCTATGATTACACCATTAAAAAAAACTATGCAAAGATGTTCACTGGAGTGTTAAAAGGTAAAAAAAAAACAAGATGAACATAAAAGCTTGCCTCACATTTTTTAAAACACCTTGATGATTTTTAAGTTCTATAGACCAATAGCTAAAAAGTGGAAGACAATGGTGCTACAGCATTCCTCAACTAGAACATCACACCAACACTAAAATATAGTGGTGGAAGATTGATGGTGAGGGGCTGCTTTGCTGCTTCAGGCCCTGGGAAACTTGTTAAACAGACATAACTGATTAAATTAAGAATTTTGCTCTCTATCAGGAAACAAAAGGAAACAAAATACATTTAAACAACACCCATTTCCACAAGGTATTGATAGCCCTTAATATAAAATAAACAATATACTTTCAACTTTGTGGGAACAGTTTTTGGTGAAGGTTATTTTTGTTCCAGCATGACTGTGCCTCTGTACAAAAAGTGAGGTCCATTAAGACATGATTTCATTAATTTGGATTAAAGGAACTCAAGTGGCCTGCACAGTCCCCTGAGGTCAATGTCTTTCTACAAATTAAGAAAAGTAATTTTCTTGACAGGATGTATTTAAGTTACAATGATGGGTAATATGTGAGGTTTTAGTTCTACATTGTTTTAATGTCCATTCTGTTTATGAATTTATTTTAATGTTAGTGAGGCCAGAGAGACCACTCTAACAAATGGGACTTTGTTTAAATAAGCACTAATGCCTTAATACATCGATTAGCCATAACATTAAAAACCACCTACTTGTTTCTACACTCACTGCCCATTTTATCAGCTCCACTTACCATATAGAAGAATTTTGTGGTTCTACAATTACTGACTGTAGTCCATCTGTTTCTCTGCATACTTTGTTAGCCCCTTTTCATGCTGTTCTTCAATGGTCAGGACTCTCCCAGGACCACTACAGAGCAGGTATTATTTGGGTGGTGGATCATTCTCAGCACTGCAGTGACAATGACATGGTGGTGGTGTGTCAGTGTGTGTGTGCTTGTATGAGTGGATAAGACACATTAATGCTGATGGAGGTTTTAAACACCTCACTGTCACTGCTGGACTGAGAATAGTCCACCAACCAAAAACATCCAGCCAACAGTGCCCTGTGGGCAGCATCCTGTGACCACTGATGAAGATCTAGAAGATGACCAACTCAAACAGCAGCAATAGATGAGCGACCATCTCTGACTTTACATCTACAAGGTGGACCAACTAGGTAGGAGTGTCTAATAGGGTGGACAGTGAGTGGACACGGTATTTAAAAACTCCAGCAGTGCTGCTGTGTTTGATCTACTCATACCAGCATAACACACACTAACACACCACCACCATGTCAGTGTCACTGCAGTGCTGAGAATGATCCACCACCTAAATAATACCTGCTCTGTAGTGGTCCTGACTATTGAAGAACAGGGTGAAAGCATGTTAAAAAAAGGTATGCAGTCAGTAATTGTAGAACTACAAAGTGCTTCTATATGGTAAGTGAACCTGATAAAATGGACAGTGAGTGTAGAAACAAGGAGGTGGTTTTAATGTTATGGCTGATCAGTGTATTTTTTAAAGATCTGCATGTAGCAGTTTTGGTGAAGTTTGCCTAATCTAGGAAATACATGCATAATTGTCCAGCACCTCAGTATGATGCATATTAAAAACACCATCATTTAAGTCACATCTGCTAACAATTTCCAGTTGTAAATGTAATTTGATCGAATGTCTTTATTCAATTGCTTCACAGATTTGTTTTTGTAATATTACTCTGTTATATTGAAGGTAATAAAGTAAAATTATATGTCTTATACTTTTTTTATGTACTCATTTAGATCCTAGAAAACAGAGCTCCCACAAAAGGAATCATTTTCATTATTGTTGAAAGTTTATTGAATGCAGGAACATCTGCTGGCACTGAATTTGAAGATATATTTGAATCCTTTGTAGTGAAGCAGACTATCTTTTATTACTCAGTGTCACAGTGACCACGTATACTTTCATCTCTTGAAAGATTTTCAAGTTTCTTGTGTCTATGGCTCACCCTGGCCAGATTTAGTCTATATTTGGTCAGGATGGGCTTCTATGAAACATCACTGACAAATACAAGATATGGAGTCATTGTGTAGCTGTATATCCAGAAGCTTTATAAACACTTTGTTTGCTATTTAACAATGTTCCAGATAATATGCAATAAAGCTTTTTGTATATAATTTACATTTACGGCATTTAGCGGATGCTTTCATCTAAATCGACAGTACTGTAACAGTATATTGTCTAAGCAATTGAGGGTTAAGGGCCTCGCTTACGAGCCCAACAGTGATAACCTGGCAGTGGTGGGGCTTACATTTACATTTTTGACATTTAGCAGACGCTTTTATCCAAAGCGACTTACATTACAGTTACAGTATACAGCCTGAGCAATTGAAAGTTAAGGGCCTTGCTCAAGGGCCCAACAGTGACAACTTGGCAGTGGTGGGGCTTGAACCAGTGACCTTCTGATTACTAGTCCAGTACCTTAACCACTGTTGAACCAACAACCTTACGATTACTAGTCCAGTAACTTAACCACTAGGCTACAACTGTACAACTATAGTTTAATGAATTAGGCTAGGCTACAACTATAGAATTAAAACTATAAAGGTTAAAACCAATGATCATATGAATATCTTTTAAGGCCTCAACCCTTTAATTTTCACCAGAAATGTACAATGCTTTAATGTTCAGGATTTCTTCTCACATATCATTTCTTCTCACATATTATTTATTATACATTCATCCACATTCAGGATCACACTGAATATGAAACCTATCCCTAAAAGACTGGATGGATGAAGCTTTAGTCCATCACAGGGTAAAGAGCTGCTTACTCTGTCTGAACCAGATTTTATTTTTGTTAAGTCTGAGGAAAAGACTTCTGGCTTAAATGTAGCTGAGAACACGGTCATACACAGAGTGCAGATTTGATTTTGAATGGATCTAATTGCCATTTTTATCCATCAATCAATTACTTATTGAAGAAGTAAAACATGTTTTTAAGAGTTTTTTAAAGATGCATTAAAACTGAAAACTGAAAGCTCTTATTCACCATCCAGACTGTTATCAGCAACAATTTCAAAAGCCTGGGTCTGTCATGGTATAGGGTTGTGCCAATGCCCTTGGAAAAGGTCATTTAAATGTATGTGATAGCAGCATTAATGCAGAAAAGTACACTGAGATTTTAGAGCAACATATGCTGCTTTTCTATGAATGTCTATTTCTTTTTTCAACAAGGCAATACTGCAGACAGGCATGGCTGCAAAACAAGAGGGTACGGGTATTGGACTGGCCTGCCTGCAGTCCTGACCTGTCCTCAAAAGAAAATGTGTGGAAAACTTGAAAACGAAAAATACTTCAACAACGAGCCAGTACTGTTGCACATCTTAAGATGTGTTTGCAGGAAGAATGAGACAAAATAAAACCTGAAACACTAAATCACTTGGTATTCTTGTTGCCAAAACGTCTTTTAAGTGTGAATTTTTTTGGAATGTGTTGCAGACCTGAAATGCAGTAATAGATGTATATTAACAAATGAACTGAAGTTGAGCAGACAAAATGTGAAATATCTCAGGTTCAAACTGTCTGCAATGAAATAAAATCCTAAGAATATTCATGAGCAACTTATGACATGACATAAATCAGGGCAAGGGTATAAAACATTATCTAAGGCTTTAAATGCTCCGGGGACCACAATGACCTCAATAACTCTAAAATGGAAAAAGGTTGGCACAACCTCGAACCCTCCTTAAGTTGGCTGTCTGGCTAAATTGGTCCATCAGTCACTCAAAAAGAGCTCCAAATCTTGTTGGATGGACATCCATCTTTGCAGCACTCCATTAAACAAGGCTTCATGACACAGTGGCAAGGCAGAAGCCACTTTTGTGTATTATCCAGCCACCCATACTTTTACTTTTGTTCTTTCTTGCCCTAAACAACAGCCTTTTCATACTACTTTGCAAGTACTTGTTTCTGTAAACTGGTGAATTTGAAACCAATTCACTCTCCCTCACTTTCTTAACCGCTTATCCAATTATGGTCGCGGGAGGGTGCTGGAGCCTATCCCAGCTTTTCAATGGGCGCAAGGCACACAGTAACACCTTGGATGGGGCACCAGTCCATCGCAGGGCAGACACACATACACACACACACATACACTTATAGGGCAATTCAGTGTTTCCAATTAACCTGACTGCATGTTTTTTTAAACCGGAGCTCCTGAAGGAAACCCACACAGGCACGGGGAGAACATGCAAACTCCGCACAGAAAGGACCCAGACCGCCCTGCCTGGGGATCAAACCCAGGACCTTCTTGCTGTGAGGCGACAGTGCTATTCACTGAGCCACCGTGCCACCCTGAAACCAAATCAAATAATCGTGATATTTATAAGGTAATTTCTAAAATATTCCTACATGCATAAATGCTAACCACTCAAGCAGATCTTAATATTTGCTAATACCACCTGAGGTTAATATGGGACAGGGTTAATTCAAAAATTATTATCCTTAATAAAGTAGTCACATTCAAGATATCAAACTAATGAGATGTGCTACCCTGCTTGTAAATTAAGAACGAAGCTTTAATTTAATCTTTAACAATGATATGCAGTGGCAATGATTAAGATTAAGAGACAAAATGATCAACTGTGAAAAAGTTATAAATCCTTTCGAAAACGTGCATCATCTTTAACAGCAATAACTGGAACTTAATGACTTCTATAATTAAAAGCATTCTACACTGCTGTGGGAAAATGTGGTCAGACTGGTGAGTGTCTCATGACAGACCTGCCAAGTGTCACCCCACTTTATATTAAATAAATTACATTTTAGATTAGATTTTTTTAATAAGTATTTTTATTATTTTTCACATTGTTAAACTTGAATTATATTAGATATTTAAGAGTAAAACCCAAGCAGAACATGACTGTGGCTTAAAGCCCACACAGACAAAAGAAAGAAAAATAACCAAATAGACAAAGTGATAAAACACAAATAATAAAAAACAAACAAAACCACAGCCCGAAATTGAACAGTAGAACATACAAACAGGTGTCTGAATTACGGGAGCAGTAACACTGCACACCACAATATTTGCATATTGTCACAAATCCATCCAGCTCCTGGAGTGTTCCTATGTGCCATGCCCATTTCTCCGGTAGCACATAGTTGAGGAGGCTTTTGTTTGTCTATGCCTCCTCATTTTGATAGGTGTCCTGCTAATTAATCCACAGCTGCACCTTGTTTATGGGTAATGCTCAGGGAATTTAAGAAGGAATCTGAGGATCATCCAGTGGAGACTTGTCATGAGTTTGGTTTGGTTTGGTTTGGTTTGGTTTGGTTTGGTTTGGTTTGGTTTGGTATGGTATGGTATGGTATGGTATTCTTGCTTATTTTGGTTTGGTTTGGTATGCTTTGTCTAGTCCATTCTCTTGTTCATGCTTACTGTTAGTCTTGTTTAGTCTTGTTCATGTCTTGTGATTCGTCCGAGATCATGTTTAGCCTTAGCTTAGAATCTAGTATAGTTTCATATGTCTTGTGTGTTTAGATTAGCGTTAGCTGTTAGTGTAGCATAGTTTAGCTTTAGCATTGTTCATGGGTTTAGGATTAGCATTAGCATTTAGCTTAGGTTATGTGTTTGTCATGTCTCGTCTTGTGAACCCCTTGTCCTGTTTGTGTAACCTTGTCTTGTTATTATGAAACTTCTTGTAAACATCTCTGCATGTGTGTCCGCCCCTCTTGTCAGCTCAGCTCAATCGTTACACATAATTTTGTATTTACACTTACTGAATTATTTCTAAATGATAAGTAAAAAAAATGTCAGTATAAGAGGTGTGGGTGGACTGCCTAAAATTACATCTGCAAATAATGGCATTATACTGCAAGGTGGATTGCATGTTGAAATGACTCCGAGACAAAGAAAATGGCAAATTAACAGCAAGGGTATTGAATCAGGATTATGCTCCTTTGTCTAGTAAAATACACTACACATCTAAACAGTATGTATTACCTCATATTCTGACATTCAAAATGTATAAACCTAAGGTTGAACAAAGATAACCCTACCACCTAATCATTTTCTGATGTTTTTCAACATATATTTTGGTATGAGGAGTCAATTACAATTACAATTGAAATACAATTTCCTTGCCATGTTTGCCAATAATGTTGCCAATAATAAAGGTTGGTTCATCTAGTATATACTGTATAACTCAGTCTATCTTCTAGTTCTCTCTCATATTTCCTTTTTGTTTGGTTAAGGGAATTAGATTCTCATGGTTATTTCACTGTCATATAGGTCTAGAGGGAATCCAAGCAGAGTGTGAATACCAATTATTTTGGAATAAGTCTAAATATATCCGGAGATTTACAGCAGTGTGAAAAAGTATTTGCTCTTTTTTCCAGTTGCCTCTGTTAGTGCTTAGTTGTCCTAATGAATGATTTCAGATCATGAAACAAACAAAAATCCTTGCATCATTCTTAACAGCAATGAAACTACATGACTTCTATAATTTAAAAGTATTTTCCATTGCTGTGGAAAAATTTGTCATGGGGTGGTAAGTGCCTTATATCAGAGTTGCCAAGTGTCACCACAGAGTGAAACCAAGGCAGAACAATACTGTGGCTTAAATGCCACAAACAAAAAAAAAGAAAAATAACTAAATAAACAAAATAATAAAACACAAGAAATAAAAACTTAACAAGACCACTGCGGAAGTGAAACTCACTGCGAAAGAAGAACAGACACTACACACCATGTAACGTTTGGGTACAACTCCACCAGCTACTCGGTTCACCAGTAATTAACAACCAAAATGCTCACCAGAGGAACCAAACAGTGAAACTCAGAAAGCCAGTAGCATGATAAATATGCAGTAATAAAAGAAAATCAGGAAAAGGGGTCGAATAGTTCTTTGAGCATCCTACCTAGGCAGAATCTTTGTCAACAAGGTTTTTTTTCCCCCAAAGTTTTTGATTTTATTACAGACTGTACACATATGTCTGATCTTTGAACTGTATATGTATTTTGTATGTATTTACTGTTCAACATTTACTTGTCTGTGGATGTCTCTGTTGTCACAAGGGAGTCCTACAAACTATCAAAGAACTTGCTAAATTGCTTCAGATATTAGGCAGTGTCACAATTTCATATCTACTTAATGTTATTGTAATCTACACTGATAGAGAGGCATAACATTATGACCACCTTCTTAATATTGTGTTGGTTCCCCTTTTGCTGCCAAAACAACCCTGACCCATCAAGGCATAAACTTCACTAGACCCCTGAAGGTGTGCTGTGGTATCTGGCACCAAGATGTTAGCAGCAGATCCTTTAACTCCTGTAAGTTGTGAGGTGGGGCCTCCATGGATCGGACTTGTCTGTCCAGCACATCCCACAGATGCTCGATTGGATTGAGATCCGGGGAATTTGGAGGCCAAGACAACACCTCAAACTCATTGTTGTGCTCCTCAGACCATTCGTGAACCATTTTTGCTTTGTGGCAGAGCGCATTATCCTGCTGAAAAAGGGCACAGCCATCAGGGAATACTGTTTTCATCAAAGGGTGTACATGGTCTGCAACAATGCTTAGGTTGGTGGTACAAGACAAAGTAACGTCCACATGGATGGCAGGACACAAGGTTTCCCAGCAGAACGCTGCCCAAAGCATCACACTGCCTCTGCCTCTTCATGCCTTTCGTGATGAAGAGATAATCAGTGTTATTCACTTTACCTGGCAGTGGTCGTAATGTTATGCGTGGTTGGTGTAGTTTATCTCATTTTGAGATATTTTGTCCATAGTTCTGGTACCCCATATAACATAATAATAATAATGATAATATTTTGGGATTACACAGTTACTGAAAATGAAAATAAAAGACATAGATTAATAGTTTGAACTTCAATGATAACTTCAATGTTTCTGTCAACATAAAGAAATACTCCTGCTGCACTGTTATTATAGATTGTACAAACATATCTATTTTTCCACCTTTTCCAAACTCCTTTCCACTCTCTGCACCTAATGTTCTATCGCTCATCTCACACTGCAGTCTTCTGTCTCCAAGTCCCCAATTCAAGTCTCTCATAAATGCTTCTCTGACAAATCTCACCTTGTGTTATTTTTCACTACTATCTCTGTCCACTTTTCCTATTTTCATTTTCACCCTCTTGTTAGGATGCTTGGCTTGCCATATTTTTCTCCTGGTAATTGACTAATTTTTACTTACCTCTGACTTCAGCTGATCTGTTTATTGCTTCCTTCTCAGTCAGCTGCTACACACCTCCTGTTTCTAAATTGGACAAGTCATCTATCACCTAGACATGTGTCTGATGGGTTAACAGATTGATCTCCCATGTAGTGTGTGTGTTGTGTTGATGTTGCAATGGTTTTCTTGCTATGTTTGTGAGGACATGATATTAAAAACATGAAGAAATATTGCTTGTTCTTACAAACAAACATACATGTTTCAAAACTAAATAATACTGTGATTTTAAACAAGTGATGTCAACAGGTGATTGTAATCATGATTTGGCACAAAAGCAGTATCCACGGGAAGCAAAGACAGGCAGAAAGTCAACAAATGAGTGAAAAAATATGTAAATGCAACAAAATGTATTCAAAATGCAACCGAAATACAGCAGAATGTATTGTACACCGACCAAGCATAACATTATGACTACTGAGAGGTGAAGTGAATAACACTGATTATCTCTTCATTAGGCACCTGTTAGTGGGTGGGATATATTAGGCAGCAAGTGAACATTTATCCTCAAAGTTGATGTGTTAGAAGCAGGAAAAATGATCAAGCGTAAGGATTTGAGCGAGTTTGACAAGGGCCAAATTGTGATGGCTAGATGACTGGGTCAGAGCATCTCCAAAACTGCAGCTCTTGTGGGGTGTTCCTGGTCTGCAGTGGTCAGTATCTATCAATAGTGGTCCAAGGAAGGAACAGTGGTAAACCGGCGACAGGGTTATGGACGGCCAAGGCTTACTGATGCACAAGGGGAGCGAAGGCTGGTCCGTGTGGTCCGATCCAACAGACGAGCTACTGTAGCTCAAATTGCTGATGAAGTTAATGCTGGTTCTGATAGAAAGGTGTCAGAATACACAGTGCATCACAGTTTGTTGCATATGGGGCTGCAAAAGGGGGACCAACACAATGTTAGGAAGGTGGTCATAATTTATGCTAGATCGGTGTATATCGGCATTCATTGGCAGACTGTTTGAAAGGCTGTTTGAAGCGAAGAGGCAAAAAAAATAAAAAGAGAACCTACTGCACAACATGGTGCTTCACCAGCACACAAAAAGCTATGATACACCATTCATGACACAATTCATTCTTTATTAGGATTAATGTTACATTATTAAGCAATCTAGATTACACAGGGAACTATAAACCTTTAAAATATTTACTTCACAAACATCTCTGAAGTAAAACACAGAGGGAACTATTAAAATTTGTTTCACAAGCACCTAAACACAGACATAATGTCAACGAGAAAACTATAACTTGGGAGTTTAGTAGTCAAGAAAGGGAGATGGTGGGTGGTGGAGTCATAGCAGCATTCTTTTTCTGGCTGTGTGTTTATACAGTGGATATAAAAATGTCTACACACCTCTGTAAAATGCCAGGTTTTTGTGATGTATAAAATGAGACCAAGATAAATAATTTCAGATTGAATTTCACAATTCATAATCTATGTACAGTAGTTTATTTGAAAAACAAACTGAAATTGTTAAGAGGGTATAAAGACTTATAATTAGGGATGTGGTTGTGTTTAGAATTAACAATTCACATTCAAACTCAAACACCATACCTACAGTGAAGCATGGTGGTGGCAGCATTATGCATTGAGTCCGTTTTTCTTTGGCTGTAACTGGGGCTTTAGTCAATGTGGAAAGAATTATGAGCAGTTCCAAATATCTGTCAACTTTGGCACAAAATCTTGAGGCCTCTGCTAAAGCTAAAGAGCATTTTTCCTTCAGCACAACAACCCAAAGCATACCTCCACACCAACAAAAGAATGGCTTCACCAGAAGAAGATCAAAGTTTTGGAATGGCCCAGACCTGAATCCAATTGAAAAAAATTGGGGTGACCTGAAGAGCACAGGGGATTCCCTCACAATTTGACAGATTTGGAGTGCTTTTGTAAGGAATCATTTATTAGAAGAAAGGTACTTGTAGCAAATGTCAAGTTTGCCCTATTTTGATGGCACCAAATTACATTTTCTGTCTACTACTATGTGAAGGGCTGCCAAAATGGCTATTTGTCTTGTTTTTGCCCCTCTAAAAGGCAGTTTAGCAAAGTTTTTTTAACCATGGGGGCACCAGGGGGCAGTCACTCCCTCCGACCACTGTCAAGTCAAGATGTGCCATGCTGATAAACTCTTACCCTAAAAGATTGAGTGCTGTCATAGAATCAAAAGGTGCTTCAACAAAGTATTAGTTCAAGTGTGTGCATATTTATGCAACCACATTATTTTAGTTTCTTTTTTTATATTTTGTTTATGCATTTTCTCCCGACTTCTTAGCGCGTCCAATTGCCCGATTGCATCATGCTTCCTCTCCACTAATGCCGACCCCCACTCTGATTTGAGGAAAACTAAGCTAACCCACGTCCCCTCCGACACGTGGGCAGCAGCCGTATACATTTTGTCACCTACACTAGGTGAGTGCATATAAGCGAATCAGCCTTGTGTAGAGACACACCCTGATGAGAGACACACCCTGATGCGCACTCTTTCCCCGCCTCAATCAGGTGGAGGCGCCATCAATCAGCCAGCAGAGGTGGTAGAGCATCAGTCACAAGGAGTCCCTATCCGGCTTAATACCCCACCCCTATATGAACAACAGGCCAATCGTTGTTCATGTGGCCGCTCAGCCCAGCCGGATGGAAGAGCTGAGATTCGATACAATGTATTTGAAATCCCAGCTCTGGTGCACTAGTGTGTGTTTTTACCGCTGTGCCACCTGAGCGGCCATTATTTTAGTTTCTTGAATGTTTGAATTGTACCAGTTAAAGATCACATGAAAGGTTGAAAGAAGAGGTCTGATTTTCTACATCACAAAAATGTGCCATTTAACAGGGCTGTGTTGACTTTTTATATTCACTGTAAATGTCAGTGACCTTATTACTGTCAACTAGGATATCCCTCTCAATATCAGCAGCAAATGATCGTAAAGCCTTCTTTCCCCACATAGGTTTCTGATCTGGGTTTTACTTAACTTCAGTTTAGAAAATAAACACTCTACTGAAGCAGTTGTCACTTGGATTATAGAATATGTTCTGAGGAGTGTAGTCAGATTAGACTAAATTGATTTCAAATGTTTATCTTTAAGGCACCTTAGCACAGCTTTGACATTGCTGGATGGGAGAGCATATGATGAGTGGAATACCTTGAGTTTGAGGACAGAATTTTCTTTCTCCACTCCACATCATAAAATTTGTGACAGATAGGGCAACTCGGTCATTTATCATGTCCTTCCAGTGACTTAAGATGGTAATGCTTCTCAAAATCTTATAAAAAGTATGTAGCACCAGGTGGCGCAGCGGTAAAAACACACGCTGGAACCAGAGCTGGGATCTCGAAAACATTGTATCGAATCTCAGCTCTGCCTACCGGTTAAGGCTGAGCGGCCACATGAACAACGATTGGCCTGTTGTTCAGATTTGGGCGGGACTAAGCCAGATGGGGTCTCTCTCCCATGACTGGTGCAATTATGACCTCTACTGGCTGATTGATGGCACCTGCACAGAGATGAGAAAAGCGTGCTCTCAGGGTGTGTCCTCTCCGTACACAACGCCGAGCTGCACTGGTCAAAGTGCAGGTGAAAAAATGAATACGGCATGCTGCCCACGTGTTGGAGGGGGCGTGGGTTAGCTTTGATCTCCTCAATCAGAGCAGGGATCGGCATTGGTGGAGAGGAAGCATGACGCAATTGGGCAATTGGACACGCTAAAAAGGGGAGAAAATGCATAAACAAAAAAAAAACTAAAAAAATGTATGTAGCACCCTACATAGACTCTCGTTACGGCACCCACTTGAAGAAAGCCTGCCATAGAGGACAGGTAGTACGGGAGACTGTAGAATAGAAAATTAATATAAAGCCTTTATTTGTCAAATATACTGTACATATACAATGAAATTCTTTCTCCACGTATCCCAGGGTCAGGCATTGTATGTTGCCCCTGGAGCAGAGAGGATTAAGGACCTTGCTCATGTGCCCAACAGTGGCTGAATGGCAGAGCTGGGATTCAAACTTTCAACCTTTCAGTTGATAGCCCCAAGCTCTACCCACTATGTAACCACTGTCCCTTTGTTGGCTACTTTTAGGGCCCTGTAACGCTTTATGGGCTATGATTAGACAAGAGGGGGCAGACACACACGCAGATGTAATTAATAAAGTTTAATAAAAACCAAAATACAACAGACAAGTATAAACAAGACAAGACAAACACATGACCTATGCTAAATGCTAAACACGAAACAGGAACTAAACCCTAAGCTAAGCTAATTTAATCTAAACATACATTAAGTAAGCTAAGCGCTAAACATGAACTAAGCTAAATAAGAACAAACAGGAACTAAGAGCTAAACAGGACTGAACAGACTAAGGCAAAAGTGAACTAACAAAGACGAAGGCTAAACAGAGCTAAATAGGGCTAACAGAACTAAACTGGGCTAAACAGGACTAGACAGAGCAAACAAACAAAGGTTAAGGGAAAGGCTAACAGACAATGGCAAAAGCAAGGCAAGGATGAGACAAACAGAAGACAAAACAAGGCATGAACATTAACACTAAGACAGAAGCTAACAGGGCTAACAAAACAAACTAAACAAACCAAAACATTCAAAGGCAAAGCTTAACTGACGGACTGACGGACGGACGGACAATCAAATGCAAAGTAATGCATTGCAACTCAAACTGACAGAATCAAAACAGAGTTCAAGAGCAAATCCAGACTCAAAACAGAGTTCAAGGCAAATTAGTCCTCCTAGTCTCCTTAAATACCCTCAGCTTAAACAAGTTCAGCTGTGCCTAATTAGCTGGAGACCAATCAGAAAATGGGTGTTGGCTGGAGACTGAGAGTGGAGAGAGGGAGAGAGAGGCGTGGCACATAGGCACTCTCCAGGAGTGATTCAAGGAACAAAGGGGCTGAATTCGTAACAGGCCCTGCAACTCATTTTCTTCAGTGAGTTTTTTTCTTTCTTTATCATGTTTTCTTACTTGGAAGTTCATCTAAAATGACACTTCTTTTATAAGCAGAAAGGCACCTGCAGGATACATCTAAGTCCTATTTTAAGAGTATCACATTGTATCACATTTTCTCCACTGGAGGGGCATCAATTAGGAAACTTCCCCACATTCTCATGCATGTAGAATCACCCTTTACATCACTACATCACATTTTATACATTGTTAGGGCACCACTTTATTAGAGCAGCACCCAATTGGGCACTTCAGCATGTTTTCTGACCTGTAAGTAGTACCCTGTACAGCACTGCATCCCATTCTCTTGGGACACTGTCAGGTAAAGGCATAGAATGCACTTTACAATGGCACCCTTTTCTATTGTAAGAGCACCTGTTAAGAGAAAATATTGAATTTTCTTGCTCTAGAGGGCATATCATAATTTATTGCAAGAAAGGCACTTGTAGGAAATGTCAAGTTTATCCTATTATGAGAGGCACTTGGCATATTTTTTTCCCAAGTGAAGGGCAGCCAAATTGGCTCTTTGTCTTGTTTTGCCACTCTAGAAGGCAGTTTAGTAAAGCTTTTTTAACCATGAGGGCACAAGGGGGCAATTATCCCCCTCCTGACCCCTCGAGTCTGCCAGCGTCTGCATATGTTCTTTATGTGTTTGGTCTTTCAAACTGTTTTCTAGAATCTTCTCGTTTTGTCCCTGGTTCACTGTCACTTGTCCCTACTGATTTTAGACACTCACACACAGGCCCAGGGGAGATCATTATCACCTCCACCTGCCAACAGTCTCCCTCTACCTATTGCTATCTCTCTCTCTCTCTTGCTCTCTCTCATTACTGTAAAGGACCATAAAGTTATGTTTGTGTGTGAATTTGTCACTGTCAGTGACTGTTGCAGGTTGATTTGGTTGATTCTGATTGATTTAAGGTGAGACTGGTCCTCTCTCTCTGTCTTTCTTAATTCAATTCAATTCACACTGGCATTTTCATATTCAGTTACAGTATAATAATAATAATAATAATAATAATAATAATAACAGTAATAAGTAACATTAAAGAGATTATTTAAAACAGTAGAGAAACATTTAGAACATTAGGGAAAACAGGACAATTATTCATATCGTGTGTGTGTGTGTGAGAGAGAGCGCTGTGTTTGTGTGGGTCCCTCACTGTCCTCATATTGTGTATATTAAGTGCAGCTTTCTCTCTGTTCTCCTAACAGAGCAGGCAGTTTGTCTATACGAGAGAGAGGATTAAACTGGGGGTGCAGCTTATTACATTTTATAAAGCAGATTTTTCATAACTGTTCATGTTTTTTACATTATGTAAGAAAGTGCAACTCTGTCTCCACACCGCTGCTGTTGCACTGGTGGCAGAGTCGCTCTTGTACACACACACACACACACACACACACACACACACACACATACACACACATACACACACACACACACACGAGACATGACCATAACACTTAGCTGTCAAAACAAAAGCCTGTCACACTGAAGTAGCAGTCTGCTCTAAAACACAAAAACACAGACACACACACATACACACACAGCTGTGGCAATACAAATAAGTGGCAATAACAACCACATTATCATGCACTACATAAAGCCGCTTCAGATGAGTGTAATGATTATAGGAAAGTCGCCGTTTCTCACCTGATCTCACAGAGAAAAAAACTCTCATCAAAAAAAAAAAATTATTTTAACAAAACCAAATGTGCCACAATTACTGGCACCTCAATAAAAAATCTGAAAAATGTAATTGCAAAAAGCATCTTACATTTATAGTTTAAGTTAAACTGAGTCTACATTTTTAAGTAGTAAGCAGTAATCCATGACCTCCTGATTTACTGTACTAGTATAGTAAATAAATATATACACCAATCAAACATAAAATTATGACCACCTCCTTGTTTCTACACTCACTGTCCATTTTATCAGCTTTACTTACCATATAGAAGCACTTTGTAGTTCTACAATTACTGACTGTAGTCCATCTGTTTCTCTACATTCCTTTTTAGCCTGCTTTCACACTGTTCTTCAATGGTCAGGACGCCCACAGAGCAGGTATTATTTAGGTGGTGGATCATTCTCAGCACTGCAGTGACAATGACATGGTGGTGGTGTGTTAGTGTGTGTTGTGCTGGTATGAGTGGATCAGACACAGCGGCGCTGCTGGAGTTTTTAAATACCGTGTCCACTCACTGTCCACTCTATTAGACACTCCTACCTAGTTGGTCCACCTTGTAGATGTAAAGTCAGAGATGATCGCTCATCTATTGCTGCTGTTTGAGTTGGTCATCTTCTAGACCTTCATCAGTGGTCACAGGACGCTGCCCACGGGGCGCTGTTGGCTGGATATTGTTTTGGTTGGTGGACTATTCTCAGTTCAGCAGTGACAGTGAGTTGTTTAAAACTCCATCAGCGCTGCTGTGTCTGATCCACTCATACCAGCACAACACACACTAACACACCACCACCATGTCAGTGTCACTGCAGTGCTGAGAATGATCCAACACCCAAATAATACCTGCTCTGTAGTGGTCCTGGGAGAGTCCTGACCATTGAAGAACAGAGTGAAAGCAGACTAAAAAGGTATGTAGAGTAACAAATGTACTACATTCAGTATATATATATATATATATATATATATGGGTCATTCTACAGTATAATTTGGGGTACATTTCACATCACCAAAAAGTACAAAAACAATGTTCTTTCTCAACAGAACAATCAGTGGTTCAAGTTAATATATTCCTTTAGTGTAACATATCCACTAGTTGCAAAGCTTAAACATAATTATTTTTTATTTTATTTAAAAGGGCAAGTAGATGTAGCCTACTAGGTAACTTAGTTGACAGGTAACATAGTTGACAATTTCCCTATTTTGACCCATAACTTCAGTGGTAGAATTTGAACATACATTTGAATTAAAATTATTAAAAATTTTTAACCATAACAATGTATGTAACATAGTTGACGGTCAATTAATATACTCATTGACAATGTTCTATTATAGATAAAATATTTTTAAAAATAAGAGAACATTCACCACAGTTTGTTCAATATACCCTCCACAGAGAAAAATTATATCATGTAATGCTGGTCACATAGTTTTAGAACAAACCATTTTTGAGTTGCTGAGTGGAGTTCTGTTAGTAACATAGTTGACAGAACTTTTGCGGACAATAATAAATAAATATATTTAAATTATTTAAAAGAGAAACTCAATTTAAAAAATATTATTTTTCTTTAGTATTTAAACTATTGAAATAAATAAAAAAATAGATGTTGTTGCCCTTAATAATTTTATTCATTATTTTGAAACCAAGGCACCCTCAACTTAAAAAACGGACACAGCTAAAACTGTTCATTTAGGAACATCATGACAAATTTCAAGCTAATTGAAGCATAGGATGCACATAATGTTTTTGTGATATTACATGTTTTCCATTAATAGGTAAAATATGACATTTTTAAAGAAAATAGTTAGAATAAATATAATTATTATCATTGGACATGGAATGTACCCCAAATTATAGAATGACTCATATACATATATATATAAGGTGACATCTTAAGAACTTAGTATAGCCAATCAGCCTACCTGCATGTTTCTGTGAGAAGGACAAAAATGAAGTACCCTGAGGAAACCCATGCAAAGCTTGGGGAGCATGTTGAGCATGTTTTCACAGGCAGTAATACAGGGCAAGGTTCAAACCCTGATCTGTACGTCTCTGGCGCTGTTTAGCACAGACACTAGCCTCTGTGCCAACATGCTGCCCTTGAGTTGTACTCCATGTCCTTTGAGTACATAAACACTGTAAATAGATGCCATACTGCCATCTGGTGCTGACAATGACGTTCCTTATGGCAAGTTGTTCAACTCCACTTCTCTACTAAGTACTCCATGATCCAAACAGACCTGATCCCTTTCATTAAGGGTTTGGTGTGGTTGAGTGGGGGGTGGGGAAGTGAGCAAGTGTTCACCCACCTTTGTTATATATACACTTCAAATTTGCACACCTAGTCCTTTGAATTTGTACTTATAAACATAAAAGTATGTATTTTAAGCATACAAAACACATTTTTAGAATGAACAAAAAAAAGAAAGATTATTTAGTCTCTATATTAATGTACACAATGTGTCTAAAAGTATGTGGACAACTGTCCTGGTTTTTGAGCTTAGGTGGTTTAGCCATTTCCATAGCAAATATTTCCAATGTAAAATAAATAAATAAATAAATGGATATACTACTACTCCTAATAATAATAATAATAATTATAATAATAATAATAATAATAATAATAATAATAATAATAATAAATTACCCTTTTTTTGCAGTTTTTCCAAATTTTCCTCCCAATCCAGTCATATCCAATTACCCGATTGCATGCTTCTTCTCTACTGATGTTGATCTCCTTTCTGGTTGAGGAGAGCCGAGACTGACACACGCCCCCTCCGACACATGCCCCGATCCCTTGTCTCTGTGCAGGTGCCAACAATCAGCCATCAGAGATCGTAATTGCATCAGTTATAAGGTCCCGTCCATCACCCCCCTTTAACCACAGCCAATCGCTGTTCATGTAGGCGCCCAGCCTGCCGAATGGCAGGGCTGAGTTTCGAACCGACGAGTTCGAAATGTCAGCTCCGGTGTGCTAGCGTGTTTTTACATCTGCGCCACCTGAGCGCCCATTTTTTTCATTTTTTAATTGATATTTACCCCTAGTAATGTCTCACTGTATTCTGAGATTAAAGCATATATCATACAGTCTATCTTTTCTGTATTATATGTTAATAAACTACACTATATGGCAAAATGTTTGTGAAATCTCATAGACCTTGAGCAAAATAATGCAACTGCTGCTGTAACAGCCTCCATTCCTCTGAGAGGACTGAGGTTTAGATAACTTTGTCTGTTTTGACTGCTGTCTAGTAAACTGTGACTACTCTGGAAAATGTTTCACACATCTAGAGCCAAGCTCTGACATAGCACATGGAAGTGTAAACCTTGAGTGCCGTTGCTATAGACAACTTTCAAGTGAGGACAGATGAGTTTATGTGCTATGTCCTTTAGCCCTCTGTGGTCAAATCCAGGTTGGAAAAATAAGATACACAATACAATCAGTGTTTCATTTCATTTCTTCTTTACTTTTCTTTTCCCTGAATGGGAACTAGGTCTTTGACTAGGGTTTTTGACTTGGCCATTCCTAGTTTTTTGTTTGTCCACTTGAATGACAATTTGCTGGTTTGTTTGAGATTGCTTTCTTATTTCATGACCCATTTTCGGCCCAGGTTAGGTTGCAAGCCAGATTGCCTTACAATTGTTTCAAGAACATTCAAGTATAAAGTGGTGTTCTTAATGAATGCTAGGTTTCTACAAGGTTTTGTAGATCAACATCCCTTCACCACCACGCTTGACAGTTGTTATCAGGTAATAGTGGTGATATACTGTGTTTGGTTTTTGATCTGTGCATGATAACCAAACATCTCGACCTTAGACTTATCAGCTATGGTCTTGTTTTGAGAGAAGTGGCTTTTTCCAAACCATCTTGGGATGAAAGCCAATTGTTTGGTCTAATTGTGGTGTCATGAGCATTAATATGTATTGTTCTGTGCTTACAAATGCCTGAAGGTCACATGATGTAGCACTCTTTTTTTATATCTATAAGCAATAAATGGGCTAACCCTTGGTTTAATGTGCTGGAAAGCCCACTTTTGGCTCTTCATATGTAAACAACCCATCTCACTATAAAATGCTGAAATTTAAATTAATTAAATATGATTTTAGATTGCTTGTCTGGGGTAATTTATGATCTTTTATTTGTGTGTGATGCAGACACACAACTAAATGCATCCAAACTGCTTTTTTTATAGAAATACAGCAGTACCTTGTAACTCAACGTCCCCTAAACTCAAAATCTTTGAAACTCAACCCCCTTCATCGAGAAATTTGTACGCTTAAACTCAACTTTTCCCTTAAACTCAATGTGTTCAGTTTGTTTTACTTTTTATTTATTTACTAAAACGTCATCAAAGTGTGCATATGAGACAAATCTGCATTTGTGAGGAATAACCAGTCTGAAAGCTTCCACATGTATCTGTGTTTAGCTGGATTTTCCTCCTGTTTTACTTTTAAACTTGTGTTATAGCTCGGGGTTCTGAGACATTGTAAGAATCAGCTTTTTGTTTCAGTGTTTTTTATATTATATTATATTTGTGTTATTTTTAGTGTATAAGTGTCGAAAACAACCTCATTATTTTACATTAGCCTAAAATACTGTATATGCAGTTCCACAGGACCATGAAACGCATTAACAGGTTTCCCATACATCCTTATGGGAAAAAATACCTTGAAACTCAACGTCTTTTAAACTCAAAGCCAGTCCCAGAACCGACTGACGTTAAGTTTCAAGGTACCACTGTTCTTGATGACTCATTAAACTTGTGCAATTGATTATTTACCCCTGCTAATTTCTCTCTTTAAGACTGGTAGGTAGCAGGAAGGGCATACTTTTACACCACCTGGTTTCTGAATGTTGGTTTACTTAAAAAATCAGTTGTGCGATTATTTCTCAACTGAGGTTATTTGGTAATAGAAGTTGGTAATGACCCTATAATTATTACTTAGGCCATGATAAATACAAGCAGTATTTTCACAAAAGCTGGGACACTTTGTAAAAACAAGAATCTCTAATTGGTTAATGCTTTTGAATCTTTATTTTACTGACAAAAGAAAAAGATTTTCACTGACCAACTTCAGTGTATTTTAAATATAAACAAACTTAGAATTCAATACCATTGGGTTACATTGTTGTGCACCATTGAGAATATTAAGCTGATTTTCTTTTTTATCCTGGTCAGGGTCGAAAAACACTGGGAGCAAGATTGCTTTAGACATAGCCAATTATATCTGTGTATAGCAGCGGTGGGCTAGCATAACAGACCGCTGTGCCACCTGAGCACTCAATATAGCTCATTATTAAATTATACTGATTCTCCTCTTCATGATGCACCATACATTTTCAGTAGGAGACAGATCTGGACTGCAGGCAGGCCAGTCAAGCACACACTCTCTGTGTTACTAAAGCCACACTGTTGTAGCTTGTGCATAATAATAATAATAACAATAACAATACATCTCTATTCCAACGGCATATCTCCCATGACTTGAGCACTAAACCATGACAGATGTTGGCTTTTGCACCTTTTACTAATATCCTTTTCTAGCTCAGCTAACTTATCTAACCATCTTTTGATCCATCTAAGATTAGCTTGGGTGCAAAGAACTTGGTGACATTTCTGAATATAACTCAAGTATGGCATTCTCACTGTGTGAGAGATTTTACAGTTGCATTACTTTACGCAGCAGCAACTGTGTTAAATGAAAATGGTTTTCCAAAACACCTTTAAGCCCCCGTGGCTACATATATATACACCGATCAGGCATAACATTAAAACCACCTCCTTGTTTCTACACTCACTGTCCATTTTATCAGCTCCACTTACCATATAAAAGCACTTTGTAGTTCTACAATTACTGTCTGTCCATCTGTTTCTTTACATACATTTTTAGCCCCCTTTCAAGCTGTTCTTCAATGGTCAGCACCACCGGACCCCACAGAGCAGGTATTATTTGGGTGGTGGATCATTCTCAGCACTACAGTGACACTGACATGGTGGTGGTGTGTTAGTGTGTGTTGTGCTGGTATGAGTGGATCAGACACAGCAGCGCTTAAGGTTTTTTTTAAACACCTCACTGTCACTGCTGGACTGAGAGTAGTCCACCAACCAAAAATATCCAGCCAACAGCTCCCCATTGACAGCGTCCTGTGAACACTGATAAAGGTCTAGAAGATGACCAGATCAAACAGCAGCAATAGATGAGCAATTGCCTCTGACTTTACATCTACAAGGTGGACCAACTAGGTAGGAGTGTCTAATAGAGTGGACAGTGAGTGAACACGGTATTTGAAAACTCCAGCAGTGCTGCAGTGTCTGATCCACTCATACCAGCACAACAAAAAACATTTCCTTGTTCTTTTGTCAGCCAAATACGGGTTCAATGGAACTATCAAATCACATTATCTTGTTTTGATTGCATTTTGATTGCATGTTTCCGGATATGTGGTTTGTAATACCATTATAAAATTAATAGAATTAAAGTGTAATATTTCCCTGTTATTTTATACATCCATTTAGTGAATATTTGTCTTTGCATCCAAACAGTGACTGCCAGCAAGATTTAAAGTCTGATTACCAGGTGACTTTGTGGGTCTGCAAAATAAAAAGCACTTCTCTAATAGGTCCAAACTTTCAGAAAGTTGTATCAGGTTGCTTTAGCAACAAAGCTTTTACCATTTGTCCCCACTGGCCTTAAACTGGCTAAATTTATCATCAGTGGGATAAAATATTTATGACAAAGCATTCAGGCTGCCTGACAGTGTCAAACTCTGTGGGCAACACTTCTAAACCTAGCTATTTCAGATAAAATTACATCCGACTGCCAGACTGTCATCCTGAACACAATCGATTGATTAAATTTGGTCTCACAAAAGATGTTGGAGACCTAAAAAGGAAGGTTGAAATCAATAGTTCCTTTTAAGCTCCTCTCTGGTGGCAGATCAGAAGCAGTGGGTGTCATTTCCCCACTTTTTAACTTTACATTAGCAACTGATAATGAAGTCCAAAGGAGTGTAACCATGGCTACATGAACAGGGTTTTAAGGGTGGCTTGTCGGCCAGTGGCTTGAAGGGATTGCAATTGCTGGCAGAATGAGTCTTTAATCAGCATGCTAATTTCACCTGCAGAGATCAAAACTAAAGCAAGCAAGCACGACCACAATTAGGATTAAATGCCCAGGCAAATATATTCTCTTGATTGCTTGAAAAGACTCTCGAAATGAGCAGAGATAGCCCAGAGATAGCCAGTGAGTGGTGGTGTAAGTCTGAACCTTTTAATGAATCATGAGAGGAGTATGAGGAAGTAGTCTTTGGTGTCAATTATCATTTTAAATCCTGGTTTCATGGTTTCTTTAAAAAATAGTTAGTCATGCCATAATAAGTGTCACTAGTTCACTGGCTGAAAGTATGTGGACACCATTATCAAGTAGTTTACATATTGCTAACAGCCAGGTTTACTGTAGCTAAAATAACTCAAGTCGGGTTTTAACAAAGCAGGTGAAAGAGTTGGACCTAGCCAACAAATTAAATGGTTTACATTCGATTGTGTTCTATCCAGTTTAGTAGAGAAAAATATACACTGATCAGCCATAACATTAAAACCACCTCCTTGTTTCTACACTCACTGTCCATTTTATCAGCTCCACTTACCATATAGAAGCACTTTGTAGTTCTACAATTACTGACTGTAGTCCATCTGTTTCTCTGCATGCTTTGTTAGCCCCGTTTCATGCTGTTCTTCAATGGTCACGACTCTCCCAGGACCACTACAAAGCAGGTTTTATTTAGGTAATGGATGATTTTCAGCACTGCAGTGACATTGACATGGTGGTGGTGTGTTAGTGTGTGTTGTGCTGGTATGAGTGGATAAGACACAGCAATGCTGATGGAGTTTTAAACACCTCACTGTCACTGCTGGACTGAGAATAGTCCACCAACCAAAAACATCCAGCCAACAGTGCCCCATGGGCAGCTCCCTGTGACTGATGAAGGTCTAGAAGATGACCAACTCAAACAGCAGCAATACATGAGCGGTCACCTTTGACTTTACATCTACAAGGTGACCCAACTAGGTAGGAGGGTCTAATAGAGTGGACAGTGAGTGGACACTGTATTTAACTCCAGCAGCACTGCTGTGTCTGATCCACTCATACCAGCACAACACACACTAACACACCACCACCATGTCATTGTCACTGCAGTGCTGAGACTGATCCACCTAAATAATACCTGCTCTGTGGGAGTCCTGACCATTGAAGAACAGGGTGAAAGCAGGCTAAAAAATTATGTAGAGAAACAGATGGACTACAGTCAGTAATTGTAGAACTACAAAGTGCTTCTATATGGTAAGTGAAGCTGATAAAATAGACAGTAAGTGTAGAAACAAGGAGGTGGTTTTAAAGATATGGCTGATCAGTGTAAATGTAAATGCTAGTCCAATTGTAATTAATTGTAATGGTAAGAACTCTAAACCCTGTATCATGAAAAGGAGAATCAGACAACAGTGACCACAGTGACGGCAGCTGTTTATATTCAAGAGAATTAAAAAATCACATATTTTTATTGCACTTTTAGGAAAATGGGGGTTTTACTACAAACTAAAGAAAACCAGGTACAAATACTGTATTAGTATTTGTTTCTGTTATTCAGTATGTTTTACCATTGCTTTATTCGCTTCATTCTGGTCAGGGTCGCGGTGAGTCTGATTTATTGGGTGAAAGACAGAAAACACCCTGGACAGGTCTCCAGTCTATCACAGGACACACACACACACACACACACACACACACTCAAACCTAGAGCAATTTTTAGTAGCTCCAATTGGTCTGACTGCATGTCCTAGGACTCCTGGGAGAAAACCAGAGCACCTAGTGGAAACCCATGCAAACACAAGGAGAACATACACACAGAAAAGAACCTGGCTGCCTGGCCAGCCAGGGGATCAAACCCAGTCCCTTCTTGTTGTTAGGCGACAGCACTACCCACTGCGCAACAGTACCACCCCTCCTAAAAATCAAATCGTTTCTCTTAACTAAAACAAAGCACATAATTGTGAAATGTCTAAAATCGAGAACTACTGATGATTAGTTGTTGTTTGAACAGCTGACCCCCCAATGAGCCTTTCACAGAATCCTTTTGTCGAGATGAATAGTGAACTGTTGGGGTGCACATCAGCAGGACCCTTATTTACTGAGCAATTTGGGAAACATTACAACTGAGCAGTTCTCTAATGCTGTGCACAAATCTGCAAAGAGAATATTAAAAAGTCAAGTGAAATACAGAGCACTTCATGTTAATATGAGATGACAGCCATGACAGTAAATAGAGGATAGGGATTAAAAAACCGCCTCACTAAATCCATTTTAAATTTGCTTCAGTGGCACGTTAAATTGCAGGTTCAACAAAAAGACTTTAACATGACAAAGCTAATAGAGTGCAAACCGAAAAATGAGAGCTTGTGTCTGAAATGCCTAAAATACAATTACCAACACATCTACACAGATTAGCTCTATTAGGATGGTTGGTAATTAACATAATGTAAGCCATATCCAGAGGAAATCCTCATTTTTGGCAGTATTTAATGAAATTCTTAATTTACTCTACTCAGTCCACCAGCAAGTTTTACCTCAAACACTTACCAGATAACCAGAGAGAGGAACCCAGCAAACCAGTAGCGACAAAAAAAACAAAGCTGCCATGCCACCCATGAACAAACCTCAACAACAGGAAGGATGTCCACAACAGCTACAACACACAAATACTGCCACTGTTCATCTGCCAATGGAAAGCGAATGCCAGTAAAAAGGCCATCAGAAGAAGCCAGGTAGGTAGTCAAATCTGACTACAATTTTTTTTCAGAAAAGGAAATGTAACAGTCATCTATGCTTAATTCAATTGGAAATGAATGCTCCTACTGTGGTTCAGTAAAGTCCTTGACAATTTGTCAAGTTTCAAGATATAATGATGTATAATTAGCTTAACTGTCTTACCAATTCAGTTCATCTTTTGACTGCTTCCGTTAGAGAATGCCACATTGGATCATTCATCTCCATCTTTCCCTGTCCTGAACAACCTCCTCTTTTGCCTTCTTGTTCTTCTCCTGGCTGACAGCTCATTCCTCCTCACCCTTCTCCCGATATATAATTCTCATTCCTCATCTGCACATGCCCAAACTATCTCAATCTTGCCTCTTTAACTCTGTCTCCAAAGCATCCTACCTGCACTCTCATTATAAAAACATGTTCCTAAACCTGTCTACCCTTGTCCCTGTCCACCAGAATCGCAGCATTGTCATTTTGCCTCACTAATGACTTTCCCTTTTACTCTGGCATATACCCTTCACTCAATAACAGAAGCAGTCAGAAAGCAGCAGTTTGCCCCTAAACAGTAAACAAAACTTTGTATTCTACAGCATTATTATACACCAGTTTTATAATGAAACAAAATTATAGTCAGCTACAAAAATTTCAGACATTTTAAAAGTGCACCACAGGTATCTAAAGCTTCCTTTCCATCATTAAAGGCTCTCTGAGGCCCAACAAAGACATCCTTGGGGAATAGGTTGAGGCACAGTTGTACTTCGTCCAAGCTGTCAAAGTCAAATCAACTGCATTGCAATGAGGTAAACTAGCGCTTCTGGCAAAACATAGTAAAAACATCAAAGATTAGAGAAAGGTCAGCTAGAGTAATTGGATCTATCTGGGGCAGCACAGAAAAAAAAAAATAATCTAAATCATTCTACAAATATTGTAAACACCCAAACACACAGCATTATTGGTCCTGGAGATCTTGGTTTGATCCTCGCCTGTAGTGACTGTCAAAGAGGATTTTGGAACGTTCTGTGTGGTTTTTCTATTATTTTCTTAAAAGCATGCAGAAGATGGACTGGCTGCACCAAAATCCCCCTTTACGTGTAAAACAATTTAAAATGTAAAGCCAACGTTTTGGTGTGGCACCAAACACATCACAACTTTGAGCAGGAAGAAGTGACACTGAGCTTGCTTTTGTTTCTGGGAAGCCATTTGCTTCTTTTGTCAAGTCGATTCTCTGAGCTGATTCATCGCTATTTTGTTCATAGTCGACTCTCTGTATAGAATCTCTCTCTAACACTGTCGTTTTTCAGTTCAGCTCAGGAAGAGAAGCATCAGGACTGAGACTGCATGTTAGGAGGTCGGTGGACTGAGTAGCTGGTTAAATTACCTTGGCCGTAGTAGTTTAGTTTAGTTTAGCAGGTCCTTTCCATCCATTCCAACCTCATTACATTCTTGACTAATGTACATGACTGACAGATACTTATAATATGTGGAGGTTGGCACCTTCAGTTTGATATGATTACAAAAAGGAATTATTTCCAGTTTCAATGAGTAGTGGCATTAAATTACTGAGTAAATGAGATATTTTTACACTCTGTGCTAGATGTATGAAAGTAAGATTGTGCAGCGCAAATGTCTTTCCTATAGAAAACCTGCAAGTCAGTGAGTACAGTTTCACACAATCGAAAGGCATTTGCAAATTGGGGGATCTCTACAGGAAAACGCTTTGGTGTTAGAAAGAAGGTTTCTGAGTCAACAGCTTGCATTATGGGTGGCTTACAAGACAACAACTTCAAGCACAGATTAACACTGGTGTAAGAAAGCATGTCTCAGGTTCAGCTGTAATAAGAAGACTACTAAAGACATATGGCATAATACTCTATTGGACTCATGAATCAAAATCTTCAGTTCATCACACAGCTTGTAAATATTAGTAGATTGCATAATTGATTGTCAAAGATAAATACACCCTGTAATATTTGATTTACTATTTATTTGAAGGTACTGATGTTTTAATAATATTGCTTCACACGTAAGTGTGTGTGTAAAGGTGAAGGCATAATTGAAATAAAAAACAACATTCTTACGTTGTGAAGGCTGGGTTGTACTTGGCTCCTAAGTAGTAGGAGTACAGGTTGAACATCCCAATCATAAAGGCAACAAAGACCATGATGAAGATGACCATGAATTTGAAGATGTCTTTAACAGTGCGACCCAGAGAGATCTGAAGTGGTCCGAAGCTCTCGTTGGCTGGGAGGATATACGCAATACGTGAGAAACTCAGGACCACAGCTATGGCGTACAGACCCTCTGAGATAATTTGAGGATCAGAAGGCTTCCACTTATTCCTGGCTGAAACCCAGAAAAGAGAGACAAGAAAAGAGAAAAAGAAAGAGAGAGAGAATAATGACCAAATAGTGAAAACCTTGATGCCATTTCTTGTGGTTTCAGTGTTTAATGAAAGTTTTCCATCACTCAAGAAAAATGTCTAAAAGTAATTTCTAAATCAAAACTTTTGCTTAACTTCACCTATTATCCTGCCACATTACAACCATGACAAAATCTGGCATAAAAAAAAAAGCATCTGGGGCAACGTGGTGAAGCTTTCACAGAGCTTCTGTTAGAAGTTTCACACTTCTTTTGGTTGCCTAATCTACATTTTTAACCTGATTCCTGATATAACATACTACAGTCATGTGAAAAAGTTAGAACACCCCATGAGAACCTTTGTCTTTTTGAACATATTTAAACAAATGAACATTTGAGCTTCATTTGAACAGTATTGAGAGATGGAGCTTATATAACTAAACAAATGAAACTGAAAAAATTACTTTTAAACACAAGTTGTAAAATGTAATAAACAAAAAAGAAAATTTATTGTGAGGAAAAAGTAAGGACACCCTATGTCCTAATAGCTGGTGTTTCCCCCTTTGGCTGAAATAACCTCAATTAGACATTTCCTATAACCATCTACCGTCTCTGACATCGACTGGAAGAAAGTTTTCCACACTCCTCCATGCAGAATTTCTTCAGCTGTGTGAGGTTTGAGGGGTTTCTTGCATGCACAGCCCGTTTCAAATCACCCCACAGCATCTCAATAGGATTAAGATCCGGGCTTTGACTTGGCCATTCCAGAATTCTCCATTTCTTTCTTTTGAGCCATTCCTTGGTGGATTTACTGGGATGTTTTGGGTTGTTGGCATGTTGCATGATCCACCTCCGCTTCAGCTTCAGTTTTTGGACAGATGGTCTTGCATTTTTCTCAAGCACCCTCTGATACAGTGAAGAATTCTTTATGATTCTATAATGGAGAGCTTGCCAGGCCATGCTGCTGCAAAGCAGCCCCAAACCATGACATTCCCAAATGCTGTGTTGGGTTTGCGCCAAACATGTCTTCTGTTATTGTGCCCAAATAATTCAGCTTTGGATTCATCTGTCCAAAGCACATTGTTCCAGAAGTGCTGGTCTTTGTCTAGGTGTTCTCTGGTAAACTTTAGTCTTGCCCTGATGTTTTTTTCACAGCAAGGGTTTCATCCTTGCACACCTCCCATGAAAATCAAACTTGTGCAGTCTCTTTCTGATGGTAGATGCATGTACCTTGACATCAACTGTGGCAAGAGCAAGCTGTAGGTCCTGTGATGACATTGTAGGATTATTGGAGATTTCTTCACACATCTTGCGGTCTGCTCTTGGGCTGAACATGCTAGGACGGCCTGACCTGGCCATGTTGGCAGTTGTTTTAAATGTTCACCACATGTAAATGATTTTCCGGACAGTGGAATGGCTGATTTCTAATTGTTTTAAGATCTTTTTAAATCCCTTCCCAGACTCATATGCATTTACAACCTTCTTTCTGAAGGCCTCAGAGAGCTCTTTAGATCTCACCATGGTGATATCACTTACTTCAACAATCAAGAGCAAACCAAACTAATGTCTGAGGTTTAAATAAAACTCCAATGTCCTCTAACGATGGTCTAATCATTGCAGCTGATGTGGTGCACCGGATTCTAATTTTAGACATTTTAAGACATTTTAACTTTTTCCTCACAATAAATTTCCATTTTTGTTCATTACATTTTACAGCTTGTGTTTAAAAGTAATTGTTATAATAAAAGTAAATGTTATAATTAGGTATATAACATTTTATTTGTTTAGTTATATAAGCTCCATCTCTCAGTACTGTTCAAATGAAGCTCAAATGTTCAAATGTTTAAATATGTTCAAAAAGACTAAGGATTTCATGGGGTGTCCTAACTTTTTCACATGACTGTATAACTTTATTGTTTTTTTTTCTTTCTATTTTTCCCCAATTTTTTCCGCCGAATCTATTCGTGTCCAATTACCCTGATTGCGTATTCTATACTGATTCGACCCTTCACCGCTGACTGAGGACGCCTCTCAACTGACATACGCCCCGTCAGTACAGACTGCATTTTTCACCTGCACGAGTCAAGTTCATACACTGACAAGCACTGTGTATGGAGGGCCACACCCCCATCAGCATTATTCCTCAGCCCTGTGCAGGCGCCATCAGTCAGCCAGCAGGGGCCGCAGTTGCACCAGTTAAGAGGACCTATGATCCGACTTCTTTTACCTTCTAACCCTGAACAACAGCCAATCGTTGTTCATGCTGCTGCCCAGCCCAGTCGGAAAGACAGTGCTGAGATTCGATATGATGTATTCGAAACCCCAACTCTGGTGCGCTAGCGTACTTTACTGCTGCGCCACCTGAGCGGGAACTTTATTGTTTTATTGTTTTTTTTATGCATTTTCTCCCCATTTTCCTCCCAATTTAGCGCACTAAATTTTGTCTTCCACTGCTGAGAGATACCAGATTGCATCCGAGGAAAGCACGTCACTGTACACGCCTCTTCCGACACGTGCACAGTCCTCCTCTTCTCACCCCTGCATTCTGCACAGGTGTCTCTTCCGCCAATCAGGGTCCTTACACAGCGTATGAAGACCCACCCACCCACACATAGTCTGGCCCCCACCCTGCAGATACGGTGGCCAATTAGTATCTGCTGCAGGCACTGTCAATTATGCCCGCTAGATGGCGCCCAGTCGACCGGTGGCAACACCGAGTTTCAAACCGGGGAGTTCAGAAACTCGGTGCTGGTGTGCAAGCGGAATATCCCGCTGCGCCACCTGGGTGCAACTTTATTGTTTTTAAACTATTCATCTACACATCAGTGGCACGTCTAGCCAAGACACTTAACACTGTGACAACTAAGCTTTAAGCCAAACTTTGTGGCTGAAATCAAGATACCTGGCAACCCTACTTACAAACACCACTATGGCACGATCTGATTTTACATGCACAATTTATTTCTGTGTGGATTGATTTGTGTCATTAAAGGGTTATGAGTATTTCTTTAAAAAAAAAACAGTTTGGGTCCCTGTATAGATCTTGTAAAATAGACCAAATTCATAAGCAAATACTTTATTTCACTATAAACGCTTGCTTACTTTTACATAGGCTGCAATGTATGCTACACCCATGATTAATAAATGCTAACACATCTCTTGTTTTATTTGTACTTGATGTCTGGATTTAACTGTTTCTACTCTATAGGACTATACATCTTTTTTTATTATTATTATTTTTTCATGTTGGAACATACCACTAAGCTCAAATTACATTGTTTATTGACATGCCACTTCACCTTTTTTTATTTTTATTAAAAATTGAATTCTGGCTGCTTTGTTGCATTGCTTTGCTTATACTATTAACACAATGTTAGGATACATTTACTGCTTTAGGAACATGCCACCAAAATACACATTTATTCAGACAGCAGTGCATGCATAAATTGCTGTTTAGTTGTGAGCTTCAGTAAATTTCATATTAAATCTCTCTCTCTCTCTCTCTCTCTCTCTCTCTCTGTCACACACACACACACACACACACACACACACACACACACACCAGCCTCATTCTTTATCTTGTTTTCTTGTTCATCCCGTGAGTCTCTGACAATTCATCAGTGCACTCATGCATGTCTTTACCCCTGTCCACCAGCAGATAGCAGCATTGATAACATTACACCTAGGGTTAGCGACGTGCAGATGCACTGACACCTACAGTCAACATAAATTACGCTCCCTAAACTGACAGTATATTATATGTTATATTTAGATCAACATGAACTGCTACCTACCGGACCACTGCACAGTCGTGCTGTGAACAGCCCTTCTAGTTTCCTCTCAAAGATGCTCAAATATGGTCAAGTACACCGGGGGCCACGAAAACAATTAAAGCTTGCTGTTATGTTTCTGGAACCATTCAGGCATGGTAAATGCATTATGGCATGGTTAATTTGTATACTATTATTGTCCATCTGTATGTACAAGTCAACAATACAATTCAGATGTTCTTCAGTGAATATTATTTCTGACAGGTAAAGCCAACCAATGCCTTGTTTTAAACTGCAGCTCATGCAATATCATTAAGCATAACAAGGAAGAAAATTCATAAAAGCAGGAAACATAAATAAAACCACCACAATAATTTGCTAATCTGAAAATGTAAGTATTGAGTACTACTCTTACCATATGTAAAGTAGGCGATGTCTGCAGGTAACGAGGCATTGCTGATGTCATGATTGGGCACATGAAGATCTATGTAGAGCTGTGCTTTAGATGCTTTCAGAAATGCCATTAATCGAGCTGTGAAGGATGCCACAAAAATTGACAACATGCCAAAATCTAGAACATTCCACAGGTGCAAAACGTACTCCCTTGGGCCGTCGGACCAAATCTCCTTACACTCTGACCAGATCATACCTGAAAAAAAAACCCAGAGGTGTACATACTAAACACACATGACACCAAGAAGCTTGAAAATCTCAGCCAAAAGTCCCTTTTTAGTTGTGGGAATTTCTTAATTGATTGATTACATTTTATATCTTCAACTAATTAGCAAATTGTAATCACATTGTAAATCGATTTAAACCAATTAATTTTATTCAAGCACATTCTTAGCTTTTCTGGTAAGGTGAACACTAATTAAAAATCAGAATATCAAGCTTTTAGTATTTAAACTAAAATTAAGTTAACATAGCTAGTAAATAACAAACAATTATGCTTATTTTTTAAGAATGATATGATGGTAGTTGTGAAGAAATCTCAGATGACTGGACAGTTTCTTCAAATGGCACTTCAAGCGCAGTCTCTGTACCTCATTAAGGGCTATTTGCATTAACTGGGGCTCTTTATATACCAGCCTCATCACCCAGCTCTTCACAGAGACCTTTTATTTTCTGCCTCCTCACATCTCATATCCTGCCTGTTGTTCTCTGGGCATATTTGTTCGAGGCCAATATGCCATTTTAAGGTCAGGATCTAGGGCTTGCCCAGCTTACCCCACAGGCTCCTTTTGCTGCATTGTTTTTACAATATTTACTTAACTTAGGACCCACCTGACCTCTTTTGTTGGACTTAAGGTCAGGCTTGAGTACCTGCCCTCTCATGAAGGCTCCTTTTTGAAGATGTTCTTTTCTGAAATGTTTTGCTGTTCTGAGCTTGGGGCGTTACTCACTGGTAATTGAATAGCTGGCACTTCTTCTATCCTTGTGTTTTCTCTTTTGCCTTACTTTTCTGTTTTTTTTTGCTTTGGCCTGTGGCTTATTATTTATTTTTTGTTTCTTTTATTTTGGCAATTTATGTAATTTGTTATTCTTCTTCTTTTTTCTTTTCTTTTCTGTTCTAACTTGGTTATGTGTCTTGCATCCACCAAAACCCATATTTCATCCCCCCAGCATGCATTGGTGCTTACCCAACACCCATTTTATGATGAGGAGCTCTGTCCAGGAGAACTGGGTAGTCTTGACTCTGAACACCTGGCGCGGGTGATCTGTGATAGTCTCATTAGGGAGATTCTTCACCCCCTCAAACCGATCTGATGCATTCAGCACGAGCAGACCCAGGAAGATTGTGAAGGAGACAGCATGTGCGACAAACTTCATGAAGGGACTTCGTAAAATCTGGCCCAGCTGGAGATGAAACAAATAAAGAATATTAAACAGGAAAAAAAGAGTGGATAGAAGGTAAATTGTAGATGATATAATTTTCACAGGAATATATGATAAATTAATAAAAGGGTGAATGGAATGATGGATAAACATATGAATAGATGGATGGATGAATTTATTGGATGAGTGTACACTATGTATGCTTATATGTACACTATATGGTCAAATGTATGCGGACACCTGATAATTATTGTTTGACATCCTGTTCCAAAACACAAATAAGGCATTAATATGGGTAACACTTTGTTTTACAATCCCCTAGGTTCTAGGTATTGACCGTGTAAGTATGAGGTACAAAGTAGTAGGTTATTATTTTGGGTAACAGGATGGTAAATACCAGAACAGTTTAACTAAATTAATTCCACTGAAATGTCTCACAGGTTCCAGGTATTAACCAGCTCAGTGACAGATACAACCCTTGATCCTTATGGACCTTGATATGAGATTGCCTCAAATTAAAATGTTTATAGCATACTTTTGGTGCAGTTAAGTGTAAATATGCATGAACTTATGGATGGATTTCTGGATGGATGAATGGATGGATAGGTGGGTGGATGGATGGATGGATATATGGATGCGTGGGTGGATGGATAGATGAATGGATGAGTGGATTTATGGATGGATGGATAAATGAATGGATGGATGGATTTATGGATGGATGCATGGGTAGATGAATGAATGATGGATGGATTTATAGATGAATTTATGGATTAATGGATGGATGGATGGATGGATGAATTAAGGACGGATTTATGGATGAATGGGTAGATTAATGAATGGATGGATGGATGGATTTATGGATGAATGGATGGATGGATGGATGGGTAGAAGAATGAATGTATGGATTTTCTCTGCTGAGAAGTCAAGATTTTTTTCTATTTAATCATGTCAGCAAGCCAGTCACTAATTCCAAACCCAAGTACTGTCTTTCTGTCTGATCTCTTCGCTAATCTATATGCAAATTTTGTAGGTCAGTGCAGATACTGAATGTTTGTAGGTGATTAACACTTAGTTTTCCAGCAATCGCAGACCACTTGCAGTATAAGTGTAACTTAAAATCATCCACTTATCAGTTAGTGATGCAACAAACAACGATTTAAAACACAAAGGCAGGTTCATCTCTATATGGTTCAAAAGAAACAAAATGAATATATTGAGGTTGCGTAATCAAAGTCCTGACTTGAACCCTATTGAGATGATGTTTCTTCAAACATGTGGAAAGGCCACCAAATGCTGCTGAATAAAACAATAAAAAAATCCTATATAGAATTTTGAAAGACTGATCACCTCTGCACAGTAGTGTTTCATTGCAGTTGTTGCTGCAAAAAATGGCACAAACTGTTATTAGGTTTAGGGGGCAGTAACTTTTTTCACATCATATATACACTATACTGCCCAAAAGTATTCACTCGTCAAACGCATATTAACTTGAGTGACATCCCATTCTTAATCCATAAGGTTTAATATGATGTTGGCCCACCTTTTGCAGCTATAACAGCTTCAACTCTTCTGTGAAGGCTTTCAACAAGGTTTAGGAGTGTGTTTATGGGAATTTTTGACCATTCTTCCAGAAGCGCATTTGTGAGGTCAGACACTGATGTTGGACGAGAAGGCCTGGCTCGCAGTCTCCGCTCTAATTCATCCCAGAGGTGTTCTATCGGGTTGAGGTCAGGAATCTGTCAGGCCAGTCAGGTTCTTCCACACCAAACTCACTCATCCATGTCTTTATGGACCAACAAAGTTGGGAGCATGGAATTGTCCAAAATCTCTTGGTATGCTGAAGCATTAAGAGTTCCTTTCACTGGAACTAAGGGGCCGAGCCCAACTCCTGAAAACCAACCCCACACCATCAAACTTTACACTTGGCACAATGCAGTCAGACAAGAACCGTTCACCTGGCACCGCCAAACCCAGACTCGTCCATCAGATTGCCAGACAAAGAAGCGTGATCCGTCACTCCAAATAGTACGTCTCCATTGCTTTAGAGTCCAGTGGCGGCATGCTTTACACCACTGCATCCAATAAAAATATAAAAGTGCTGAAACTTTATCTCTCGTATGCGATTTGGTAAATGAGATTAAGTGGAGTATTAGTTTAAGGTTATGCTTGTCATCATTACCATCCATTGACTCATCGGTATTTGGGGAAGATATTATGCTTGTTTTTATTGTGTTTATATCATACATATACACGGTTTCTTTTTAAACTCTCATCATTACGATTCTCTGTTTGCCCTATGCATGTCCCTTTCTTTAATCTTGCCACCTTTCTTTTTCTTTCCTCCTCCTTTATCATTATCTGTCTTACAGGGACAGGAGGCTTGTTCTAATGAGCTGTAATTATAGACAAACACATTCAGAGCACACGCACCGTGTCTAAAGAACCTCTGACATCACTTGTAACATTGCAAAGTCAAGATCGATGGACTTACAGTGCATAATGTGATGAGCTCAGTCGTAGCCTAATTAATGCCATTGCATGGCAACTAAGCCAGCTTGAGAGTGTCAGAAATGTTTGTAATGTTATATATAAGAACAGAATTATAATGGTTTACCTTAGGAAGAGTTTAGAAATTATTATTTGATAGAACAACCCTGTTTTTAAGCACAGCTTTTAATGCACATTGGCATTTGGCTCAAGTTTGTTTGATGGCTTGGAGTCACCCATCTATCTCTTAAATGCATCCCATTGTCTATAGGGTTCAGGTCTGGAGATTGGGCTTGTCACCTATTTCCCACCAAATTTCATTGTGCTTTGTAGTTCTCACCATGTCTCTATTTAACCATTAAATGACCATATATTGGGCCAAGCTAAACTCAAGCTGACATCACCTGTTTGAAATCACATAATTTTTTAACTTATTACTAGATCTAAATTGCGCTTGTCCCAACTTTGTTTTGGAATGTATTGATCAGACAAACATGAAATTGGGTTGATACTGTCTTCAAGGTAACAACAGAAGCAACATGGGTTTTTATTTTGTTTTCTGTCCCAACTTTTTCTGATTATTGTAGAATTCAAGAGTTCAAGGGTTCAAGAATTCTAGAGAGAATGTAGGCATGCTTATTTAAGAAAAAATCAGATTGCATTGGTGACTCATCCAGGAGGTCACAAAAGAACCCAGACAAACATCTAAATAACTGCAGACCTCAAATAGCTCAGTTACACAATCCCACAATCAGAAAGACAATGAGCATAAATGGCATCCAAGGGAAAGCTCCAAGGTGCTAAACGCAGTTGACTAAAAAGAACACAAAGCTTTGTTTTGCATTTGGCAAAACAATACAAAGCCCATTTTCAGAAAGAAATGGGACAATGTGTAAAACTGCATTCATAACAAGAATTTGTGATTTGTTAATTCATTTGAATCTTTAACTGACCAATATAGAAAGAAAAAAAATCCAATGTTTTTACTAATCAACTTCATTGTATTTTGTAAATATAAACACATTTAGAATTTGATGCCTGCAACACACTCAAAAAAGTTAGGACAGGAGCAAAATAAGAGTCAAAAGTTCTGAAACATTCCACAATAACAGGTGAATTGGTAACAGGTGAGGAAACCATGATTGGGTATAAAAGGAGGATCCACCAAAGGCTCAGTCTATGTAAGCAATGATGGGTCATGGCTCACCACGCAAAAAAATGACATTTTTCAACAAAATATCAAGTAATTAGGTCTGTGACCTTCTACCATACATGATATTGTGAAAAGATTCAGGGACTCCATGTAAAGCAAGTAAGAAACCACTGATGAATGTCTGTGACTCTTGAGCCCTCAGATGACAGTGAATGAGAAACTATCATGCTAATATGGAGAACTTCAGAAAACCATTGTCACTTAACACAGTCCACCACAACCTTAAACTCTATAACACAAAGAGAAAGCCATACATCAGTTCCATACAGAAACGTCACAGAGGTCTCAGGGCCTGAGCTCATCTAAGATGGACTGTAGCGCAGTGGAAATGCAAGCTGTGGTAAAATAAGTCCACGATACAGTATAAACTTGTGTTTCTGTGTATCCCATACACCCACTGGCCACTCCTGTCAGCCCTAAACTGGAATCTAAGGCTACAGTGGGCACAGGTCTATATTTACATTTTTGGCATTTAGCAGATGGCTTTATCCAAAGCAATTTACAGTACTGAAACAGTATACACAGTCTGAGCAGTTGAGGATTAAGGGTCTTGCTCAAGGGCCCAACAGCAGCAACCTGGCAGTAGTGGGGCTTAAACCAGCAATCATCTGATTACTAGTCCAGTGCCTTAACTGCTAGCCTACAACAGCTAGGCTAACACTTTCTTTTTTATTTTTACTGTAAAATGCAACAACAATTTCACTGTCACTCTGGCCACACTTTCCCCATTTAGATGCATTTTGATCTGGACATTAACTGAATCTCTTGACTGATGTCTTATACACTGATCAGCCATAACATTAAAACCACCTCCTTGTTTCTACACTCACTGTCCATTTTATCACGTCCACTTACCATATAGAAGCCCTTTGAAGTTCTACAATTACTGACTGTAGTCCATCGGTCACTCACTGTCCACTCTATTAGACACTCCTGCCTAGTTGGTCCACCTTGTAGATGTAAAGTCAAAGATGATCTTTCATCTATTGCTGCTGTTTGAGTTGGTCATCTTCTAGACCTTCATCACGGGCCACTGTTGGCTGGATGTTTTTGGTTGGTGGACTATTCTTAGTTCAGCAGTGACAGTGAGATGTTTTAAAAAAATCCATCAGCGCTGCTGTGTCTTATCCACACATACCAGCACAACACACACTAACACACCACCACCATGTCAGTGTCACTGCAGTGCTGAAAATGATCCAACACCCAAATAATACCTGCTCTGTAGTGGTCCTGTGGGGGTCCTGACCATTTAACAGGGTGAAAGCTGGCTAACAAAGCATGCAGAGAAACAGATGGACTACAGTCAGTAATTGTAGAACTACAAAGTGCTCCTATATGGTAAGTGGAGCTGATAAAATGGACAGTGAGTGTAGAAACATGGATGTGGTTTTAATGTTATGGCTGATCGGTGTATTTTATGCATTGTGCTGTTTCTACATGAGTGGATAATTACAGTAGTACATAAATAAGCAGGTGTAAATGTGTTTCTAATAATGTTACCAGTGAATTTATGTCATACAGTTGTAGGTGCATGTAAAGCATGACGAATCAGAAGTTGTTTACCTTGCTGCAGGGCATAATCCAGTATGCTATGGCGAGAAAAGGCAGTCCTACAGTCACCCCGAACACTGTTAGACACTTCACTCCTATAGACTGCTGCCTCAGACCAGATAGATTTTCATACCAGATAGTTAACAACTGCTGCTGGCAATTCGGGTGAGCGACGAACTAGAAAATTGAGGAGAAAATAGAAAAGGAGAAAAATAGAAAAAGTGGGAAACAGAAAAAAATAATGATAACAATAACCATGGGTTGTTTACACTGATTACAGTAGGGGCATTTTACCATTTGAGTGGCACATTTAAAATAGACACAGATATACACAGATATAGACACAGATATGTGTAAAATTGACACTGCAAGCACATGTTGGATAGATTCAGATTTCTGCAGTACTAAACCTCTCACATCTTTACATTTTACATTTACATTTATAGCATTTAGCAGACACTTTTATCCAAAGCCACTTACAGTACTGTAACAGTATATTATCTAAGAAACTGGGGGTTAAGGGCATTGCTCAACAGTGGCAACCTAACAGTAGTGAGGCTTAAACCAGTGACCTTTTGATTACTAGTCCAGTACCTTAAACGCTAGGCTACAACTGCCCACAAATCTTACATGCCAGGAGAAGAGGCGCAGTAGCGTGTAGCATCTGTGTCAATTTTAAGTGCATATGCACTGGAAGTACATGTGTTCTAAATATCAAAATCAAATATACGTGTTTTACCCTTACTGTATTTCACATATTGCACTGTGGTGTTATATTCAGAAAATATATACAGTATATATGAAGTGTAGGCTAGCAAACAGAGGCTAACAACTTAGCGTGCATTAGTTAAGTATTTTAGAAAACCATACAAATCACTAAACAGTTCATTCTGGACTGCCTTGTTTTTTACTTATTTAATTCTCAGCATAGCTGGCACTTTTAAAATAATTGTTATAATTTGTCAGCATCTTTCCTCTTATCTTCCAACAAGAGATCTGCTTAGCTTTATTATCTACTCAAGTCATGCTGAAGTGTGAAGCTGACCTTTTTAACCTCATATTTGATAGCAAGTTTGATGCGGCTAAGGCAGGGGCGCTGCTCTGAGGGGGGCTTCTTTTCCACATCACCATTCAGTATGGCCTCTACCTCCTCCGTGTCTCGGCACAGGTCAAGCACCCCTACCACGAAGTCCTTACACTGCATGGACAGTTTTCGGTAGTCATTCTGCCAAGGGAAAGAGGGGGAAAGATGATGAGATGACATATTTAAACACTGCCATGAGGCAGATTGTTCTGTTGCTAAAAATACATAGATTTTTTATTACACAGACACAAGCAAAGTAGATGCAAGAACATTTCTTTAAGAACACTATTGCAGCACATACATACATACATGTATATAATCAGTGTATATATATATATATATATATATATATACAGTGTATCACAAAAGTGAGTACACCCCTCACATTTCTGCAGATATTTAAGTATATCTTTTCATGGGACAACACTGACAAAATGACACTTTGACACAATGAAAAGTAGTCTGTGTGCAGCTTATATAACAGTGTAAATTTATTCTTCCCTCAAAATAACTCAATATACAGCCATTAATGTCTAAACCACCAGCAACAAAAGTGAGTACACCCCTTAGTGAAAGTTCCTGAAGTGTCAATATTTTGTGTGGCCACCATTATTTCCCAGAACTGCCTTAACTCTCCTGGGCATGGAGTTTACCAGAGCTTCACAGGTTGCCACTGGAATGCTTTTCCACTCCTCCATGACGACATCACGGAGCTGGCGGATATTCGAGACTTTGCGCTCCTCCACCTTCCGCTTGAGGATGCCCCAAAGATGTTCTATTGGGTTTAGGTCTGGAGACATGCTTGGCCAGTCCATCACCTTTACCCTCAGCCTCTTCAATAAAGCAGTGGTCGTCTTAGAGGTGTGTTTGGGGTCATTATCATGCTGGAACACTGCCCTGCGACCCAGTTTCCGGAGGGAGGGGATCATGCTCTGCTTCAGTATTTCACAGTACATATTGGAGTTCATGTGTCCCTCAATGAAATGTAACTCCCCAACACCTGCTGCACTCATGCAGCCCCAGACCATGGCATTCCCACCACCATGCTTGACTGTAGGCATGACACACTTATCTTTGTACTCCTCACCTGATTGCCGCCACACATGCTTGAGACCATCTGAACCAAACAAATTAATCTTGGTCTCATCAGACCATAGGACATGGTTCCAGTAATCCATGTCCTTTGTTGACATGTCTTCAGCAAACTGTTTGTGGGCTTTCTTGTGTAGAGACTTCAGAAGAGGCTTCCTTCTGGGGTGACAGCCATGCAGACCAATTTGATGTAGTGTGCGGCGTATGGTCTGAGCACTGACAGGCTGACCCCCCACCTTTTCAATCTCTGCAGCAATGCTGACAGCACTCCTGCGCCTATCTTTCAAAGACAGCAGTTGGATGTGACGCTGAGCACGTGCACTCAGCTTCTTTGGACGACCAACGCGAGGTCTGTTCTGAGTGGACCCTGCTCTTTTAAAACGCTGGATGATCTTGGCCACTGTGCTGCAGCTCAGTTTCAGGGTGTTGGCAATCTTCTTGTAGCCTTGGCCATCTTCATGTAGCGCAACAATTCGTCTTTTAAGATCCTCAGAGAGTTCTTTGCCATGAGGTGCCATGTTGGAACTTTTAGTGACCAGTATGAGAGAGTGTGAGAGCTGTACTACTAAATTGAACACAACTGCTCCCTATGCACACCTGAGACCTAGTAACACTAACAAATCACATGACATTTTGGAGGAAAAATGACAAGCAGTGCTCAATTTGGACATTTAGGGGTGTAGTCTCTTAGGGGTGTACTCACTTTTGTTGCCGGTGGTTTAGACATTAATGGCTGTATATTGAGTTATTTTGAGGGAAGAATAAATTTACACTGTTATATAAGCTGCACACAGACTACTTTTCATTGTGTCAAAGTGTCATTTTGTCAGTGTTGTCCCATGAAAAGATATACTTAAATATCTGCAGAAATGTGAGGGGTGTACTCACTTTTGTGATACACTGTATATATATATATAGCCATAACATTAAAACCACCTCCTTGTTTCTACAAACATTGCCAATTTTATCAGCTCCACTTACCATATAGAAGCAGGCTAAAGAGGAATGTAGAGAAACAGATAGACTACAGTCAGTAATTGTAGAACTACAAAGTGCTTCTATGTGGTAAGTGGAGCTGATAAAAAAAAAAAAAAAAAAAAAAAAAAAATATATATATATATATATATATATATATATATATATATATACAGTATATACAGTATATATATATATATATATATATATATATATATATATAGTTGCTGGCCATCCTTTTCCTCTTGTACCTTCATGAGTGGGATAAACAGGGTAGGCAGTTGGGGTTATACATGTTATTGTGTGTTGTATATTTTACCTTGAATTAAGTTAATAAGTAACTATTGCAGAAATCCGGGTATATAAGGGTGCTTTTCTCTATATTGTCATTTTATTTGGTTCTATAGCAGAAAACAAGTTGAAAAAAAAGATCATAAAGACTCAGACAGTACAATTTCATACTTTCACTTCTCTCCACATTCTGTTTAGAAGGAATGGCATAATGAGCTTCTGAGGCCATTACAATTCTTCCTCTGGTGCGAGCCAGAACTGGAGATACAGAATGACACAATGCTGATTGATAGTGCATGGAGAAGATGAATTCATACAGTCTGTCCATCTGACTGATGGTGCTTTAGAGAACAGATGCCCTTGCCATGGAATGAATTCCTCTATAAGAAACCATATGCCTACAAGGGGTACAGAAGACTTATTCTGTATAAATTATTCACTTGTAATAATGTGAAATAACACTCTGAACATGTAATTGAATGTGAGATGGATGTAGACATAAAAATAGAGAAATGGTTTGGGTTTCCATCTGCAGGTTATATTTTAATATTTAAACACCTCAGTTGGATTTCAAAGCATTCCGAGCTTAAAGTACATTAGTTAAACTCATACACTCACGCCCAAATGAAAATGTTGGTTGAACTAATAGGTTGTAGCAAGCAGAGTGAATTGTGGATATAGACTGCAATGAAAAAGTTAAAAACTTGAGAAGGAATAATAGGATTAATCAGTGAGTGTGTAAACCTGGTGTTAATTATTATGTATTTTTAATATCTGGTCTTTTTGCTCATGTGTCTTTTTAATCTTGTACACATATTTTAGCAGTTTCAACAAGCACTAGTTATTTTTGCTAAAATTTTTTATTAACTGTCATCATTGTTTGTCATGAGGTCTAATCCACATGTGGTGGGTAGTTATAATAAAACAACAAGCCAAAAGACAAAGCTGTTTTGACTGTTTCTTGATTGATCTTGTTTAATACTCCACATTTTCTCTTTTACACTGATGCAGTTCAGCTTTTAGGATCTCAGAAGCTGTTTTACACATGAAGGTGAATACAAACCTGAGAGAGTGCTTGGCAGTAGCCTATATTTATTTCAATATGGTGTGCTCAGTGGTGCAGTGTATCCCAGGAAGTATGGCTCATAGCCATTTTCAGTTCATCTGCCTTCTAGAAATGACTAGGCACATAAATATGAGGAAAGAAGTGTACCATTTTAGCAGGATGAGTGTAAATAATTCAGAATTTCCAAGCCACATATCTGTACATTGTCAGTGGCTTAGTTCCGAAAGCACCACAGTGTTTACTGGTGTTCATAAGTACCCACTTGAAAGAAGAAACTTCACCTAAATCCACTACTCAGTAGTTTAAAGACAAGACAAACTGAGTAACCATGTTTAATTTATGCCTGGTTTGTAAGAAAACCTGCAGTCCCACAGTTCCTTATAAGTAAGACAAGATAAGATAGGGACCACACTGCACTATGCACTATTCATAAGCCCACATGGCTTATGAATACAAAACAGCAACGTTGTGCTAGTCAGGTTTTCAGCATGGTGAAAATCTAGTGAAAAACAAAGTAAATAGAAATATGTCAATGTAAAGGATTTACTTGATATTGAGGATAGCTAATATGGTTTAAGCCAGGGTTTCTGAACATCAGTCCTGGAGTCCCACTGACTTGTAAAGTTTAAAGTTTTTCCTTGCATCCTAAATAGCTGAACCAATTTTCAAACCATAAAGAAGAAGGGTAGGCTGCTAGATAATAAATAATATAAAATAAGAGTTTAAGATTACAAATGCAGGCTTCAGCGTTCTTGCTGAACGATGTCTTAGTGACGACTCCTTACCATCTCTTCCTTTGCAGCAGAATATGAGTTCATAGTGCGTATTTGATCATGTTTCAATTCTGTTTTGAGAAATGCCAGTCTGGTGTTCAAGTTCTGTAAACAATTATTAGGAATAGTGTATGGGATGAAAAGGGGATCAGGGCTGGAATGAGCAAAGCTGGGATTTCAAAAAACAAAAATATATAAGAGCTGGATATAAAAAAGGGTAGGGGTGGGATAAATAGGACAAGGATATGCCATAATAAAGTATTGTGCTTCTTCAGGATATCTGTCACGAATCAAGCCTCAGTGCTCATGTAGGAGCACATGTAAGAGGAAAGTTTGTTTTCAGTGCTAAGCCAACGCCTCTTTGTGATTGGTCTCTGGCTAATTATCCACAGCTGCACCTCATATAAGGTAATAAGCTAAGAGGATTTAAGCAAGCAGCAGTGGATTGGAGATTTGACACTATTTTGCTTTTGAACCTGGTTTGTTTGGTTTGGTTTGGTTTGGTTTGGTTCGGTTCCGTTCCTTGCTTATATTTGCTCCTGTTCGTTTGCTCATATTCATGCCTTGTTCCTGTTTGTCTTAGTCTAGTTCTTGTTTAGCTTTGTTCATGTGTGTTTAGTGATTCTGTCTTGTCCCATGTTGTAGTCTAATTCTTCTTTAGCATTAGCTTAGGGTTCATGTTTATTATTAGGGTTAGCTTTTAGATTGGCTTTAGCATTTTTCATGTTAAGATTAGCGTTAGCATTTAGCTTACAACCCCCTCTTTGGTCATGTTTGTCTGCTCCTGTTAAAACTTATCTTATGTCTGTTGTTATTATTAAATACTTTTGTTAAACATCTCTGCGTGTGTGTCTGCCCCTCTTGTCTCGTCTAGGCCAATACGTTACAACATACTTTTTCTGTTTGGGTCTTGGGGCTTTTTAATGTTTAATTCACTGTTCTTTTAATTGTATCTGTCTATAATGTTGCTGGCTGCCCTTTTCCTCTTTTACCTTCATGGGTAAAAGGTGGGTTAAACAGGTAAGAAGGTTGGGATGAATAAGAGTGGAGGTTGGATGAAAATAGATTGGGTTATTATTGGTGGCAATTTGTTGGTACTAATTAGTGCATGGTGTGTGGTTGAAGTGCTTATTTGGTTGTTTTAAAGATGGCTAAATAGAGGCTTTTTATGTGGCTGAAGAAGTGGTGAGGTCATTATTAGAGTTCTACTGTTTTATACTGTTTTAGAATTGCCTGTCAGGTTTCATCAAGGATGAAAAAAGGGAATGATGGATAAATATTTAGACAGTCAATTAGGATGTGTGGAGGAGTTTTAGCCATGTTTTTTTCGCTAACATATTACATATTTAATAACTGAGCAAGAAAGGAAATAATCACTACAATTTATAAAAGACAAAGTTGTATTGTTTTTGTGGGTAACTTTGCCAAAGTAAAGAAACACAAGATAAATATGCAAATAATTAATTACATGATATTAAATTAAATGATGACACAGCCTAGTGGGTAGGGCTTTGGGCTATCAACTGAAAGGTTGAGAGTTCGAATCCAAGCTCTGCCATGCAGCCACTGTTGGGCCCTTGAGCAAGGTCCTTAACCCTCTCTGCTCCAGGGGTGCTGTACGATGACTGATCCTGTGCTCTGACCCCAGCTTCCAAATGAGCTGGGATACATGAAGAAAGAATTTTGTTGTACTGTACACCTGTATATGTATATATGACAAATAAAGGCATTCTGTAAATGAACAGATTATAAAATGTAACTTCCAGTTATGTACAGGTTTTCTGCACAATAAACATACTGGTCTCTCACTGCAGCACACAATCCTGCAGTGATCACACCCTTCCCTAAATAATCCCCTAATCGATTCTGGCTAGCGACCTGTGTAATTGGATCAAGTGTTAAAATGATTCAGGATTCATTATTAGTCGATTGGCTTATGTCAGTATTTCATGCCTCTCCATCTCTGTCACTAAAACAAACTCTCTTGTGCCTCTCTGCTAGGTGTCATTAGCTTTACTGTGATGAATTACAGGGTATGAAAATGTCAACCTCGTGAACAATGCTTCCTGTCATACACTGCTACATCTGGCAGGACATTGTGTATGGAGATTTTATCCTATATTCTTTCCCTGGAGATGACGGACAGATAATTAAACTCCCTTATCACTACCAAAACCTATTCATGAGGATATTAATCAAACCCAGGAATGAGAAAACCTATTACTACGGAAACTCACAAACCACATTTCTCATTATCATCATAAAAAGGAATTGTTTTTCTGTCAGTAACAATACCACAACAAAAAATTTAGTAGCCACCTAAGCAGGGAGAAGTAAACATCTAGATCAGTGTTGCCACTCTACATTTTAAGAATTTCCAAGATCTTGCCACAAAAATCCCAAGATTGTACTTAAATTCCGAAGTAACTGAAAACGACAAAATTGTGAGGATTTATACATACCACAATAACAAAAATCCTGAGTTGACAGGAACTGACAAAGAAAAAGCAGGATCATTATCAGTATTAATATTTACTAAGTGCCATATTAAAAAATATAAATGTCTTCTAAACCCAGAGAGTGTCCTGTCTAATCTGATTTGCTATCACTATCGGACTTTGAAAGTCTGGTAACAATATTAATTGTTTCTGACGATTGATGCAGATTTATTCCTGCAATCTATCACAATAACAACAGACGTGACATCATGTTCTCACGTCCAAGAAAATGTAAGTTGGTAAAACAATAAATGTACAGTAGCTGTAGAAATGGCCGGTGACAACCAAAGGTTATTATTTAGTAGTAGTACACTTTGTCATTCCTTATTTATGACTGTAGACCATAAAATTGCAGGCAGACTTGCAGCTTGACTGCAAATTAAAAATCCCAAGATTGGCTGCTCAGGTGGCGGCAAAAACACACGCTGGAACCAGAGCTGGGATCTCGAATACATCGTATTGAATCTCAGCTCGGTCTGTCAGCCGAGGCTCAGCGGCCACATGACCAACGATTGGCCTGTTGTTCAGATGGGTGGGACTAAGCCGAATGGGGTTGCTCTCTCATGACTGGTGCAATTACGACCTCTGCTGGCTAATTGGTGGCGCCTGCACAGAGATGAGAAAAGAGTGCTCTCAGCGTGTGTCTCTCTGTACACAAAGCTAAGCTGCACTGCACTCGTCAAAGTGGGCATGCTGCGCATGTGTCGGAGGGGGCGTGGGTTAGCTTCGTTCTCCTCAATCAGATCAGGGATCGGCATTGGTGGAGAGGAAACACGATGCAATTGGGCAATTGGACATGCTAAAAAGGGAGAAAAAGGGGAGAAAATGCATATATATTTTTTTTAAATCCCAAGATTACTTGGCAAAATCCCCAAATCCCAAGTCGATCTCCCAAATCCCAAGACCTTGGGGAAAATCCCAAAGAGTGGCAACACTAATCTAGACGTTTTAGATATTCATGGATAACTGTATACACAAGAACACCTAATAAATTACTTAACTTACATAACTTAGAAGGCAAGGCAAGTTTATTTGTATAGCACCTTTCATACACAGTGGCAATTCAAAGTGCTTCACATAAGGAACAATTAACAGCATTAAAACATTCCTGAGATCTAGAACCTCAAAAAGGCTTTTTGCAAATATAGTTACAGTTAGAACATGAAATTAAAACCAGAGGGATAAAATGCTTTCCATGAAGAATAAAAACTAAAAGAAAATATAAAGTAAATTAGCTTATAAAAAGTACAGTAAGATTTGGTGAAACATAAAAGGAAAAAAATGTTAAAATTAGAGATGCATGAGTACCGATACTGGTATCGGGTATTTGCCCGATACCGCGCTAATTAACTTGTACTCGTACTCGCAAACGAGGCTCCGATACTAAACATCCGATACCGTGTGCCTAGTGCACATTGCTGCGTTATGCCTAGTTTACACTACACAATTTTTGACCTGATTTTCACTCGGCGACTGGTCGGCGCTAGATTTGCCGGCTCGGGAGCAACTCAGCGTTCGCTCGGCGATCAAAACTCGGCTCTCGATCACTAAGTGTGAACTATCCAACAACTTGCTCGGCGACCGGATTGAGTTTTCTAGCATGTCAGATATCTGATCCAATAGGTATTGGTATCGGTATCGGCAAGTACAAAAATACATGTACTTGTACTTGTACTCCGTTGGGAAAAAATAGCATTGATGCATCCCTAGTTAAAATAAAGATAAAAATAGCTTATCGAATCTAAAGTGCAGTAATAATATAGTGCAAATTTTAGAGCTCACTCTAATATCTTCTGGCAATCTGTTCCAGTTATATGCAGCGTAACAGCTAAATGCTGCTTCAACATGTTTAGTTTGGACTCTGGGCTCGACTAGCTGACCTGAGTTCATGGATCTAAGAGGTCTACTGGGTTTATATTCTCTAAACACTGGGCAGTGATAGCTCAGTGATTAAAGTACTGGACTAGTAAACAGAAGGTTGCCGGTTCAAGCCCTGCCACCACCAACTTGCCACTGTTGGGTCCCTGAGCAAGGCCCTTAACCCTCAGTTGCTCATTGTGTTCAGCTCATTGTGTAAGTCGCTTTGGATAAAAGCGTCTGCTAAATGCTGAAAATGTAAATGTAAACATATCTGAGATATATCCTGGGCCGAAACCGTTCAGTGATTTATAAACTAGTAGCAGCACTTTAAACTCTATTCTGTAACTAACTGGAAGCCAGTGTAGCAATTGTAGAACTGGAGTGATGTGCTGTGTTTTCTTTGTCTTGGTTAAAACTCTAGCAGCAGCGTTCTGCTTAATGGTGTTTTTGGGAAGTCCAGTTAAGAGACCATTACAATTGTCCACCCTACTGGAAATAAAAGCATGGATGAGTTTCTCTAGATCTTGTTGGGACACCAGACCCTTGATTCTGGATATATTTTAAAGATGATGATAGAGGGCTGTTTTGATGATGGTTTTGATATGGCTAGTGAAGGTGAGATATGAGTCTCTTAGAATGCCAAGATTTCCAAGAGACCAAGAGACCATGAGACCATGGGCAGCACAGTGGCACAGCAGTTATTGTGAGTTTTATGAATATCTTGTCCTATTTTCAGGAACCACACATAAACTTATGTAAGAATCAAAATTTGTCGATTTTTTTTCTTTAGTTGCTATTTGCATTTTGCAGATCATTTATATCCCAAAACTTTAGGACATATGAAAGTGTATGTCTTTATTGGGCTTAAAATTATACACATGATAAGCATACAGTAAAAAAGTTCTTAAGGGTGGTAATATTGCAAACATGTCCCGTCACAATTTGTTTTTCAAAATCAACAGGAGACCAATCACAAAAGGGGCGATGGCTTGAGTCTGAGAGCAAACACACGCTCCTGTAACATGTCCTCCTGGGGAAAGGGGCGTAGCACATAGGAGCACTCCAGGAGAACAGACAGGAGGGATTTGATATTTTGAATAGGGTCTTTTGGTTAAACCTCAATAAGCAATAAATCATACTGTATTTTAGTAAATCTTTTGTTGAGTATCCTTACCCTTGCCCAGTCTGGCTATTTATTATCATTGCATTTCATCAAACTGTAATTTAATGGCAGATGAAATTACTAAAAAAACAACCTTGTTTTTACTGGAGGATAAGACCCTCAAAGCTGTGGTAGCTATAATAATGAGATTACTTCAAAATAGCCCCACAGCCGCAGTTGCTGTCTTTTAATGACAAGCTGTTATATGAAGACTAAAGCAGGGCATTCCATCTGTACATCCTGCTGATGTCTGGGACACACGTCACCTAAGGCAACCTCATTGTCTTTGGCAACAGTACTGATGCTGATGCCCTCTGGAATACTGTTAGGTTATTTACTAAAAAAAAGTATGTTCATATAAACAGACATTACAGCTTTCTTTTCATCAGCATCTTTGTGCAAGAATTCATGTAACAGAACCAGTATTATAATTTATCTATGACTATTTATGTTTTAGTTAAGTACATTTAGGAGTTTCTTTTCAAGCCCATTATAAAAAATAGTGTCTAGGGTTTGCTTCTAGTGATCTTGAGTGCAGATCACACCATGTGTGAAGGCTCATCTAACATTGTTGATCCAACATGTGATGTTACTATGTTGGCTCACCATGGCAAAGAATAGGAACGGTGCCCCGTTCCTAGATTTTAATAATTAGAATTTTAATTACTAATAATTAAGAAGGACAATTACAGTGATTAGAAGTATACATACAATACAGCAGTTAAATAAATACACTGCACAGATATTTACATACAGATAACTGTGCAAACATACACCTGTCATACAGGTAGCATACAAGGCAGCATGTAGTTAGGGGTAGTACTTGATTGCACACCAAATGTGGCCATATTGTTCAAATATTCAAATGTTAATATGTAGTTCAAGTCTAGGAACAGTTGTGCAGTGATGCATATATTACAGTAGGATGTGTTAAAGGTAATAACAATATTTGCACTTGTATTTGTGTGATATTCATTAGTGCAAACAATATCTTCCTGAGACCCAGCAATTCATTTTTGTCCTCTGTGGTGGACATGTGTCTGAGATCTCTAACTCAAGTACCATTTATGCAATTCATTTGAGTACTACTGTTCTATATACACAGTACATCCTGGGCTTTTTAGTAATGTCACATTTGTGGGGGGGTGGCAAACATAGCTCATGAACTTTCTTTTCAAATCTCATATTCCACATTCTATGGCAACAAGCAAGCAGTTTTTTTTGCTGATATTATGTTTTTGCTGCTAATAATCAAATTGTTTCATCAACATGAGAGTCTTAACTTCAATTTAGAAAGATTTTAGAAATGTACAGCAATTTTACCCCTTTCAAAACACAACATTTATTCAATGTCCTTTGTAGTGGACAGCAGGACTTACTATCTCCTGTTTTTAGCCTATTTCTATACAAGGAAGCATAGGGTTGAGTAAGGCAGAGAAAATTTTATTCAGAAATTATGCAGATTTAGAGCTGTCAGGAGATGAGGAAGAGGAGGGCCAGACTGTTGAGCTGGGAGAAGAGGAGGCCTGTTGAACCACAGCCCAATGACAATGTAAAATGTAAAAAATGTAAAATGTAAAAAATATGGGGCACTGCATTTGCCAAAAATTCTGAATGCATCACCATGCAGGAGAGCAGCATGCAAAGGGAAAACATCTGTCAAATGTATTAAATGTAACATGTTTTTGTGTGTGTTTTAAAGACAAAAAACTGCTTCCTGTTATACCATGCGTGATGCTGTTAATGCTGTGTGATGTGATCTTTAGGTGACTATTTAAGTAAATGCAGTTTAAAGAAAAAAGTTCCACTCTAAGATTTTAATTAAAATCTATGCAAAAAAAAATACAATAATAATACAATATTATTACATTACACTATTCCATTTTTGATCAAACAAGACCTGATGTCCACTACAAAGGACAGTTGATAAAAAAACAAATAAATAACTGTTGAAAAATAAACTTTTGTACTATGTTTCTTTCAACCACAATACTTAATTTAACAAAATAAATTCAAAATATCTAAACCTTTTTCTTCTGGGTCTCAGGAGGATATACATACTGAAATATACTAGGCAGTATTTATGATTGAGAAGATGAAATATTAGCATTAGTATTATATCAGTGTGTTTTATTAATTTACACTCTCTGTCTGAAATTTTAGAAACTTTGTGTTTCCTTTGTGTAAAAATCATATACAAATTGTAAAAATGATAAAAATTTTATTTTTGTGTAGTAACCATACAAATCTAGTAACTGCTTTAGATCAAGCTAAAAGGGATTTTACACCCTATAGTTCTCTGGCTTAAAATAACCATAAAATAAAACATATTTTAACCCTTGATCATTTAAACCAATTTAAAATATCATGGCAAATTTCATAGTTAATTATTATCATCACTACTCACATCTTGCCTTCCCACTGCATTACTGTTGTTTAGACACTCAAGTTGATACCTTACAAAACCAATCTTGTGCGCTGTGAATGGGATTAACACATAGCTTTACTATTCTTACTCCTGCAAAGCATAGTAGATGGTACATGGTAGATGCTGTAGTGCTAATTTTCATTAAAATGTCACGACTGCAGTTAATATGTAATAACATTGATATTATTAATTTAGGGCAGTGAGAGCTCAGTGGTTAAGGTACTGGACTAGTAATCAAAAGGTTGCCGGTTCAAGCCCCACCACCGCCAAGTTGCCACTGTTGTGCCCCTGAGCAAGGCCCTTAGCCCTCAATTGCTCAAAAATTGTGTTCAGTCATAACATAATGTCACTTTGGATAAAATCATCTGCTAAATGCCGTAAATGTAAATGTACTGTATGTCTTGTGTTCCTGGCATATATGCTTCACAAAGGTTTGTTCAAATTAAAGCAAAAAGCTTTTCTTCAGGACAGTCTGGTAGACAATAACCAAGAAAAAATATTATGTGATGTGTGTGTTTCTCAGAAATAGAAATAAAGTTAATTAAAGAATGTAAGTAATCTTTAATGGGTTCACATGTCTTCTTTAATTTGAGCAACAGCTGAAAAGTATCCAAAGTAGATTACACTATTTGAATTTTAAAAGGTAAAATTGGCAGACATTCATTTTTAGGCTGATGAACCAAGGGTTTAATTGTTTTTCTTTGTAAGCACACTTTAAATACTGTACAAAACACAGCACTACAATGAGCAAATGGAGGAAAGTGATAGATAGTGAAAATAACTGTTCCAAAAATAAAGACATTTTTAATTTATTAATTAACACACTTTTCAAACCCAAACCCATACCAAGACCCATTTAAATACCTCCTACAACAGCACAATGCTTCCCTGATTGAGAGAGAACCACAGATTTATTTAATATTCCTACATTAATCTAAGCTGCGACTACTTCTGCAATCAGCTCAGCAATACTTTTTTCATGACAGTCTCTGCCCACTTATCTGGGGCCAAGACAAAAAAAGCATTTACACATCTGCAGGTACTCATCACACATTTGGATAGCTCCTTTCAGAAAATGCACTCATATTTAATACTGGTAGGTTGGAGCTGTATTCTTTTCTATGTGGAACTGGAAGACAGATGCTACATGCCAAAAGTATGTAAATACCTATTTTAATCGTTAGGTTAAGGTGTTTTGGCCAAACATATTGATCGCAGGTATATAAAATCAATTACTTCAATACATGATTTCAATTTTGTGGCAGCGAGGGAGTGCTCGGATGGTGCAAAAGTCTACTGTGCTAGCCCACCAATACTGAGATCTTAAGCTCTCCAGCTTGAAGTGCAGAGTGTGGTAACAGAGGCACAATAATAGTGGCAATAATTGTTGGACATTTTCAGTGTAAGGTTAAGCCAAAAAGAATATCATAGCCCTTGTAGTTACCAGAAGTGCAAATAATTATGGAATGGACTATATACTGTATACAGTATATAGATGTAAGGTCAGAGACGATCACTCATCTATTGCTGCTGTCTGAGTTGGTCACAGGGCGCTGTTGGCTGGATATTTTTGGTTGGTGGACTATTCTTAGTCCAGCAGTGACAGTGAGGTGTTTAAAAACTGTCTTATCCACTTATACCAGCACAACACACACTAACACATCACCACCATGTCAGTGTCACTGCAGTGCTGAGAAGGATCCACCACCCAATAATAGTGATCCTGGGAGAGTCCTGACCATTGAAGAACAGCATGAAAGGGGGCTAACAAAGCATGTACAGAAAAAGTTGGACTACAGTCAGTAATTGTAGAACTACAAAGTGCTCCTACATGGTAAGTGGAGCTGATAAAAGGTTCACAAAGAAGACTATTGATTGGCTGTACTTGACAGTTCCAATTAAATTATACACCTGATAGCAAGAAAATAAGTTACACAAAAAACACAGCAAACAAATATAGATTATGACATGCATCAGTGTTGATAAATAATTATTTTAAAAAACCAGCAGTCATTGGAAGTAACACTTTTCCCTAAAATCTTCGAGTACAGTTTATGTAGTCTGGAAAGACCAATGATCTAAACAGTTTTCACCTGTGTTTTAGGTTACTGTCTTGTCTGAATACCCAGTTGCATTCAGTCTCCGGACTATAGGACTGAGGTTGTGCTGAGGATTTAGGGTCAACTTTCTTTTAGCATTATTCCATCCACTTCCGCAAAACAGCCAAAAAACATAATACTACCACGACTATGATTGGCAGTGGTTACTGTAAAAGAAAATTTTTAATTTACACTATTAATACATAATCAATTACTACTTAGAAAACGAAGATATGCTTAGGGCATTTTTTGCCAGTAGTCATATTCCAATAATACTGCTACAATAGAAAGTTACAGGATGGTACGTGATAAGAAGTGCACCAGTTGTATTGTATGACGTCCAAAACCCAGTTCTAGCTGATTTACATGGTTTATAGTTCCTATGTTAATTGTGAAATCTTCCACTGTCCTACGGGGTCACTGACAACAGTATAAAAATATGTTTATTCTATCAGTTGTCATCGCATCCACAGAGCCTCTGTGTGAGACTCGGCCAGTGTGATCCTTCTCTGCAGGCAAGATTAAGGTATATTGAGGTATTTTGAGGTATTTTATTAAAGGTTATTAAGGTTTTTTTCCCCCACCACAGTACAGTGTTGAGTGTACTTCTGGTGATTGGGGCTAGATATTTCTCCAGCTGTAGACAACCACACATATTTAAAAAACAATTAAACTTTTTTTTTTTTTTTTTTTTTTTTTTTAAGATTTCATTAGTAATAGCATGATGTTTGAGTTGAGACATTGAAGTGGCAGCTTGACTTTCAGGTTATAATCTGCTGTGCTGCCTAAACTCAAGCCTGGCTTCAGTACGGTTGCTAAATGGTCTTACCAATTGTTTTTGTTGTGACATGACTGGTTAAAATAATAACAACAGTGGTCAGAAGCCACAAATAAGAGCAACTTGACTGGTTAGCATATTTGCTTAGCTTTAAAATGTGCAAAAACACTTTGCTGCTTTCAACTTATGAAACAGTCTAAAAAACACATTTCAATCACTGGCTTTGCTCTCAGATGAGCAACACTTTCCTGGCATCAGCAGGATACGAGCTGCAGTAATTTAAAAACCACACTGCAGGTGGCTGCTGCTGTGCACTGTTTCAGACTGTACTTTAACGTTTGTATGTTAGCTTTTGATAGCTGGTTAAAGTAAAATGTCCTGCTAACAGCTTTTATTGTTAACTGCATAGGAAAATCAAGAACAGTCCAGCTTAATCAGGCGTGGAGAAACGATCTAGGAAGAAAAAATCCCAAGCCCATCCCACTTGATCAGTGCTGTGAAGCAAATCTGCAGTTCTTTCTGAAAGCCATTTGTGTTCCTAGCGTTATGTACAGTTGAGGTCAAAAGTTCACACATGCAATTTTAGTAACAGCAATGATCCTTTTTTGTAACTGAATTACTGAAACACATAAATTTATAAAATAGGTATTGGGCAAAAATTGAGTCCCTTTTTTGAATTTATTGTTTAACTGTCACCTTACATTAAAGGACATTTGTCTAAATTTGTCTAAATGTTTTAGCTGGCATGCACTAAGAAGTGAAAATGTATTATTTGCTTTCTGAGAATTGTACAATGCTACATAGACCCTAAACCCATTGTACATTTACATTTACAGCATTTAGCAGACGCTTTTATCCAAAGCGACTTACAGTACTGTGACAGCATATTGTCTGAGCAACTGAGGGTTATCCTTGCTCAAGGGCCCAACAGTGGCAATCTGGCAGTGGTGGGCCTTGAACCAGCGACCTCTTGATTTCTAGTCCAGTACCTTAACCACTAGGCCACAACTGCCCTGTAATGCTTGTGACTTTAATAAGTAACGTCTAACTAGCCCTATTTAAATGGGCTCAGAGAAGTCACCAGGTTAATTATTTATAACCACAAATAAAGAATAGAAAGGCTATGCCACAACATTAAATGACATTAATAGTCAATTAAATATGACAGTTGTCTACACCACCAAATGAATAATTTAAATTTATGTTGGTATCTTATTGTCCAAGGTGTATTTTATATATTTTCAGAAAACCTAAAATAAACTTCAAAACTCCAAAAAAAAACATTTTTGGGGTCAAAATGTGTCCCATTCATTTGGTTACCAACAAGACAAAACAGCTCAATGACATTGCAAGATTGCATGCCCCTTGTACATTCACACTTGTTTCTAATATTTTCCCCATAACCTGCAGACATAGGTATAAATCCTGACAATCTAAAATATCTAGATGTTTGGCAGGCTCTGTTCTCAAAGGAACACATGTTATTATAAATATGCTCATTATTACTTAGATAGACTGTGTTACCTCAGCTTACCCTGGAAGAGTTCACCACCCACCCCCACATATACATAGAAAATAATGCAAGCCTAGGCAGCAGAGATACAGAGTGTGGATTAGTGGTTGCTAATTGGCCCGGGTGGTTTTGGTGCTTCTGTAAGAACAATTAGTGTTACAATAACTGTAAAAGAAATGCCTAATTAAATTGAATCAAATTGACAGCATAAAGAAGCGAGGATAATTGGATAATTTTACACTTTAGAACAGGTGTTTCAGTTGGCAGAGCAATAAAGAGATTTTTTTCCATCAGGATAATGACCCAAAACACACATCAATCCTGATCCTGAATCCTATTGAACTATGGTAAAAAGAGCTGATAAAAGAACAGTAATCAGCATACTCTACTGTCAGCTTCAACACCAGCAAATTTGTGTTTGCACAAAATAAGCACCAGAAGATGACCAACTCAAACAGCAGCGATCGTCTCTGACTTTACATCTACAAGGTGGACCAACTAGGTAGGAGTGTCTAATTGAGTGGACAGTGAATGGACACAGTATTTAAAAACTCCAGCAGCGCTGCTGTGTCTGATCCACTCATACCAGCACAACACACACTAACACACCACCACCATGTCATTGTCACTGCAGTGCTGAGAATCATCCACCACCTAAATAATACCTGCTCTGTGGTGGTCCTGTGGGGGTCCTGACCATTGAAGAACAGGGTGAAAGCAGGCTAAAAAGGTATGTAGATAAATAGATGGACTACAGTCAGTAATTGTAGAGCTACAAAGTGCTTCTAAAGGAGCTCATAAAATGGACAGTGAGTGCAGAAACAAGGAGGTGGTTTTACTGTTACGGCTGATCAGTATATATACGTATATATACAGTGTATCACAAAAGTGAGTACACCCCTCACATTTCTGCAAATATTTTATTATATCTTTTCATGGGACAACACCATAGAAATAAAACTTGGATATAACTTAGAGTAGTCAGTGTACAACTTGTATAGCAGTGTAGATTTACTGTCTTCTGAAAATAACTCAACACACAGCCATTAATGTCTAAATGGCTGGCAACATAAGTGAGTACACCCCACAGTGAACATGTCCAAATTGTGCCCAAAGTGTCACTATTTTGTGTGACCACCATTATTATCCAGCACTGCCTTAACCCTCCTGGGCATGGAATTCACCAGAGCTGCACAGGTTGCTACTGGAATCCTCTTCCACTCCTCCATGATGACATCACGGAGCTGGTGGATGTTAGACACCTTGAACTCCTCCACCTTCCACTTGAGGATGCGCCACAGGTGCTCAATTGGGTTTAGTCCATCACCTTTACCTTCAGCTTCCTCAGCAAGGCAGTTGTCATCTTGGAGGTTGTGTTTGGGGTCGTTATCCTGTTGGAAAACTGCCATGAGGCCCAGTTTTCGAAGGGAGGGAATCATGCTCTGTTTCAGAATGTCACAGTACATGTTGGAATTCATGTTTCCCTCAATGAACTGCAGCTCCCCAGTGCCAGCAACACTCATGCAGCCCAAGACCATGATGCTACCACCACCATGCTTGACTGTAGGCAAGATACAGTTGTCTTGGTACTTCTCACCAGGGCGCCGCCACACATGCTGGACACCATCTGAGCCAAACAAGTTGATCTTGGTCTCGTCAGACCACAGGGCATTCCAGTAATCCATGTTCTTGGACTGCTTGTCTTCAGCAAACTGTTTGCGGGCTTTCTTGTGTGTCAGCTTCCTTCTGGGATGACGACCATGCAGACCGAGTTGATGCAGTGTGCGGCGTATGGTCTGAGCACTGACAGGCTGACCTCCCACGTCTTCAACCTCTGCAGCAATGCTGGCAGCACTCATGTGTCTATTTTTTAAAGCCAGCCTCTGGATATGACGCCGAACACGTGGACTCGACTTCTTTGGTCGACCCTGGCGAAGCCTGTTCCGAGTGGAACCTGTCCTGGAAAACCGCTGTATGACCTTGGCCACCATGCTGTAGCTCAGTTTCAGGGTGTTATCAATCTTCTTATAGCCCAGGCCATCTTTGTGGAGAGCAACAATTCTATTTCTCACATCCTCAGAGAGTTCTTTGCCATGAGGTGCCATGTTGAATATCCAGTGGCCAGTATGAGAGAATTGTACCCAAAACACCAAATTTAACAGCCCTGCTCCCCATTTACACCTGGGACCTTGACAAATGACACCAGGGAGGGACAATGACACATTTGGGCACAATTTGGACACAATTTGGACATGTTCACTGTGGGGTGTACTCACTTATGTTGCCAGCTATTTAGACATTAATGGCTGTGTGTTGAGTTATTTTTAGAAGACAGTAAATCTACACTGCTATACAAGCTGTACACTGACTACTCTAAGTTATATCCAAGTTTCATGTCTATAGTGTTGTCCCATGAAAAGATATAATGAAATATTTGCAGAAATGTGAGGGGTGTACTCACTTTTGTGATACACTGTATATATCTAGCTATATATATATAAACTTCGAGAATAAAGTGCTAATATAATGGCCAAATGATGTGCCAAAGGATGTGCAACAAGGAGATAGCAATTAACCTTGTCGTTAGCAATGAATCTCCTCTGTGTTAAAATGAGGGACTTTGAGGATACAGTTATAATTTCATAATGGTTTCACAAATACAAAAATACTCAATCAGCATCAGTTGAAACAGCTTTGGAAGAAACTGCATCTTATCTGCATCCTTTATCATTCTAACCTGCTGTATAGATATTGGTCGATCGGTACAAGCCCTTTTTTAATTCTCTCACTGTTCAACTTCTCATACAATTTGCAATATTATTTTTCCTTAGCCTTTGCCACTTCTCTCTTTGTTTCACTTCATATCTCTTTGTACTCCTGTCTACTTTCTTAGTCTCTCTGGCGATCCCCATTCGTATCTGCCAAACTCTACCTTCTAAAATTTTCCTGCACTTTTTCATTTCATCAACAAGTTTCTTTTTCTTCCTTCCTCTGTCTAAATGTCACAGCAAGTATCTTCCTAGCTGATTTCCTCACCTCCTCGCCTCTTTTGTGCTAATGGCCCAGTTGTCTAGCACCTCTGCAACTCCAACCAGTTTCTGTCTCCCCCTTGCCTGAATTTCACACCACTGTCTTCATCCTTTACACTCCACCATCTAATATTTCTCTGTTCAAAGTTCCAGCTTTCACCTCCACCTTCCTACCCTTCCACCTCTCTCATTGCCTTAGAACAGTCCTCTCCCCTCTTCTTCTCCTTCTCTACCTTGGATTAACAGTAACATACTTTGCACTTTTACCCTGCTATAGGACACATTTTGTTTGATTCAAATCTAATGTGCTCTTGGGAGCACAGTTAGCTCCAAAATGCTTTGACAGTCCTCTTAACATAATTGTTTCTGTAGCACATTCAGATGCCATTTCTGATGCAACCCTCCCTATTTATCAGTGTACTGATATGTGCATCTCCAATATACAGTTCTGGTTAACATTATTGGCACCCCTGATTGTTTTGTATAAAAATCAATATGATCAAAAAGTCAATATGTCAAAAAGTCAATATGTTTAGAAATAAGTGGAAAGAAGCTTTTCAATTGGATTAAGATTAGGACTCATTGCTAGCCCATTTGCAACAATCTATATATTTTTTCTTTACCATTTGAGTGTACTTTTGGATATGCGCTTTGGGTTATTAAACTGCTGTAGAACACATTTTGTTTGACTCAAACCTTGGGAGCACATTTTGCTCTAAAATGCTGTGACAGTCCTCTAATGTCATTGTTCCTGTAGCACATTCAAGTCCACTAGTCCTAAAGGCAGCAAAGCAGCCCCACAACATTATGGATCCTCCACCTTGTTTTACTGTAGGTAGGGTGCACTTTTATTGACATGCTTTATTTTGTCATCTATAAAACATTGGGGGTTGTTTATCTAAGTTTTGACAAAGTTTAGTTGATCTTTTTAATGCCCTTGGTTTTTTTTTTTTATAGCATTGGGGTCCTCCTTGGCCGTCACACCAGAGATGGGGACTCGAGTCTGTGACTTGAGTCCGAGTCGCACACACAGCGACTGCAAATGACTCGTTTCAAATGACTCAACTCATGACTCGCAAAAAAATTACTCATAAACAACGTTGTGTTAACATTAGTTACGTGTGACAATTGTTACAGCCAGCTTCCAGCAAAGTGTTGCTCCCTACTCCCTACACAGTTTGAAGTTCACTTCTAGCTTCTACAGAATTAGCGCTAATGGTTGAAAGACCGCTTTCTGAACCAATCAGACCTTCTGATTTTAATTTTTAATAACAAATGCTGTTATTTGCATGTATTTTGTTTGCAGCATCACACAGATGATGTGTCAATGAAACGCTTGATTGGCTTTCTAACGAGTTCGTGTTTTACTTCACAACCGGGAAAAGTTTAGAGGTTTTTAATTATAAGCACATTTACAAAATAACGGATTATATTCCTAATGGGACAACACACGGTTATAAATTTAATAGCATCTGAAAGAACATAAGCTAAGGTAGCAGTGGTTATGATTTTTTTGCTGTGTTTTGGATTTTGGCCGCTGTGCCGTGTTTTATCGCGCACTTTTGTTTTGCAATGAAAACAAAACGTATTAGTTTAAGTTTTTAACTGGTACCTTCTTGTTATGGAAATTACATTTATTTGCACAATGACTAGGAAAGTAAAGGCACTAAGTAAAACGTCAAAATACAGTTGCTAATCTGTTGTTGTTTTTATCTGAACTTACATATTATTTGTTTATTTCTATGTTACATTTCCAATATATGTTGTGTATATTATATTGACTTGTGACTTGACTCGGACTCGTATTTTGTGTCTTGTGAACATCTCTGCTTCACACATAGAGCCCTGTTATGTTCAGCATGTGGCGTACGATACAACATCCAGATGTCTCCAGCTCAGCCTGAAGATCTATGGTTGTTGTACATGGTTTCTTTTTCAGATTTCGAACCACCTTTTGTAGGGTTCTATCTTCAATTTTCCTCTTTTCACCACATCCTGGAAAGTTTTTTGATTGTTTCATAGTCAAGAAATTTTAGATAACATTTCAAACAAATACCAAGGTCTTTGTAGATACCCTTTAGACAGTGTGTGCTTGGTGATGATAGCATTTCTGGTCTGCTCAGACAGCTGTCTTGTCCTTGCCAAGGAACAGGGAAAAAACTGGCCTTTTTATGCATCAAAGCCATTCAAAGTCTAATTAAAATCACGAGAGCCCTGACAAGGTGGAAACAAGTGAGTCTAATTTTTAATCAATCACAGGTTAGTCTGATTTTGTTCTTTTGTTTTAAACTGAACAAAGGGTGCCATTAATTGTGCACTGGCATTGTTCTATAAACTTCTATAAACAATTAGCATTTTTTCAGCAGTAAGTTGATCTGTATCAGTGAAAAATAAATTAAATGTGACTAAGCTCTTACCTTAAACTCAGTCTCAATGTTGGCAAGTCTTGCCAGTTCATTGCTGAGCTCTAGAGCAGTAAGCACAGGATCTTCACTTGAGAGTGACAGGTAGGCAGCACTTGCAAGGCCTTTATAAGCATTCATGCGAGATCGTGAGTGGCTAAAAGAGTCCAGCCGTTGTTTCTCAGTGCATTCGTTGCACTTGCAGAAGTAGTCATGCGGTCGCTCAATCCTGGCACCCTTCATCAGCAAAATGTGCACAATCTCATACTCCTGACAGTGTGAGGCTAAGATCACTGGTGTTATATCCTGTGAAAACCGTGTACCATCCTCATCATATGCATAAAAGTCATCATCTCGAAGTTCCTGCTCCAGCGGACTTAATGTAAACCTCAGCCCTCCAGCAAATGCCGGGTGAGCCAAGATGGCTTCAACAATCCTTACATACCCTTTGCTAATTGCTAATAGGAGCGCATCACCCACTCTTGCCAGCCCTTTTTTCTTCAGGAGCAGCTCTGTAACTTCAAGGTGCTCATTTGCTACAGCTAGTTGCAATGAATTCTGGCCCATGTAGTCCACACAGTTAAAGTTGAGCGTTTTACACTCTTCAAGCATTTTGCGGACCACAGGGATGTTTCCATATTCTGCAGCATTAAGAAAACGCTCTTCCTCCGTGGTGAGGCTAGTACCCCGCTCATTAAACATGTAGGCAGGGCCCCGGATGGCCTGACGGCGGCCCTTCTCCCGGAGTGTGGTGTGTCTGCGATGCATTATGTTTAATCTGAAAAAGAGAGAAAAAAACAGTAAAAAGGTAAATACTAACATACAGTGATGAAAAGCAAACATGACACAATACACTACATTTGTTTTCCAACTTTTGATTGATTACTTTATTGATCCCAGAGGGGAAATTGCATATGAAAATGTTTAAAATGTTCAAAGTTAAAATAATGAAATGTGTTTCTTTGTCTCAAATACATCACTCGCTTTAACTTCTTTATTACTTACAGACCTACATCTAAAAAAGGAAAAAGCAATAATATACACTGATCAGCCATGACATCCACCTCCTTGTTTTTTACACTCACTGTCCATTTTATCAGCTCCACTTACCATATAGAAGCACTTTGTAGTTATACAATTACTGACTGTAGTCCATCTGTTTCTCTACATTCTTTCTTAGCCTGCTTTCACCCTGTTCTTCAATGGTCAGGACCCCCACAGGACCACCACAGAGCAGGTATTATTTAGGTGGTGGATCATTCTCAGCACTGCAGTGACAATAACATGGTGGTGGTGTGTTAGTGTGTGTTGTGCTGGTATGAGTCGATCAGACACAGCAGTGCCGATGGGGTTTTAAAATACCGTGTCCACTCACGTGTTTCATTTACATTACATTTACATTTTCGGCATTTAGCAGACGCTTTTTATCCAAAGCGACTTACATCACAGTATAAAGCTTGAGCAATTGAAGGTTAAGGGCCTTGCTTAAGGGCCCAACAGCAGCAACCTGGTAAATAATAACAAAATAATTTAATACATTTGTTTAAGATCCTGTTCCTCTATTTGGCTGCATTTATCTGTCTTTCTACTCTTAGTTTCTCAGTCCCTGACACTTTCCTCACAATATTTTACCATATAGAATGTGTTAGGTAGTTGTTGTGCAAGGCCTATTTTTCTGCTCAAATAGTTACGTTTTAATCTCAACACACAAGAGAATATTTTCCTCACATTGTCCTCCAAGTGGACAGTCACATATACCTTTTACTCAAAGGTGGCTTTCATTATGACATTCTGTCATTATATGATTTATGTAATGATGCAAAGGTGGTTGTCCGTCCAACAGGTTCTCCATCTCCGCACTTGAACAGCTGTTTTCGCATGATTGTTGTTTCTTACCTCTCTGACCAATGCACTTCTTTCCCAGAAATCTAATTTGGCCAGATGGCCAACTCTAGGAAGGTTTAAAGTTGTTTTAAGCTTCTTCGATTTTAAAATTATTGAGGCCAGGCTTGATTTATCCCCTATGATCAGTGTTGTTGCTGCTTATTTTTGCCACTGTCAGACTGGTGATTACAAAATCAGATTATGTGAATTAAATCGAAGAAGCTTGAAACAACTTGGAACATTCTTAGAGTTAGTCATCTGGCCAAATTAGATTTCTGGGCAAGGGCCATGGTCAGGGAGGTAAGAAACAACAATCACTGTAAAACAGCTCTTGAAGTGCGGAGATGGTAGAACCTATTGGAACCTACTTTATTGTGTCATACATATCTATCTATCTATCTATCTATCTATCTATCTATCTATCTATCTATCTATCTATCTATCTATCTATCTATCTATCTATATATCTATATCTATATCTAATCTATATATATATACTGTACATACAGTATATACGTATATATATATACAGGGGTTGGACAAAATAACTGAAACACCTGTCATTTTAGTGTGGTAGGTTTCATGGCTAAATTGGACCAGTCTGGTGGCCAATCTTCATTAATTGCACATTGCACCAGTAAGAGCAGAGTGTGAAGGTTCAATTAGCAGGGTAAGAGCACAGTTTTGCTCAAAATATTGCAATGCACACAACATTATGGGTGACATACCAGAGTTCAAAAGAGGACAAATTGTTGGTGCACGTCTTGCTGGCGCATCTGTGACCAAGACAGCAAGTCTTTGTGATGTATCAAGAGCCCCGGTATCCAGGGTAATGTCAGCATACCACCAAGAAGGACAAACCACATCCAACAGGATTAACTGTGGACGCAAGAGGAAGCTGTCTGAAAGGGATGTTCGGGTGCTAACCCGGATTGTATCCAAAAAACATAAAACCACGGCTGCCCAAATCACGGCAGAATTAAATGTGCACCTCAACTCTCCTGTTTCCACCAGAACTGTCCGTCGGGAGCTCCACAGGGTCAATATACACGGCCGGGCTGCTATAGCCAAACCTTTGGTCACTCGTGCCAATGCCAAACGTCGGTTTCAATGGTGCAAGGAGCGCAAATCTTGGGCTGTGGACAATGTGAAACATGTATTGTTCTCTGATGAGTCCACCTTTACTGTTTTCCCCACATCCGGGAGAGTTACGGTGTGGAAAAGCCCCAAAGAAGCGTACCACCCAGACTGTTGCATGCCCAGAGTGAAGCATGGGGGTGGATCAGTGATGGTTTTGGCTGCCATATCATGGCATTCCCTTGGCCCAATACTTGTGCTAGATGGGCGCGTCACTGCCAAGGACTAGTGAACCATTCTGGAGGACCATGTGCATCCAATGGCGTTGCCGTGTATCAGGATGACAATGCACCAATACACACAGCAAGACTGGTGAAAGATTGGTTTGATGAACATGAAAGTGAAGTTGAACATCTCCCATGGCCTGCACAGTCACCAGATCTAAATATTATTGAGCCACTTTGGGGTGTTTTGGAGAAGCGAGTCAGGAAACGTTTTCCTCCACCAGCATCACGTAGTGACCTGGCCACTATCCTGCAAGAAGAATGGCTTAAAATCCCTCTGACCACTGTGCAGGACTTGTATATGTAATTTCCAAGACGAATTGACGCTGTATTGGCCGCAAAAGGAGGCCCTACACCATACTAATAAATTATTGTGGTCTAAAACCAGGTGTTTCAGTTATTTTGTCCAACCCCTGTATATATATATATATACGTATATATTAATGCATTTTCTCCCAAATTAGTGTAGTCATTTTGTCTTCCGCTGCTGGGGGATTGCAGTCGAGGTGAGTATATTGCTGCTCACGCCTCCTCTGACCTGCGTGCAGCCCTTTGCGAAACCCTTTTTCACCTCTGCACTGGCGCCTCTCTATCTGCCAATTAGGGTCCTTAAACAGCGTTTGAAGACCCCACCCATATAGCCCGGTCATCCTGCACTAGCAGAAACATGTCTGCTGCAGGCACTGCCAATTATGGAGTTCAGAATCTCTGCGCTGGTGTGCTAGTGGAATATCCTGCTGCGCCACCTGGGTGCCTCACTTTAGTAGATATTCTACAATATTAGAAGCCAATAATGTTCATCACAACTGTATCATGGCTATGATGATCAAGAAATTTGACCATAGAAGTTTGCAAATGTTGAGTCCCTCATATGCATTTACAAATTGTAAAATTGGAATTGCATACATTGCATATAAAAAGGCAAATATGATTTAATATTTCTTTATTTTTCATGCAGAAATTTATCAGAGAAGAATCTCAGTACAGAAAATGGCATAGGGTGGCATGATGGCACAGCTAGTAGGATGGATGTCAAATAACAACATGGTCCTAAGGACCTGGGTTTGATTCTTGCCTCAAGTCCCTATGTTTCGAGAGTTCCTTTCTGTTTTCTTATGAAATTTATTTTCTCTGGTTAATCTGGTTTCTTCTCACCTCCCCCCAAAAAGCAGAAAGTGGATCAGTTGTTTCAAAATACTGGCTGGGTGTGAGTAAATAAAAATGTGAGTGTGTCACTTGTAATAGATTGCAACCCTGTTTAGACTGTATTCCTGCTTCACACCTATGGATTTCAGGTGGCACAAGATCTCTTCTATATACTACACAAAAGTAAAATGCTGGAGTGTTTCTTTGATATGCACTGAATTGAACCTCTGAGGACAGCTAGCTATCAAGGAAAAAATATTGGCTAAGCATCAAGCTCAATGATTTATTCTGATTGGCTCCAGGCATTCTGGCTTGTTTGATTTAATTCACATAATCTGATTTTGTAATCACCAGACTGACAGTGGCAAAAATAAGCAGCAACAACACTGATCATAGGGGATAAATCAAGCCTGGCATCCCATTTGACATCCTGTGAGCTTTACAGGGATTGAGGAGCTGGGGTTTAGACTGCTTGTTGTCACTGTGTTAGAGTGATCATGCATATCCTAAAAGATCTATATACAGTCAGAAGTATATGGACACTCCCTTAATAATAAACCCAATTAAATAACTGGACTTGGGAAAAACTGCAAATAAAAAGTAAAATCAGTAATATGCAATTCATGACATGCAGAAACACAACTGACTTAACAAATCCACCATTCAGTTTCTTTATAGTGTAGTGATGTCATGTATTCTGTTACAAAATGAAATGGGGGTGTGTTAGTGCCAATGACATGGGTAATTTGCTATGAGATACATTTGTGAGCAACATACACACTGTCTCTTTTCAGGAATATCTCCCCTTGTTTCAGCAAGACAACATAAAGCCACATTGTGTGTTACACCAGTGTACAACAGTGTAACATCACAGTAAGAAAGTACACACACACACACAAAAAAGAAAGTAACAAAGTGCAGTATGGGCCAAAGTTTGAAAACTTCTCAGCAGCTCTTGTGTTAGGCGGGATAATCCGCTAGGACAAACAGCAGAGATTCTGAGCTCCCAGGTTCGAATCTCGGCTCTATATGGGGACAGTGGTAGCCTAATGGGTAGAGCTTTGGGCTATCAATCAAAAGGTTGAAAGTTCAAATTGCGGCTCTGCCATGCTGCCACTGTTGGGCCCCCGAGCAAGGCCCTTAACCCTCTTTGCTCCATGGCTGCATCCAATGGCTGACCCTGTGCTCTGACCCCAGCTTCCAAACAAGCTGGCATATGCAAAGAGAGAATTTCGTTGGATGGTGCACGTCAAACCATCTACAGCTGAACACCTCCAAAACTAAAGAGATGGTGCTGGACTTCCGGAGGCACAAGCCCCATCTTCAACCTATCACAATTGAGGGGGCTGACGTTGAGGTGGTCAGGACCTACAAATACCTGGGACTACAACTCAATGATAAACTGGACTGGACAGATAACACAGCCACAATTTACAAGAAAGGACAGAGCCGTCTCTACTTTTTGAGAAGGCTTGGGTCCTTCAAAATCTGTAAAAAACTCCTGCTGATGTTCTGTCGTCTCCAGTGTTCTTTTCTATGCTGTGGTGTGTTGGGGAGGCAGCATGAAGAAGAGCGATGCCACACGACTGGACAGGCTGGTAAGGAAAGCTGGCTCTGTGATTGGCACAGAGCTTGACACTTTCATGCAGGTGGCTAGAGGAAAGAACTCTACTATCAATCATGGACAATACACAGCACCCTCTGAACAGCACCATCACCAGACAGAGGAGTGTATTCAGTGATAGACTGCTGTCTCTGTCCTGCTCTACAGACAGGCTGAGAAAGTATTTTGTACCCCAAGCAGTCAGACTGTTTAACACCACACAACGACGGGGTCGTTAAACCGAATCAATAACTCAAACATGCATTTGTATTGCCACTTTCAAGACAACATATTCCATACTTACATTCTTGTTTTTCATACCTGTATGTACTGTATATATCGATTATAATTTTATCTACATACATTGCTACTATTATTATCTGTATGTTACCACCACTATTCTCATCCATAACTATGTCTGACATATTTCATATTTTATATCTGATACACAATCTCTATTCATATTCTATTTTATATACATATATATACCCATAAATGATCCATTGTAGCTATTTATAACTATAACAACATCCCTATCTCTATATTTATTCTTATAAATCTGTATATATTGTTTATAAGAATAGTTACAATACTGCTTCTATTACATGTACCAGATGCACAATTTGCACATGCTGTTTTTCTGTTGCATACCATATGCTGTATTAATGCACCTTATTTACTTACTTACCTTATTTTGTATTTGTATCTTACCTTATTTTGTATTTGTATTAAGTTTTCTCTTCTTTGTCAAACTACTGGAGACCAATAATTTCCTTCGGGATAAATAAAGTATCTATCTATCTATCTATCTATCTATCTATCTATCTATCTATCTATCTATCTATCTATCTATCTATCTATCTATCTATCTATCTATCTATCTATCTATCTATCTATCTATCTATCTATCTATCTATCTATCTATCTATCTATCTATCTTTCCATATGACAAATAAAGGCATTGTATATTAACCAAGAATGAGATACATTAAACAACTTGTCTCAGTTGCAAGCAATTGCTGTCTGGTTTTATTTACTTTCTCCTACTGTCCCATTTTTTTATTTATGTTAAATCTTATATTAATTTCAATTGTTTTGAAATGAGATATTCAAAAAGGCACTAGGGTGGCACAGCAGTCTAGCCTACCACCAATAGGCAGTGTAGCCTAGTGGTTAAGGTACTGGTCCAGTATTCAGAAGGTTGCTGGTTCAAGCCTCACCACTACCAGGTTGCCACTGTTGGGCCCTTGAGCAAGGCCCTTAACCCTCAATTGCTTAGACTGTATACTGTCATTAAGGAGAAACCCTATTTGACCTTCTCTTTCTCAAACATGGCCAATCTGTTCATGTTTGATCAAGACATGACACTGATGTGGTGCCGAGTTTTAAAATAACAAAATAGCATTAAAGTGTGGTGGGTTAAGAACAAAAAGTAAAGATTTCCTTTAAAATGCCTCAGGCAGTGGTAGTAGACCTGGTACTGGACTATTAATCATACGGTCACTGGTTCAAGCCCCACCACCATGGCCACTGTTCAGCCCTTAAGCAAGTCTCTTAAATACTTAATGCTTAATTGCTTGCACTGTTATCAGTCACAGCTTTGGTTGCTTTAGATTAAAGTGTCTGCTAAATGCCTCTTGTCAGGAATGTATCACCATAACTGCATCTAGATTGATGGATTCTGAATAATATACTGTGCACTACACATCCAACCGAACAATTATTTATAGTCATCCATGTAAAAATTTATCAGGATGAACTTGGCCAGATGTAACAGTGTAAAAAGTACATTTTGTCAAGTAAAAGGAAAGGCATTTAATTGAATGTTCATGTTTCACCATTGCTTTGACTTTAATTTACTTAAATAAAATGTATTTAGAAACATAAGCTTACCTACTGAAGTATAACTGCAAATCAGAAAAAGTTGGGACAGCATGGAAAATGCAAATAATAAAAAAACACAGAGTTTCTTACATTTACTTTGACTTTTATTTGATTGCAGACAGGATGAACCTGAGATATTTCATGTTTTATCTGCTCAACTTCATTTAATTTATTAATAAACATCCATTCCTGCATTTCAGGCCTGCAACACATTCCCCAAAAAAGTTGGGACAGTAAAGCATTTATCACTTTGTAATGTTGCTATTCCTTTTCACCACACTTAAGAGATGTTTTGGCACTGAGGAGACCAAGTGATTTAGTGTTCCAGCTTTTATTTTGTCCCATTCTTCCTGCAAACACGTCTTAAGATGTGCAACAGTACGGGGTCGTCGTTGCATTTTTCGTTTCAAAATTCTCCACAAATTCTTTGTTGGGGACAGGCAGGGGACTGCAGGCGGGCCAGTCCAGTACCCGTACCCTCTTCTTCCTGAGCCATGCCTTTGTAATGTGTGCAGCATGTGGTTTTGCAACGTCCCTGGAAAAGATGACGTCTTGAAGGCAGCATATGTTGCTCTCAGATCTCAATGTACTTTTCTGCATTAATGCTGCCATCACAGAAGTGTAAACTACCTTTGCCTGGGCCACTGACACAGCCCCATACCATGACAGACCCTGGCTTTTGGACTTGTTGCTGATAACAGTGCTTGACAAAGGTTTGCCAAAGTAATCCCTCACCCATGTGGTTACATCAGCTATTGTTGAGTGGCGGTTCTTGATGCAGTGCCTGAGGGATCAATGATCATGGGCGTTCAGCTTAAGCTTGCATCCTCAGCCTTTATGCACTGAAATTCCTCATGATTCTTTGAATTGTTTAATGATATTATGCACTGTAGAGGAGAAATATGCAAATCTTTTCCAATCTTTCTTTGAGGTTTTTTGACATTTCAATAATTTTCTCATGTATTTGTTGATAAACTGGAGATCCTCTGATCATCTTTGCTCATCAAAGACTCAGCCTTTCCTGGATGCTGCATTTGTACCAAACCATGATTACAATCACCTGATGACATCACCTGTTTGGAATCACGTAATTTTTAAGTTTTTTCACCTCATTACTAGCCCTAAATTGCCCCTGTCCCAACTGTTTTAGGAATGTGTTGCAGGCCTGAAATGCAGGAATGGAGGTATATTAACAAATGGAATGAAGTTGAGCAGACAAAACATGAAACATCTTGGGTTCAAACTGTCTGTAATCAAATAAAAGTCAAAGTAAATGTAAGGAACACTGCATTTTTATTTTTGCATTTTCCATACTGTCCTAAATTTTTCTGATTTGGGGTTGTAATTTGATGCTTATTATTTGGCTATTAATTGTATTAAAGAATGAAACGTCTTGTACCAAAAAAATCAGGCAAACATGAAAAGCCTAAAACAGGTTGAAACATGTCTGTGCTGAGGTTTCATTTCAAAAAGCCCTACCTCAGATGGTCTTTTTATCTATAATCCATCTCTGTGTGCAACAGTGAGGAAGACAAGGGATTTAAAGTGGGAGAACAGTAAAGCAAGTAAACAGTTGAGGTATAAAAACAATCCATTTAGGCAGTGAATGTTCCTGGGGGACATAAAAGGGCACAGGGCATATGAGTATGTACCCTGCTGAGCAAATGCATAACTGTCTGTGTGTTTTCATGCGTTTGCTGGTGGTGGTCAGGAAACCACTTGTGATTTTATGGATGAATGAACGGGGGCAGCACGGTGGCTCAGTGGGTAGCACTTTTGCCTCACAGCAGGAAGACCCTTGGTTTGATTCTAAAATGGAGCGGTCTGGGTCCTTTCTGTGTGGAGTTTACATGCTCTTCCTGTGTCTGTGTTGATTTCCTCCAGGAGCTCTGGTTTCCTCCCACAGTCCCAAGACATGCAGTCAGGTTAATTGGAAATACCAAATTGCCCTAGGTGTGACTGTGTGTGTATGGATAGATGGACATAACTATATTTAAATGGATCTCCTAGTCATCACATTCCTATCAGACTATTATAATTCAATTCAGCACATTCTGAAGGTTGTAGAACAGGAGAATTAAAGCAATGAATGTGCAAATTGAGATTGAGACTGTGTCTGAATCGTGAACAGATGCTTAAGATGCAGGCACAGTCTCAATAAAGAAAAAAAATTACTAAACCTAGAGTTTTGTTTTAAAAGGACTGCATGGCTATAATCCAGGGGGTTTAGGTCTGATACAATTTGTTGAGCTCATAGTCTGCCCATCTGCTGGCGTTCACCATATTCATTTATTCATTCATTGTCTGCCAGGACAGGTTGGCAGGACAGGTTAGACTTGGTTATGCATGCTGGGTTCATTCTCCATAGTCTTGCGGATACAGGGATACATCTACTGCCTCAGTGGCGAGGCATGCTCTGCCTCATTAACCTACTAATGGAAGTTGTTAAATTTGGCTGATATGTACAGCTCTGTGTCATCTGCATAACAATGAACACAGATTAGTATACTGAATACAGTTTTGTAACAGTGGCACATAAAGTGTAAATAACACAAACCACTGTAAAACACCATACTTTACTTTTGCAATTTATGGGCATTTATTATTTACACGGACAAATTTGTAGTAATCAGTCAAATAAAATTTAAACCAAAAAAGCACCAATCCTTTAATACCTACTATATCTTCTAACCTATACAGTACAAATTTGAAACTAATGCTGCTCTAAGATCTAACACAACAATAAATGAGACACATCCATTATCAGAAGAGATTGGTAGATCATTAACTATCTTAATTAATGCAGTTTCAGTACTACGTTGGGTCGAAATCCTGATTACAATGTTTAATGAATCTTGTTTCTGTGCAATTTACAATTACAGCATTTACAATTACAGCATTTAGCAGACACCTTTATCCAAAGTGACTTACAGTACTGTGACAGTATGCAGTCTGAGCAATTAAGGGTTAAGGGTCTTGCTCAAGAGCCCAACAGCAGCCACCTGGCAGAAGTGGGGCTTCTACCAGCAACCTTTTGATTACTAGTACAGCACCTTAACCGCTAGGCTACAACTGCCCCAGTAGAAAAGAGAATAATTGTTGGGAAACAGCTTTTTATGTAATCTTGGAGACAAAAGGAAGGCTTGATGTTGGCCTATAATAAACACCTATTGATCAAGTTTAGGTTTCTTTAAAAGGGGTTTAATAGCCGCACATTTTAAAGATATTGGTACATACCAAAGGCTATGTGACTTTTATTAATGAAACACTGCATTATTTTGCATTATTTTTGCAAATTTCATACTGTCCCGACTTAGCTGATTTGGGGTTGTATCTTAAGGGATAGTAATATAAGTAAAATAAGGTTAAAAAAAAAAGCAATATAAGGTAAAAATTATATATAAACATATTCCAATCATCGGCACTATCGCCCAACATATTGGTGATGCACAAAACAACAGCAAAACAATGTTATGAATTCCATTATGAAGAATTACATGCAAAAGTTTGTAGACACCCATTCTAACTATTGAGTTTTACTGTTTTAGCCACACTCATTGCTAGCAGGTATAGCAGGGCCAGTGATAGCTCAGTGGTTAAGGTACTGGACTAGTAAACAGAAGGTTGCCGGTTCAAGCCCCGCCACCACCAAGTTGCCACTGTTGGGTCCCTGAGCAAGGCCCTTCACCCTCAATTGCTCATCGTGTTCAGCTCATAGTGTAAGTCGCTTTGGATAAAAGCGTTTACTAAATGCTAAAAATGTAAATGTAAAAGTATATAAACTAGTGGTGGGTGGATCAATCCAAATATCGATAGTATCGATACCAACGTTGGTATTGGAATCGGATCGATACTAGCGTGATGGATCGATACTTTAGTTTAATTTTTTTTTCTCCGCTACATTCAGTTTGTTCCTCCCATTTTATCAAAAAGTAGACTTGTGTGTGCAAACACCACTCTTTTACATCTAACATGCACACTTTGCTTCTCCCTGCTCTGCTGTGTTTTATTGTCGTGCCGTCACGTGACTAAGCAACATTGAGAGAAAATACAAATAGCGGTAAGTAAAAGGCAGAGAGAAAAAGTGGATATTTCTGTCAGTGAATTAAAAAACATTTTATTAAATAAAAAAAGTTTAAAACATTTCTTCTTCAGTTATAATGTTGTACTGTACTTTGTTTTAAGCCAGAGAAGAAGTACAGTGGAAGGAATAAATTTAGTTGTATTCTATTATTGTTTATGAACAAAAACCTTTCACTAAAAAAAATTGACATTCTTTAATATTTTTGTGTACTCTATTTTACAAAAAGCCAGAGAGTGCAACAGGAGTAGGCATTATGTTTTCTTATTATATAATTGTTTCTGAACAAAAACCCCAGACTTCATTGAAGTTTATTACATTAATAAAATTACTTTTTATTCACCTAAAAACTGTAGTGGGTTTTCACATGCACATGATTAACTAATTAACACAAAATCATTAAGTCATCAAAGCATATTGATGATACATTCACCTCATAAACCTTCCCTACATGAAAGTAAATAAGCTGCTTTATAAGTAAAAAGTATCGGTATCAGTATCAGTGATACTGGCCCTGTATTTACTTGGTATCGGATCGATACCAAATTTTGCAGTATCGCACACCACTAATATAAACTAACAGTTAAAAATCGCCTCTATTTATTGGTACCATACAGCTGTGTGAGCCTATAATTATTTTATTAATTTTTCATAGATGCAACATCCTGATCAGAGTTGAGACAGGCCTAGCACTACCTAAAAACATGAGATGCATAGCCAGAACACACAGCAGACACCCTGTATCACTTACTCAGCTGCTCACTCAATGTCTGGAGCAATTCAATTTTCTGTGTTTTTAGAGGTGGATGAAAAAAAAAAGATTTTTTCTCCAGCTAAATTTCCTAAGAAAGGAAAAATAAAATGCCTTTGTCGGTGTCAGAGTAAGATGCCATTCTTCTCTTAAATTAAACTTTCCCAGCTATGTTAAGTAAGCTAAAAAGGTCCCTGTAAGCAGCAGACTGACCCGCTATTACACGAAATCTCAGAAAAGATAAAAGAAATATATTAGTCTTTAAGGGGTTTTACAAAGCCATTCTTAAGCTCTGGGACTACAGAAAACTGCAGTGAGAGCTATTATCTTTAAATGGAGACAGTAGAAGTAATTCTTTCCATTAGTGGTGGACCTACCGTTGACCACTCATCCAGAAAGTCACTATAAAAACCAGACATACATTTAAGGAACTGCAGGCCTCACATGCATTGTATAAGAATGAGACAAAAATGTATTCATGAAAGAGTTGCTAACAAAAACGATGGTGTTTTCTGATGGGATATTTTTTTCTAAACTGATGAGACAAAAAATAACTTTTTGGAAGACAAGGGTCATGTTATATTTGTTGTAAAGCTAACAACGCATTCCACCAGCAGCACACCATACATATTTTATGTTTTTTCTTCCCCCAATTTTTCCTCCCAATCGACTAAGTCGTATCCAATTACCTGGTCGTAATATGCCCCTACTGCTGCAGATCTCTGCTCTTGACCAAGGAGGGTTGCAACTGTCACACGCCCCCTCATGTGCACAGTATCAACTGCATTTTTACACCTGCACGAGGCGGGTTCTTATGGGGATCCGTTTTGCGCTTGGAGAGTTAAGCACTGATCTTCACTGTCCCCTGTCTCATTGTGCAGGCCCCATCCATCAGCTAAGAGGAAACACTGTTCAGCCAGTTGTGTGTCTGTGTAAGCGACCGGCCAGCTGTTAGCAGAGCTGAAAGAACCATGGATTCTGCTCTGTTTTAAAACACACTAAAGGAGAGTGATTATGCTAAATTGAATTAAAAGTAAATATGCCTCTGCCCCAACCTTTTCTGAGCATGTTGTATGCATCGAATTCTACATTTGTTTTTATTTACATAATATAATTTATGTTGTCATAAAAAAATGCTAATTTTTTTGTATTTTTGTTAGTTAAAATTTTTTTAGGAGAATTAGCTCTAACAGATTATTGTTATAGTTGCATTTTACAAAATACAATATTATTCATTCATTTATTAGGATTTAAACATCATGTTTTACACACTTATGACATTTATGACAGAACAGGTAAATTACTCTTTACACAAGATTCATCAGTTCACAAGTTTAATGTCAAACACAGTCATGGACAATTCTGTATCTCCAATTCACCTCACTTGCATGTTTTTGGACTGTAGGAGGACTGTGGAGCTCCCGGAGGAAACCCACACAGACACGGTGAGAACATGCAAACTCCACACAGAAAGGACAAGGACCATGCCACCTGGGAATCGAGCCCAGGACCTTCTTGCTGTGAGGGAACTGTGCTACTCATGAAATTCAATAAAATGTACATATGGTTTTATTATTGTCTGTTTTTAGAAAACAATTTATTTTCATTAGCTTTATTACATTTTCATTATATGTCCAGAACAAAAGTTAATTCCAATAAAAGAAAAAAAAGTGCATATATTGTAGCAAATATGACTTTTTGCTTATAAAGAGTTCCCTAAAATGAGTGCAAGGCACTCATGCGTGTATACATCATGATCCAGAATAAGATCAGACTTAAATTAAATTGTCTTAGTCTTGTAGTTTAGAACTGGTAATCATTCAGTAGAGAGCCAGCTGCAAGAAACTTGCTTATTCTGATGTAACAGTGCATGAAAGCAGTATTAAGCACTGGTGGATGACATGATGTGAAATTAGTTGACTGTGTTGATCTAACTTTTTGTCATGTATTATATATTATATTTCTACACTCGCTACCTTCACATTCACAATTTCTTTGAACAGACACAAATCTTTAAACAACAGTTCACACGATAAACTACAACTACTTAATAAATATACAAAAAAAATCTTAAAAATAAAGTAATTGCATTGAATTATTAGCAGCAGAGAGAGTTAAAGTACACCTACAAGTTTTTTGCTTGTTTTTGTAAAAAATGCACAATTTTAATCAATGTGAACATGATGATGTCAACTTACAAAATCCCACTGCTGTTTAACTGAAAATGTGTTCTGATAAAAAATGCATGTAAAAACATGTTTCACCACTCAATTCACCAAGAAGTTAATATAATAGTTTATATTTAATAGTAATTTAATAATCAATAATTTTGATTGGGATAAAAAGGCATTTATCTATCTATCTATCTATCTATCTATCTATCTATCTATCTATCTATCTATCTATCTATCTATCTATCTATCTATCTATCAACATGTTCATGTTTTTCTTTAGGTATTTTACATCAAATGTAAATATGTATCATCATTACCTATTGAGCTGTTTTGCTGTGAAGATGACTTTTTTAACTGACATGAAAAAAAAAATCAATATTTGTGTGGACAGATGAAATGTTTTTCATCTTGACAAATTTTTATCTAAAATAGCAAAAATGTACACACCACCAAATGAACTACAGTATTTAAACTCTCAAAACTGTCCAAATTAACAAGGAGATGTATCATAGCATTTTTGTTCTTAAATCCATTTAGCACAAGACCAGCTGGATTATTATGAACAACAGAGGAAGCCAAATTCCTACACTGAGTACACTGAGATTCAAAACATATTAAAATTACCAATCCAGTAAGATTAGATTAGAATGTATAGGCACCTGAGGTCCTGTAAGACTGTTCAATGTGATGACCTGAACTGAACCCACCTGCTATGATTACTACAATGTGCTAAAGAAAACTGGACCTTTTAAAACTTTTAAAGTGCCATAGCATGGTTAAAGTGATCAGTGGTATGTTATGTAGATACCCATTCTATTAAGTGGATTTGACTAGTTTTATCAAAATTATCAAATGTACTGTATACCCTACTATAGCTGTCCGGGTAGTAAAAATATCTAAAAGCAACAAGAAATAAGCATTGTGTTGTGCAAGAGCCCAAAATAAAAAAGGAATCAGAAAGTGTTTATCACAGCCAATGTTTATTAGTTGCAGAATTCATTACTAAGTTCCAGAATGCCCCGGAAGCAACATCAGCAAAAGAAGTGTTCATCAAAAGCTTCATTGATTGAGTTTAAATGGATGAGCAGCCACTTACCAGCCCAAGATCACCATTCAGTGCTTTGGCTCAACTGGTATAAAGCACTCTAAGCAGCACTGCTGTGTCTGATCCACTCATACCAGCACAACACACAAACACACCACCACCATGTCAGTGTCACTGCAGTGCTAAGAATGATCCACCACCCAAATAATACCTGCTCTGTGGTGGTCCTGTGAGAGTCCTGACCATTGAAGAACAGCATGAAAGGGGGCTACCAAGCATGCAGAAAAACAGATGGACTACAGTCAGTAATTGTAGAACTATAAAATGCTTCTATATTGTAAGTGGAGCTGATAAAATGGACAGTGAGTGTAGAACCAAGGAGGTGGTTTTAATGTTATGGCTGATTGGTGTATATTCGTCTGCATTATTTTAAACTGTTTGCTCTGAGCGTGTTTTAGGGAAGGAAAGCTTAAGGAAAGCATACAATGGCATTCTAACAGTGGCGATTTCTCTAAGACTGCAAGGGAAGCTCAGCTTCTCCTAAAATGTCAAAAATTAGATGGTCAAATATGTACAGTTGTGTTAACATTTCATTGACTACAAATGCTTTAGAACACGTTCATCTCGAAGACGAGTTTGTTCAGAATCAGCTACTTATCACAAATCGACTGACTCGATTTTGTTAACTCCCGGAGCGTCAATGCATTTGTCCGTAGAAGCTGAGCGTCTATTCACTTCAACGGGACTGCATGGAAAAGTTTTTTTCATTGCTTCGAAACTCGCCGGTCATTGGATAAATGCCACGATTTTGTCCCGCCCCCGGACGCTGAGCGTCTCTGGGGGTGAATGGAGCTGTGGGCGGGTCTGGACGCTGAGCTTCTGCAAGATGATTGGAGGATCAGTCGAAAGGCTGAATCCTGTTTTGATTGACAGCTATTTTGAGATCTACACGTCACTAAATCACTGGGAGCTTCAGTCCCATCGCAGATTTTGCGAGTGAAGTCGAAAGACAAACTGCAACCCATCTCTTGGTATTTGCTTGGTGAAATTACTTGACCATTTCCATTGTTCATTGTGTGAATAAAACACACTCATAGTATTTGTTTCAGGACACTGGTCAAGTCCCTGGAAAAGACGCCTACTTGGTACAATAGGATCACAGGCCATTTTCTTGAAAAGGAACGGAGGGCAGAATTTATGTATAAATAAATTGACAAATTTTATGATGTAAGCCGACAATGAGCTTCCCCTCTTAGAAAGACCAGCAGCCGCCACTGCATTCTAAATATTTCCAAATTTAAGGTAAGGGGCTCTTTTCTGTTTTAACTTGGCAATACCCCTGTTTACAATGTCCAAAAAGGAGATGCCAGAACTTATTTTTTAACACTAACGCCAACCTAAAATATATGGCCAAATGTATGTAAACATCCCATTCCAATTCTTAATTTCTGTATTTCCTCCACACTATTGATAACAGGTGTGTAAAATCAGTCATATAAAAACATCATTTTCTACCAACTTTGAGTATGTGGGAACATTAAATGGTTTTGGGTAAGATGTCTAACAAACCTTTAGGCAGGTGTTCACATACTTTTGGCAATATAGTGTATTTAATGCTGCTGTATCTAAGTAAAAGTAAATTTAAGCAGTCAGATTTCAAATCTATTAGAAAGTAAAGACCTTCCCACAGGAGCGAAGGCAAAAAAGCTCAATGGTTATTTAATAACTATGGATTTGAAATTAAAAGTTTCATAATGGAGCAGACTAAAATGTAAAATTGATTTTAAAATGAAGTCATTATTGTGGAAAAGCTTATTTAAATTTATTTCAATAAGTAAACTGATTGAAAAGGAGAAGATGCACAAATCACAATGAATGTACAAATGCACAATGAATAAATTTATCTTAGAACGAGGGGCTCTGTATAACTACCTCCCCTCTGGTGACCTGAACTGAATTGACTTGACAGAAAGTGGGATGCATCATAAGCCTCAGCTCAATATTAAAGCTAAAAGTGTGAAAATTCACATATTTCACACAAACAATACTGCAGCTTTTTAAAAATAACAAGACAATGCTTTAGTAAATGTCGCATTATAGATACACGTTATGGTCTGGTAAAATGTTATTACTAGCTGCCAGTAATCTTGAGCATTAAAATCAAGAAAAAGTAGAAGAAAAATAGAGGAAGAAATACAAAGTGAACAGTATGCATAATCTACTATAGAAGATAAAATAGAAGGTGGAGATGGTTCCATAAGCATAGCAGATAAACAAACATTGACCAGAATTGCCAAAAATTTACCATTATTTGTTGTTATGACTGTTTAGACTCCTAAATAATTGAATGATAAATTACCTGATCTTATGAACATGATGCATATGTAAACTCACATGACAGATCTATTCTGCCTAAACTGTGTTTAGGTCTTGTGTAAATGAAATCTCTCCATTGGCACATTTTATTATTTCCTGCAAATAATATTTACATAAATTAATTCAGTCTAGTCATAACCTGCAGCAACTGATAGGGTAGTTCCTGGTGACCTGGGTTTAATACCTACATTTGATTAATGTTTGTCATCCAGTTTCCTTCAACTTTTAAAAACATCCAAATGGTCAGTTGAATACTCAAAATTTCCCCAGTTTTAGGTGAAGGGTTGAGTTTGTGGTGCCCAGCAATGGATTTGCTTCCTGTCCAGGGTTTTAAGATAATTTGTGAAGTTTGTTTCCTGTTAGTCACATGCATTGGTTAGAGAGGAGTGACAATTAAGCTCTTTAGAACCCCCGTAGAAGGGGGAGCTTAAAAATAGGCAACATGACAAGTCTTTCTTTTGTGGTCCACTTTGTCCACTTTTGTTTCTCACATTTATTTGCAAAAAAAAAAAAAAAAAAAAAAAAAATAGTAAACATGTTTGCAACTCCTCCTCCTACTACTACTACTATTAATGATAATAATAATAAATTATTATTAGTAGTAGTAATACAGATACTTATTATTATTAATATCTGGCAATGTGCAAAATGATAATGTCCAGTGGTCTCACAGTGGAGATGCAGTAGCCTTTAAAAAAATAAGTTTGTAAATGAGCTAAACTTACTTAAAATTACATTTACAAACACAAAACGGATTACTAATTAACAGCATGTATTATTAAAAGTTTAGGTCAAATGATACAGACACTTGTAAGCTACATGATGATATTAACATTTATAGCATTTGGCAGACGCAAGGTTTAACTGTGGCAACTTGGCAGTGGTGGGGCTTGAACCAGCAGCCTTCTGATCACCAGGCCAGAACCCTTACCATTAGGCTATCAATGCCCTGTTTCAATTATTTATGCAAACCTTTTCTTTTTTTAATGATTCTAAAAAGGTCATAGCTTGGTAACAGAAGGGGGAGCTTAAAATGGTTAACATGACAAGTCTTTTTCTTTTGTGGTCCACTTTGTCCACTTTTGTTCCTCACATTTATTTGCTTAAAAAAAATTTAAAACAAATAGTAAACGTGTTTGCAACTACTACTACTACTACTACAACAACTACTATTACTACTACTACTATTACTAATTAGTGTTATTATTAGTATTAGTAATACTGCTACTTATTATTATTAATATTTGGCAATGTGCAAAATTATAATGTGCCCGGTCTCACAGTGAAGATTTATTGCAGTAGACTTTAGAAAAGAGAAAACTTACATGTGTGGATGAGCACAGTTTTTGCAGAGCTTCTTTACTCCGTATTGTACCAACTGATCCTCATATTCCTCTGTATCCTTACTGTGCTCTCTCTATCCACGAAAAATACAGTGCGCGCAGAACCTATACTAGTGCTGATGATGGGGGTATTTCTGATGCTGGATCTGGTGCTGATGCTGAGCTTGAAGGTGTTGCTAATGCTGGAGCTGATGGTGAAGCTGATGCTGGAGCAGAAGCCGGCCGCTGCTTGGCTCGGTGCGTCTCGGCACGGGGGCGGAGCTGTGCGGGAGCGGCAAAGAGAGGCGGGAGAGAAGACCACCGAGCTCCCCGCCTGTTCGTCCTGCTACCCCTGTTCTTACTGCCCCCTCTTATTCCCCGTCACTCATCAGAGAGGAACCGACCAGCGCATCCTGCATCAGCGCTCTTTGTTACACATAAAAGACCAACACCATCCACCTGCCAGCGCAACAAGTAGCAGCGCAAAGTTCCCACTGCCGTACTCGCTCTCCACACACACACACACACACACACACACACACACACACACACACACACACAAAACACAAATCACTCACACCTGCAAAGCCTACCCATCCCTTCCCCACACACACACATACAATCAGGTGACGCAAATAGCAGCAGGGGGATGGAAGCACGCGGGAGCGCACATCCATCAAAAAGAATTACACATATTACATAATAAGGCAGTCAAGCAAGACGATGCAGTCCATAAATTGATGGCAGGTACAGCTACAAAAAAGTACACAATACATTACAGCTAACTCCAATTAATAATCTAAACAAATGTTTCCCAAAGAAGAAATAGAAGCACTGTTGCGCATTGACACCATGGTTGGCTGGCACAGTTTGCGGTCTGTCATATATCACAGGCATGGTATAACTTATCATAATTTAACCAGCAGTAAATAAATCCTTTTTATAAATCATAATAACTGTGCTCGGTCCTGAAAGTCTTAGCTGCTCACATCTTCCTTCCTTCCTTTCTTTCTGAGGGTTGGAACTTAAACCACTTTTAGAAAACCACTAAACTTGCATTTACAAACACAATACAAATTACAGTTAACAACATGTATTGTTAAAAGTTTGTGTCAAATGATACACTTGCAAGTGACATGACAGTTTGGTATTCACATTTACAGCATTTGGCATACACTTCTATACACAGCATCTTACAAACGTCTCTGAATATAGTCCGAGCAGTTAGGGGTTAAGGGCCTTGCTCAACAGTGGCAATTTGGCAATGGTGGGGCTTAAATTAGCAACCTTCTGATCACTAGCCCAGTACCCTAACTGTACTATCAATAGTAGTACAGTACTATCAATACCCTATATCAATTTGTCATGCAAACCTTTTCTTGTTTTGTTCTAAAAAAAGGCTTTTGATCTAGGAAGTAGTATAATGCTATTCAACTTTGTGTCATGGTCTCATATTCCTTATAAATGCTAGAACTGACTGTGCCGACACAGGCTAGTTTACTTGTTTAAAAAGTACATGAAACAATTTATAAAAGCACATTTAAAAGGGTCAAAGTAATGAAACAATAAAATAAAACAACAGAATTGAGTGGGCATTATTTTTGAGACATATGTTTTTTTGAGAAAGACAAATTGTGTTTTTAACCCAGATTATCTGCAGCCAGCTGTCAAGTGAAATGGTAAATTCATAGGGGTACAGGTAACACAAAGTACATGAAACAATAAATAAAAGCACATCTAAAAAGGTCAAAATAATAAAACAATAAAATAAAACAACAGAATTGAGTGGGCATTATTTGAGAAGTTTGTTTTTGAGAAAGGCATATTATGATTTCAACCCACACTGTCTGCAGCCAGCTGTCAAGTAGAAATGGTAAATTCCTAAGGGTACAGGTAACATCTGGTGGTCATCATAAAATTCAATAAATGTTTGCACAGTTGTACATACAACAGCCAAAGAATCTGAAGTTTTTTCATGGGCTTTCTAAAATGATTTAAAAATCATTAACTATCAATCATTATCTAAAACTAACAGATTGCAAAGTTTATATCTACCTACATATGTCCTAGCTAAATAATCTGACATCAAAACATGAACTGTTCAGTAACAGTGTGACAGTTTTTAAAAATAGATTAAAGCAAGTGTCAACACTAATCATGGTCATACTTCTACTCGAAGTATTCTTGTATTTTGTATACTCTGCTATATTTGACCATTGGACTGGTTTCTAGACTGGTTTTAATTACATTTGGGATGGCATTTTTGATGCAGACCTTTCACACCATGGCTCAGTGTAATTTCTATTTTTATAAGTATTCTGCTCTTTACTTTGAGGTAAAAACAAGCCTCTCTTGAATACCCAAAAATGTCCATTTTACGAATATTATAAATTGAAGAGTGTATGTATTCAGCTGTTTATGTATTTTATTGGAATACATTAGAGAATACAGTGCATGGATGGCACAGAATTAGCTGAACCAGCTAAAATGTCAGACTAACCTTGATGGACAGTGATTTAGATGGATGGACACTGAACAAAAGATGGATGAACAAAAGAGAAAGCTCTCTATTACCAATCGACTGGTAATAAAAACTGGTACTAGACCCTTTATAAGCAGGTCAAAGACAATGATGGCAACCTATCCTTCAGGTACAGGCTTTTAATAAAGCCCATGAGAAAACAATCCCTTTTGTACTGACCATATGTAGGATGTGAAGTATGAGAATATTGTGAATAAAAAGCTCAGAATGAGCACAACATAAGGCTGGTTTATTCATTTTGTAACACTTTCTATATCTCAGCAACAGTTCATGGGAAGTGCTAGTCCCAGAGGTTCTCACGTCAGATTATCCAGAAGGTTAATCAGAAATGCAACAGCTGTAGGATACAGGAGCGATAGGCACCAGAACAGGCATAGTGCATCATGATCATACACTGATATCATACACTGACTAGACGGCAGCCACACCAGAGGCAATTCAGCAAGTATTGAATCAGCATCAAATTAATAAGCAGAACCATGAGCACAATTCAACAGAAATAAACTAAATCACAAGGAACAAGAGTAGTGTACTATAAACACAAGAAAAAAAACAATAACTAAATAATGATGTGATTTAAGCCAGATGATGTCAACAGGTGATTGTAATTATGATTTGGTACAAAAGCAGCATCCACAAAAGAGTCTCTGAGGATCAAAAATGGACAGATGATCTGCAGTCTGTCAGGAAATGCATAATAAAATTATTTGATTTAAAATTATTATTATTATTTGATTTAAAAAACAATGTTCCCTCTCAAAGATTGAAAGGGATTTGCATATTTATTTCTTCATATCTGAAGGAATTTTAGTGTGTAAAGGGCAAAGGCACAAGTCTAAGCTGAACACCCGTGATCTCTGATCTCTCAGACGGCACTGCATCAAGAATTGGCACTCAACAACAATTGACCAACTCTTTCCATGGGACATCTGTGGATTTTTTAACAAGACAATGCAAAACCACATGCTGCACACATGACAAAGGCCACAGAACAGAGTACAGGTACTGGAATGCCCTGCCTGTTGTCTTGACCTGTCCCCAATAGAGAATGTGTGGAGAATTTTGAAATGAAAAATGTGACAACGACAAACCCATACTGTTGCAAACCTTAAGACGTGTTTGCAAAAAGAATGGGACAAAATAACACATGAAACATTTAATTTGGAATCCTCTGTGCCTTAATGTCTTTTAAATGTTGTGAGAAGAAATAGCAACACTACAAGTGGTAAATGCTTTGCCATCCCATTTTTTCCCCCAGACATAACATAAAATATTTTGGGTTCATATTGTCTGCAAGTCAAAGTAAATGAGCATTTTCACGCTGTCCTTTTTCTAACTTTTTTCTAATTTGAGGTTGTAATGTAGATCTGAAGTAGATCACATTTTATCACTTAAAGAACTAGAGGACTGCTTTAACATCCCACCTCAAAACATTTAAGACAGCACTCCAAGAGTACTTAAAGCTGTTCTGGATACATAAAGTAGCCCTAGTGTTTCAATATTTGATCCAAACACTGTGCTTTACCATTAAGTTAGTTTTAATCTGGTTTCAAATGTATGTTTTTCATCAGACCTTTTATGTAATGACTTAACATTCTGCTCTAGGCTCTACAGTGCAAATGATCATATTTATCATAACTCTCTAAGGTACTAAGACATATTCTGATTGTGTTTTTGTATCTTTTTAAATAAAAAATAAAATAAAAAAATAATGTTATTGGAAAGTAATTTCCACATAAATGAAAAGAGATCAGAAAAATGAGAAAGTATTTAATTAAAAATAGCCCTTGTCACAAAGTATAGAGATCTGGTTCTAGACCACTAATAAGCAAGCCAAAGGCAATATCAGCAACACATCCTTCTCTTGGCTGCACCAGGTGCAGGGTTTTGATAAAGCCCATGATGAATTACTTTTATCATACAAAGAAAAGGAAACAGAACTTATTTTATTGGATATACTATGTGCATGCTGTTTGATAAAAGAATATTGTAGGAACCTAATTACCAGCATAGTACAAGGCAGGTGTATTAGGTATAGTATACTGTTCATGAGAAGTGCAAGTCTCTGAGGTTATCAGGTGGGATTATTCACTGTAGCAAGAAGATGAATTGGAAGTGCAAATAGCTGTGCAAGATGCACTGGTGTTATAACAGGCAAATCTGGAGAGCAGCCACAAATGTAGTTCATTTACATTTTGTACAAGCATTGTGTTAAGTGGCAGCACCATGCATACAATTTAACAGAGCAAAAAATGAACAAGTGTATATAAAGGTAGAGTGCGGCATTGCAAATATTGGGATTGTAGTGAGTAGGAAATCCTGTAGATCTATTATATCAGATACGATGATCCCCAGTAATAGACTGAGAGAGAGCTTATAGTCAGGATTTAGCGCCATCTGATTTCCACCTTTTTGGACCGCTCGAAGAAGCTTTAAGGGGAAGAAGATTTTTATGTGATGATGATATGAAAGCAGCGGTGCATCAGTGGCTACACACTCAACCAAAAACATTTTTGCTAATGGCATTAAAAAGTTGGTACGACGCTGGGAAAAATGCATCGAAAGGTGACTATGTAGAAAAGTGATGTATTTGTTTTTGAAATAAATAAAGTAAAAAATGTGCTCAGGTGACGTAAAGGAACTACATTCACAATGTTGCTGGGAAAGCACCAGTTTTAGTTCTATTAATGTCATGGATATCTGTCACTAAAAGTTCAACAAATCAAAGCAAAATTGGCCCTACCAAAATCAGGAGTCCTGGATTTTTTTCTTCAAATCTTTCTTTCTTTCTTGTATCGAATCTTAGCTCTGCCATCCGGCTGGGCGGCCACATGAACAACGTATGGCTGGACCTAAATCAACGTTTGGTTTGGAAAGCTGGACCAGGGTTCCTCATAACTGGTGCAATTACGACCTCTGCTGGCTGCTTGATGGCGCCTGCGCAGAGTTGGGGAATAATGCTGATCAGGGAGTGGCTCTCCATGCACAAATCTGATCAGCATATGAACTCGCCTCGTGCAGGTGAAAAGATGCAGTCGGTACTGCTCACATGTCAAATTTAGAAAGAAAAGATTCATTTGTAGTAGTTTTTAAAAATAAACACATTAGAATTTGAGAGAGGTGCTGGGTGGTGATGAAGCTGATCTAGACAACTGGGCTCACTGGCATGACAGGTGGCATGATAGCTTTCTGGTTGTTTTGCAGCTACCTGTTTTTGTGGGAGCATTTGGGTTGCACTTACGAGTGGACTGAGTAGCTGTTTTGTTTCTTCTTAAGTTTGTATCTTCTGATGCATCATCAATAATCCAGGTACACAAATCCACAAAGTTGAATCAGTTCATCTGGACATAAGTTTGTTGTAGAGATACGTTTCGCCACTCAACAGGAGTCAAAGAGGCAATCTATGTGAAGATGGAATGACCATCCCTGAACCGAGGGGGTGGGGGGTTTTGGGGGAGCACATCTCTCACCATCTTACAATGCTGTGATAGGAGCTATACCCCAATCATATGTTAAAGGCACACTTGGTCATTGTAATTTATGGTCATTGTGATTTGCATATGGACTTGATCACCAGTTTCATTGTTGTACAGTGGGCTGGTTTTGGTCGTCATGCAAATCGTCTGCATATAAGTTTGGGGTATTCACCATCAGTTTGAGTGGATTCACACTTGGATGAGTGATGAAACGTATCTCTACAAAAAACTTGTGTCCAGATGAACTGATTCAAACTCATGTTTGTACTTTTATATTTTCAACTCCTTCTTTGGGATGTGGCTTATACGTAGTTTGCTTTTGTCCTGTATTTAAATGTAAAGTCCCAAACTGTCATCTGTTAACAGTACATTTGATCTGAAATGGCACTGATAAAATTTCACAAGGTCTTCACAAGCATGTAGAGGCATTTACATATGATGGCAGTGTAGGGATTTGGGATTTGTGGACTGAATACAAATATGGTTTCTCTGCTAAATCTTTAGTGTGGTTTTTCCCACAATTGTTTAGTGTTGCTCCTCTATTTTGTACTTGGTAATTTTCACTAATCTCCCCCACTGGTTGAGCTGGCACTGTGCCAGTTGCTGCTGTCTTTTACATTCCCCTGGTTAAACACACAAGAAAATAGTCACATACATTGTATTCATTAATTGCCTGTTTTAACACTGCTTTATCATATTCAATTCTGATTTACTGGATGAAAGGTAGGAAACACGTTAGTCTAATAAAGGGAAAAAATTTAGGGACCAGAAAATACAAGCTTTTTAGTGCTGCAGTGTGAATGGACGAGTGAACAAAATAATTTTGTTCATTTGTTTTACAGGGTGCATATAACAACTCAACAAAAATATGTTGATACAATATCTAAAATTTGCTGTGTTTCAATATGCACACAAAGTTATACACAGTGTGCTCAAAGTAATATCCTCTGCATTGGTTTGAAACCAATTTAATAGATAGGATGGTATTTGAGACACAGCAGCTTTCCTCTGCTCTGTGTTTAGCCTAATACAGCGTGTTTCATGCTGATATGTTGTGTGCAGGTGATGCTCCTTATCCGTTTTATTAGTTTTATATTCCTCTCCTCAGTTTTTTTCAGCATTGGCAGCACCAGCAACAACCCACCCTCTCTGCCTATGGTGATTTTAGGCCCACCCTTTCTACTCACATAGACAAATGAATAAAAGCATTAAATGTATTGCTACAATATATTTATTAAATTCAAATAATTTATATTTTCATTAGACATTTCCCAAAATAAGGGTTTACTGTAAGCTGCCAACTAAAGGTTCAAATATCCATTTTCATATATAAATTTTCCAATTATTCTGTGCACAAATACAATGATTCTAGCCAATCTGAGACTAAATGTCTTTGGACAAAAGAATAAATAAATAATACACAGGATGCTGGACAACAGACAGATCTCTCCAAAATGTTTAACCGTTTCATTTATGGACTTACCAGCAGATACAAATTTATGAAAACAGTGATGAGCTAAAAGATCAAGTCTACCCCCCAAAAATGTGCATAACCATGCCTATATCATAGCAGTTGTGCATCTCATGGTCAGTGATATATTAAATACAATGCTGATATTAGTTACTCACAGCACATGTGTTAAATGCAGCAGATATAATCATGCATGAAGGCCTGACTAACTTTGCTAGGGGCCAATTTGCTTACATGCAGGCATAATGAGTACCCTCCAACAGTGGTCTGAAAAGGGACAATTATTAAATCACTGACGGGTTGTTGGGTGGCCAAGACTCATTGTACAGATCTACAGAATAGCTGCTGTGGCTCAGGTTGCTCAGTTTGTGGCTGAAATCTTAATGCTGTCACATTAGTCAGTGCATTGTACCTCTTTTGTGTAGTCACTGGTCATTAGAGCAATGGAAAAAGGTAACCTGGTCCGAAAAATCCCAAGATCATGTGGATGACTGGGCACATGTGCATAGTTTACCCACATAATACCAGGAATCATGACAAATGTCAATGTACAGAGGCAGAAGGACCTACTCCCAAAACATCCTGGTACAAGATACCACAAGATTCCTTCAGGTTGGTGATAAGATTGCTACATAAACTTTATACTTTATACTCCCACAGTGTACATGTCCTTATACACTTGTGTTTTGCAAAATAAGTTGTTTTTGTTAAATACTATAGTTCGGCAAAATATGAAACAATTACAATCTTTATGGCACTGTAGAAAAGACAATATAAAACTGTTATAGTAATAATTATGGCATTTCAACTTACTTATTAAAAGCTACACTCTGTTCTTAACTATGTTCCCCCAAGTTATCAAAGCCATATAACTGAATTTAATTAAAATATGGATTTTTAATCAACATTTGAAATGATAAGGCACACAGTTCATCTTATGCAAAAACAAAACAAAATAAAAATGCTGTTATATAGCAGTTTAATAATGTAAACAGGACGTCATCAACTGTTATCTGAGAACGCCTGATCTTGTTCAATCTTAGAAGCTACACAGGGTTGGGCTCAGTCAGTACCTAGATGGGAGACCGCATCTATCTGTCTGTCCATTCGTCCATCTGTCCATCATACCACAAATGAAACATCAATTGTTATCTTACCATTGCATTTTCTAAAAATGAAATAAAATCTAATTTTGTAATATGTCAAAGCTCCAGACATGCATGGTAAGATAAACAATTTTAGAAACAACTGATTAAATTAACCATTCAAACCAGTAGACTGATTAAATAAACAACTGTTTGATTTATGATTGACATAATAATGCAGATTTACCTGCCCTATCCTTCTACCAGATCATGGCTATTGACATTAGGGACACTTTCTTGATTTACTCTTATACCCTGATTCCTTTCAATATGGCTCACACGTTCCACAATGACTTCTACACACAACCATATGGTACTGTGTAAATTCCAGCATGACTGTACGTTAATGTGAGCATAAATGAATGTGTGCATTTGTTTTAGATGTGATTTAATCTCGAACTGCATGCATGGTCACACCTGAGGAGCATACTGCCATGTCTTCTATTTGCTTAGCACTGCAGTTTATACATATGCATGTTATTGGCAAGATGTTTAGGCACTTTAATTGCTAAAAGGTGCATAAAATACATTATATAAAATAAACTGTATGCTTCCAAACTGCTGTAACAGTTTGTGGATAGTTTTTCTGTTCCAGCATGACTGTGTCCAAAAATAATGGTTTGACAAGTTTGGTGTGAAGAAACTCCAGTGGCCTGCATAAAGCCCTGACCTTAAACCTGGTTAAATAATTTGGGATCATTTGGAACACCAACTGCAAACTTAGGATTGAACCCTTGGCCTCAAAACTGTTAGACTTTTACAACCCCAAATCAGAAAAAGTTGGGACAGTATGGAAAATGCTAATAAAATAAAAATGCAGTGTTCCTTACATTTACTTTGACTTTTATTCAATTGCAGGCAGTTTGAACCCAAGATATTTCATGTTTTATCTGCTCAACTTCATTTCATTTGTTAATAAACATCCATTTCTGCATTTCAGGCCTGCAACACATTCCAAAAACAGTTGGGACCGGGGCAATTTAGGGCTAGTAATGAGATGAAAAAACTAAATAATGATGTGATTCCAAACAGGTGATGTCAACAGGTGATTGTAATCATGGTTTGATACAAAAGCAGCATACAGGAAAGGCTGAGTCTTTGATGAGCGAAGATGTCCAGAGGATCTCCAGTTTATCAACAAAGAAAATTATTGAAATGTTTAAAACAATGAACTTCAAAGAAAGATTGGAAGGGATTTGTATATTTCTCCCTCGACTGTGCATAATATCATTAAACGATTCAAGAAATCGGAAGGAATTTCAGTTCGTAAAGGCCAAGGGCAAGCTTAGACTGAACACCTGTGATCTTCGATCCCTCAGACGGCACTGCATTAAGAACCGCCACTCAACAATAGCTGATATAACCACATGGGTGAGGGATTACTTTGGCAAACCTTTGTCATAGCTATTAATAGCTATTTGATGTTTTTTTAATTATTTAATATGAAATATCCACACATATTACACAGTTTTTACAGGAAAGATAAACAAATTCAAACTATCCCCCAAAATATAAGAGATCGCTTATTAAACAGCCTGTGATATTTATAATGATAGCATTGTATGAGGTATTTGGAACCCAGACTTAATTGAAGCCTTGTTTACAAAAACTGATCCTATTTTATGTATATTTATAGCAAACCAGAAAAAAATGTAAGTTGGACATGAAACTGAAACGCCTTATTTTAAGACAACTAATGAACCATGCAAAGTTTGATCCATTTTGAACCTGTGACCTCAGACACTTTGAATGTGAAACATAATAAATCCAAAGTCAACAAAGTTAAACTGCATTCTCTTTCATCTCTTCACTCATCTTTCATTCTTCGTCTCATGCAGCTTTGGCCACCTGTCTTCAGTGTGTTTTCTGTTCATCAATCCCCTTATACTGAATAATCAGTTTGAGAAGAAATGCATTAAACTAAAACTACTTAGTCTAAAAAGACAAAAATGATTTTTTTTTCTGATTTGGTGCTTATATTTTTTAAGTTGTGCTTGAGATAAAACACATCAAATACCTGGACTGGATAGGGGTTTGTTGACTGTGACATTTGATTGCATGTTAGAAATATGGCAAAGTAAAGGGAATTACATTTACATTTACTTTTTTGGCATTTAGCAGACGCTCTTATCCAGAGCCACTTACAGAAGTGCTTCCATAGTAAACATTACCTTACTCTAGTTTAAGTAAACAACAGTCAAGGAACACACATCTGCTAAAAACTGTTAGAATTTTTTTTTTGCAGGAAATGAATGAGTGTTAGTAGGTAAGTACATGTCAGCTTAAGTGCTGAGTAAAGAAGTGATGGTTTTTAATCGTCTTTTGAATACAGCGAGAGACTCAGATGTTTGGACAGACAAGGGAAGCTCTTTCCACCACTTGGGTGCAAGTACAGAGAAGAGCCTTGATGCTTGTCTTCCTCGAGTTCTGGGTGGAGGATCAAGTCGAGCAAGACTAGTGGCTTGGAGGTTGTGTTGTACAGAGCGGGGTTTTATTAGACCTTGAAGGTAGCTTGGGGCTGGTCCATTTTTGGCTTTGTAGGCGAGCATCAGTGTTTTAAACTGAATGTGTGCAGCTACAGGAAGCCAGTGAAGAGAACGCAACAATTGGGTAATGTGGCAGTGTTTAGGTTGGTTAAAGACCAGGCAAGGAGCTGCGTTTTGAATGAGTTGCAAGGGTTTAATAGGGGACATAGGAGCACCTGCCAGGAAGGAGTTGCAGTAGTCCAGCCATGAGATTACAAGTGACTGGACAAAAGAAATGGCCGAATGGCAGAATCTTGTAATATTGCATTTTTCAAAATGCCCAAAAACACTCTACAGATAAATTATAATTAATGTATTAATTATTTTTTAATTTAATTTATTTAATTAATTTAACTAGATTTTTAAAATTTAAAATTTATTTATGGATTTCCCCTCTTTTTAGTGTCCTTCCAATTTTGGTGTAGCCAGTCTTCCACTGCTGAGGACCCCTATCGCTGATTTTTTTTTCACCCAACCAGGTGATGATTTAAAAAATTGGAATTGTGCAGTGTTAAAACTCCCTGACGCAGATGATGTCTGTTTCTTTTAACAGACAGTAAACTGTGGCCTATTAAGTGTTAATTCATGTCAGGTGGGAATATTTCTATTTATCACAGGCTCTCTTAAAGATCTCTCTTAAAGATCTCCCAGCTTCTCCATTGGTAACCTGCTTTTTTTCTAAAAACTGTAATGCCAGGCTCAGACCAGCATGGTTTCTGTTGGTTTCTGTTGGTGATCCTCCTCTTCCACTCATCTCTCTTTGCCTACTGCTCGTCTGAGTACCATGGGGAGCAGAGCCTTCAGCCGCTTTGCTCCCAAACTCTGGAACTCCCTCCCACCAGACATCCGTAACATAGATTCTCTTCCTCTTTTTAAATCTAGACTCAAAACTCACCTGTTCAAAATAGCCTATTCTCTGTAATTTCCACTTTATTGTCCCTGTATGTTTTGTGTCCTTTTGTATGTTTGGTGTCCTTTTGTATGTTTGTTTTAAAAACTCTTGTAAAGTGTCCTTGAGTGTTATGAAAGGCGCTTATAAATAAAATTTATTATTATTATTATTATTATTATTATGTGACCAGTGCATTTATAACTTTTTCTGAAAAGACAGCCTGTGTCTCGGTCATGTCTCGGTCATTTTAAGAGTCTCAAGAAAACCACCCTGAATAAGCAAGATGCTCAAAAGGGCAGCACAGCGGAATATTCCGCTAGCACACCAGTGCAGAGATTCTGAACACCCTGTTTGAATCTTGGCTCTGCTACCAGTTGGCTGGGCACCATCTAGTGGACACAATTGGCAGAGGCTGCAGCAGACACAAATTGGCCACTGTGTCTGCTGGGTGGGGAAATGACTGGACTAAGTGGGTGGGGTCTTCAAACGCTGTGCAAGAACCCTGGTTAGCAGACCGAGGTGACTGAGCAGAAGCACGGGCATAAAAGAAAAGGTCTGCTAGGACTGTGCATGCTTCGGAGGGCACGTGAGCAGCAATATACCCTCCTCGAACGCAATCAGGGGTCCACAGCAGCGGAAGACAAATTGACTACGCTAAATTGGTAGAAAATAAATAAATAAATAGAAAAAAAGGGCAGCATGATCGCTCTTTTCTGGAGCAAACCCCACGTTGGTGGCTGGGATGGGGTGCCATTCGAGCATTTTGTGTCTTTTGTTTGTTACCTCGTTTCTGTTATTTTGGCTACCTCTTTTATTTTAATTGACTCCTTCTAGCCACAGTATTGTTCTATCTTTGTTAAACATCTTCATAACTGGGTTCATTTTCAATTCTTGCAGGTGTGGGGCAAGGCACGTTTCGCCCTGTTACACACTGTCCCTGTTGTGTACATAATGCAACACCTCTTGTAATGGTTATCTGTTTTAATCGTATTTAAGTTATGCTAAAATCTATTATTCACTTGCTTGCTAATTAGCTCAGCCTACAAAGTGAGCTTCAAAGCCATTATGGCCCTGAGTGGTTGAAAATAAAATGTTTACTGAAGATGAATGAATTAAATTAAATGTTAAATTGGATAGGATTTGTCCATAATATGTGAACACAGTATAATTTCTATTCATTAGTTGTATTATTTCTTAAGTTTTTTATTTAAAAGCTAAACAGCTAAGCATTATTATGAAATAAATGGTCACTATCAAGGTTTCATACATATTACAGGAGCTTTGCCACTATTGCCACTATTGCATTCAACATGCTCATTAAGGGTCTGTGCACGAATTTCTAGAAAGCTGATTTGTGACAATACCCATTGTCATAATATGTGCTATACAAATAAAAATGAATTGAATTGAATTGACTTGAACTGCAAGGGTGGCAGTAATCATTAGATAGGGTCAGCAGGTTAGAGGACGTATTGATTGGTCAATATGAGCTTAAGAGGGGGAGGGGGGAAATAAGAGAAAGGGAGATTCAGGCAGACATACAAACATGAAGCCAAATATTAGTTAAATTAAAATCAATGTTAGCTGTGATCTTCTTTTTATTAATGAACAATGAACAGATATATCTGCATGGTTCCTGTGATTAGGCAGATTAAACAGATAAGGAAATGAGAGATGAGAGTCCTAATGTTCTTCATGAGAGAGGTCAAAACATATTAGACAGGCGTCATGAATGCTAAACCGGCACTGATTCTAAAGCACCACTGTAGAGGCTGTAATAGGCTTAGCTTTTTTATGGTGAGGGGAATGAGAAGAAGAGGAAGTAGCCATACTGGCATGAAATAAAGGTTAAACTACAACCAATTGGTTGGTTTAAAATATTCTCTGACAAAATAACTGATAGGCACTCATGGTTTAAAAATTTCTCTGACAAAATCACTGATAGGCACTCGGGTGATGCAGCAATCTGTTACGTAGCCCACCACAGCTGAGATCTGGGATCAAACCTTAGCAGTGCTATCGGCTGGCTAGATGTTAACAAAGACAAAATTGTCTGGGGGAATGACGAAGACCTGTAATGGATTAGCCTTTGCCAAGGGCACTGACACAACCCCACACCATATCACACCCTGGCTTTTGGACTTGTTGTTGATCTGGATGATCCTTTTCTTCTTTCGTCAAGAGCACACTGCATCCATTTCTTCCAAAGAAAATTGAAAATATTATTTTTTTCTGGCAAAAAATACACATTTTAATGTAATGGTCCATCCCTGGTGCCTCCGAGCCCAGAGAACTCAATGCAGAGTCTGGACATGGTTAACATAAGGCTTCTTTTTTGTACAGTAAAGTTTTAAGTGGCATTTGTGAATGTAACTCTGTATTGTAGTGATGCAGCAATCTGTTATGCTAGCCCACCACTGCTAAGATCTGGGATCATATTTTAGCAGTTCTATCGGCCGGCTGGATGTTAACAAAGACAAAACAGGCTGAGGGAATGCTGAAGACGGATTAGCACGCTGTCCAGGGTATTCCTGCCTTTGTGACAGATCCAGCCTTGCCTCTCTCCTAGAGCACATTGACTTTTGTTTATTGTTAGTTTTGTTTGTTAGTTCACGTCTCCTTTGTCACTGCCCCTGCCTCTTGATTTGCTTTCATCTTCATCATGATCACATGTTCCTTGTTGTGTAATTATAGTCTAATGTATAAGTTACCCATGACTCCCTGCTAATTTTGAGGGATATCGGTCCAAATTTATATTGGTATATAGGCAAGCTTACCCTCAAACCCTTCTTGTTGTAGCTTGCTTTAATATAACCTCCATGTTCATGTTTGTAGTCTGACTTGTAGTCTGAGATCTGTGTTGTTTGTTAATTAACTGTAGTCCATGTGCCTTGTTATAGCCTGACCTAGATATTCATGTTCTTCGTTGTAGTTTACCTTTAGTCTTAGTCCTGGTCTCTGTCTTGTATTTGTCTTGGTGCTTTCCTTGCCCCTCATATTCCTATTAGCAGTTAGTTTAGCTTTAGTGTATGATTTCTTGTTTAGTACAGTTCAGGGTTCATGTTAATTTAGGGACTGATTCTGAACACACCCAAGCCCGGTGTTTCCCAGCAGGACTGGACCTGTTCAAACTCTGAGAATAAAGTGGTTGATGAAAGTGAAATGAATGAAAAAAAATCACATCTATAAAATAATATTTAAAAACTACAGTATATAATAGTGTTTTGTCAGGGCAGTAAAAATTAAGAAATAAAATAGAAATTTGGAAAGGGTCATTAGAACGCTGACCATTGAAGAACAGGGTGAAAGAGGGCTAACAAAGCATGCAGAGAAACAGATGGACTACAGTCAGTAACTGTAGAACTACAAAGTGCTTCTCTATGGTAAGTGGAGCTGATAAAATAGACAGTGAGTGTAGAAACAAGGATGCGGTCATAATGTTATGCCTGATCTGTGTATAGAGATCCGGACTATAAGCTCTCTCTCAGTCTCTCAGACACGACCATTTACTACTCCTCCCACTCTCATCGTTTCCAACCAAAATATAAAAGCGTGGAAACTTTTTGAAGACAAGCTACTCTTACACTCTTGGATTGTACAGTACAGTAGATTCTATCCCATTTTTGCAATCAATGCAAGTTAATTGTAGTTTATTAGCAGTTGAATGTCAGCCTGAGTTATGAGATGCCACAGCAGAGCACACAGCATTTCAAATAAGTATAGTCATGTGTACGCTAGGTGTAATTTTAGAAATAAATGGTATTTTTGTTCCTCAGTTAAAAATGGATGACTTCTCACAAGGAATCATGTGTTAGGTCATTCTAGGTCATACTCGTGCCTCTTGAAGCTTCTTGAGGCTTACCTGCACAAACCTATTCACACCATATACATAATTTAAACTGACATATTTCCTATTTGACTCAGTGCCACTAGAGAAGGGCGCAGGCTCTTCTCTTCAATCATCTCAGTAGGAATCAGTTTCTGATTTGTTCACCCGCCAGCAACTTGATTAGCATTTGGCTCTCATGCCCTCCCTCCAACTTCTCCTCTTTCTATAATGAAGATAATCTAGAACCCATCGGCACAGTTCTCTTGTTGTAAACTCATGCAGTAAAGACTGATAAATTACAGAAAAACAGTATAGAAATTCTTCATGTTTTAACCTAACCACATTTTCTTTTAGCATTTTTAGTTTTTTTATTCGTAATAAGTAATAAAATGTAAATAAAATGTAAAATGTAAATAAAATGTAAAACTTACTTATAATTGTAGTGTAGGCTTAGATTTTGAATTCTAACAGTATGTTTAAAATTCTACTAAAAGGTTAAAAAGTAACAATATGTCTTAAGACATTTGGGACAGTGGTAGGTATTTTCCAGCTCCTAGTTGCAATTCCCTTGCCGCTTACATCACCCCTGAGCTGGCCAAAGAAAGTCACAGACTATCATAAGACACGTGCAGTCACTGTTTGCTGCATTTTACCTGCAGGAGCAGAGACTCAAAAACGCCACATTGCATACTTGGGTTGAAAATCTAGTGATCTCTCTTCATCCTAAGCACACTCCTGAGAAGAAGCCTGCTCGATTTCTTAGATACCTTAAAATGCTGGCTTATGAGGTGCCTAATTTCGAAGTGATAATCTGACTAAATAACGAGGGAGCACCCGATGCTTCTTACTGGTGAAGGCAATCCCAGCATTCAGTGCGGCACAACTTTTCTCACAAAAATGACAAATATGGCTTGTCGTGACAGTTTAACAGTTTTTGGTAAACGAAGGGAAATGTTAGCTGGCATGCTAGCAGATTGTGCCAACTCAGCCCATTGGTTTGAATAGCGTTAAGCTAACTGTGTTAGCTTAGCAAGCAAAAACTGCGGTGACATAATCGTGGTAATCGCTGTCTAAGTAGTGTGTCTGAATAACCTGCTTTGTAAGTCGATAACTTATTAGAATCGTCTCTACTTAGGCAGCTGCCCATGTAGGCAGTAGACAGCAAGGCAGCTCACTGGGTTTTCAAACAGACCCATAGAGTCATATAACTTTGTCAATAAATAATCCACCACTAATGCACATGCCTTGAAAAGACAGCAGTGGTTGTACGCCAGGCCAGATCATCACTACTGCTGAGATTGAAATCTAACAGCTTGAGCTCTTCCCAGTGTTGGGCTAGCACATTAGACCACTGTGCCAGCTGAGCGCCATTAATGCAATCAATCTCTTACAGACCACGGAACTAATTTAGGTTTCAAATCAATCATTTGTCATATTTATTATTTTCACACAAAAAATCTAAAATATTCAACCATATTAGCAATCTGAACACATGGTAAATGATACGGAGTGACATAATATTCTATAAAAGTTATTATAGAGAAATAAACATTTAGATATTTGATAAAGCTACAATTTTTTTTATAGTGGATTTTTATTTACTCTCAATATAATAATTGTTCTAATTATTATAATCTTAATATTACAATAAAACTTCAAAAAGTTTCCACACTTTTTTTAATCTCTATTTATTAAGAATTTCAAAAACAAATGACATCACTTTCTACACAGTCACCTTCTGATGCATTTTTCCAGCGTTGCACCAACTTTTTAATGCCATCAGCAAAAAATGTATTTGGTTGAACATGTAGCCACTGATGCACTGCTGCTTTCACATCATCATCACATGAAAATCTTCTTTCCCTTAAAGCTTCCTTGAGCGGTCCAACAAGGTGGAAATCAGATGGTGCTAAATCCGGACCATAAGCTCTCTCTCAGTCTCTCAGACACGACCAATTACTACTCCTCCCGCTCTCAGCATTTCCAACAAAATATAAAAGTGTGGAAACTTTTTGAAGATCCCTCGTATATTTTTATAATATTATGTGGTGCCCCCTATAAACTAGATGCCAGACAACGCCACCCCTTGGTTTATCCCTGGAGCAAAGGGGAAGCTCTGTATGCAAGAAATTCACAGACGCAAGTTAAGAAATTTTAAGTTATAATTAAGTTATTAATTATCTTGAGGTCATTAAAACCACTGTCAGTTTGGTTTTAAATAAAAGAACACAACAAAACAAAAGCAAAATACACTGCTGGGCTTGCACAAACTATAGGGAGTTGGGAGGCCAACCAGATATAATCTCAGTAACACACGTGAATAAATTCTACTAAAAGGAATACACTCTGCAATCCACTACAGTGTAAAATACAGTAATCTCTCACACTACACCGCACTGCAAATCCCTGTCAGTCAAGGGAACACCACCCACTTATACCTGATGATCTGTTGGTCTCCCAAACTTCGCTCAGCTGGCCAGCACCGTAACTGGGGTAAAGTAATCATAAAAAAAGAGAAAAAAAAACAAAGGGAAAGAAAGGAAAACTAACAAAGGAACCTATAAGCGCAACAACCCTAAAACAGAGCAGCATCCCCATATAAAATCTAGGATCTATAAAACACAGAGAAAAGCAAAGAAAAACACTTGGAAAGAAAAACAGAGAAAAGCAGTTGGCAACCCAATCAGCTGTGCCAATCAATTTCACTGGGCAATTGGGTAACAACGCTTCCAGGCAAATACTAAGCACTTTGAGCCTGTTCTATTATAGAGCAAACAACATTAGTCAGACGCTATGCTGCTTGCTCGTACTCTTCCACACAGTCAGGCTACTTAGCTGCCGGCCTTTTTTATGCGTAGTCCTATGTCCATGTTAAACTGTACACCAATGCTGTCATCGTAAACTGCACCAACTCTACTCAAAGCAGCTAATGCTATCGGGAACCAAGCCGTCTCGTATGTGCCAGTTCCTCGCTTTACAACTGCGAATGCTTAATAAAACAGCCCAGCACTCCAGACGCTGCTAACCACGCTTGCCCAGGAATGAAATAAACTGCCCTCAGGACCCCAAGGTGTCCGTATAAGTGCCCAATCGCTAGGACCCTAGCGTGGTAAGTGCCTGCTTCGATCCAATTTACGATATGTCCACGAAAAGACAAAACCCCTAAACCACAGGCTACAATTAATAAAAAATTTATACAAATTTGCTATAACAATTCTGTCAAAACAAACTTTTTCTTAATGTATCCATTCACACTCTTAACCCCCCAAAATGCAAAACTAACTAAATAAATATATTTTTTAACATTTATTGCATTTAATGCAGAAATAATTATACCACATTATAGGTGTCATGGAAAAATATGGTGAGATGATAAATAAAAGCAAAGATTACAGTTGACTGGATTGCAGAATTTATTGGCGCAATCGTGGGTTCCTCCAGCAGTGACTCTGGAACAGAACCCAGAACAGATGCTATGGCTTTCTCTTTATACTGCTCTGGTAACATGACATTGGGTGTTGGACCGATTGGGTATAGGCTTTACAATTGGTTTATAACCATTTACTGCTTAACAACAGGTATGTTGCTTATCTTTGTAGCCTAGACTCCCAGACTCCGCTTAAGCACAATACAACTAAGAAATCAAGACACAACACAGCACACTACTACAATTTAAGTACTATAAAGCATAAAATTTCTTCCACAACATAGGTAGTTAAGTATAGTCCACTTGAAAATAAAAAAATGACCTAAAATAACTTATTTAGAGCATTAAAGGCTAAACATAAAAGTTTTTTTTGCAACAAATGCATGATGTTTGTCAGGCTAAACAGGCTTTTGTTCAATTAGTTTATATTTACAGTATATAAACAAAACTATGTAGAAACCTGACACTGAGCTTGTTGGTCAAAAGCATGACCAATAACGTAAAGTTCCTGCCTGGGGCTATAAAAGGTATGGCTTTCTGCAAAATTTGGAGTGGTTCTGTGGAAATTTGTCATCTCCGAGGTCAGGAAATGATGTTGGAGTAGGCCTAATTTGCAATCAGCCAAGTTGCTAAATTATTGCATGAGGGCTTTTACAACATTACTTTTAACTTAATAGCAGAAATTCCCACATCATACTTTAAAATCTTTAAAAGTCTTTCTATAAAATATATGTGAACATACACCGATCAGGCATAGCATTTCCCCTTGGCCAAATTATAAAGCACTATGGAGTTTCATTTCACTGCTATGCTGATGATATACAACTTTACATGAAAATTGACACAAATTCCCTCCATTCTGCTGCTTCCACATCATCATCTTCATCAGCATCTCTTGCAATACTCTCTGCCTGCCTGGAGGAGATAAGTTTGTGGATGAAACACAACTTTCTTCAGCTGAACAGTGCAAAAACTGAAGTGATGTTGGTTGGCACCTCACTCCAGACCCAGTCATCCCCTATAACCAGTATTACACTGGCTGGTCATACTATTTCTCCCTCTTCAATGGTTATCAATCTTGGCATAAAATTCGACCCTCAACTCACTTTTGAAACCAATATTAAACATCTAAGCAAGACCTCCTTTCATCATCTCAGAAACATTGCCAAACTTCGTCCTACCATCACCGTCTCAGATGCTGAAAAGCTGGTTCATGCTTTAGTTTCCTCCAGGCTGGATTACTGCAATGCACTTCTCATCGGGATTTCTACCAAGAGTCTCCAGAGATTACAGTATATCCAGAATAGTGCTGCACGGATCATGCTGAGAGTACGGAAACACGAGCACATCACACCTATCCTTCATTCACTCCACTGGCTCCCTGTCTCTGCAAGGATAGAATATAAAATTTCTCTCCTTACATATCAGTGCATCTATGGAAATGCACCGCCCTACATGAAAGAACTTCTTACCCCTAAAATGTCATCGCGATCCCTCCGTTCTGCAAACTCAAACCTTCTCCACATTCCCAGAAGTAAACTAAGTACCATGGGTGATCGGGCTTTCTGTTCTGCTGCTCCTCGTCTATGGAATGCCCTTCCCGACCATCTGAGGGCACCACAGACGATTGAGAGTTTTAAAAATGGTCTAAAAACTTTTCTTTTTAACAAATGTTACGACTCTTAAATAACCGCTGATTTTATGATGTATGTCTCATGATGCTATGATGTTTATATTTGTTTTATATTTCATGATTTTTTATATTACTCTTTTTCTGTAGCACTTTGAGATTTGTTTTCAAATGTAAAGTGCGTTATAAATAAAATGTATTATTATTATTATTATGACCACCTTCCTAATATCGAGTTGGTCCCCCTTTTGCTGCCCCGTACGCAACAAACTGTTATGCACTGTGTATTCTGACACCTTTCTATCAGAACCAGCATTAACTTCTTCAGCAATTTCAGCTACAGTAGCTCGTCTGTTGGATGGGACCACATGGGCCAGCCTTCGCTCCCCATGTGCATCAGTGAGCCTTGGCCGCCATGACCCTTTTGATAGATACTGACCACTGCAGACTGGGAACACCCCACAAGAGCTGCAGTTTTGGAGATGCTCTGACCCAGTCGTCTAGCCATCACAATTTGGCCCTTGTGAAACTCACTCAAATTCTTACACTCGCCCATTTTTCCTGCTTCTAACACATCAACTTTGAGGATAAAATGTCACTTGCTGCCTAATATATCCCACCCACTAACAGTGCCGTGATGAAGAGATAATCAGTGTTATTCACTTCACATGTCAGTGGTCATAATGTTATGTCTAGTCGGTGTAGTTACACTAACGGGGCAACTTGCGTTTTTCGAAAGAAATGTTCATTCATAGCCAGGTACCCACACACTTTAGCCATATATTGTAGCTATAATTATGATCCACTTTTTTTTCTTTGACTACAGTGGCCTATTCTCTTATCAACCTGCTGTAGGCTTGCTCTCTAATTCTCTTATCCTCTCTCTTACTTCCTCTCTCTCACATCTGCCTGATGTCTGAGGGAAATTGCTGCCCATACAGGTAATTGGGCTCAGCTGTTCAACCATGGAGTGAAAAAAGAGCTTAGGCAAACCACTCTTTCTTACCTAGCTCTACCTTACTTAATCTCCATCTGTTTCATTCCATTCTTGTAGGATTAGAAACAAGCTTTGTGTGAGCAGTCCAGAAGGTGGGGGAAATGTGGTCAATGCCAGCAAAGTCCACTCAAAAGAAACAAATAACCAAATATATTACTCTTTTACTTTTTTTTAGGTCTTGAAGGATTTTTTTCTGTTTATTTGTTGGCAAACACTGGTAGCGCTTTTCCACCAAAAGAACCCTGGTTCTTGAACCGGTTCTGTTCAGGTTTCTTAGAACTTTAGTGTTTTGTAGAGAACCGACCCGCGTTTCCACCAGTTTTTGAGAACCAAGCATGCATCATCAAAGGTGGGCATTGCTTAACGAATGTAAAGAGTAGTAACATGATGCCGGAGCATGTAGACTATGTGCGAGCATTTGTGCTGTTGTTATATATGTTCGTTTTTATGCAAAAAGCATCGCTTAGCTATCGGTGAAAAGAAGACGTAGACGTGTTTGTCGCAGTGGTTGTTTTCTTTGGTTCATTGACGTTAGAAGCGTTTTGTGCTTCGCTCTTCGCTCTCACCGTGACCCTCGGCGCAAATGACCGATTTGCTCAGCGCTCGAGTGATAAAAAATCACTAAAGTCCAACAACACCAACATCCAATTGTGTGAAATAACCATCAAATCTACTCTAAAATACAACATATATCTGTGTTTAGCTGGATTTACTTCACGTGTGGTGTTTATGCAACTCGGGGTTCTAAATCTTCTTGGGAGAGTCGAAAAAGCTTTACGTAAAAAATAAAACGTAACGTGGCTGTACTAAAAGTATGACATAGAAACACTAATTTTATCTCCGTTATTACTCATTATAAGTGCTCTGTACTGGTTATAAGTGCTCTGTACTGCTCAAATTTATCGGTCGTTGTTTTAGTACAACAAGCTACGTTACACTTTACTAACGTAAAGAGTTTATACAGCCCGGTTCACTTTTACCACGTCATATCACACAGTTCATCTTTTTTAAGGCTCTTTGAAAATATCAGCGGCAAGCTGGATCAAAATCCAATCAGGTGAACTTTAAAAGATAAAAAATGCAGCGACAAGCTCCATATGAGCACAGCAGCACAGTGGTTTAGCAAAGCACCCAAACCTCTACACTTTGACACGCCCACCGATTACGTCACGGTTTGCGCTGAAAAACCAAGTATTCTGTGGTGCCAGATTGGCCCGCTAGTTCACTGTCTGGAACCTCTTTTTTTCAGTGGAAACACGCAGAACCGGTTCAAAATCAAGTTCGTGAACCGGAACCGTTCCGCGTTGGTGGAAAAGGTGTATGGGTGCAAGGCTGGAGTAAACCCTGGACTGGGCACCAATCCATCAAAGTGGAGCACACAAGCAACCATTCACTTACACCTGTGAAACTCCTCATTGGTGTCTGAAGACAAAGATCAAAGCCATGTTCCCGGAATCATGTTGCTGTGAAGCACCATCTGCATCAAAGTCTCACATTCTTCAAACAATATTTCTGTATTTCATATTGTTTTGTGGTCTTCTGTTTTTAAATGCATGGGCATCCCTAGAGAAGACGTCTTATTGATGGCAGCATACAATATGTTGCTTTAACATCTTAATACACTTTTCTGCATTAATGCTGCCATCACAGAAGAGTAAATTACCTTTGCCAAGGGCACTGACAAAGCCCCATACCATAACAGACACTGGCTTTTGGACTTGTTGTTGATCTGGATGGTCCTTTTCTTCTTTGGTCTGGAGCACACAGCATCCATTTTTTATTTTTTTATCTGAAATACTAATTTGTCTGGCAGCAATACACATTTCCATGTGATGGTGCCTCCATCCCAGGTGCCTCCAAGCCCAGAGAACTCAATGCAGCTTCTGGACATGGTTGATATAGGGTGTCTTTTTTTGTGCAGTAAAGTTTTAGGTGGTATTTGTGAATGTAACTCTCATTGTAGTGCTTGACAAAGGTTTGCCAAAGTAATCCCTTGCCCATGTGGTTATATCAGCTATTGATGAATGACGGCTTTTGATGCAGTGCCATCTGAGAAATTGAGGATCATGAATGTTCAGCTTAGGCTTGCTTACTTGCCCTTTATGCACTTAAATTGCTACAGATTCCTTAAATTTTTAAATGACATTATGTGTTATGGAAGAATAAATATGCAAATCCTTCCCACTATGTTTTGTGGAACATAATATTTTTTTCAACATTTGTTGACAAACTGAAGATCCTCTGTCCATTTTTGCTCCTCATAGACTCAGTCTTTCATGGATGCTGCTTTTGTACCAAATCCTAATTTTCACCTCTTTTTAATCACATCATTATTTAGCTTTAATTTTTTTTATCTGTGTCCAGTACACTTCTCTTGTACCTGTGATTTGGTTTATTTCTGTTGAACTGTACGCATGGTTCTGCTTATTGATTTGATGCTGATTAAATACTTGCCTCTGCTGTGGCTGTCATCTAGTTTTACCTAAAATGATAGCAGTGTATGATCATGATGCACTACTCCTGTTCTGGTTCCTATCTCTCCTGTATCCTACAGCTGTTGCATTTCTGATTAACCTTCTCGCTGCGATGGATAATCTGACGTGTGAACATCTGGGACTAGCACTTCCCATGAACTGCTGCTGTGATATGGAAAGCGTTACACAACAAATAAACCAGCCTGTTGTTGTGCTCATTCTGAGCTTTTTATTCACAATATTACTACATATAGTCAGTACAAAAGGGACTGTTTCCTTTTCTCTGTATTTCCTTTCCTCTGCTTTATTAAAACCCTGTACCTTGAAAGATGGGTTGCCATCATTGTTTTTGGCCTGCTTATTAAGGGTGTAAATTCTAAATTTGTCATTCTGACACTGCTGTGCCATCTGAGAACTGCATTCCAATACAATACAAAAAGAGTTAAATACATTCACACTGTAATCTCCCAATCTTTCTCACGCATTTGTTGACAAACTTGAGATCCTCTACCCATCTTCTTTTCTTATAGACTCTTTCAGAATACTGCTTTTGTACCAAATCATGATTACAATAATCTTTTGACATCACATTTGTTACCTCATTTCTAGCCCTAAATTGCCATGTCCCAACTTTTTTTGGAATGTGTTGCAGGCCTGAAATTACTGGATGGGTGTACCTTAAAACTCGACGTCAATTGGTTCTGGGAAAGGTGTTGAGTTTAAAAGGCATTGAGTTTTAAGGTATTTTATCATATAAAGATGTATGGGAAACCTGTTAATGTGTTCCATGGTCCCGTGGAACTGCATATATTTTAGAAAAAAATAATGGGGTTGTTTTTGACACTTATAGACTGAAAATAACACAAATATAATATAAAAACACCGAAATACAATTGAAAACAGTTAAAAGTCAATCTTAAAAAATACAATAAAACCTGCACTTTACATTTACTTCTTTATTGTTCCTTACGTTTCTTAATCGTGGAGATGCTTGATCTTGGAATACCGTATTCCGTTCAGTATAGGCGCATTCACATGTGAAGCAACACAATAGCTTTTGCGTTGACTTGCGAGGAATTTCATTAGTGGAAAGAACTTAGGAACATAAATAATTAAGAGAGATTTACTGTTTCTATGTCATTCTTTTAATACATTAAGTCATGTAAAGCTTTTTTTAACGATAAGCATTTTAAACTCTCGGAAATTAAAACTCTTTAAATTTCTCAGAACCCCGAGCTATAACACAAGTTTAAAAGTAAAAAAGTGAGAAAAATGATGGATGCTTTTAGAGTGAATTTGGTGAATTTCGCACTATGATGATGTTTTACTGCACCGCTCAAGCCAAATGCTGAACAATGCGGCTGTTCATTGTTAATCTGAAATTAAATAAATATATATATTTTTTTTAAATTAACACATTGAGTTCAAGGGTACAAATTTCTTGATGAAGGGCGTTGAGTTTCAAAGATTTTGAGTTTAGGGAATGTTGGGTTACAAAATGCACTGTAATTTCACAAATAAAATGAAGTTGACCTGACAAAACATGAAATATCTTAAAAGTCTTTAAATTTAGCAGTGCATGAAGTATATTGCATTGCAGTATATATACACCATTTTTAGCAAAATAAAAAAAAAATGCTGTTCAAGACCTTTTAGTATGTGTTGAACCCTATAGTGTTGTACAGTACAGGAACAGCTGAAAGAAGGGAGTGCAGGAGATCAGAGTAGATTGGCCTGCCACATCTATAATGATTTGATATAATCTTCAGCCCTGTCCTGACGAGATACTGAGCTGTGTTAAAGCTTATCTGTTTATGCATTTACTTAAGTTCAACAGTTCTATTTAATAGTGCACATTACCTGCAAATAAAATAACAGGAACTTATTTAACCTAAATGCTCCAGCTTACTTTCTCTTTATATCTTCAAATTGCACTGCATGTCTTATTTTCGTGATTCACACCTCCACAGGGGGCCTAACTAGATTGAATAAAGCCCCAGGTACAACTTTAGCTCATTCAGCTGTTCAGACAGAGACTTAATATCAGTGAAGGAAAGGTAGTAACTGTTAGATTACCTTTAGGGAAAATAAATTAGTCATGCTGCAATAGTAAAGGGAGAAATGTGTTCTAAATGTATCTTGTGATTTAAAATCCCCACAAAGTAAATAGAATTACATTTAAGGGACACCATGACACACAGTACATTTGGTTAGTGGAGCTTAATCAATACAGTAGTTGTCCAAAAAATTATTTTAAATTATTTAAATTCTTTTTGGGGTTACTTTTATAAAATAGAATCTTAAAATGTTATATGAATAATTTAATAGACCATTTTCATTTAAAATATCCATCTAAATATTTACTATATAACCAAAAGTATGTGAATACATGGCAGTGATCTTGTTGGCCATCACTTTTCAAAACTTAAAGCATTAAAATTATTGTAAGCCTTTACTCTTCTGGGATGGATTTCCACAAGATTGAAGAGTGTGACTATTACTGAATTTGTGCTCATTTAGTCTGGCAAGAGTTCCAAAGCCACTTTAAGGCCCTAGAACTTTACCAGAACACAGGTAGACAGTGACCATAGAACAGTTTTTTTCTCCATCCAGAAGTATTCACAATTGGTATAATATAACAAAAAGGATGCAAAGAAGTGACAGATGTAAAACATGAAACAAAAGGAGAAAAGATAAAAAAAAGAAACAAAATTGGGAAAGAGTTCAATATAATAGACAACATAATACAGTTTTTCTCAGTCGATTTGGTTCATTTCTCAGATCAGAATTAAAATTCTCAAAACTGTTCATTCAATCTCCACATCTCCTTGTCACTTGTGCAGATCATAATAGCATTTCTCATTGTGTTTCACATTTTGCGAATGCTTTTGTACATTCATGCAAATGGTCATGTACAATTGTCTGCTGTTTTTTGCATTATCAATTGCTTATGTCATGTTTATCAAAATGTGTTCTACTGATTGTCTGTTGAATTGTCTTACCGTCCAAAACATTTAGGCTTTGGGTCATTGCCTAGGTCATTACATGCAAAAGTGCTGAACATGTTGTCATAATCTCTCAGGCATAATTTGTACATTTCTATGAAACTTTTTTGGTAAATTTTGGTAATTTATCATAAATTGATTAAATTGTTCTCAGGTAAATCTTGGCTTTCAGTTAAGAAGGGGAATTTGTGAAGGTTTAGACCAACCAATGGTCAAACAGCTCTCAACCATAGGTCAGAGGTACATCTCATGAACCTTCAATTGACAAACATATTGACACAAAACATTGCAAGGTCACAAAGTCTCACAATGAAAAGACAAGGCCGTGTACAGGGTGAACAGCCAAGAAGAGGGGTAAGGCTGCGTGGTGGAAGGCTGAGGGGACAAAACAGAGGAAGAGGTAGGAGAGTCCATGCCACTCTAACACCATCAGGCAATGGTTTGCCAATCATTATAGAATGCTGATGGAATTCCTCCCACCCTACTCCCCATTCCTGAACCCAATTGAGGAGTTCTTCTCAGCCTGGAGATGGAAGGTGTACGATCACCAGCCGCACACCCAGATGAACCTGCTGACTGCCATGGATGCAGCTTGTGAGGATATCACAGATATCCAGAGGCTGAATTAGGCACTCCAGGAGATTCTTTCCACGCTGCATTGCAAGGGAAGATATCCAGTGTGACGTGGATAAAAAAATGTGGCCCAACAGAGAGGAGCGTCAGGATGTATAGAAAAGAAAGCACTATAATTCCTTAAGTTGTTGTCTCAAGTTGTTTTGAATGTTTAGAGTAAGTTTCTAATTTTGTAGTTAACAGTTGTCTGTCTTTCCTGAATTTCTATCTGATTTTTTTGTCAACAAATTGCAGTGCGAACAATACAGTAAAATAATATTACTGTATAAATTTGATTCCAGTCCAATTTCTTGCTGTCAGTCTCCCACATACAGTCATGTGTAACTTTGTGTTCTGTGTAAGTTTGTATTTTGTGTGTAACACGTACAGTTTCAATTGATATGCCACAGAATGTGCAGCGTTCTTGTAATCAAAAGCTTAGCTGGTTTCCATCAGAATATACTTACAGTGTACACTGTTGCACTGACAACATGACTAAGTATTTTTACTGCTTTGTTTATAGGCAATGACACACAGACTAGACATTCTGATGGCACTGACAAGTTGATTGACATAAATATTTGCTTTTGAGGCACAAACAAAGAATTGTGAGCAAGGTACGTGCTTTTGCAGGTATTTCATTGAGTTTTGCTGTTTGCACTAACTGTTTTGAGAAATGCACTTGTTGTGATGCCAATGTAAATCATGATGTGAGAAATGTACCAAATCGACTGAGAAAAACTGTAATAAAAGAAGATATGAAAAGAGATGTGAAATGGAAAGATATAATGAAAAATGAGACAATGAGTGACAAGAAAGGAAATCCAGATAAAATATGATTCGGAAGGAGAAAAAAGAAAAAAAAAAGGAAGAGGAAAGAAATGTTCCCCTGTTTTCCTCTCTTTCTTTATCATACGGTGAGAATTTACATTAAACATCTTTACATTTCAGCAATAACATGCTATTAAATATTGAAGGGAACAAATAAAGACAAAGAAACAGAGTAGGAGAGCATGTCATCATTCCTGCTTTAACTTGGTCTTGTAAAAAGCAGTAATTTCAATTACAGCAGAGAAAAAGTTCCACATTCAAAATGTGTCTCTTTAATAATTGCCTTCTGGTTTGTTCTTCTTGTCATCTTTTCTGCTGACAAAAGCAGAAGTCAGTTGTTACAAATTCTGTGATACAGACAAACCGGTACTGAACAGGCAACTACAGTAATGAACATGTCACTCAGTCACATTATTGCAAGTATGAGATTAGTAGAGCAGATTTACTATAAGTCAATAATTAAAGTGATGAAGGTTATGCCTAGTTCACCCTACACGATTTTTGCCCTGATTTTCGCTCGCCGACCAGCTATATTTGCCGGCTCGTAAGCAACTCGACGTTTGCTCAGCGATCGAAACTCAGCTCTCAATCGCTATGTGTGAACTGTTCAACGACTGAAGAGAGATACCTAGCATGCTAAATATCTGGATATCAGTCGGGTGACTGTCAGGGGAGAAGTTGTAAAACGTGGGACAGGGGCATAACATAGTTTCTATCAGAATACATCGACGGTCCTCCCGGTGATAGATTGTGTAGTGTGAAACCCCCTACAGCCTATCAGTCGTGTAGTGTGAAAACCACAACGACTTAAAAGACTCCCGAGTGCAAGAGATCCAGTCGTGTAGTGTGAACTGTACAGCGATTTGAACAACTTGAAAGTCACGTAGTGTGAACCTGGCATTACCAGGGTGACCAGATGAGACAAAGAAAGAAACAGAAAGGCCACAGTCATCTCAAAAAATATTTGGACACCTAAACATGTGCTTGTTCATCGCTCCATTCTATAGCCATGTGAATTAATAAACAAAAAAATCTACCTCAGTGAATTTTGTAAACATACAAAAATGTAAAATTTGATGGCTGCAACACACTGAAAAATGAAATTATGGCATGTTTAACACTGTGTTATAGCACCTTTCCTACTAATTAAACTTTTAATAATATGAAAAATGAGCATAATCATTGTTGCAGTTTTACAAGTGGAATTTTTGTCTATTCCTGATTGATATAAAATTTCAGCAGCTCAGTAGTCTGTAGTTATCATTGTCGATTCTCCTCTTAATGATGCACCATGTGTTTTTATTAGGAAATAGATCTGGGTTTTCCAAAGTTACTTTCTAGTAATATGTGTCTATATTCATCTCAGTAGTATGATGGTTTCTCAGGAAATCCCATATGAGAGATTAAATGTCACTCACATTTAACAGTGGTTTCCAGCTTGACTTTTGACTGAGATTTCTCAGCTGTCCACCTGTTATAAGCTAAAATGATTAGGCACACAAAAGGGTTTGTAAGGTCTATGTTACTCTGTTACATTTACTATTTTACTTGTAGTTTGGGGTACTTAAAACAAATATATAAAAACAGAAATGTACTTTTTACATTTAGCTGTCTACTGAGAGTAATAAATTGATTGCCCTAAGTGATTCTTATATGTGGGATCTTTAAAAAGTCTCCACACTGTTATATTTTAGTTGGAAACAGTGAGGGCGGGAGGGGAAGTAATTGATCGTGTCTGAGAGACTGAGGTGTCCTGATTGAACACCATTTGATTTCCACCTTTTTGGATGCGCAAGGAAGCTTTAAGGGGAAGAAGATTTTCAGATGATGATGCAAAAGCAGCGGTGTATTAGTGTGCTTACCCAAAAACATTTTTGCTGATGGCATTAAAATGGTACAACACTGGAAAAATGCATTGCAAAAGAAGGTGACTATGAAGAAAAGTCAAAATGTTATAATTGGTTATTAAAGCAATTATTTAAATCTAAAATACACTTTGAACTTAACCTGGGAAACATACAAACCAGAACATAAACATACACAATACTGACTGACTCGCTCACACTAAACTCCACCATAGGACTGTACCATTGCACATGCACTTTAACTGGAACTCTATATCTGAGCCATTCTCCTTTTTTTATTTAAACCTAAGCTGCTAACACTACCTTAGACCTGTCTATGCACCGTTGTCTTTGTATATGCACCTTGTGCACCTTTTATGTATGAACTTTTTTCCCCTTCCCCATCCTTTCTCCCCTATTGTTTTTGCAATAAAGTTGAACTAAAGCTGAACTGAATTGAATTAACCTGGTGTTTGCCATCACCATTTGTTATTCAGAGAGAAATCGTAGCAGTTTAAAGCCGTAAATAAACACAAGCGAACACTTTTCCTCAATCAAATTTGGAACCACCCTAAACATGTATGCTGTTTACAGTGTCATTTCAAAATGTCTATAGGGCTGTTGGACTGCAGCCCTTGTCCAGTTTCATTACACTTTTCTAACCACTAGCCTAGTCATTTTTTAATTGCTAGCTTCTATAATAGCAAGCTAATTGCTAACAAAGACAACTAATGCCATTACAAGTGTATGGGTGATGAATAAAGTGTCATGCATATAAGATGTACAGTACACATTTTTTAATATTATTTTTTAATAAGTTAAAATTAAAGTTCAAGTGTTGTTTTTCACTGTACAATTTTATACAATAACATAGTTTTTAGGTTTAAAATGCAAAACTCATTGCACACACTGTAAAACTAAGAAGTTGAAGAAGAAAGATGCTGCATTGCTTCCTATCTTCACAGCAGCAGCATGTTTCACCTGCTAGCCCTGTTGCATGAGATTGGAAATGTTTAAGTTAGCGTGATAATTAAAGCATGCATGAGTGCTTATCAAATATGCAGAGGAAATTAAAGTCAGCCATTGCAAACACACAGCCCTGCAATATTAAAAATCACAATCTGTCATATAACATACACCACTTATTCTTCTCATCCAGCTTTATTAGTCCTTAGGGTTTTCACATGCTTGACCATTTCATTTAATAAGCACTTAGGCAATCATCTTTACTGTTCAACCAGCAGGAACGGAAGAAGTTTGTACAGCAGCGACCCTTATTATAGTCTTTGTCATCATCATTATCTTTATTAGCATGCAAAAGACTAACAGAACACACAATGTTTACAAAATCAAACAGAATTTACAGTGTCTAGAAGTGAATGAGTGAGTGAATGTGAAAGTGTGTGATACAGTACATTCCTGTCCTGCACTCATTGTTTTCTAGCCGACTTGGACACATAACCCTGACCATTATTTAGTAAAAAATAAAAATAAATAATAATAATCTCAAACATAATATAACTGTACAATTGTAATTTTACTTAATTGTAATGTGTATTTATTTTTTATAGCTGCCACTCCACTGGAAAGGTTTTACACAAGTGTGTAGGTGGAAATTTGGGCTCATTCACTTAAGGCACTGATTTTTGAGGAGCTTGCATTCAACAGCCCAATTCAACAATTGTCATGAATCCAGGCTCTCTGTGCTCCCAGTGGTTATGTGCCACGCTCCTGTGATCCACAGTGGATTATTGGCTACAGACCAATCACAATGAGGAGGTGTTGGCTTGACAAGATGAACAAAGCCTACAGCTCCTCATTGTGATTAGTCTGTAGCCAATGATCCACAGCTGCTTCTTGTTTCAGGTAAAATGTCCAGGGTTTTTAAGGAAGCAGCTGTGGATCATTCAGGTGGAGGCTATTTTGGTTTTCATGGTCATGTATTGGTATCCTAGAATTGTCACGGTTATGACTTTGTCATGCTTTTGAATAGATCTTTGGTTGTTGGCAGGTCATGATTTTGGATTATGCTCTTGTTCATGTTCTTGTTCACACTCATGCTTAAAGTCTTGTTTAGTGCTTTAGTTAGTGACGGCATAAGTGGGGCTTTTGAGAGATCGAAGCAAATGAAACAAATAATTCGGAAAAAGATTCGAGCTTGTGAAACGTTCGAATCATCGCACCACAGTGACATCTAGTGTCCAATCAGTGGTCTAACAGTAACATCTGTCTTATAGATCACTGAAAGAAGTGTGTTTTGATAGTGGTATGAAACATTATTCCATCATATAATGAGTGTCCTTGACATTGACCATTATTTATTATACAATCAAAAGTGGAAGTGCTTGTGCAACCAGGCCATGCAATATTTATTACACATTGACACATACAATTGATCAGTTTTGAAACGTTATGAAACAGCGTGACATAATGAAACCGGGACCTTTTCCGGGACAGTCGCGTGACTTTTTCATTTTGATACGGACTTCGAAGCAACATTTCGAAACACTGAGCTTCAAATGAATCGATTCAGTTTCGAATACAAGTTTCGAGATTGACATCACTAGTTTTAATCTTGTTTACGTTTGGTGTTAGCATATGTTAGCTTAGGGTCTAGTATAGTTTAGTCAGGTTTCATGTGTGTTTAGTTTAGCATTAGCAGTTAGCTTAGCATTTAGCGTAGGTCATGTGTTTGTGTGTCTCATCTTGTGCAAACCTGTCTTGTGTGTTTTTGTTATTATTAAATGTTTTGTTAAACATCTCTGCATGTGTGTTCACCCCCTCTTGTCACGTTAGCCCATTCGTTACAACAGTTGTGACGATCACTGGCATTTCTCCACACAAAACTCATCAAATAATATCATTAAAGACAGGTTCACAGTCATGTTTAAACAGAAATTATTCTTCCCCAAACCTTTGCCTTGAAATTAAAAGCATTTAATTTATTTCACATAATTGACAGGATAAACCTGTTAGTAGTTGGTGAGGATGAAACACCTGAACTTAATAAATAAAGCGTACAATAGGAGTTATTGTGAATAGGAATTAGGAGTTAGAAATTTAAAAGCAGCCTTTTAGTTCAGGTAAACTGAGTTTTCAGAAGCACATAACTTTAACAAAAGTAATCCTATCATAAATATATTTGGTTCACTTCACTAAGATCACTTTTGGCTTTTTTTTCCAATGAGTTAAATTAATCCTGGGTTTGACTGACAGTTGAGGCAGACACAAAAAAATCAAATCAACAGCAAACTAATGACACTCAGTGAGACTCAGTGAAGTGTAAAAGATAGAAAGAAACAGTAAAAGATTAAAGATCAAACACTATAGAAAAGTCATTTCTGTTCTTCATCTTTACTGATGTGTTAAAATAATTACCTCTTTTACCGTAGTCACTTGTTGCCCCACTTAGAACAGCAATGAGTACACCCAGACATTCTTTTATTAGTCTGTTATCTAACTGTGAAGGAATCTTAGTAGTAATTTTCTCTCTGCTTTAAAAGGCACACTTAGGCTTTATTACTGTCATCCATGTTTAATCTAAACCACACTTAAATCGTGTGAAGTAGGCTAACATATTTAACAAGAAGTACAATCTGCTGCAAACAAAATAAATCCTAAAAAAAATTGAAATCAATCACTTAGTAAAGGGTTGCAAATCTATTTTCAATGCTCTTAGACACCATAGTAAGTGATATTAAAATAAAGACAATATAAAGAAAATAATGTACCTTCCCAGGATTGGCCAGCTAACCAAAATTTCCTTAGATCATTAGGGCGGCATGGTGGCTCAGTGGGTGGCACTGTCCTGGGTTCGATGCCCAGATGGGGCGGTCCGGGTCCTTTCTGTGTGTAGTTTGCATGTTCTCCCTGTGTTGGGTTTCCTCCAGGAGCTCCGGTTTCCTCCCACAGTCCAAAAAACATGCAGTCAGGTTAATTGGAGATACAAAATTGTCCATGATTTTGCTGGCATTAAACTTGTGAACTGATAAACCTTGTGTAATGAGTAACTACTGTTTCTGTCTTAAATGTAACCGAAGTGTAAAACATGATGTTTAAATCCTAATAAATAAAATAAATACATGTGCATTAATGAATGTCAATTATCAGAGCTGCAGGACCTGACAGAAGACACCAAAAACTGAGACTAACATATAAGAAACTGTCAGCCTTGCATGGCTTAAATAGGTCAGAGTTTATGATTTCACCATTATAAAGAGACTGGGAGAAAATAGCATTTATGGGGAAAAATGTAAAAAACTACTGCTAACCAAGAAAAATGTAACCCCTGCTGACCCTTGTGTATTTTGTAATAGTATTCTGTAAGATGATGTGGCAGGACCTTAAACAGCAGTTCACAGTCAAATAACCTCCTGTGTGGCTAAATTAAAACATTTTTGAAAAGAATAAAGAGTGGGCAGAATTTTCTCCACAATAAAGTGAAAGACAGATGTCTAGTTATCAAGTATGTTAGGCTGCAGTTGTTGCTGCTGATGGTTGCACAGCTCGGTAGTAGGTTAAGTAGAAAAGTACTTTTTACATGTGTGATTCAGGTGCTGCTTAACCCTTAATAAAAGAAATTATATGTAAAAAAAGAATAATTTGTTTTATTACATTTTGTATGAATATGCATGTACGGTGGTACCTTGGAACTCAACGTCAGTTGGTTCTGAGAGTGGTGTCCAGTTTAAAAGGCATTGAGTTTTAAGGTATTTTTTCCCATAAGAATGTATGGGAAACCTGTTAATGCGTTCCATGGTCTCTCGGAACTGCATATATTTAAGGCTTATGTAAAATAATGGGGTTGTTTTGACACTTATACACTGAACATAACACAAATATAATATAAAAAACACTATAATACAATTGAAAAACAGTTAAAAATCAATACAAATACAATAAAACCTGCACTTTACCTTTACTTCTTTATTGTTTCCTTATGCTTCTTAATCGTGGAGATGACTGATCCTGGAATACCGTATTCATTAGCGAGTTCAGTAAAGGTGCATTCACATGCCTTATTGTACTGAAACAAGGAATTTCATTAGTGGAGAGAACTTATGAGCAGTAAGAATTTAGTTTAGGTTTAGCGTTTCTAACACATGAAGTCATGTTAAGCTTTTCTTTAACGATAAGCTTTTTAGACTCTCTTGGAAAAGCTGATTCTCACAATTTCTAAGCACATCGAGCAATAACACAAGTTTAAAAGTGAAACAGGAGAAAAATCCTGATAAACACAGATACATGTGGAGCTTGCACACAAATGCAGATTCGTCTCATATTTGCACTTTGATGACATTTTACTGCACTGCTCAAGCTAAGTGCTGAGCAAAGCGGCGGTCACACACACGTCAAGTTTAAGGGAAACATTGAGTTTAAGTGTACAAATTTCTCGACGAAGTGCGTCGAGTTTCAAAGATTTAGAGTTTAGGGGATGTCGAGTCACAAGATACCACCGTATTTACACATGTAGCTTGTGCAAACTTTAAACTTTGCATGGCTTTAAATCACATAACAAATATCCTCTTTAGTTTGGTCTCTGTGGTTAGAATTCAAAGTTCATTGTGTTAAGACAGTGGCCGGGAGGGAGACAGAAACACTGATCGATATCTCAAACTAGATTACTGTCACTGGAAGATGCATGACTGCTAATGGTTATTGTTGCAGCAGCCTGTCTGAGGTCTGTCTTTAATGTACAGTACTTACAACATATACGACCTGTAGTGAGATTTTACTAATTCATTCATTTAGTTGCAATTCATTCATTTATTGATTCATTTATTCATTTACAATATCTGCTTCATCCTAATCAGGGCTGCTACTGGGAAAAATGAGCTCATGAGGGAACTAAAAATCTAGGATTAGGCATCCAACATACCCATTCACTTACTTACATAGGGGATAATTAGGTATGTTCAATCAACTTTCTGAGTTGAGGTGTGCAAACCATGGTGAGTATGCACAGTACCTGTTGTGTTGCTAAGCCGCCCTCTGTTTTAATTTTTTTTCTATTTACAATAACAACAACAAAACAAACAAAAAAGCCTTACTGATATACAGTACTCTTTCAGTCCCTCTTCTCACCATGACAAAGCTAAGCGTTAATCCACAGCGGATTTTATTAATTAACTGTCGCTCCAGGTTTAAATACAAACGAGTGTGGCACTGTGTGCAAATGTGTTGCATGTGATAATATACCTTTTTTAAATGATCTGAACTGTAGGGTGACTGTAAAATGACAGCATGCTGCATACATATGCTTTATCGACAGCCATATCAGCCATAAAAGACACCACCTCAATACAACACACTGCTGAAGAGTGTGTGTGTGTGTGTGTCTTTGAGCAGACAATCCAAAGGAAAACATAAGACTGAAGGAAATCTGATCCTTTGTACAAAGGTTTTGTCGAGCTACAACACAAGTTTAAAAGTTAAACAGGAAGAAAATCCAGCTAAACACAGATACATGATGAGCTTTCAGAGTGGATTTGATGGTTATTCCTCACAAATGTTCATATTCACATTTTAATGACGTATTAACGCACTGCTTAAGCCGATCGCTAAACAAATAAAAAAAAAAAAGAATAAAAAAAAAAAACTGAACATGTGGAGTTTAAGGGAAACGTTGAGTTTTAGGGTACAAATTTTTTGACAGAGGGTGATGGAAGTTTCAAAGATTTTGAGTTTAGGGGACGTTGAGTTACAAGGCACCACTGTATACATACACCGATCAGCCATAACATTAAAACCACCTTCTGGTTTCTACACACACTGTCCATTTTATCAGCTCCACTTACCATATAGAAGCACTCTGTAGTTCTACAATTACTGACTGTAGTCCATCTATTTCTCTACATACTTATTTAGCCTGCTTTCACCCTGTTCTTCAATGGTCAGGACCCCCACAGGACCACTACAGAGCAGGTATCATTTGGGTGGTGGATCATTCTCAGCACTGCAGTGACAATGACATGGTGGTGGTGTGTTAGTGTGTGTTGTGCTGGTATGAGTGGATCAGACACAGCAGCGCTGCTGGAGCTTTTAAATACCGTGTTCACTCCTTGTCCACTCTATTAGACACTCCTACCTAGTTGGTCCACCTTGTAGATGTAAAGTCAGAGACGATCGCTCATCTATTGCTGCTGTTTGAGTTGGTCATCTTCTAGACCTTCATCAGTGGTCACACGACGCTGCCCACGGGGCGCGTCGTGTAGAAACAAGGAGGTGGTTTTAATGTTATGGCTGGTTGGTGTATACATGTGTACAGTTCAACGAAATTCTTTCTTTGCATATTTCAGCTCGTTTGGAAGCTGGGGTCAGAGTGCAGGGTCAGCCATTGTATGGCGCCCCTGAAGCAGACAGGGTTAAGGGCCTTGCTCAAGGACCCAACAGTGGCTAAAAGGCAGAGCTGGGATTGAACTTTCAACCGTTCAGTTAATAGCCCAAAGCTCTACCCACTAGGCTACCACTGTGGTAAGCGGCTAGCTCGCTAAAGCCAACATACAAACAGTAGTCATCTTGGTTACCAGGGTGCACTGGTGCACAGGGCCGGTGGGCCCCTTTTTCAGTCCAGGAGTTTCATGCCCAAACCCGGCCCACTTTTTCCATGGAGGAGGAATTTGAATAAATGAAACAGCAGCTAGCTCTTACAATGCCTTTTTATTGGGTATAAGTTCAGGTATATGTTGGTAAGTTAACAGAAAACACTCACATGTTTAATTCAAATTTAAATCAGATAAAGATTTAAAAGGTAAAAAATGTGATAAAGATGAAAACGTATTTACATTTGTACAGGAGCAATAAGCTGAAATAAAAATAATTTGAAATTAAAATTGCATTTGTCCTCCCAACAGAGAGGTGCTCTATTGTTAGGTTTACACTAAACTCTTAAGTAGCTTCACTACACGCATATTAAGTAGGCTACCTACAGCATCAAAAGCCTCCTAAACAGTGCACTGGTTTCTGCAACTTTATTAATAACGGTGTGATTGTCTATAGACATGAGACATGGCTTATCTTCTGCTGTGAGGCTAAAAAAAAACCATTTCATTAAGGCTTAGCCTATTTTGCTGAATAACATAACATGCTTGAAGTTTTTTTTTTTTTTAAACAATTTAGCCTATATTTTGATGGTGTAAAATTGATAGTGATTTAGGCTATTTGTCTCCATTTGTTAAAATAAATTAGGCTATCGTGCTGACATCTTTCTGAATGTCTAAACAATTTTACATATATAATGTATATTCTCTACGTTATATTTTACATTACAAATAACTATCTTAGTTTAAATAACTCTGTTAGACTATCCTCTACCTGTCCCTTCAGTAGTCATGGCCTCCTCGGGATCATCAGTACAGTAGCGTCGGAACAAAAACATTCCAGTAATGAGTTAGGCTATTTAATATATTACACTTCAAATTATGTTTATTATTTTCAGCTTGAAACTGGATATTTGTGATTAATGGTGTGTATTGGGTTCTACAAAATAAACTACATTAAGCTGACATTGCAAATGTTGCGCAATAGCCTTACAGTGACAATACAAAATTATTTCCATATCTCTCTTTACTGGCTGCAACTGGGGTCTGTCCTCTGGAAAACAGGTCTGTTCATTTGGCACATTTGGCAGCATCTTCTTCCAATGCCTTTCTTTTTTTAACCTGGCCTTTTCAGCTCCACCTGGAATCTTCCTGCCCTCCATCACCACCGACTGATGGTTTACGCTATTCTGTTGCTATATTTACTTTAGCTCCAGAAAAGACGCCTCGTGGGCCCAACCAACTTAAACATTTGGGAGGGGAGAATTCCCTCAGATGGTAGAACTCATCTAATCTACTGCGATGTAGGGGCTGCGCTGTCAGATGAATGGAGAATGAATGCAAGAAGAAGATTAGATAAGTGACAGAGAAGTGTCAAAATTATTTTTCCCATCCAACCGGCCCAAACTCGAGATTGACATGAGCCGGCCCATCGGGAATCCTCCCGAATCTCCCGATTAGCCACTCCGGGCTTGCTGGTGCATTCTTCTATTAATTATTTCTAAGGATGGGCGCTCAGGTGGCGCAGCGGTAAAACACGCTAGCACACCAGAGCTGACATTTCAAACTCGTTGTTTTGAATCTCAGCTCTGCAATCTGTGGATCAACATCAGTTGAGTGGAAGCATAATGCAATTGGGTAACTGGATACACTAAAGAAGAGAAAATGGGAGAGAATGCATAAACGAAATAATAATAATAATATATTTCTAAGGACATTTGTTTTCTATCATCCACAAATGACTATATATATATATTTTGACATCCAACCCTTCCAAGTTTTGGAAGTAGTATCTCTTTAGAAGGCTTTTGATAGGATACAATGGGGCTACCTTTTAATTTGTTCTGAGAAAATACGGGCCTGGTGACAGGCTAATCTTCTGGATTAAACTACTCTACACTCTCCATATTTTCCATTATACTGCAGGACCTGACAGGGATGTCCCTTATCTCCAATGCTTTTCGCTCTGGCACTGAAGCCTAATCTATTGCTCTTAAGCCTCCCCACACATAAAAGGGATCCTACGTCATTGGGATGAGAGTAGAGTTTCTCTATACGCTGATGACTTACTGTTATTCCTCAGAGACCCAGTGTCAACAATACTGGTAGTTATAGGAAGCTAAGGAAGTTTGGCTCCATTTCAGGTTAGAACTTAAACCCTAAACCTAGCTACCCACAGCATAACAGAGGCTACCATTCTCTTTCATCTGTCACCTGGAGGCTTTAGCTACTTGGACATCACGGCAGTTGTAGCCTAGCGGTTAAGGTACTGGACTAGTAATCAAAAGGTCGCTGGTTCAAGTCCAACCGCTGCCAGGTTGCTGCTGTTGGGCCCTTGAGCAAGGCCCTTAACCCTCAATTGCTCCGACTGTACACTGTCACACTGCTGTAAGTCGCTTTGGATAAAGGCGTCTGCTAAATGCCAAAAATGTAAAAATGTACATCAATATCACTCACAACTTATCTTCCAGTCAACAGGAATATTGCTCCCCTTTAATCACAGAAATGAAAACGGATTTCCAATGATGGAACAGTCTTCCACCCTCCCAGTGTGTAAAAATGAATATCCTTCTTATTTTTTCTGTTTCAGTGATTTTCTGTGTTTCTGCCCAGATCTTTCCTTCAATTGATTGAGAAAGCGGATTTGTCTGAAATGGAAAGGTCCTTGGAATCAGGTTTATCCTTCAGAAATCCAGGGGTAATGGAGGGCTCATACTCCCTAATCTTTTACACTACTATGCTGCTGCCAATGCTCAAAAAATCTGTTTCTGGATTCACTCCCTGGTGAATCCATGTCCTGTCAATCAACATCATTTTACGCCTTGCTAAATTCCTCCCTGCCACTCTCCCTACCGCTAATCCTCTTCAGTTTCGAAATAAAAAAACTGAATTCTGTTTTGGCAGATGAGTAAATCCCAGGTAGCATTGTTAATAGGTCCTATTTGTAACAATAATTTATTTACTCCCTCTTTAATAGACTCCATTATCACCCACTGGGCTAAACTGGGGATCGTTTATCATCATAAAAACATCTTTTGCAGCTTTAAAAAATAAGTTTTAAATTTAAACTCCCTTGTATTTATTTATTTTGCTATTTACAAGTTTGCCAATGCACTCAAGTTGTCTTTCACCATTTCCCAACTGATTAGCCATAACATTATGACCACCTCCTTGTTGCTACACTCACTGTCCATTTTATCAGCTCTACTTACCATATAGAAGCACTTTGTAGTTCTACAATTACTGACTGTAGTCCATCTGTTTCTCTGCATGCTTTGTTAACCCCCTTTCATGCTGTTCTTCAATGGTCAGGACCCCCACAGGAAGACTACAGAGTGGGTATTATTTGGGTGGTGGATCATTCTCAGCCCTGTAGTGACACTGACATGGTGGTGGTGTGTTAGTGTGTGTTGTGCTGGTATGAGTGGATAAGACACATAAATGCTGGTGGAGTTTTTAAACACCTCACTGTCACTGCTGGACTGAGGATAGTCCACCAACCAAAAGTAGTTAGCCAACAGTGCTCCTTGGGCAGCATCCTGTGACCACTGATGAAGGTCTAGAAGATGACCAACTTAAACAGCAGCAATAGAGGAGCGATCGTCTCTGACTTTACATCTACAAGGTGGACTAACTAGGTAGGAGTGTCTAATAGAGTGGACAGTGAGTGGACACGGTATTTAAAAACTTCAGCAGCGCTGCTGTGTCTGATCCACTCATACCGGCACAACACACACTAACACACCACCACCATGTCATTGTCACTGCAGTGCTGAGAATCATCTACCACCTAAATAATACCTGCTCTGTAGTGGTCCTGTGGGCATCCTGACCATTGAAGACCAGGGTGAAAGCAAGCTAAAAAAGTATGTAGAGAAACAGGTGGACTACAGTCAGTCATTGTAGAACTACAAAGTGCTTCTATATAGTAAGTGGTATTGATAAACAGTGAGTGTAGAAACAAGGAGGTGGTTTTAATGTTATGGCTGATCAGTGTGTAGGATGTATAGGAGTCTTGTATAGGATGTGAGGCTCAAGGACCAAGGCCAAGCTGGAGGAGTTTATTTATTTATTAGGATTTTAACGTCATGCTTTACTCTTTGGTTACATTCATGACAGAAACGGTAGTTACTCATTACACAAGATTCATCAGTTTACAAGTTTAATGTCAAACACAGTAATGGACAATTTTGTATCTTCAGTTCACCTCACTTGCATGTCTTTGGACTGTGGGAGGAAACCGGAGCTCCTGGAGGAAACCCACACAGACACTGAGAGAACATGCAAACTCCACACAGAAAGGACCTGTACTGCCCCACCTTGGGATTAAATGCTGTGAGGCAACAGTGCTACACCATGCTGCCAAAGTTGGAGGAGGAAACTAGGAGTAGAACTAAGTGAGGAGCAGTGGTCAAAGGCAGTGGTCGACTGTGCTCAACTCGGCCTGATGCACCTCAAAGTGGTACACAGGGCAAGGCATATTTTTACCCAAATATCAACATTTTATGGCCACTGTGCAACTCAGACCCCACAGACTTATGACACATGTTTTAGTAGAGGGTTCTGGGAGACATGTTTGCAAACCTGTCTACAGTGTCTAACAATAGCCTGAATCCTGGTCTCTTGTTTGTAATCTTTGGCATACCCAATGGCCCTTCTACATGTAAATCTGAGGTCCTTGACCCCATCGCCTTTGCCTTATTGTTAAAAAAATTAAGGATCCTTTTGGACTGGAAGTCCCCAACCCCACCCTCACAATCCCTGTGGTTAAAACATAGCTTTTTTTCCTTAGCCTGGAGAAGATTAAATTCAGTCTCAAGGGTTTGGTAGACATGTTTTATAAGGTCTTTTATAAAAGTGGGGGAGGAATTATTTTATTTACTTGATTATTTATTTTTAATTTAGGGTACCTAATTGTTATTGGTTATTATCTTCCACTAGTTTTTTTTTCAGATGATAAGGGTTTTTCTTTCTTTGAGGGTTTTCTATCCTGAGGTAAAGACAATAAAAATCCGGTGTCTGTATAACCATGATTTAGTGTTTCCGTATGTTTATGTTTCATCAACAGAAATATTTAATAAATAGTCCTGTCTTCAAATCTGATAACTTGAATAAAACTGGCATATATTATCTGGTGTGATGTGTACCTTTGTTTGAATGTAGATCAAGTGTCATCTCAAGTCCCATGCTGCACTAATTAACGTCAGGCTCACAAATAAATTGCTGCTTTGAGGAGGCTTTTAAATGATGTGCCTAATTAGAATTACAAAATCAGATTTCTTGGGAAAATAATAGAGCTTATCAGATTATGTGAAAGACAGTCAGAAAAAAAAACATTGTTAGGTAAGTGGAAAAGAAAGTACAAATACGATTCCAAAAGAATTGGGACACAAAAAAATATGTAAATAATAACTCATAGAAATGATTTGCAAATCCTTTTTGGCTTAAATTTAATTGAATAAAAGTAATATAAATACAAGCTATTTATTGTTTTAACTAACCAACTTTATTTATTATCTTTATTTTTATTATGTATATATTTTTTTTTTTTTTGTAGATGTAATGTTTTTCTAATTGTTGCTTGACATAACAAGCAGTGACATCCCTGAACTGACAGAATCTAGATGTATATATTGCTTTAATATGCTTTAATATTGCTTTAGTATGTACCCCTCAGCAGCTATGGTGTCTTCACAGATGTTCCAGCTACCCATGTTACTGGAACTAACACACGGCCATACCATGACAGGCACTGGCTATTAAACTCATAATGACCAATTATTATATCTCTCGTAGTCAATGCTGCAAACAGTGGTTCAGAAAGTTACTTAAGTACGGGGCAATATTTTCATTGTTTTCAAGGGGTCAAAATGTTTTCATAAGAAGAATAAAGATGTTGGTTGACTATGGTAGTGAATTAGTAAGACAGTAGCCATGTGGGAAGAGATTCGGGCTATAAATTGGAAGGCTGTAAGTTTGCATTCCGGTTCTAAACCATGCAGACACTGTTGAGCCCTGAACAAGGCCTTTAACCGTCTTGGTTTCAGATGAGCTGTACAATGACTGACCCTGCACTCTGACACCAGTTTTCATACAAATGCTGGGATATGCAAAAAAATAATTAAAACCTTTTGTACTGTACATGTGTATACTGTACTGTTTTATTAATCAGTGATGCCAATAAGTTACTGTATTTGAAAACACAAGTGTATTTGTGTTTGTAATTGTAAATACAAATATACAAAATAAGACTTATATACAAAGGATCTTCAAAAAGTTACCGCACTTTTGTATTTTTGCTGGAAACGGTGAGGGCAGGAGGAGTAGTAACTGGTCGTGTCTGAGAGACTGAGAGAGAGCCTATAGTCCGGATTTAGCGGCTTCTGATTTTTGGACTGCTCAAAGGCGCTTTAGGGGAAGAAGATTTTCATGTGATGATGATGTGAAAGCAGCGGTGCATCAGTGGCTACTCACTCAACCAAAATTTTTTTGCTGATGCCATTAAAAAGAAGAAGAAGAAGAAGATATACTTTATTTGTCATATATACATATACAGATGTACAGTACTTGTTTGGAAGCTGGGGTCAGAGCGCAGGGTCAGCCATCGTATGACACCAGCAGACAGGGTTAAGGGCCTTGCTGAAGGACCCAACAGTGGCTGCATAGAGGGCCTGGATTTAAACCGCCAATCTTCCGGTTGGCGGTTCAAAAAAGTTAGTATGACGCTGAGAAAAAATGCATCGGAAGGTGTCTATGTAGAAATGTGATGTAATTTGTTTTTGAAATTCTTAATAAATATTGGGTAGGGTAAAAATAGGGTATAATAACTGATGCAATTATGACCTGTGCTGGCTGATTGATGGCGCCTGCACAGAGTCAAGGAAAAATTTGTTGATCAGGGTGTGACTCTCGGTACACGAAGCTGACCCGCTACTGCAAACGGAGGGTCTCGCTCTCCTCATTCAGCAGTGGAAATCAGCATCAATAGAAAGGAAGCGTAATGCAATCGGGTAATTGAATACAACTAGATTGGGAGGAAAATTGGGAAAAAATGCAAAGTAAATATATTTGAAGTCTATTTCTTGAACATATAATAGGGATGTAGTTGGAATACTGATTAAATGTGTTTACATTTAATAAATAATGTATGAAACATGGAGTTAAATACATGCTGTAGTATATTTAAACTTTAATTCATTTAGTCCCATATTAAAAACAGTACAACTTCTGCATTGTTTTTGTACAATTGAAGTATAACAAGTTTAAAAATAGTTTATTTTCACACTCTTTAAGTGCATTGATCATTAGTGACAGCAAGTACACTAAAAGGCACTGTGGTATATCAAATATACTTGAGTCTTTTTTTCACCAGGGATAGTTAAACTATGTGCAGTGGATTACAATGTTGCCATGGAAACAAGAACAAATCACAATCCTTTGTTTGAGCTGCCAATGTAATTTAGAAGAGAGTGATAGGAAGATAATGTAGTATTATATTTATGTATTCTTGTTGTATAGTAAATCAATACTATTTACTTTTACATTAAAACATTGCCAGTGGGTCTTTTTTTAAAAACAGCAAACAGGATCCAACAATAATTCTGAGCTGAATTCTCATACAAACCTCAGTTCACACAACCCTAAGGCAAAGTAATGATGCCAGTGTGTTTTGTGCCCCTAAGCCGGGTTTTTATAATTACGGAAAACAAAACAGTTCCTGTCTACCCTGTCTAGCCAACTTTAGACATTTTCTGATTCTACACACACTTGTACATTTTATTGCTGCTATATAAATAACTAATACTAGGTTTGCCCCCCCCAACACACAAACACACACACACACACACACACACACACACACACCTATTACATTACTCTAGTGGATTAAGATCTGGTGACTTAGATGTGAACTTGTGCTGTTGTAGCCATTCAACCTAATTTTTTGAGTGCTCTGAAATCTTTTCTGCTCTCCATGGTTGTACAGAGTGGTTATTTAAATTACCACAGCCATTTGTCAGCTCTAAGCTATTTTTGTCTGACCAGTTTTATCAAGGTATTTTATATATACAACACTGCAAAACTTTTAAGTACTAGATGTTTTTCCTTTCCTTTTTCACACCATGTTAGAAACTGTTGTGTGTAAAAATCCTAGATCACCACTTTCTGGCATACAATGCCATGGTAAAGCTGTGCAGATTACATTTTGTTCTTATCTTTACTGTTTGATGAGAACATTAAATGAATCTTGTGACCTTGTGTTTGTGTGATTTTATGCATTGTGCTGCTGCCACAGGACTGTCTAATTAGATAATTATTAAAAACGCCCTTCCACCTGCATATTCATGTAAAGTGACTGGTAAAGTCTCTTATGACATTGTGCATACAGCCTAATATGAAAATGGTAGCTCTATGTTTCTTAGCAAATGCATGTTAGCTTTAATCTGTTCAGATTTTTACTTGTTTAATGATGGCGAGATGAGGAATATCAATGCGTGAGAAGTTACTATGACTAACTCTTTAACATCCTTGCATGACATTGACATGTTTTATATGTGATGTGTACACAGCTTGATTCATTTCATTTTTATCATCTGCTTTATCCTGATTAGGACTGCAGCTTGAACAGGTCCACTAGAAAACACTGGGCGTCAGGTAGGAATACATTTTACGTTACATTTTCAGCATTTAGCAGATGCCTTTATCCAAAGTGACTTACAGTACTGTGACAGTATACAGTCTAAGCAATTGAGGGTTAAGGGCCTTGCTCAAGGCCCCAACAGTGACAACCTGGCAGAGGTGGGGCTTGAACCAGCAACCTTCTGATTACTAGTCTAGTACTTTAACCGCTAGGCTAGAACTGCCCCTAGGAATATCCTGTACAGAGAGTCAATCCATCACAGGGCTTTGGCCAACACCTTCAGACACCTTCAGACACAGACAGTCACGTCTGTATGTAGACACCTGACCAGCCTATTGCACCAGCATTAAAAAGCCGTGTTAGTATAAAACTCTCCTCTTGTTTGTATGAACAAGCCTGACTGGCCGATAGCACAGCTGGGGATTTAAACCCTGGATCCCAGTGGTAGCAGGCTAGCGTAATTTACCACCATGCCACCGAGCACCTTATTATTATTATTATTATTATACAAAAAATATTGACATTTTTTTTTTAGATTTTATTTATGCATTTTCTCCCATTTGTTCCCAATGTTAGCGTAGTCAATTTGTCTTTCGCTGATGGGGGATCCCTGATTGCTGACGAGGTGGGTATATTGCTGCTCATGCCTCCTCTGACCCGCATGCAGCCCTTTGCAGAACCCTTTTTCACCCATGCACTCTACACAGGCGGCTCTCTATCTGCTAATCAGGGTCCTTACACAGCTTTTGAAGACCCCACCCATATAGTCCGGTCATCCCGCCACAGCAGAAACATGTCTGCTACAGGCACTGCCAATTATGCCCGCTAGATGGCGCCCAGCCGACCGGTGGCAACGCCGAGTTTCGAAACGAGGAGTTTAGAATCTCTGCGCTGGTGTGCTAGTGGAATATCCTTTTTTAATAGTTGTACAGATTGACTAAATGCATTATGCAGGAAATGAATCAAAAGGAATGCTTTAGGGACAATATAACTTATTTCCAGTTTGGACTTTCTCTGTCTGCTTCTTTGAAAGGTTGAGATAGCAGTATCTGAAAGGGAAAAAAGTGTTTAGGCTCATACTTCTGTTTGTTATTTTGTGTATGTGTGTGTGTTTTCTAAAAACACTGACCATTTTAAAGCTTTAGACAGTTGGATATTAAAAAAAGTAATGAATGCAGATTCAGGGCTCTCTCACATTGGCTGAGCATCGACACATTTGATGCAGGTGGTGCATTTTTGTGCATCGGGTTGGCTAATTGGAGCTAGATGGACAACCCTGATTAGACACCTTAATATAGCAGCACCAGTATCATTGTTCAGAGAAGATACCATAGCTTTCCTCTGTATCATCTGGATAAAAAAAAAATGCCTATTAAACAAAAATGTCTTTTTAAACTTCAAGAGTACATAAATGTGGTTACAGATTCAGATTAATACATTTTCTACTTAAGTACGAGGGATCTTCAAAAAGTTTCAGCACTTTTACATTTTGGTTGGAAACGGTGCGGGCAGGAGGAGTAGTAACTGGTTGTGTTCTCAATGTGGTTGTGGATTTAGCACCATCCGATTTCCACCTTTTTGGATGCGCAAAGAAGCTTTAGTGGGAAGAAGATTTTCATGTGATGAAAGCAGCGGTGCATCAGTGGCTACACGTTCAACCAAACGCCATTTTTTGCAGATGGCATTAAAAAGTTGGTACGATGCTGGGAGAAATGCATGGGAAGGTGACTATGTAGAAAAGTGTTTTGAAATTCTTAATAAATAGAGTTAAGGGATATTCCGCTAGCACACCAGCGCCGAGATTCTGAACTCCTCGGTTCAAAACCCGGCGATGTCGCCGGTCGGCTGGGTGCCATCCAGCAGGCATAATTGGCAGTACCTGCAAAAGACACGTTTCTGCTAGGGTGGGATGACCGGACTATGTGGGTGGGGTCTTCAAACGCTGTGTAAGGACCCTGATTGGCAGATGAGGCACCTGTGCAGAGTGCATAGGTGAAAAAGGGTTCCACTAAGGGCTGCGATAAATAAATAAAATAGAAAAAAAACAGTTAATAAACAGAAGTGTTGTGCTCCTCAAACCATCCTGAACCATTTTTGCTTTGTGGCAGGATGCATTATCCTGCTGAAAGAGGCCACAGCCATCAGGGAATACTTTTTTCATTAAAGGGTGTACCTGGTCTGCAACAATGCTTAGGTAGGTGGTACATGTCTAAGTAACATCCACATGGATGGCAGGACCCAAGGTTTCCCAGCAAAACATTGCCCAAAGCATCACACTGCCTCAGCCAGCTTACCTTCTTCCCATGGTGCCGTGTGTTCCCCAGGTAAGTGACGCACATGCACCCGGCCATCCACATGATGTAGAAGATAACGTGATTCATCAGACCAGGCCACCTTCTTCCACTGCTCCTTGGTCCAGTTCCGATGCTCACGTGCCCATTGTTGGCGCTTTCGGCGGTGGACAGGGGTCAACATGGGAAGAAGAGAAGCCAGCAACCCTGTCAAAGAATCTCTAATTAAATAGGTATTACTCTACCCCTACCCCATGTTCCTTGGTCCAATGTTGGTGGCATCGCAGGTGGGCATGATACAGATGTCCCCACCCACTGTCAAGCTATACTGAAGGTGTGTCTGTTACACACTATCCGCTGATGCAGTTAAGTAGTAAAAGTGAAACATTTGGAGTGGAAAGGAAGCAGCAGTGTACTGATGTAGAACAGCAGGGTTGTTGACAGGATCTCTCAGACTATCTTTTCCATATCCTGCCTCATCATCAGATAATACCTACTCTATACACACTACAGGACTCTCTCTCTGTCTCAGACAAGCACATACACACACAACAAGACAAAAACAACATGACATTTATATTAATCTGTATGTTTTGTAGATTTTTACTTGTTAAAATTATACACTCTGGTAAAAATTAACATGGTTAAATGCTAAAGTACTGTTTACATAATCCATCTGCTTACTACCCACATTAAACATAATATATAGAAACCTAGAGCTAGCTTTTATTTTTATTAAATCAGTAAGTAAACTCAGTAATGTGGTAACCACCTATGTACATTTACATGTACATCTGGCATTTAGCAGATGATCTTATCCAGAGTGACTTACAGAAGTGCTTCCAACAGTCCAAGGATACACATCTGCTGAAACAGAATAGGAAGACGATTTTTTAGAATTAAACAGAACATTAGTAAGTGTATGTTAGTTCTCAGCTTGAGTGCTTAGTAAAGAGGTGGGTCTTTAATCATCTTTTGAAGATGGTAAAAGACTCAGATGTTCTCACAGACAGGGGAAGTTTGTTCCACCACTTGGGTGCTAGTGCAGGAAAAGCCTTGATGCATGTCTTACTCTAGTTCTGGCTGGAGGATTAAGATGACTGAGACTTGTGGCTCAGAATTTACCTCACATACTGGTACATACTGTATATTGACTATAGCTACACCACCATGCAAATTAACTATTCTGGCTATACACTTACTGCCTTGGGCCCATTTGTTGCTATAAAACTTTCACACACCCCCTCCCTGTACCATATTTATCAGTGGAAGAGGGACCCTACAGGATGGCCACTGAGCAGATAATATTTGGATGGCTTATTCTCATGTCACTAACATGGTAAAGGCATGGTAGTGTGCTTTTATCTGGTATGAGCGGATCTGATTTTAAATACTGTTTGAACTTACTATCCTCTTTATAGGAAACACACACCTCGTTAGCACTTATTGTAGGTGTACAGTTACATTTTTTTCATGTGTTAATATTTCTCTACACTTTAGTGTATCAGCGAATGCGTTCAGATCACAAGCCACTGTTGGCTTAACTTTTTGTTGAAATACTATTCTCCCCAAATCATTACCAGTGGGGTTTATAAAAACTCCCAACAACACTGCAGCACCTACTTATACAAGTACAAAACACACTGCCATGTCAATGCCAAAAGTTGATGCCATTGGAGTACTGAGAATGGTCCACATAACATCTGGAGGTTTTATGGGTATCTCATTTAAATGATAAATGTGTTAAAGTGTGATGAGCAGATAAGCTACAGTCAGTAATTTTATACACATAAAATTCAGATGACACTTCTATACTGTAGATCAAAACATGTTTGTAACACACAGCTGCGCCTAATAAAATGCACAGTGAGTATACATTAAGTGTTTAGTTTACCTTTATTTTAACATTTATGTACATTATTTTATTAGTCAAGTCAAGTCAAGTCAACTTTATTTATATAGCGCTTTTTACAATAGACATTGTCTCAAAGCAACTTTACAAAATCCAGGACCAACAGATACAAAAACCCCTAGAGTTATTAAATTATTTGCATCAATTAATTTATTCAAATTTAATATATTCAAATATCAGTGCAATGCAACTAATGCAAACTCGACCTTATTCTCTGGCTCTACGATATAAACTGTCCATGCACATCTCATTAATCATTTCACATTATGTGTGTCAACCATTTTATTTGCTGCTTAATCCTATCATTAATCCACCATATACGGAACTACTGCTTATCACATAAACTCCTGCAGTAACAGTGAACGAGTCATATGCAGCTGGGTGAGAATTACAACACTGCCATCTAGAGATTAGGGAAGGAATAACTGAAACTAACGTGTTATTATTGTGATATAATTTAGATTTTTGTGTATAATCATGTACCAGTGATTTAAACATTGCATTGTTAATGTAATGAATGAGTGATAGGACAGTGAAAAGGGCCAAAAATCTAAGTTCATGAATTTCTGAACTTCAAGTAGCTTTATACAAAAGGTCAAATACATTGCCTGGCCAAAAAAAAAGGTCACACACTGTAATATTTCGTTGGACCGCCTTTAGCTTTGATTACGGCACGCATTCGCTGTGGCATCGTTTCCACAAGCTTCTGCAATGTCACAACATTTATTTCTGTCCAGAGTTGCATTAATTTTTCCCCAAGATCTTGTATTGATGATGGGAGATTTGGGCCACTGTGAGAAGTCTTCTCCAGCACATCCTAAAGATTCTCAATGGGGTTCAGGTCTGGACACTGTGGTGGCCAATCCATGTGTGAAAATGATGTCTCGTGCTCCCTGAACCACTCTTTCACAATTTGAGCCCGATGAATGCTGGCATTGTCATCTCGAAATATGCCTGTGCCATCAGGGAAGAAAAAATCCATTGATGGAATAACCTGGTGGTTCAATATATTCAGGTAGTCAGCTGACCTCATTCTTTGGGCACATAACATTGCTGAACCTAGACCTGACCAACTGCAGCAACCCCAGATCATAGCACTGCCCCCTCAGGCTTGTACGGTTCTTACCCTGATGCGCCCATCACTCTGGAACAGGGTAAATCTGGACTCATCAGACCACATGACCTTCTTCCATTGCTCCAGAGTCCAATCTTTATGCTCCTTAGCAAATTGAAGCCGTTTTTGCCATTTAGCCTCACTGACAAGTGGTTTTCTTAGGGCTACACAGCTGTTTAGTCCCAATCCATTGAGTTCCCTTCACATTGTGCATTTGGAAATGCTCTTACTTTCACTATTAAACATTTCCCTGAGTTCTACTGTAGTTTTTCTACCATTTGATTTCACCAAACGTTTAAGTGATCACCGATCACGATCATTCAAGATTTTTTTCCGACCACATTCCTTCCTCGAAGATGATGTTTCCCCACTGTCCTTTCTCTTTTTAATAATGTGTTGGACAGTTCTTAACCCAATTTTAGTAGTTTCAGCAATCTCCTTAGATGTTTTCTCTGCTTGATGCATGCCAATAATTTGACCCTTCTGAAGCAGATTAACATCTTTTCCATGACCACAGGATGTGTCTTTCAACATGGTTGTTTAACAAATGAGAAGCTACTCACTGCATCAGTTAGGGTTAAATAACTTGTTGCCAGCTGAAACATAATCACCCATGCAGTAATTATCCAATGGGAGGCTCTTACCTATTTGCTTAGTTAAATCCAGGTGGTGACCTTTTTTTTGGCCAGGCAGTGTAGAAGCAACATGCTTAGACTCTCTATTCGATCTGGGCTTGATATACTCACCATAAACTAATTGAAGTTTAAAGACTAAATGCTTCCAGTTGGCCACTGTACTAGAGAACTCACTGGACAACGTGGATACTCCTTTTAAGGTTACTGATTACTAGGATACTAATGGGGACAGTGGTAGCCTTGTGGGTAGGGATTTGGGCTATCAACTGAAATGTTGAGAGTTCAAATCCAAGCTCTGCCATTCAACCACTGTTGGGCCCTTGAGCAAGACACTTAACCCTCTCTGCTCCAGGGAGCTCTGACCCCAGGTTTCAAACAAGCTGGGATATGCATAGATATGACAAATAAAGATGTTCTATTTTATTCTAATCTCTCAGAGATTGCCTAAATAATGATTCCAAGGATTTAATGAATGTCAGTGCAATTGCTAAGTCGTATTTACATTATTAAATATATTAGTTTGTTTGTTTGTTTATTAGGATTTTAACCTCATGTTTGGTTACATTCATGACAGGAACGGTAGTTACTCATTACACAAGGTTCATTAGTTCACAAGGTTATATCGAACACGGTAATGGGCAATTTTGTATCTCCAATTCACCTCATTTGCATGTCTTTGGACTGTGGGAGGAAACCGGAGCAGCCGGAGGAAATCCATGCAGACACGGAGAAAACATGCAAACTCCACCTGGGTATCGAACCCAGGACCTTCTTGCTGTGAGGTGACAGTGCTACCCACTTAGCCACCGTGCCACCCCAAATATATTAGTAATCAGCAATTTTTATTTTTTTGGCCTTTAGGGAAAAAAAGCCCCAATACATCACAGATCCTCAACTTTATTTAAAAGTGGGGGGTTATTCATTTACTGTAGAATTATCCTTATTGATTGATGATTTAAACAATTCTTGGTGTGTCAAAAATTATGACACATGACTGCTTTAAAATTAATATTTTTAAGACTTTGTTACTGTATAAAATTAATAGTTACATATATGTTAGATGTAAGCCAAAGCTAATAAAACATACTTTTCCACTTACTAAGATGCCAATAATTATGGATAAATATATAATAAACACATTTTACCTTATAATAGTTTAACAATTTTATTAAAACTTACAACTCTTATAGTTTCTTAACTTCATCATATATCATATAACTTCATCATATATATTTTTTTACATAGAAATCACTGTGCATTAAAAAACAATGATGTGTTACAATGTAGGTATGTATGCAATTGATTTTTCTTTGGTCTCAAAAGTACAAACAAAGTACTATTACAAGTTCCGCTCAAAAATAATAATGATAGTCTTACAAAAGTAGATCATTTAACTTCCTTTTTATATAGAAATTACAGTATTTCCAAAATAATATATTAGGAAGGTAAATTAAAAATGAGTTGAAGTTTTCTCGCCAGCAGAGTCAGATCCTGGTTTTCCATCTTCAGGCTTGGAGCTCTGTAAAATAAAAGCATGTATCCATGTTGTATATGATAATAATAATTAATAATAATAATAATAATAATAATAATAATAATAATAATAATAATAATAAGCTTAAATAGCTAATTATAAGCTATTTATTACTATTATTTTAGTATAAGTAATAACAAGCAATTTATATAGCACTTGTTCAAAGAAGTTTCACAAAGTGCAGAACAAATGACAGCAACAAAATAACATTTCTGAAATAAACAATTAAAACCCAGAAATAAATAGCAATAAATAACATGTAAAAGTGCACATGCAACATTAAAAGGAGTAAAAGCAGTGTACATGTTAAAATGAATAAAACATGAATTAAAAGCTAATTTAAACAAGTGCGAATTAAACTTTCTCTTGTCATCCAGAGTCCTTAGGTCATCAAGAAGGGAGTTCCATAGATTAGGGCCATAATAAAAAAGGACGCCTTTCCGTTTACACTGATCAGGCATAACATTAAAACCACCTCCTTGTTTCTACACTCACTGTCCATTTTATCAGCTCTACTCACCATATAGAAGCATTTTGTAGTTCTACAATTACTGACTTTAGTTCATTTGTTTCTCTGCATGCTTTGTTAGCCCCCTTTCATGCTGTTCTTCAATGGTCAGGACCCCCACAGAGTAGGTATTATTTGGGTGGTGGATCATTCTTAGCACTGCAGTGACACTGACATGGTGGTGGTGTGTTAGTGTGTGTTGTGCTGGTATGAGTGGATCAGACACAGCAGTGCTGCTGGAGTTTTTAAATACCGTGTCCACTCACTGTCCACTCTATTAGACACTCCTACCTAGTTGGTCCACCTTGTAGATGTAAAGTCAGAGACGATCGCTCCTCTATTGCTGCTGTTTGAGTTGGTCATCTTCTAGACCTTCATCAGTGGTCACAGAACGCTGCCTATGCAGCGCTATTGGCTGGATATATTTTTGATAGGTGAACTATTCTCAGTCCAGCAGTGACAGTAAGGTGTTTAAAAACTCCATCAGCACTGCTGTCTGATCCACTCATACCAGCACAACACACACTAACACACCACCACCATGTCAGTGTCACTGCCGTGCTGAGACTGATCCACCACCCAAATAATACCTGCTCTGTAGTGGTCCTGTGGGGGTCCTGACCATTGAAGAACAGCATGAAAGGGGCTAACAAAGCATATAGAGAAAAAGATGGACTACAGTCAGTAATTGTAGAACTACAAAGTGCTCCTATATGGTAAGCGGAGCTGATAAAATGAACAGTGAGTGTAGAAACAAGGAGGTGGTTTTAATGTTATGGCTGATCGGTGTATATGCCGTGTGACCGGTACAGCCAGCATGTTCCTGTGGGTTGATCTGAGGTTTTCTGACAGGACATACCTGCTAACCATGCCACTGATGTACTGTAGAGCGAGACCGTGGGGTCAATTAAAAATTTGTAAAATATTTTAAAAATCAATTCTAAATAACACTAGTAAATAATGTAGCTGTCTGAGGGCAGGTTTGTATGTGTCAGGATTCTTGCTGCAACATTTTGCATAATCAAAAAAAAAAAAAGGGAAAGGAAATTTGATATCAGAAACACATAAAATTGCATAAACCAGATGGACCCATGGCTCAGTAAAGCTCAAACAAAAAAAGCAAAGCAAATATCACATTTGTAATGTGTGTTTAATTTACCAGAGATTTAAAGAGCAGGTTAATTACTCCTTTGGAGCGCCGATCACTAGTGCGGTCAGAGGGTACACACACAGACATGCTTTTACTGTCCCGCTTTGATCGCGATGACTCCGACTCCTCGCTCCCATTGGCTACTGTCAGAGCTAGACCTATTAGACATGTATGAAAAAGAGAAAATTTGTATAATTAAATAAATAAATAAATAAATAGAAACCTGCAGAACCAGGTGTCACTTGTAGGAACCCCAGTGTAGTTCTGGCAATTCTATCTTTTGACCACCAGATAGAGCCAGACACTTTACTCTCATGGCTCATGCCGTGTTACTGCTGTAATATAGGCAAAATTGTAGCAACACAATGAACATGTACTGTATTCAATTACTTTTACTATGAATATTACTTTTTTCTTCGTTTGTACATTGTGTTATTCAAAAAGTTTTTTTTGTTCAGTATCAAAAGCATCTGATCAAGGTAAAATGAACTGATAGAAATATTACAAAATTTGTTGTGCTGAATGTATATTTTGACCCAGCAGATTATGACATGATATTGTTTGTTTATTGGGGTTTTAACTTCATGTTTTACACTTTGGTTATATTCATGACAGGAACAATAGTTACTCATTACACACAAGGTTCATCAGTTCACAAGGTTATATCGAACACAGTCTTAGGCAATTTAGTGTCTCCAATTCACCTCACTTGCACGTCTTTGGACTGTGGGAGGAAACCGGAGCACCCGGAGGAAACCCACACGGACACGGGGAGAACATGCAAACTCCATACAGAAAGGACCCGGACCGCCCCACCTGGGGATCGAACCCAGGACCTTCTTGCTGTGAGGTGACAGTGCTACCCACTTAGCCACCATGCCGCCCTTATGACATGTTTAAGAATGTACATGTTTTGCTTCGTTAAAAAGAAATGTGTGTTTTAATCATTCAGTCAAGAAAAGAACAGTTGCAGGGATCTCAAGACTTTCAATGTAGGCAGCTGCTGTCCTCAACAAGCATATACAAGCTTTTGAGTCAGCTGTAGCTAGATACAAGCATATGATTTATTACCCTTTTTTTTCTTCACCTACTCACTTTCTAAACCACTTATTCTAATTAGGGTCGTGGGAAGGGGAGGTGCTGGAGCCTATCCCAGATTTTGATGGGAGCAAGGCACACAGCAACACTCTGGACAGGGTGCCAGTCAGACATACACACAAACACATTCACACCTTAACACACACGCAGTCTGACTGCATGTCTTTGGACTGTGGAAGGAAACCGGAGCTCCCAGAGGAAAACCACTATTATGTTTATTTCAATTTACTGTACATTAACTGCCTGATTTAATTGTCTGGTACTTCTAATTTTGTAACGTTAATACTAATTTACTAATGAGTATGTGTGTGTGTGTGTGTGTGTTTGTATACCTGTGATAGTAGGCAGTGATCTGGAGTTAATACTGGCCAGGCTGGACACTTCAGCAGGTTCTGATAGGTTTGTATCACTGCGGAACTCTTGCTTTTTTGACAGCTGGGGATGACACAGTGTAAAATAAAGACACTTAATGGAGTGTTATTTTAAGTGGCTGTAAATGTACGCTGCTTATTCCAGCTGTTAATGTTTTATTGTGTTACATTTGAATCTGTCTCTAAAGCACATTTTAATATTTTTGATACACTTTATGCCTTGAAGCATATACAGTATATGTGTAAATCACACAAAATATTTAGCTGTTTCCATGTACCAAAACTTTTGCACAGTCAGTTATGTTTCTAATTGTATAGAATCTGGAATGCTTTCTAAAAGTTCACCATTTCAACATTTACAATAATGATGGGTCCCTGCTGAGTCTGCTTTCTATCAGGGTTTCTTCCTGTAATTTTAAGGATGTTTTTCCTTGCCACTGTAGCCCTTGGCTTGCTCAACAGGGGTTTTTGGTCTGTTGGTCCTGGATTCTGTAAAGTTGCTTTGAGACAATGTCTATTTTAAAAAGCGCAATACAAATAAATTTGACTTGATTGACTTTAATGTTTTCCTCTGTGTCAATTTCCTCCTGCATTTCAAAACATGGAAAATTACTAGGAAAATCAGGCAACTATAAATTATAACTGCACCTATACAGGTCAGGTCAGTAACACTATTCTACTTTAACTAACCCGCTTGAGGTCCAGTGTGTTGTTTCGCTCTTTCTCTTCACTGATAAAAATCATGCTGCTTCTTCCTTGCTTCTTCTTCTTTTTTGACTTTCTTAGCTTTACCTGTGATAGTAAGAGGATTGAGATGATGATAGTAAAGTGTAACACCAGTCAACTTTAAATAAAACAGAACAAAATTAAATAATATAGAATTGATCACAATCCATAATTTAAATCACTTTTAATTTAACCCTTGTGTGGTGTTTGGGTCCATGGGACCCGTTTTCAAAATAAGACAGACAGAAAAACACAGACAGACAGGCAGAGACAGACAGGAAGACAGGCAGTCAGAGAGAGAGACAGACATACAGAAAGACCACACAAGGGTTAAAACAAGTCAAGTTACTGGTGTTCCTACTGATTAATCTCCTAAATTCTCACCTCCACCTCATTGCCACTCTCGTCAATTACGCTGATGCTCCCACTGGAGCGGGGCAGGGTGGTTGGTGTGAGTGGTATTGCTGAGTCAGAGGAGACACTAGAGTGAAACAGAGAGATGTTAATCTAATGTTGGAGCTGGAGACATAATAAAATGGACCATAAAATTGTATAAAATCAATCACAACAATAAAAATGTTCACATTTACTTTGGCATGTCACTCTGTTTGCAACCAACTGTTATTTTAACTATAATCATATCATTGTATTTTCATGTTTTACCACCACTTTATCCTGGTCATGGTTATGGTGGGTACAGTTTTCTAGAACAGGACAGGACACCAATTCATCATGGAGCCTTGACCATATAGCCAATTATGTATGTATGTAGATATTTGGTTGTCTAATATCACTAGGAATTTGAACCCTGGATACCAGCAGTAGTGAGCCAGCATAATTTACTGCTGCACCACCCGAACGCCTTACTATAATCATACTTTATAGTAATGTACCTACTGTATATAAGTGGGTGATTCGTTGCATCCACTCTATGAGTTTGAGTGTTACCTCATTTTAGTAATAGTTTTACTTCATTCTTACTCCTCTCAGCTATAGGAATGCATACTTGTTACTAATTACTGGTAATTGTTTTGTGATTTTAATGCCCTGATCTAAAGCGTACTGGGACTTCAGTAAATTTTAGATTGCAATCATACCACAGACTTTATCGGTGCAATTATTTGGATAACAGTTTGTGTACTTCAACTGCTACTGTGTATTAACTACAGCAGAACAGCTAATCTGATACAGCACAGAAGAGCAACTCATCATCTGCTGCTCAACAGTGAATAAAGCACAACTGTTTTAATGGTGCAAATTACACTGTTCACTTCGGTAACTATAATTAAGTTTTATTCCATCTTAAAGTAAATTAACAAACAAAAATGAAGATTCCAGATGTCAGATGCTATCAGGTATACATGAATTTACTGCTGCCTGTTATAAAGTTCAGTGATTGATTATAGCAAGTGCAAAATGCTGCAGTTAAATCCTGATTGAAACAAATGGCAGCAACACTTTCTAAAGTGCACTGCTATGTTCAAGTTTCCAAATCAATTCAATCTGATGCAGTAAAGCTCTTACTTTAATTGAGTAGTGAGTACATTACAGATTGTGTTTAGCATACGCCCGGAGCGGTGCTTTTGGATCCTCCACTGCCAACCTGCTGCACTGTACTGCTGTACTGCACTGTTCATAATCTAAATGACTACAGAGGCAGCTAAACAAAACTCTACATAACAAAAGCAGGCTTTATAGATACAGTAGACCCTTGACTTACGAATTTAATTGGTTCCGAAGGGCTGTTCTTAAGTCAAAATGTTTGTTAGTTAAACCTATTTTTCCCATAAGAAATAATGTAAATAGAATTAATCTGTGCCAGACCTCCCAAACCCCCCAAACCCCCCTTACCTAACCCTTCTAATGTCTTAAATTGTCTTTTTTGTAATAAATACAAGTATATTTTCCCTTAATCTTAAATTATAGAATAGACTTACCTGTAATAAACAATAATAAACAACAATTCACAGTAGTACTGTACATAAAAAACACATTCAGTACAGTGCACGTGCTGTACCATACACCATAATACATTTTCTTTTTTTATAAAATGTATCTACCAGAAACAATAACTCTCATATTTCTCTATTATTTCCTTCTTTATTTCAATAGTGTTGTATTTTGTACACCGTCCGCTGTCCGAATGTTCGCTCACTGTATATACGGTATATAGAGAGAGAGAGACAGTTGGAGTGAACTTGTTCGTGACCTCGCGTGTTTCTTGAATTTCGGTTCGTAATCCGAAATTAGTTCGTACATTAAGTTGAAACAGATCGCTCATAACCCGAAATGTTCATATGGTAAACCATTCGTAACCCAAGGGTCCACTGTACAGTATATTTACAGATAAAATATCCCAAAATGTATCAAAGAAATTAACTGTTTCTAATAGTAAAAATAAAAGGTTAATGACAAAGTTTCTGTATTATTTTATTTAAAATTCAATTTATAATATATAATACATTTACTTTGTATTTAAATTATAACATAACTACCTTTTTATGAGGTATTTGATAACTATTTGTAAAAGGGTATTAGAGTTTTCTGTTTATAGTAATTCTAACTGTTAATAAGTGTTTATTAATGTGTCTTTATTGTAAAGGTGGGAAAAGTCTCAAAAAATAAGGAAACAAAATGTATATGATGAAGCACAGCCAGCCTTGGCCTACAGCAGGGGTTTTCAACCTTTTTGGACATGCGCCCCCTTCCGTGTGCCGACATTTAACTTAAACACCCCAACCCCCTCCAAAAAAATCATCCCTTACCAAGAAACCATTGCGAAAGCTCTTGACAAGCTAAAATAATATAATTAACGTTGTGCACATCATACAAATGATGCAATTTTGCTGATTTAAATATTTACTTCAAAAAGATAATACAACCCTGTCTTATTTAATGTGACGGCCTGTGTCTGCGAGCACATCATTGAAATTTGGTGTTTAATATCAGTTACAGCTAGTCGTAAATCGTAAGCGGTACTTGCTTTTGATGTAGATACAGAAAACGTTACTTCACAGAGCCAAGTAGAGGCAAAAGAACATCCATCGCTAAGTTCGCCAGTTCAGGATACTCTGCTTTGACTGACAGCCAAAACTTTTGATGTAGACAGCTTATCGGCATTGATGCTATCGGAATGGACAGCCTCGCTAGTGGAGTCCTTGGCTGAAACAACGCAGTGGTTGCTTTTGTCACAGATTTATCTTCACTGTTAGCCCTATTTTTAAGTTTTGCTAGCCAACGGTCCTTTTTTACAGACTGGATAACATTTGACATGCATGTGTGCATGGTCAGCAAGACTAATCAAATATGTCTCTTGTGGGTGAAAAATGAATTGCTTTAGTTTTGAAAGTGAAAAAAATCTCGTAATGTCACGCCCCCCTGGACAAGTACTTGCACCCCACAGATTGAAAACCCCAGGCCAACAGAATATATTGATTCTTTTGCATTAGTGTATATACAAATTTTATCCAAATATCCATTTTTATGCACCTATGTATTTCAAATGTTGAACAAAATGACCAAAATTGCACTGTATGTGATTGATTTTCTTTCATGAGAGGCTTGATTAACACCAGTCCAGACTACATGATCACTTTCCAATCTGTTTGTATGTATTTTTGTTATATATATATATATATATATATATATATATATATATACTGTGTATATATATAGTTTATGCATTTTCTCCCTTTTTTCTCCCTTTTAGAGCATCCAATTGCCCGATTGCATCATGCTTCCTCTCCACCAATGCCGATCCCTGCTCTGATTGAGGAGAACAACACTAACCCACACCCCCTCTGACACGTGGGCAGCATGCAGTATGCATATTATCACCTACACTTTGACGAGTGCAGTGCAGCTCAGCGTTGTGTACGGAGAGACACACCCTGAGAGCACTCTTTTCTCATCTCTGTGCAGGCGCCATCAATCAGCCAGCAGATGTCGTAACTCTGCTGTTACGACATCTGGTAACTGCACCAGTCCTGAGATAGAGACCCCATCCGGCTTAGTCCCACCCATATCTGAACAACAGGCCAATCATTGTTCATGTGGCCACTCAGCCTAGCTGGCAGGCAGAGCTGAGATTCGATACAATGTATTCGAGATCCCAGCTCTGGTTCCAGTGTGTGTTTTTACCGCTGCACCACCTGAGCGGCTGTTTGTGTGTATTTAATCCATGTGTGTTTACCTGTCTGGGTGTGCCTTAGTTGGGGTTCCACATTCCGATCCAGCCAATGAGCAGATGGATTGACGAACTGAGCGCAGAACAGAGCGTGGTCGAGTGGACCTTCTCTCATCCATGTCAGGCTGGCTCAGAGAAATAATACAAACAATAAATAAATTCAGGAAAAAGAGGAAATCTCTCATTTTCTATTCTTAAACTCAGTCACTCAGTCAGTATGTCTCACCAGGTCTTTGACCCCATACTCTTTCTCCACTTTTTTCTTCAGCTGTTTGAAGCACTCCTCCATGCGCTCATGGAAAGGTCGAAGGTCATCTGTCACCCTCTTGCCGTGGAGAGCGATCCCTCGGCCAAGCAGGGGGATCTTCAGGGTGAACAGGTACAACAATTCAGTAAGGAAGAGCTGTCAGAAAATGCTGTGTGTTTGAATTGTAATGTGTATCCTTTAGTGTACCTGCCAAGCAATTAAATCCTTGAGGCGGAACAGCTTTTCTTTATCCTCCGGATGCTCTTGCGTGTACTCTTCAGTGAAAAATGCCTAAAAATAACAAATCAAAAGGGTGATTAAGAACAATCATGACTGCAAGGTTGTAAGAATTTACACAACAGATGGGTGGTAAATTAAAACCCAAACAAAAGTTTAATGATGATGATGATGAAAAGTGCTACCTACTGTCAGTATAAAATCTACCATGTGTATTTAATTAGTCTATGATAAAGGCAGGTTAATAAAATGTACATAGGTTTATACTCATTAATCCATTCAGTGATCTTGTAAGCCCTGTGGATAGAGGGATCCACAAGTAATCACAATTATCCAGAAGTGATCACTTCCATCAAATTTCCACATCAATCAAACTTTATAGTTTAGGCATTTAGGTCACATTTTAATCCAAATTAAGCTGCAGCTAATGCAGGACACAATCCCAGCAACTGAGGGTTAAGAGTCTTGCTCAAGGGTCCAACAGTGGCAGCTTAGTATGGGCTTAAACCTTCAACTTTCTGATTATTAGTGATTATCAACAGTAGATAAGCGGCACACACTGCAATAGCAAAATTCTCCCCAAAGCATTACATTTCGCTTGTCCCAACTTTTTCAGAATGTGGGGTAGGAATCAAGTTAGGAATTAGTGTATATTTACAAATAATAATAAAGATGATAAGGTAAATAAAAATCTTTGTGTAAGAGACAATTCACTGCTTTGTTTTTACCTACTGTCCGAACTTTTTAAAAACACATTTAAATTGTGTTTGTTATTTTTAACATGAAAACTGAACACATGCTTGTTAATAGTTGCAACCATGTCAAAGTCTGTTGGTTTGTTATAGTAAAGGGTATGCACCACTTGTTATCTTTTGTTTGGGGTGGCACAGTGGCTCAGTGGGTAGCACTGTCACCTCACAGCAAGAAGGTCCTGTGTTCGATTCCCAGGTGGGGCGGTCTGGGTAATTTCTGTGTGGTTTGCATGTTCTCTCCGTGTCTGCATCGGTTTCCTCGCATAGTCCAAAGACATGTATATAACGTGTGCAGCCTTTTTTTATAAGCTGTACAGGAGTGAACAAGTATCCGGAGGTTTTTTTTTTTTGTGGCTGAATTCAGTCTGTCCTGTAGACACAATGTAAGTGAGGTGAATTGGAGATACAAAATTGTCCATGACTGTGTTGAACTGATGAACCTTGTGTAACCAGTAACTACCTGTCCTGTCATAAATGTAACCAAAGTGTGTAACATGATGGTAAAATCCTAATAAATACATTTCTTTTGTTTAATATATTTAGCTTGTATCCCAGATAATGTGATCATAGCATTTTATTAATAGAAAATCTAAAGAATGATGACTTTTACATAATTATTTTTATTTATTAGGATTTTAACATCATGTTTTACATACTTTGGTTACATTCATGACAGGACAGGCAGCTACTGGTTACATAAGATTTATTAGTTCAACACAGTCATGGACTATTTGTATCTCCAATTCACCTCACTTGCACGTCTTTGGACTGTGGGAGGAAACTGGAGCTCCCGGAGGAAATCCACGCAGACACAGGGAAAGCATGCAAACTCCACACAAAAAGGACCTGGACTGCTCCACCTGGCAATCAAACCCAGGAACTTCTTGCTGTGAGGAGACAGCGTGCCCCCGTATTTTACATAATAAACTGAAAAAGTAAGTAAAAAGAAAGGTAAAACATACACACCTTTTCATACTTTGCAAAACCGCCCATGACAGCAGGATCTACGATGCCATTGAGGAGCATGGAAAGGGGGTTTATAGGTAAAGTCTCATCGCACTGGTACAGGTTTATCATGGTTAGGATCTTCTCGTTGGTGTTTCCCATAGTCTCTATAGCATTCTCCAGTGGACTAACTGTTGTCTGTAAACAACACATGGGAAATATTATATACTAAAACTCAATACTACTTTTACTTATTTGCAGCAATCAATTTACAGCTTTACAGTAATGCATTATTTTTTAATCTCATAGAGTTTACTACTTACATGAGTCATGTTTGTGGCCTCGAACCAGCGCAGGATTCCCGGCAGCTTATACGCAGTATAGAAAGTGGTGCGTTCAATCCACATAGACTGCAAAGAAAGACAGATTAAGGTCATAGGTTATTTACATGTATGTGTTATATAAGTGTACATGTATAAAAATACATACAATACAACTACTCACAGCAAATTCATTGTCAGGATCCACCTTACCCTTCCTCACAGGTCGAGAGTACTGAAATCGTTGGACGTAGTTTGATTTGTAGAAGCTGTAAAAAATTAAGACCAATTTTAAAGTGTGAAAGAACAAGAGCAAATCTGATTAGTTGCAATAGTAAAAAGAAAAAAAATGGTGCATTTAGAGTAATGATATCCATACTTGATAATCTGATCAGGAACAGGCTTGTTCATCAGACGGGGAGGGATTTCCAGGACTGGCTGGACAGTAAAGCACTGGATGTCTGAAAACACCATGCTAAGAAAAGGATACTTATTACTATATACTAGATTATTATTATGAGCATATTATCCAGGGTAAGAACCTTAAACACAAGATCATGGATATATACCCCACCCCATCTATAGACAGGCGGTGGCTAAGTGGGTAGCACTGTCGCCTCACAGCAAAAAGGTCCTGGGTCCTGGGTTCGATCCCCTGGGTCCTTTCTGTGTGGAGTTTGCATGTTCTCCCCGTGTGTGCGTGGGTTTACTCTGGGTGCTCCGGTTTACTCCCACAGTCCAAAGACATGCAAGTGAGGTGAATTAGACACAATAAATTGTCCATGACTGTGTTTGATATAACCTTGTGTAAACTGATGAACCTTGTGTAATGAGTAACTACCGTTCCTGTCATGAATGTAACCAAAGTGTAAAACATGACGTTAAAATCCTAATAAACAAACAAACAAAACCATCTATAGACAAAGGCACAGAGCTTGGAAGTTCAAGGTCATAAGGATTTGTGGTGATCATAGATGTTGTGATCTCTCGTGCGATCACTCAGGTTTGTTGATGGTGTGGAAGGTGGGCTAATGTCCTGTGAAAGCCCTCATGGCTGTGTTACTCCCTAGTTTTTATTTTAAATTATGCTGTTAATGTAATTATGTTTAGCTATAGAGTTCTATTTACAGCATTTAGCAGAAACTCTTATCCAAAGCGATTAACAGAAGTGCTTGCTAGTAAACATTTCCTCATTCTAATTATAATAGACAGCAATGTTGGCTTTGCAGACAACCATTGTTTTAAACTGATTGTGGGTACAGGCAGCCAGTAAAGAAAACGAAGCAGTGGGGTGATGTGGCCATGTTTGAGTTGAAAGTTGATTGGAAGACGGACAGCTGCATTTTGACAGTGGACATGAAAATGGTGTAATCATGTTGTAACCCAACTTTAGGTCATACAGACTAGCAGTAGGTTTTAAGATCAGCAATATTATGTAGGGGTTGGATAACATAACATGGCAGTAATTTTTACTCTGTTTAATTGCTGTGCCATTCTACTAATTAAGACTTAATTTAAACTAAAATCTAACTCTGCAGAAAAGTTAAGAGTTGTAAATCATTATTTTCTTCAGGGGGTTGAGTAATTTGAATTGCAACTGTTCTTATAAATGTGCATATAAATGTTTCTAGGAAGCCAATTTAGCCACAGCATAAGTAGTGTATACTGCAAAGATACTTTATGCACATCAAAACCTCCAGCCAAAGTAGGTTCAGAAATTGTTAAAATGGAAAATCATGCATGCATTTACATTGTCTTTAAAAGATACATTGCACGGGGGAGTTCTTAATGTCGTCTCCAGGCATGGTGGTGATATTAAGTCTGACAGCGCTGGGAAACTGGCTCATCAGCTGGCTCTGGAAATCCTCTCTACGCTCGTATTCCTTCCCACGATGAATGAACACCTTGTTCTACATAATAGGCACATCACAAAGTAAACATATTGAATTGAAATGATTACAGACAAAGTACAACCCCAAATCAGACAAAGTTGGGACAACATGGAAAATGCAAAAAAATAAAAAAACTGTTTCTTACATTTACTTTGACTTTTATTAGATTGCAGACAGGATGAACCTGAGATATTTCATGTTTTATCTGCTCAACTTCATTTCATTTATTAATAAACATCCATTCCTGCAATTCAGGCCTGCAACACATTCCAAAATAAGTTGGGACAGTAAAGCGTTTACCACTTTGTAATGTTGCTATTCCTTTTTTCCACACTTAAAAGACTTAAAAGGATACCAAACAATTTAGTGTTTCAGCTTTTATTTTGTCTCATTCTTCCTGCAAACACGTCTTAAGATGTGCAACAGTACGGGATCGTCGTTGTTGCATTTTTCATTTCAAAATTATCCACACATTCTCTATTGGGGACAGGTCAGGACTGCAGGCAGGCCAGTCCAGTACTCGTACCCTCTTCTTCCGCAGCCATGCCTTTGTAATGTGTGCAGCATGTGGTTTTTAAAAAATGCATGGACGTCCCTGGAAAAGATGACGTCTTGAAGGAGCACATGTTGCTTTAAGATCTTAATGTACTTTTCTGCATTAATGCTGCCATCACAGAAGTGTAAATGACCTTTGCCAAGGGCACTGACACAGCCCCATACCATGACAGACCCTGGCTTTTGGACTTGTTGCTGATAACAGTCTGGATGGTTTTTTTCGTCTTTGGTCCGGAGCACACAGCGTCCATTTGTAAAAAAAAAAAAAAATTACCTGGAATGCTGATTCATCAGACCACAATACATGTTTCCACTGTGTGTTGGTCCATCCTAAATGCCTCCGAGCACAGAGAAGTCGACGCGCTTCTGGACATGGTTAACATAAGGCTTCTTTTTTGCACAGTGAAGCTTAAGTGGCATTTGTGCATGTAACTCTGTATTGTAGTGCTTGACAAAGGTTTACCAAAGTAATCCCTCACCCATGTGGTCATATCAGCTATTGTTGAGTGGCGGCTCTTGATGCAGTGCTGTCTTTCTTTGAGGTACATTGTTTTTAAACATTTCAATAATTTTCTCATGTATTTGTTGACAAACTGGAGATCCTCTGGTCATCTTTGCTCATCAGAGACTCAGCCTTTCCTGGATACTGCTTTTGTAAATTACCAAACCATGATTACAATCACCTGTTGACATCACCTGTTTGGAATCGCATCATTATTCAGTTTTCTCACCTCATTACTAGCCCTTAATTGCCCCTGTCCCAATTTTTTTGGGAATGTGTTTCAGGCCTGAAATGCAGGAATGGATGTTTATTAACAAATGAAATGAAGTTGAGCAGACAAAACATGAATCTCAGGTTCAAACTGTCTGCAATCAAATAAGAAAACTAGGAACACTGCATTTTTATTTTTTTGCATTTTCCTTACTGTCCCAACTTTTTGTGATTTGGGGTTGTAGAGTCTTCCATGAAATATTCTGAATTTCTAAAGAAACATGAATTTATGAATACTGACTCGTAGGAACTGGGGAAAGCCACAGCCATAGTATCCCACAGCAAAGTAGTCTGGTTTTGGTCGAAGAATCTTCATGATATTCTCATAGAATTTTGCCTGTTGTTTCTGAAGAATTAAACAGCAGTTAATAACAAATTAGAAAGAAACAAACATCTTAACAAAATAGTGAAATTTCTGCCAAAGCTTGGAAAATCATATTTATTAGAATAATGCTTAATCCTGTGAGTTAATAATAGTTTTTGTCAATTTCATATTTAAAGAGCCTGAGCAGGTAGTGCTGGTACCACATAGCACCAGGGCCCTGGGACCCTGGGTTTAAACTTTACCTCACTCACAGTCTGTGAGGAGCTCTAAATCTTATCCCTGTGTCTGTGTGAGCTTGCTTTAAGTATTCTGATTTCTTTCCACCCTTTAAAACAATCCAATAGAAGAACTGGCTAGAATAAATGACCCCTAGATGTTAGTAAGAGAGTAGATGGCCGTGTTTGTTGTTGCTAAATTGCTGTCCTGAGTACGCTTTGGACTAGGGAACCTATTGTAAACCTGATCCAGATATGGCTGTCATTGATAGTTTTTTTTGTTCACTTCAAAGAACATTTATTAGACAAAACATCAAAGATTTAATGGTAAGCAAATCTGTGAAGTAATGGCTGCACATTACGTTGCAGAGATTTAAAATGATTACATAACACCATATGGAGATAAAAAGAAAGATTTTTATATATACCAGGCTCTGCCCAAGTAGTTCATAGTCGAAGACCTCCATCTCGTACTGCTCTGCAAGCTCTTTACACAATGCAATGGCTTCCTCCCACATCTACAGAACAAACATACAGAACATACAAAGCACACATAAACACGTACACATTTGTCATAACATAATATGTATTTTAAATTTAAGGTGTATTACATACATACTATTGCGTTGAAACTAAACTAAATGGTCTAGTTTAATTACTCATCCATCCTTAAGCAGTGAACTTAAAAGATGAGGTCAGGAACATGTCGGCTTAATCTTAATTAATGCAGTAAAGTGTGATTGTGCACAGTGCAGCTCATAGCTTTGAACTTAATTCAGAAGTGTCATAGAAACAGGTTAGTATTAAATGTTGCAAACCTTGCCCTTGTCAAAGTAGCTGATGATGGTGTCATAGAGTGTTTCTTTAAGCTGTCTCTGTGACTGGGGACTCCGATAATCCAGCTGAGGAGCACACTGCTCATCTGACCACTGTAATAACAGAGTGTGTGTTTGGGAGATAATGCAGTTAGATACAACATAACAGAAATTAATCAGAGAGAGAAAGAAGGATGAGGGTCAATTATATGAAGACGAAAACATGAACCGCAGTAAAAGTAATTACACAGTATGGAATCAAATTAAATGAACAATATAAATAGATGGGGTAATCAGGACCAGAATTCCGGGGGGGATCTGTCTTTGATGATCTGTCTTTAGAAAAACAAACTTATTCTAATATGTGTCATTAAAAAAGGAAATACAGAAAAAAATATAGTAAGAGCACCCCACTTCAATATCTTATGTGATTTTTGATAATTCTCTTGAAGTCTACAATGTGAACTGCAGAACTTCAGAGTCTCTGATTTATTAAGACACCCCCCCCCCCACACACACACATAAAATTGAAATTGAAAACAAAAAGCTTCCACGTCCCAAACAGTCATTCAGTATGGCCCAGTTGGCTGTGTAGGGAGCTTAAAAGTTTTAACACTGAAAGAGACAAGCTGAGTCCAGCTGCCGTAGATTGATGATAAAAGCACTATTAAATAAAAAAAACTGTTGACTGAAGGTTGACTGTTGACTGTTCTTGATGAGGACAGAGTTCCTCCGCCCCCCAAATTTGCGGACGATGCTACTCTGCCACAGTCAGTTTAGCCGAGTATGTCACTCCGCTCCAGACTGTTCCAGCCGAGAACATTGCTTCACTCTTGTCTGTTCTTGATGAGGATGTAAATCCTCCTTCACCACTCTCTTCCAGTCAGTTCCAGCCAAGGATATCGCTCTGCTTCAGTCTGTTTCTGCCAAGGACGTCCTTCCGCTCTTGACTGTCCCTGCTGTAGACATTGCTCCACTCCTGTCTGTTTTTGATGAGGACGTAGTTCCTCCTCAGCCCAAGTTTGCAGACCAGACCACTCTGCTACAGTCAGTTCCAGCAGAGTACATCACTCAACTCCAGACTGTTCCAGCTGAGGATATAGCTCCACTTCTGTCTGTTCTTGATAAGGACAAAGTTCCTTCTCTGCCCAAGTTTGTAGACCATGCCACTCTCCTACAGTCAGTTCCAGCCGAGGATGTCGCTCTGCTTCAGTCTGTTTTTGCCAAGGACGTCCGCTCTTGCATGTCCTTGCTGAAGACATTGCTCCACTCCTGTCTGTTCTTGATGAGGACGTAGTTCCTCCTCCGCCCAGGTTTGTGAACCATGCCACTCTCTTACAGTCAGTTCCAGCCGAGGATGTCACTCTGTTCCAGACTGTCCCAGCTGAGGACATACTGTAGCTTCACTCCTGTCTGTTCTTAATGAGAAAGTAGTTCCTCCTCTGCCCAAGTTTGTGAACCATGCCACTTTCTTACAGTCAGTTCCAGCCGAGGATGTCGCTCCACTTTAGTCTGTTCCTGCCAAGGACATCCTTACACTGCTAAAGACATTGCTCCACTCTGATCAGTTCCTGTCGAGGACATCACTCTGTTACTGACAAGAAGGTCGCTCTGCTCCTTTTAGTTCCTTTTGAGGATGTCGCTCTGCTCCTGTATGTTCTGCCTTCAGCCAAGTTGTAGACCATGCCACTCTACCACACTTAGTTCCTGATGAGTAACTCATTCCATCTTTGCCTAAGTTTGCAGACCATGCCTTTCTGCCATACCCAGTTCCTGCTAAGGACTTTGTTCTGCCTCTGTCCCAGTTTGCTTACTATATCATTCTGCCACAGTCAGTTGCTTATCAGGACATTGTTCCACCACCACCTGGGTTGCTCCAGGCACGTCCTGAAGTGATTTCTAACCTACCTCTTGTGTGAATTATATATTTTTTTCTCAATTATATACTGACCACCAAGTTTCTTTCAATGTTCCCAACCAGTCCTCCAATCCAGTTAAAGGTCCAAGCATGTCCTCTAGTCATAACACTGTTCCTAGCCAGTCATTTAAGGCTGTCACTATTCCCAGTGAGTCATGTGCATCAGGTGCCGCATGTTAAGTGTGTGTGTGTGTGTGTCGGGGGGGGGGTGTCTGTAACATCCTCTTCGGGTTTTCCTCAAGCTCTGCCATTTCCATGGCAGTGCTCTGCATGCTCTGTGTTTGTTTTCAGTTTCTGAGTCTCTGTTTCTCCCGCCCGTTTTTTACTACTCGTCTGTGATTAGCTTACAATGTCATTTTCTACACCTGCTCCCTGTTGGGTCTTTGATTCATTTGCATATTTATACCCCTTGTGTTTTGTTTGTTCCTGGCTGATTATTGCAATTTTGTACGAGTACAAAACACCTGAGCATGTTCTTTTGTCTAGCTTTCATGTGTTCTGTATTGAGTATTTCATGTTCTTGTCCTAGTTCGCAATCTTGCCTGGTTTTGACACTGATTTATTTAAGTTATTGCTTTGCTTTGTGTATTGATCTTATGATTTTGACCCATGTCTTTTTAATAAGACTTTGATTATGGATTCTGTCTTTAATAAAACAGTCACCATTGTCATGCACATGTGTCTAGTGTCCTGCCTTCTTCAGCAACCCAGTGTCACAATGTTACAGCATTTGTAAATAACGAAACAGTATGAATACCTTTATTGTATTAAATATAGAATTTTGTCAAACAACAGGCCTTTAGATTTATAGAAAATCTGCTTAGCATATATTTATAAATATTTATATAGTAGTGAAGACAGCAGAAATTGTTTTACCAGAGGATTATAGGTGAAGCCACATTACTCAGAGCAAAAATCAATGCAAATGAACATGACTGAGTGGAAAAGAGAGTACGTGATTGAAAAAAAAGTTCCATAAATCAATGGTGTTTAGGCTGCAGGAGTTAAAATGAATTCATAAATTGAGACTGTGACCCACAAAGAGCCACTGGACGTTGCCAGGGACAGCTGTAAATCAGCCAATATCCATTTCTCTGCAACTGCACTGGCCAATGTATTCCCATTATTGCAACGGTGACTTTGTGTCAGAGGTCAAACTGCATTTCTGTAGGTTATTGTAGGCTGTGTGTGTGTGTGTGTGTGTGTGTCTGTATGTGTGTACCTTAAGCAGTTTGGAATGCAGCAGTAGTGTGTATGCTGCCTCTGTGTAGTTCTCGTTCTCCAAATGAAGATCCCTCAACTTGTATAGGTACCTGCACCACATTAAAACACCCACTGTGTAATTATACACATACATAGGTTTTTTGTAAGAACCTCCACGGAAGGACAGTACTGGACATCTAATTCTGCACAATACAGGTTACAAAACTGAGATAAAAAAATCATGGTTCCATCAACAAACCTGAGAAAAAAAAAGTGCCTTTGTATGATAAACATTGTATTTGAGTGATGGAACACCACTTTTAAACACCTAGATATTTTATTAATGGGTGTTCTGTTTATAGAAATGGAGAATACTTCTGAACACTTAGCCTTGAGCCTTAGCATATATAATTGAAGTAATTGTAATCCTCAACAAACCAATTAGTGGCCCTGTCTGCCCTATGCAGTGTAGGTCCACATTGTAGATGCTATTTATAGGAACAGTGTTGTATAACAGTTTTATTTAATTCAATAACAAAGCTTTTTTTTCCTGTCCATAATTGTAATGTACTCATCATGAGTACAGAGGATTTTTTTTGTTTTGTTTATGCATTTTCTCCCTTTTGTCTCCCCACTTTTAGTGTATCCAATTAAATAATTGCATTTTGTTTCCTCTCTACTGATGTTGATCTCCACTCTGGTTGAGGACAGCCGTGACTAACACACGCCCCCTCCAACATGTGTGCAGTAGCCGACTGCATCGTTTCACCTGCACGAGAGTTCATATGTGGATCAGTTTTGTGTACGGAGAATCCCCTCCGGCACCTTGCCCTTGTACAACAGCCAATTGTTCATGTAGGTGTCCAGCCTGCCGGATGGCAGAGCTGAGATTCGAACCGACGAGTTCAAAATGTCAGCTCTGGTGTGCTAGCGTGTTTTACCGCTGCGCCACCTGAGCACCGAGTACAGAGGTTTTTTTTGTCCAAAATGCATCACAAAACCATTTAAACACCGGTCTTCAAAAGAAAACCAAGCACTGCATTATAAAACATGTATGTATTTTATTCATTTCAAATGTGTTTGGTTGGGTTAAGTGGCTTTGTGTAGGTCACAGGAATTTGTTTTCACAAGACTATGGACCTAATTTTGTGCAAAAAGATACAGTCAGTGCACCACACCATTGGAAGCATTTCTATTTTACATAATTTATTTTATACAGCTATAGATATATAGATATACAGATATAGATATAGCTTAGTGATTAAGGTACTGGGCTAGCAATCAGAAGGTCGCTTGTGTCCTAATTGGCACAAATATAAATCACAAGATGGTCAAACTGAAACTGTTCAGCAAGTCCCTTGAACTTCTGCCGCTTAACTGTATGCATGGACTTGCATGGAGTCACTTTAAATAAAATTGTGTGCCAAACAAATAAATTAAAATGGAAATGAAGGTCAACACCAATACTATCTTGAATAATGAACAATCAATAGCCAATCTAAATTAAGCCAAATAATTACAGTACTGTGAACCTTAAAAAGAAATACAATGGCTTCAAGGACTGGAGCAATGCCATGTGTTTGCCAGCTATAAGAAAAAATTATTATTAAAATGATTTAGAGCTAGAACTCTAGAGTGTCTTGTGCCAGCTCTTTACTTGATCATATCCCTAAAGGCTACACTGCCACCAGAGAATGAATAGTAAAGTTTTACATCAATAGTCAGAGATTTTCAATTAGTTGAATGGAGTATGTCCCACAGGAGTTAATACAGAACCTGGTAGAAGCTCAAGGTCAAGAAGAAGACACAAATCATAAAATGCATGGCAGAATTGGGACAAGCTGCAGGTATTACCTTTAAATATTCAGCCTGGTCTCTGTGTGAACAGAATGTGTAGTGAACATTTGTCAGGATTTAGCCAGGATCCCTCATCCATGGAGTCTAAGACATCCACGTTTTTTTGTGCCTCTAAGGTGGATGTAAGTCAAAAGGAGAAATCCATCTCTTTTTTCCCCTCGCTCTAATAGGCACCTGGCACACTTGCTGCAACACATTTCTTGAGACCTAAAGCATGAAAGTGAACCTTGTTTTTTTTAAACGACTGCAGCAGCTTTTTTTTTTTTAACACCCTTTAAGGCCAAAAGCTGCAAGAAAGTATTGGCAAATAGTTTTAAAAATACTCTGGAAAATTGGTAGAGAATTTGTTTTCAATAGTGATTGTATGTAGTTTTTAAATGTATTTTTTTTTACACTGATTAAAAGTAGATCACAGTGTTAACCATATTCACATACTCACCATGGGCTGAATGAAAATACTGCCTAAGGTTAGCATATTTGGAGCCATGGAACACAGTTTAACTGGGTAATGAATGAGAATCTTTAATTGGTTTATACTATCTATTTCTAAAGCTTCACCAAATGGTCAAAAGTATGTGGACACCCTACCATGAGTTTGTCGAACATACCATTCAAAAACTTATTAAATATATTATTAAATATTAAATTATTTTTACTGGCTTCTGTTAGTTTAAAGGCTATATTTGTGTGAACAATTAAATTTTCTTATCTTTTTAACTTTTTAACTGGGCATATTGTTTTACTGTTAACATAATTCTATAATGCTATAACAGCATGTTTGTGTTATTACCACATTGTTTATTGATGCTGCAAAGACACAACAGGCATTAAAACAAGATTTATTTCCTACACCATAATACAAGTCTAACATACTTTATGTTATTTATGTTATAACATGTTAATGCTATAACATTTATATATTAATGTTTTAACAGTTGTTATTATACTTTATGGCAAACTATGACCTTCTTATCTATATTTTTTTAAATGCTTCACACATTTTACCCCCAAGTTGCCACTATTGGGCCCCTTAGCTAAGCCCTTAATCCTTAATTTCTTGGTTGGTATTCAGTCACAATTGTAACTCGCTTTGGATTAAAGCATCTGTTAAATGCCATAAATGTGAAAGAGTTCTTTGCTTAATGGCAGGTTGTTCACTTGTGTTTAAGCTGTGGTTGGGTTTTGCACTAGAAGAAACAGTCTATTACCTGCATGTACTACACATCCACATTGTTGTAAAAGATGCATAATGTGGCTTGGTAAAGTCTTGCTGAAACAATTCTGCATGTTTCTGAAAAAGATCTCATCTGGATGGTAGCATATGTTGCATTAAAGTGTTCCATCTTAAATTCCTTCTGCCCTTCTGCTTTTTCATTTCATTTACCTCTATGTCATGTTTATTGTTTAGTCACACTTTCTTGTTTCATCCTCATACATTTAAACGTGTTGCTTGTCAATTTACTTCTTTTGCTACTCATCTGTCACTAAGAAACATTTTAAACATTGAATTTTCCCTTTCCAGCAATGACAGCCACAAACAACCATATAATTATCAACAGAAACCCAAACATGAACATATACAAAACACAAGTATATAGTTAAATCAAATTACCTGATGTACATTTCCTCACGATTGATGTCCTTGTAGAAATTCTGGAAAAGTTAAAATAAAACCAACATTACAACAAATATGTATTTTATGCATAATCTGTTTTTTGTGCAAACTTAACTGCAGAACCTGCTTTACACTATGCCTAATAGTAATATCTGTTTTATATAGTCTCTGTTTAGAGATAAGTGCCATTCAATCTGACCGAGCTTAATAAGATCTACCATGAAGAATGGGATAAAATGCCCAAATCCAGGTGTGTAAAGCTTGTATAGACATAACCAAGAATACTTGCTGCTGTAATTGCTACCAAAAGGGGCTTGAATATGATCACTTTTGTTATTACAAGATTTAAGTTTTTAAATTATTTTCACTTGGTCATTATGGGTAATTATGTGTAATATAAATAAAAAATGGGGTACCTTATGCTTTTGGTGTTTTGTCAATGCTGAGGCAATTCTGTTCAATTAATTTTATTTCATGGACATTTCAACATTAGACAACACAATTGCAAATATTTTTAATTAAATGTAATTAAAACCATAGTTGGAAATTCTTTATTATTCAGATTTCAGTGAGCATTAGTAGGTAAATACATGTGCTCTACCATTTACTGGTGCCTACCTGGGGGTTAGCTGAATATAACATTGTATTTACTTGTTCTTGTTCTTAAAGAAACTTCTTACTTCAATAAAATACATGTATGTCTTTGTTAGTGGTAACTTACATTTTAGTTTACTTCAGTTCAAGCTTTTTAAAGCCTTATTGATTACTCTCCAATTTCTCCATTTTTATCTCTCCACAAAAAGCAGAACTCTGTTAGTATTAATGAATTTTGTAACATAATTTTTATTTTTTGCATTTTTCCCAATTTTCCACCCAAACTAGTCATATCCAGTTACCCGATTGCATTGCGCTTCCTCTCTACTGACGCTGATCTCCACTTCTGATTGAGGAGAGCGAGACTGGCACATGCCCCCTCCGACACGTGTGCAGTAGCCAACTGCATCTTTTCACCTGCATAAAGCAAGTTCTTATGCGGATCAGCTTTGTGTACGGAGAGCCACACCCTGATCAACTCATTATTCCTCGACTCTGTCGACTCAACCAGCCAGCAGAGGTCGTAATTGCATCAGCTATATAAAGCCCTATCCGGCTTCCCACGCTGTATGGACAATAGCCAATTGTTGTTCATGTAGCTGGCCCGCCGAGCTGAGCTGAGTTGCGAACCGACAAGTTCCAAATGTCAGCTCTGGTGTGCTACATGTTTTATTCTGCGCCACCTGAGCGGCCTACAATTCAGAATTTTAGATGCATTTTAAGTGCATGTTTCAGGTAGATCAAAATAAGCTTTGTATCACACTTTCTAGCCTTTAAAGATCTAGTCCTCGGTACTGACTGGCTGCTGTTTCAGTGTACCACTGATTTGCTAGTTAATACTGAACAGAAGTCAAAGTGCTTCAGGTTCCATATCAGGTTGAAGAACTGTGATGCTTAAATTTATTGACTTCTTTCTCATTCAGCACTGCCATATATCTTTCACTACAACACTATCCAGAGATTCAGGAGAATTAAAATGTGCAATTCCTTATTTTTCCACAGAGAGGGCTTCTTTTTATTTAATCTTTCATCCAAAAATGATCTTATTACCACTTCTGTCTGCAACACTGTCATCTTAAATCTCAAAGAGACTATAGCTGAGATCTGAGAATCTACATTTTATTCAAAAAACTCCACTGGCAGATGGAAGGCATTATTGCAATGATAAAGTGAATCTGACACTAGAAATGAAAATTAAACTTGCATCTGAATCACAGTAACTGTGTTTTGATTATATTTGAAAAGCACATAATGACGTCTTAATTATGAGTTGATTTCATGATCAAGTTGATGACAGTTGTAAAAGTGAACTATGCATTTTAATGATGTACAAATTAGATGATGTATCTGCCTGATTAAAGACTAGGGCGAAAATCTGCTGATTTAGATGTGGGACAGTTGTAGCCTAGCGGTTAAGGTACTGGACTAGTAATCAAAAAGTCGCTGGTTCAAGCCCCGCCACTGTCAGGTTGCCACTGTTGGGCCCTTGAGCAAGCCCCTTAACCCTCAGTTGCTTAGAAAATATACTGTTACAGTACTGTAAGTCGCTTTGGATAAAAGCATCTGCTAAATGCTGAAAAAGCAAATGTAGATATTTTTGTACAGATGGTGTGGCATGGTGTTAGAAGTGCAGAATGTGTGAGTGCGCCACAGCTTCAGGCTGTCACTGTGTGGAAACTGGCATGCTGTCTCTGTGGATTTCCACCAGGTTGTCTGGTATCCTCCTACTTTTTGAAAACAAGCATAATCATGTGTGGACATGGAAGAGCAAGTATGGAAACGCATATGGACACGAGGACAAGATATAACACTTTCTACAAACATTATTTAAAAGTGAGGTTAGAACCCAGATCCTCAGGACCCTGGATCTATGGGTCACTTTAAAGTAAATGTAGGCCCATATCTTGAACCGTCATTTTAGAGAAATGAATTGTTTTAGTAGATACTGGGCACAAGATAGGAATATATTCTTGTTTGCACTACTACTAATGAAAATACCCCCAAAAACTAAAAACTACATTACATAAACATAATTTGTAGGAACTTGTGGTGTTGCAACATTTCAGCATTCTAACTGTATTCACAACATATTTTTAAAGATGACAAAACTCTGAGGACCTTTTAAAACATCTAGAAGAAAACACTCGTCTAGACATAGTCTATTACGCTAGCCCACCACAGCTGAAATCCAGGTCAAATGTATGTGATGCTGTCAGCCAGCCAGCCATCTACACAGACCTGACTGGCTATATTTATTCTACCTACCTAAATAGTAGGTAGAATTAGTACATCAATAAAAATTACACCACCCTATATTGTTTAGTGTAGTTGTAAATGATTAAAGTCTATTTTATCTAGTGAGTCTCAGAGCACAACATTTCGAGAAAATAAATGTATCAAATCACATTACTTTTGGCTAGACTAATCATTTTTGTCTAGATAATAAAAGCTGCATATTTATTTATAACATATTTATGTAACATTTAAATAAATAACTTGAGATAATCTCTTACCCCAAATTTTCAAGTGAAGTCACGTTCATTACAATTCATTAAAACATTATGTTTTGGCACTTAGCGGACGCTTTTATCTAAAGTGACTTACAGTATACAGCCTAAGCCATTGAGGGTTAAGGGTCTTGCTCAAGGGCCCAACCGGTGGCAACCTGGCAGTGGTGGGATTTAAACCAGCAACCTTCTGCTTACTAGTCCAGTACCTTAACCGCTAGGCTACAACTGCCAGGCTACAACTGCCCTACAGAAACATTACAGTTTCTTTAACTGCGGAGCATTCCACACTGTGCTTTTAGAAAGCAAAATTAGCTTTCCAACATGAAAACAGAATGTACAGTTAATCAATACAAATTAAATCACCTGTAAGGGACATGTAGATGCATTTAATTTATTTTATTTAATTGATTTTTTTTACACTCATATGCATTGGGTGTGCCTTAAACACCCAAATTTATAAAGGCTTGAGATTTCATAACTGAAATACTTGTGCTTTTTCTGTTCTGCAGTAACATAATTGGGTCATAAATTAGTAGTTTCTAAAACACAGTAAACAATGTCCACAGTTATTCAAGCTTTACATAAACATGGGCTGAGAGTATACTGAGCAGTGATGAGCAATGAATTTTTCAGTGGCTAATTTTGAAGCACTGGCCTCTTTACAAAACAGGATTCCCAAAAGTAAAGTTTGGCTAAATCGGAACAGTTCCAGGAGCTAATTAATGTCAGACTTGTTTTCTTGCTTTTTGTTTTTTTTTTCATCTAGGGAAAAATCCGTTTAGCATAGGATTACAATTTGCAATGGATGGATGGATGCAGTCAATGTAGCCCTATTTATATATGCACTATTTACACCGATTAGGCATAACATTACATTAACCACCTTCCTAATACTGTGTTGGTGCCCCTTTTGCTGCCAAAACAGCCCTGCAACTGTGATGCACTGTGTATTCTGACACCTTTCAATCAGAACCAGCATTAACTTCTTCAGCAATTTGAGCTACAGTAACTCGTCTGTTGGATATGATCACATGGTCCAGCCTTCACTCCCCACATGCATCAATGAGCCTTGGCTGCCCATGACCCTGTCACCGGTTTACCACTGTTCCTTCCTTGGACCACTATTAATAGATACTGACCACTGCAGACAGGGCTGGACTGGGAACAAAATTCAGCCCTGGACTTTTTTCTTGACCAGCCCACTACAAGTACATCGCACCACACATATCACCCCCTAATCAAATGTTAGATGATTGATATTAATAGTTTTCATCTATTTTACCACTAAAGTTAATAACTCACTATAATAAAAATTAAAATAATAAAAAAATAACTACAAACAAATATATATATTTCCAACACTTTCCTTTGGGATTAATAGTTCTATCCATCTATCACACACATAAAATTTACAATTTCTTAAATGGTTCTATTGGATTTCCCCATCCTGTCTAATTAAACCGCAAGAAATAAAATTAAATCTTCCTTTCATTAAACCTTTAACACTGGTAAATATGCTTTTTTCGCACTTTTATTCACACGTGATTCAAGTTTGTTCCAAATTAGCGCATTGCTCCGATGAGCAAAGAAATAAATCGCATGTGTAAATACTTTATATGTTGACAAGGGAAATTAACCATGTGAGCTATACACATAATCACTCTAAAAAATGTCCTCAACAACTGCATTTTCCTTTCTGTATTATAGAGGACAAGATAGTGTTTACTTTTTCTGAAGAGCAGAGACTAATGGTACCGTCTCAAATTATATCCACTATGTTGGACATGACATCATAGAACTTTTACAAAAATCGTCCTTAAAATGGCTGGTTTAAAGCCCCTGATATCCAACAGTAGCTTAGATAACTACTTATTAATCATTCAGCGACTGTTAAAAGAAATGTTTTGTACTGTTAGGAAGTACCCTAAGTAGGGCATAGGCGACATTTGAGATGGGCCCACAGTCTCTTCTTATGCTGCCTTCAAGTCGTGTCGGAAATATCGTATTTACGAGATGAGGGCACATGAACGGCAACTCAATGTCGTATTTACCAGTGGGAAACTCAGATTTTTCGATGAGCCCCGAGTTTCCGATGTGGGGGCTTGTCATTAACAAAACGTCATGGCGACTGCCGGTATGGATGCTGCCCCTACAGTAAACGGTAAAAGTTTTAGCTTATTAGTGGTACTTTTGCATGTTAAATGTAAAGTTCAAGCTTGTATACATTTTGTACACAACGTGCACTTGTTCTGATGAAGAATAGCAATAGTCCATTTTTACCCGACCAAAAACCACTTGAACGCACATCATGTCGTAATTACGACCTCCGAACTCCGAACAGCATCAAACGGCGTTACTAACGAAGCAGAGTCACTGAACACTAACTTTTCCTTTTCTGCTCTCTGGCTATGCTGCAGTTCCTCACTGCCAAACAGGTTGTCCAGTTTCCTGCACTTTTCTGCATCTGTTTGCAGCTTTTTCTGTTTTTTTATCACGGGCTTTTTCTGCACCTTCTTTACGCTTTTTCGACCCTTTATCTCGCACTCATTCATAGTTTTTGTACTGGTGGTTGTGATTACGGTTTATCCTGGGGGAGGGACATTTCTGTGATTGGCCAATGGACATGCAGTGAGGATACTGTGGTGGGCCAATGCACACTTCAGGATTATTATTCAGGAATATTTAAAACAGAATTTATTTTTCACTCTCTCAGCGGCCCACATACAGAGCGGCCCACCGGGAAAACTCCCGACCCTCCCGATGGCCAGTCCATCCCTGACTGCAGACCGGGAACACCCCACAAGAGCTGCAGTTTTAGAGATGCTCTGACCCAGTCGTCTAGCCATCACAATTTGGCCCTTGTGAAACTCATTCAAATCCTTACGCTTGCCCATTTTTCCTGCTTCTAACACATCAACTTTGAGGATAAAATGTTTACTTGCTGCCTAATATATTCCACCCACTAACAATGCCGTGATGAAAAGATAATCAGTGTTATTCACTTCACCTGTCAGTGGTCATAATGTTATGCCTGGTCGGTGCATATGTGCACTATTTATATGTGTGCAGACACACCATCTGCAGGAGTCAATCATAATAACTAATAGGGCATGTTACAGATTTAAATGACATTATAGTTATAATGACATATTACGGAATTAGTAGGCTTACTTGCTTCATGTTATTTTTTACCTAATTTTAAGAATACTTAGCAGTGTGTCTTACTTCACTTGTAGATGTCTCCAGACCATTGAAGTAATGTGAGTAGAAATGGTGATGTATGGTGGTTAAGCAGTGAAACAGCAGGATGTACTACTTACCCCTTTAATTACATTAAAAAAAAAACTAAGATTTTGGCCAAATGATTTAACTAAAACAGAAAGAGAACGCCTAAAAGAGAATGGCGATAGAAAGAAGGTTGTTGGGCAGCTTGACACCTCCGATCAATGCATAGCTAACTGGACAGCTGGAGACTGACAGCACAGTTATCAGTTTCAGTGACAGATAAAGCTCTTTATTTCGACACGCATGTGCGGGTGGCTGAAGCTTACCAAAAGATTGACGGTGCAGCTCATGCGGTTGTTGCGGCTGTCGTCACTCATCACGGTGCGGTAGTCAAGGAGACGCTCAAGAAGACCAGTCACCAGGGAGACAAAGTTGCGGACTTCCTTCAAAAGGTTCGGCCGCTCCTGGGCACACTCTAATAGACTGCAGATGGACAAACAAAAACTCTTTACTACATTTGTTTACGATTAGTTAGAACTACAACTAGTTGGAGTTAACTAGCTAAATCTTAATACAAAATAAATGTTAACTAAGTAAATATAAAAATAATAAATATGTACAACCTCAAATCAGAAAAAGTTGGGACAGTATGGAAAACGCAAATAAAAAAAAAATGCAGTGTTTGACAGTTTGAACCCAAGATATTTCATGTTTTATCTGCTTAACTTCATTTCATTTATTAATAAACATCCATTCCTGCATTTTGGACCAAAGACGAAAAGGACCATCCAGACTGTTATCAGCAACAAGTCCAAAAGCCAGGGTCTGTCATGGTATGGGGCTGTGTCAGTGCCCTTGGCAAAGGTCATTTACACTTCTGTGATGGCAGCATTAATGCAGAAAAGTACATTGAGATCTTAGAGCAACTTGTGCTGCCTTCAAGACGTCATCTTTTCCAGGGATGTCCATGCATTTTTCAACAAGACAATGCAAAACCACATGCTGCACACATTACAAAGGCATGGCTGCGGAAGAAGAGGGTACGGGTACTGGACTGGCCTGCCTGCAGTCAGGAATGTGTCACAGGCCTGTAATGCAGGAATGGATGTTTATTAATAAACGAAATGAAGTTGACCAGACAAACCATGAAATATCTCAGGTCCACAGTATGTTTGGAGACTTAGACTGTTTAATTATAAATGTAAAACAATGGCAACTCTTAATGCATCCTAATGCATCATTTATGATTTCATTATGATACAATTTACTGCAATATAGGTATTAAATAATCATAACATCCATCCCTAGAGAGACAGAAATAAAAATGTGTGTGTGTGTGTACATACATGGTCTGAAGGAGTTCCATGTATCTCACATCTCCTCCCCCTCCTTCAACCTCGTGATCCAACTTCAGAATGATTTCATTCTCAAACTAAGAGACACAGAGAGAGAGAAAGAAAGAGAGAGTGAGAGAGAGAGAGAAGGGGATGGGTAGATGGAAAATATTAGTTGACTGAGCATAACATTTTCATTATCTGTTAGCCACACACCTAAACACCCACACACCCACATACATGAATATGTATGTATGACAAATTAAGCCATTCTTCTAAGTAAATACAACCACTATTGTTTTGATGACAATGAATTTTTTTAATATATTTTTGTTTATGCATTTTCTCCCCTTTTTCTCCCTTTTAGCGTGTCCAATTGCCAGATTGCGTCATGCTTCCTCGCCACCAATGCCGATCCCTGCTCTGATTGAGGAGAACAAAGCTAACCCACGCCCCCTCCGACACATGGGCAGCATGCCGTATGCATCTTATCACCTACACTTTAACGAGTGCAGTGCAGCTCAGCTTTGTGTACGGAGAGACACACCCTGAGAGCACTCTTTTCTCATCTCTGTGCAGGCGGCATCAATCAGCCAGCAGAGGTCGTAATTGCACCAGTCATGGGAGAGAGACCCCATCCGGCTTAGTCCCGCCCATATCTGAACAACAGGCCAATTATTGTTCATGTGGCCGCTCAGCCTTAGCCGGCAGGCAGAGCCGAGATTCGATACGATGTATTCGAGATCCCAGCTCTGGTTCCAGCGTGTGTTTTTACCGCTGCGCCACCTGAGCGGCCGATGACAATGATTTTGATTTCTGTATCTGAAACCATGAATGCCTCACCCTGAAAACAGCCTACACAACATGATCTTTTTAACTTCGCAGCCACAGACAAGTGGTGGGCATGGTTACAGAATCATGCCCTTTTGCTTTGCTGTTTATGGCCAGTAATTAAAGCATGGAAGCACAATTGACATGTCAGTTTCCCTCAATTGACAGTCATCTGTACCTGGTTGAGCATTAATTTGTTCCAGGCTGTAGTGTTTCTTTTTATCACTCTAGTGTGGTACCATATTGTGACAACGAGTATCCAGTTTGCTCTGTCACTTTTCGATTAATTTTCTCCATTGCATGCTGTGGATGTTTTGATTTGATATTGCTTAGTTTGTTTCCGTTATTTTGGCTTCTTCTGCCTTGTCATGCATCCCTCTGGCTCAGTACTGAGCCTAGCCCTTGGGGGGTACCTTGGGTGATCACATAACCTCTAGCATGCAGCCGGCAACCTATCCCAGATCGGCCTCACCCGATTACTGATTGTTTCATAGTCTATTTAAGCTGTTTGCTTTGTTCAGTTCGTTGCGAAGTATCATCTTTAATTCACAGTGCATACCAAGCCTTATTATTGCTCATTGTACTTTCTGGTTTTTGACTTTTGGCCTATTTTTTGACTTTTTCTTTGGATTCCCATTTTTGTGTATGTTTGTTTGGTTATCGACCATTTGCTTGTTTCTGACTATGCCTTTGGACTAGCCTCATCTGCACGCGCGTGTCCTTCTTTGGCCTGACCCTTACATGCCTTTTTCCATTATCCCTTTTGTTTGAAGCTTTTTAGTCACAGTGTTGCAAGTGATTTAGAATGTCACTTGCAAACCAGGTATTTTTGTTCAACATCAATGCATGAGAAATACACAAAGTCTTCCAAGAAAAGTAAAGGCTGTCATAACTCACAGACGTAATAACAACAGCTTCAGTTTTGGTCAGTTACATGTTTAAACCAAGACTAAGCTTAGATCCACAAGATCTGTCTCCACTAGCAAAGATCACAGAAAAGAACTTCTGCATCACTGCCAGGTAGACCCACAAAGACCTTAAAACTCTGGAACAGGACAGATCAACACAGCAGATCACCTGTGACACAGGGTCTAAACATCAACATACCTCTCTTAAACAAACTATGGGCAACAAACATATTCAGCAACTTCAGTGAGAAGCAAATATTGACCAAACAACCTTTTGTTGCTTTATATCCAGCAGAATGTGTGAGTTATATATTGGAATTTATAGCCACATGCAGTGACACCAGTGTCAAATCCCTTTTTTGAAGCAAACATCATCAATTATAATAGACCGTTGAGGGAAAAGAGAACGGTATGTGTGTGTACACGTTTAAAGCTTGTGTTTGTGTGTCTGTGTGTCTATGCTTACTTTCTTAAAGTGTCCAGAGTGGTTGTGTTCACACTGCATCATGTCAAAGAAAATGGGTATGGTAGCTCTGCGCAGTTCTTCTTCAGGAATTAGAGTCATCTCCAGTATTGGCCCCACCATGCCAGGGATAAAACAGATCTTATTTACCTCTAAACAAACACACACACACACACACACACACACACACACACACACTTGCAATGAGCTTTGAAACAGACACTTAACAGAAAGTCAATTAGCTTCAGAATACAGAATGTATCAATTATGCACTACCAGAACACTTAACATACCCAGCTTGTACCACATGTCTCTGATAGCAAAACCAATCTTCCTCCTCATGTCTCCATATCTAAGTAACAACACAAAGAAAAAAATAAACAGTATATAATGACTAAGCAGATCACATTGAGGTGATTTGGGACACCCCTTCTAATTACTGAATTAATGTGTTTCAGCCACAACAGTTGCTAATAGGTGTAATAAATCAAGTATATGAAGGAAATTTTATGCTTCTAAATTGGCAGCAACAGTTATGAAACAAAGACTAGGTTATTTTGCCACAGTAATTAACAGCTTGTTTGGAGGAGAAAAGGTGAGTAATTTAAACCCAAAACCACTGCACCATCTGTCAAGAAACGTTTTGCTGAAACTCATGCATTGCAATAAAAATAAATAATGAAAAAAAGCCCAAATGTTTGCTTTTTTTTTTGTTTATTTTTGCATTTTCTCCCTGTATTCTCCCAGTTTAGCGTAGCTAATTTGTCTTCCGCAGCTGGAGACTCTCATCCAAGCACGGTATATATGACTAACACACGCTCTCCCTGACATGTGCGCAGTCCATCAACTCCTTCTTATTCGCCCATACTTTGGTGGATTTGACCATAAGGATAGTTTCGTGCCCAAAGAGCCACGCACTGATCTCCGCGTTCCTCTACTTCTGTACACGCACCTCAGGCTACTAACCAGGGTCCTTACACAGCATCAAAGACCCTGTCCCCTTTTTAGTCTAGTCTTTTCTCACACAGCAGACTTTAGTGGTCAATTTTGTCAGCTGCAGACACTGCCAACTGTGGTCGGTAACAGAGCTGTGTATTAAATTTGGGTGGTAAACCCAAAGTTTTGAACCTAGAATGCAATCAAGTGTTTTAACAAGACTATGATTAAAAGTACATAAAACTGGTTTTGGATTAGTTAAATCAGGCTAACATTAATTTAAATAAATGGCAGAAAGACAGTCATGACATACAGAACATGCTACATTACATAGTGTGTGTTTGTGTGTGTGTCTCACTTTGCCAGAATCTTGTTTCTCTTAGTGGGGGAAAAATGCTGCAACTGCAAAGATTCCTGGGTAATAAATGCCACAGCCAAATGAAAGTAGTTATTCCACAACTGCAGTAGGAAAAAAAATATATATAAGGAAAAGGTTACTTTTTCATCTTAAAAAAAAAATAATACATTGTGTATCAATCAATTATGGCAAACATTAAGAAATATACATAAATCTGTACCTGCACTTCAAAGTCATTGTCAAGGAATTTGTGATTCATGGTATCAGCGTAGGTATTGATAGCTCTGAGAAACACTCTGAAGAATTAAAAAGCAAAACAATTTAATTATCAGCCAAACTGTGATAATCTTATAATCTGTTGATCAAAATCAATTGTTAATACAAAGGATCTTCAAAAAGTTTCTGCACTTTTATATTTTGGTTGGAAACGGTGAGGCTGGGAGGAGTAGTAATTGGTCGTGTCTGAGAGACTGAGAGAGAGCTTATAGTCCAGATTTAGCACCATCTGATTTCCACCTTTTTGGATGCTCAAAGAAGCTTTAAGGGGAAGAAGATTTTAATGTGATGATAATGTAAAAGCAGCGGAGCATCAGTGGCTACACGATTAATCAAAAACATTTTTTGCTGATGGCATTAAAAAGTTGGTACGACGCTGGGAACAATGCATCAGAAGGTGACTATGTAAAAAGTGATGTCATTTATTTTTAAAATTCTTAATAAATAGAGTTAAAAAAGTGTGGAAACTTTTTAGAGAACCCTCGTACCTTGCATATTCCAAGTGCCTTCCAATCCTTCAATCCTGTTTGAAAATGCTTGCTCACCCTTACTACTTTACAGGTTTTAAAACTTAAGAAGTACCTTAAGAAGTAGTGTCAACAATTAGTGGCTCTTTTATCAGCCTCATCTACCACATGCAGTTTAGGACAAAAAAGACAAATCAGTAGCAGGGACAACTTTCTTGCATGGCAGCCCATGATTCAATTGCAATGTTGTTGCAGTGTTACACATGTTCCAGCAGCTTCTAAGTCAGGGCATAGCTATTGAATTATGTGTTGCATTTGGCTATCCAAGTATTCTCTCAGCATAAAGAAGAAGAAGAAAAAAAAGATTTTCCTCAATGTTATTAAAGTTAAACCAGTTCCAGGTACTTTATTGGGTGAAGTCAATTCATATCGACTCAGATAAATCACTATCTGCCCATGCCACAAAATATGGTTTACAGTCAATACCTGTCTACATTCAATCTGCACATATAGTATAAGGTAGGTGGCAATAAAATGGCCAGTAAATGCTACTAGAGAGTAGAATTTAATAAAATGGTAACTGGATGCAGATCATGTTTCAGCGATGTGTCTGATTACCTGTTCTGCACCATGATCATGGTGACCCAGTCAGAGGGATATACGTGTTTGCCGATCAGATCCTTAAACAGCATAAATGTTTCCATTAAGAAGTCCTATAAAAGTAGAAAAACAACAATTACGTAAGTTATATATGTTAACACACATTTTCATATAAAGAATCATCAGTGGGAATACATCAATTATTTTGCAGAGTTATTAAAATGCACATGACACTGCACTGTAGCCATTAAACACATTATAATTACAGCATGACAATGCTGTAAAGGCCTGGATGTCATGCATTTTCTGAAATGATCAGGTATTTTAGCTTGTTGGGAATCTAATAAAGACCTAACTATTACCCCAAAATGTTTTATTTATAAAAATACAGCTGGATTTCATAGATTGTTTCCCTAATTGACTATAAAAGTAGAAATGTACAAAAATAATGTCCTTAGATTGTGACCCAGTGTTCCTTTAAATACTGGGGAATGCTTGACTTCAGTGGTAATGTTTAAGATGAGTAAAAATTATATTCCCTGGTTGGTTAAAACAGTAATTCATTCATTGTCTGTTTTACCACTGCTTTATCCTATTTAGGGTTGCAATGGGTACAATTCACTGAGCTACACTGGGAAACACCTCGGACATATCGCCAGTCTATCACAGGACAACACACTCACACACACACTTTTTTATTAATCTCTAATTAACCTGACTGCATGTCTTTCAACTGTGGGCGGAAACAAGAGCTCTCAGAGGAAACCCATGCAGACACGAAGAAAACATGCAAACTCCATACAGAAAGGAACCAGGCCGCTTTTCCTGGGAATCTAACCCAGGATCTTCTTGCTGTGAGGCGACAGTGCTACCCACCGGGCCACCCATTGGTTGACAACAAACCAATTAAATTAGTTTAAGTAGTTAAATAAGTAACCAACAGGGAAATTATTGTTTTTTTATATTTATAGGGTGTTATTGGTGTTGAGTTCTTTTAATGTTTGTTTGTTTATTCGAATTTTAACATCATGTTTTACACTTTGGTTACATTCATAACAGGAACGGTAGTTACTCAATTACACAAGATTCATCAGTTCACACAAGGTTATATCGAACACAGTCATGGACAATTTTGTATCTCCAATTCACCTCATTTGCATGTCTTTGGACTGTGGGAGGAAACTGGAGCACCCGGAGTAAACCCACGCAGACACGGGGAGAACATGCAAACTCCACACAGAAAAGGACCTGGACCGCCCCACCTGGGGATCGAACCCAGGACCATCTTGCTGTGAGGAGACAGTGCTACCCACTTAGCCACCGTGCCGCCCTTAATGCTTTGTTTAATGATCTGAAATCATTCAATGTAAAAAAACAACCATGTAAGTACACACAGGTGTATGTGTGTGTGTGTTTGCATGTTCTCACCACTAGGTCACTAGTGCCATTGAAAGTTTCTATGTAGCTGCTATAGTGTTGATCATCCATCTGACTTAGTACAGCAGTCATGCAGGCCACCACCCGAGACTAGAGAGAGAGAGAGAAAGAGAGAGAGAGAGAGAGAGAGAGAGAGAGAGAGAGAGCGAGCAAGGTTAAATTCACACATCAGAGGTTAAACAGTTACTAATTAAAAGCGCTGGCACAACTTTGGAAGAAAAAATTGAAAATAACAACAAACTTCTCAGTTAACATGTTCATTTATAAGAATCTATCTTCTCTCCCCACCCTCTATCCCTGCCTATCTCTTCAATACTTTTCCCTTATTCCCTGATTAGGCATGACAGGCATGACTTCCTATATCCCAGGATTAGGTGACATTACATAGAGCTAGAAGAATAATAAATGGAACAAAAAAGGGGGAAAAGGTGATTGATATGTCCATATGCTGAGATAAGCTACGCTAATCTGCTAATTCAGCATGTGGAAAGCTTTGCATGTGGCTGCAGATATGACTTGAATTGTCAGGTAAACCATGTTTGGAATCTGTACTCATCAAATCAGCTTAGGCTCAAATACAACTACAAACACCCCCCACAGAGAACAAAAATGTGACTTTAATCCAGCTTTACCTAGAAAGGTTAACCCGAGTGGAATTTAATATCATGTCTTTTATACTGGATGTCATTATCACCTCACTGATAAAAAGGAGTTTATAGAGGAATTTTAATTAAAGGCCAAGAGTATATTATTTATCACCTTATTAAGAACCTCCAAGTGGTTTCTTAATTAAAATACCACAATTACTTTAGAGGTGAATCAGGCCATTGGCATTCAGATTTAAACATCAACAGCCTGGACTTCATATAATAAAGCATAAAAGGCTTTGATAAGCACATGGTATATGAATCATTTTATGCTGGACAATCCAACCAGTGAGAGGCTTATACAAATAAATAGGGATGCAGGAATGATTAACCATTTCAGGTTTCCTTTCATTTTCAATGATATATTGATATCAAGGCTGCAAGTTTAAACCCATGCCTATCCAATAAATTAATAAAAAAAAGGAGGTTGGAAAGAAGTCTGCAAACTTTACACGCGGGGGGGGGGGCTGGAGCCTATTCCAGCTTTTCAATGGGTGCAAGGCACACAATAACACCCTGGATGGGGCGCCAGTATATCGCAGGGCAGACACATATACACACACCCATTCACCTATAGGGCAATTCAGTGTCTCCAATTAACCTGACTGCATGTTTTTGGACTGTGGGAGGAAACCGGAGCTCCCAGAGGAAACCCACACAGACACGTGAGAACACGCAAACTCCACACAGAAAGGACCCGGACCGCCATGCCTGGGGATCGAACCCAGGACCTTCTTGCTGTGAGGCGACAGTGCTACCCACCGAGCCACCTTGACAAAATTTTAGTTCAATTCAATTACAGTAGTGCAGTAAAGTACTGTAGCAGATCATTAATTGATTCATTTTAAAACTACTCAATACATTTAAAAAATACATTTGTTGTATACTTGATGTTTTCTAATATTAATTAGATTTGGAAAAAGTATTTTTTTTTTTACCTTTGACAGTTTAGCCTTGTCACTTCTAAACTGTTCACTTTTTTTTACTCACTAGTGTTTTTGTTGTTGTTAAGTCAGCGTGATTTATTGTGTTTAAATCAAACCAGTGGTGTTTATCCCCTCTCTGTGGTTCAAGAAGGCAGATGAAAAAGCAGTTATGGTTTAAACTAACATGATTTCAGAATACTTGTGAGAGGTGGTCTTAATCTGATTTTAAGCACAATTTAGTCTAGTTAGATTACAATAATAAGTTGTTTAGATCCTAAATTTAGAAAGCAGGACCAAAAAACTATTTATTGTTACTCATGAGTATCACCACACTTATTAAAAAGAACTTTATTGTAGCGAAGGCTAAAAAAATAAGATCATTTAGAGCTGAAAGCTCCTATATAGCCCAACCATAAGTCTGTATAGGAACACACTCTTAAATAATGATATATGTGCCATCAAAGGCAGTAATAAAACCACACCGTAAAAACCGATCCATCTCTGTCCCTTTCGTCCTCACTTTCAAATGCATACATTCACAGAAGTGGTGGAGAAAAAGCAGTAAAGTGAAAAGTAATCTGTATTACATAACAAATCTCATTAAATAGAAGAGTTATGTATATGGGCATATGGCTTACCCTGCAGAATGAACACATTACAGATGTGTGCACACATACACAAACCATTGTGCAATCTAAGCTACACACATTTCTGTGTACTATTTCTGTTTAGTGGTTGTGTAATTACAACATTAAAATCTTTTATTCACCAATGAAGTACTATAGGTGTAATAATACAACACTATCAATACAGTGTATACATCTTTTAAGTAATGCTTTTATGAATTATAGATATTATTTTTTGTTTTTTATGCATTTTCTCCCCATTTTCCTCCCGATTTAGTGCACTCAATTTTTGTCTTCCACTGCTGAGAGATACCAGATTGCATCCAAGGAGAGCACTTTGCTGTACACACCTCTTCCGACACGTGCACAGCCTTCCTCTTCTCGCCCCTGCATTCTGCACAGGCGTCTCTTCTGCCAATCAGGGTCCTTACACAGCGTATGAAGTCCCACCCACCCACACAAAGTCCGGTCCCCACCCTGCAGATACGGTGGACAATTAGTATCTGCTTTAGGCACCGCCAATTATGCCCGCCAGATGGCACCCAGCCGACCGGTGGCAACACCGAGTTTCAAACAGAGGAGTTCGGAATCTTGATGCTGGTGTGCTAGCAGAATTATAGATATTATTATTGTGCTAGGTTATGCCACAACACACTTATTTTGTAAAACCAGTCAGATTAATGTTTAATTTCTGCAACAGCTGATTAGATGTTAAAAACATTTTTGTTTCTTTCCCCACACATCTCTAAGTTTACGAAGACCCATCATTGCTGACGAGCCTTGAGAGACCATGACTATCCATTTAGACTACTACGCTTGTCCAAATACAGTCTTAGTAATTTCTAATTTGGTCAAATTTTACTGAAAAATGAAAACTGCTATACGCCCTTCTAGCAATAACAACATCAGAAAAAAAAGTTGGGACAGTATGGAAAAATAAATACATAAATAAATAAAATGTTTCTTATATGTTTCTTCTTGTTTTGTATGGACAGCTTCATTTCATTTGTTTACATACATCCATCCCTGCAGTATAGGATTGTTGTTTCATTTATTCATTTTAAAATTCAACACATATTTTCTTTTGGGGACTGGTTAGGCCTGCAGGCAGGCCAGTCCAGTACCCGTATGCTCTTTTTCAGTAGCTATTCCTTTGTAATGTGTGCAGCATGTGTTTTGCATTGTCTTGTTGAAAAATGTATGGACGTCCCTGAAAAAGATGTCGTCAGCATCAAAAAATCTTAGTGTACTTAATTTACAGTATATAAATTATCTTTGCCAAGGGCACTGACACAACCCCATATCATAACAGACCCTGGCTTTTGGACATGTTGCTAATAACAGTCTGGATGGTCTTTGGTCCAGAGCACACAGCATCCATACTGATTCATCTGACCACAATACACATATCCTCTGTATGATGGGCTATCTCAAAGAAGTAAATATTGATGTGATTTCAAACAGGTAAAATCAACAGGTATTTTAGCAAGGATAGAGATAGATAGATAGATAGATAGATAGATAGATAGATAGATAGATAGATAGATAGATAGATAGATAGATAGATAGATAGATAGATAGATAGATAGATAGATAGATAGATAGATAGATAGATAGATAGATAGATAGATAGATAGATAGATAGATAGATGTTCAATAATTACAGTAATTGATTTGTATACTGTATACTCCCAAATATATATAGTATGTTTTCATATATTTGGAAATATAAGGGGGTTGGGTTAAAGCCCAGTGATGGATCGGCTTCCTGTTTAGGGTATTCCTGCCTTGCGCCTAGTGTTTTCCATTGAAACTAGACCCGACTAGGATAAAGCAATTGATTAAAACGAAATTTCAAAATGTTTAAGTGGTAATGTTAATGATAAATCACAAACCACAGCTTTCTTTAAGCTGAATTACAGCTTGTGGGTACAAGGCCTCAAGGTCTCATTATTCATATTTTTACACTGACACTTTTGGGCCAGGTCAAATTAAAATAGGCAAGTCCAGTCCTTCACTAGGTTAAGCCAATCCCCAAGTGCCCAAAGAAACAAACAGATGGTAGTTTCTGATGGTACAAAAATAATGGTTTTGGTTTTATTTCAATCATGGAAATAACACACCTTAGTCAGAACCCATAATGACACATCTCTGAGTCTCTCTCTCTCTCTCTCTCTCTCTCTCTCTCTCGTGCGCATGTGCGGGTGTGAGCGGTGGAGCGTGGTGAGCGGCGTGGTGAGCGTGAGTGGCGTTATTTGCGAAAAACTTTTTCTTTAGTTTGTTTTGATTAAATTAATTTTGAAAGTTGCGTGTAAGTGTTTGAGTGAGAGCGCGCGTGAGTGTTTTGTGTGTGTGTTTGTGTGTGTGTGCGTGAGGTGCGCGGGGAGTCTGCTACCGGCATTTTTGCTGGAAGCATGGCTTTCCCAAACACCCGGTGCTTTGAAAACTTGACACGCCGGTGTTCTGTCGATTTATCCTACCCATCGATTTGTCCTACTGAGCATGCGCACATCGGTTTTGACTCGTTGCGGGGAACGCCTATAATTCTGTGCTACCTTTGCCTAATTTATTTGTTCTAGCGGTTAGTAACGTATGGTTTCGTTTTAATTCTTTAAAAAGTTTAAAGTTTAAGTGTATGTAATGCTGTTATTATGTGACTTTAAAAAAAAAAAGCTATATAAAAATATTCAAAGTGCTTAAATGAGCTGTACTTGATTGATTACAGTTAAATAACTGTGTATCTTAATAATGCTGTGTTAACGTTGTATTTAACCACGTTTATACATGCCTTTGGTAATTTTAGATGCGTTTTTCATACATCTAGAAAAGCCAATCATTTTTAAATAACCATCTGCGACCTTAACATTATGACAACACAAAATGTATTAGGTTATTTTTCAGTTTTGTGCTTTATTAGCAGTTCAATATGTACAGTAACGGTTGTTTGAAGTTAAAGTTGAGTTTAAAGTGAATTACTGAATGAATATGTTGAGCATTTATTACGTTTTTTATGTACTCAGTTATTTGTATATGTACAACTATTTTTTGCTGCTCCCCTGTCAGTTTAGTTCTAATTATTTGAGATTAAGATGTTCTTCGGGTTAGAATATTATTTACTACAAAATCAAAATGTACATACATCATACATACATCATACACACATACACATATATATATATATATATATATATATACATACTGTATATACATATAATACTCACTACATAGCCAACACTACATATACACACTACATAGCCAAAAGAACTCGCTTGTAGTTCTACAATTACTGACTGTAGTCCATCTGTTTCTCTGCATGCTTTGTTAGCTCCCTTCATGCTGTTGGTCAATGGTCAGAACCCCCACAGAGCAGGTATTATTTAGGTGGTGGATCATTCTCAGCACTGCAGTGACACTGACATGGTGGTGGTGTGAGTGGATCAGAAACAGCAGTGCTGCTGGAGTTTTAAAATACAGTGTCCACTCACTGTCCACTCTATTAGACACTCCTACCTAGTTGGTCCACCTTGTAGATGTAAAGTCAGAGACGATCGCTCATCTATTGCTGCTGTTTGAGTCGGTCATCTTCTAGACCTTCATCAGTGGTCACAGGACACTGCCCACAGGGTGCTGTAGGCTGGATATTTTTGGTTGGTGGACCAATCTCAGTCCAGCAGTGAGGTGTTTAAAAACTCAGCACTGCTGTGTCTGATCCATTCATACCAGCACAACACACACTAACACCATGTCAGTGTCACTGCAGTGCTGAGAATGATCCACCACCTAAATAATACCTGCTCTGTAGTGGTCCTGTAGGGGGTCTGACCACTGAAGAACAGGGTGAAAGCAGGTTAAAAAGTATGTAGAGAAACAGATGAACTACAGTCAGTAATTTTAGAACTACAGAGTGCTTATACATGATAAGTTTTTCAGGATGAACTCAAGTTCATATGCATGTATAAATAGCTGGAGGTAATATTGTTATTGAATATTTTAAACTAGTTAGAATTTTGCTAAACCAGATTTTGCCACTGTCTCCATTAATTAATAGGAATTATAAAGCCAAGTGAACTTCATGACAGCAGGGCTGAGTGGTGATTTAAGACAATGCAGAGGATTACTGCATAAGTTGCTCCATGCTGCAAGACAGAGCTGACAAGAGCATGATTGAAATGATAGATATTTAGAGCAGCTATATTATACAGATATACAGATATATTTTATCTAATTTTACCTTTATTATTAAAAAGTTATTGTGAACATTATTTACTGATTTGTACAGCATTGTTACCTGTTTTACTCAGGTGCAGTGTGACAGTAGATGGGTACATTTTAATGTGCAGAATATAACAAATCACACCCAAAATACATATGTAAAAAATGTAGACACATCCACCAGAGACTCAGGATGTGTTGTTGTTAATAAACTAGTTTAAAAATTACACAATTATTTGAGATGTATGGGCTGTATAGTGGCTCAGTGGGTAGCTTTGTTGATTCACAGCAAGAAGGTCCTGGGCTCCATTTACAGGTGGATTCTTTCTGTGAGAAGTTTGCATGTTCTCCCCATGTGTATGTGGGGTTTTTTTTCCGGGTGCTCTAGTTTTCTCCCACAGTCCAAAGACATGCAAGTGAGGTAAATTGAAGATACAAAACTGTCTCTGACTGTGTTTGATATTAAATGTGTGAACTAATAAATCTTGTGTAATGAGTAACTACCTGCCCTGTCATGAATGTAACCATGATGTTAAAATCCTAATAAATAAATTAAAAATTAAGATAAATGTCTGAGAGACAGGTCAATAAATCAAGTGTGCTACCTATCATTTGTAATAAAATATAAGCCCATCGAGATGTGCTAACACTATTTATAATAAGACATAGATCTATCGAGATGCGCTGTCTATTGTTTATAATAATATACATACCTATCGAGATGTGCTACCTATAGTTTATAATAAGATACATACCTATCGAGATGTCCTACCTATTGTTTATAATAAGATATAGAGCTATCGAGATGTCCTACCTATTGTTTATAATAAGATACATACCTATCGAGATGTCCTACCTATTGTTTATAATAAGATACATACCTATCGAGATGTCCTACCTATTGTTTATAATAAGATACATACCTATCGAGATGTGCTACCTATAGTTTATAATAAGATACATACCTATCGAGATGTCCTACCTATTGTTTATAATAAGATATAGAGCTATCGAGATGTCCTACCTATTGTTTATAATAAGATACATACCTATCGAGATGTCCTACCTATTGTTTATAATAAGATACATACCTATCGAGATGTCCTACCTATTGTTTATAATAAGATACATACCTATCGAGATGTGCTACCTATAGTTTATAATAAGATACATACCTATCGAGATGTCCTACCTATTGTTTATAATAAGATATAGACCTATCGAGATGTGCTACCTATAGTTTATAATAAGATATAGACCTATCGAGATGTCCTACCTATTGTTTATAATAAGATACATACCTATCGAGATGTCCTACCTATTGTTTATAATAAGATATAGAGCTATCGAGATGTCCTACCTATTGTTTATAATAAGATACATACCTATCGAGATGTCCTACCTATTGTTTATAATAAGATATAGAGCTATCGAGATGTCCTACCTATTGTTTATAATAAGATACATACCTATCGAGATGTGCTACCACTAGTTATAATAAGATACCTATAATTTATAATATGATAGACATAATTTTAATAAGAACAGATCGATAAAACTTAAATATTTACTACAGGAATACATTTCGATAGGGTAGGACAAATCGACAGATAGATCTATAAATCTGCGCTACGGTAGGAAGTTTCGATAGGGTAGGACAAATCGACAGATAGATCTATAAATCTGCGCTACGGTAGGAAGTTTCGATAGGGTAGGACAAATCGACAGAACACCGGCACGGTGTGAAGGTTGAGTGCCGGGTGAATGTGGAGGAGTGCTGTTTGGCTGCGGGGGTCGCAGTCGGCTATAATAACATATTGTCTGCATCACGAATGAACAATGCAGTGGTGATGTTTCTGTCTTCTGTGGAGAAAGCAAGTGAGCTGGTTCAGAATGGAATTGTGATTAATGAGAGACTTGTGCCTGTTTTACCCCTCAGTACCCCATCTAAAAAAATTACCATCTCCAATGTACCCCCGTTTATTTCTGATGCGCTAATAGCACAGGAACTGTCAAGGTTTGGTAAACTTGTCTCCCCTATTAAAAAATTACCCCTAGGCTGTAAATCACAACTAGTTAAGCATTTGGTGTCATTCAGAAGGACGGTGTTCATGGTGTTAAGAGATGGTGAAGATGAACTAGATCTGGTTTTAAAATTCAGAGTAGATGGTTTTGATTACACTGTGTTTGTAACTTCTAACACTAGTATGAAGTGTTTTAGGTGTGGAGAGTTTGGACATCTTGTCCGTAATTGTCATCATAGTGCTAGCAATAATGGTAAAGATACTGAGTTAGGGGATAGGAGTACTGGTGAAACAGGGCCTAATGAGACTGAACCGGCAATGTCTGTTCCCACTACGGCTGCTGAAAGGATGACAGTGCAGGACACAGAGACGTTGTCGCCAGCTCAGATACCTGTAGGGGATGAACTGGTCGAGGTTGAGAATGCTCAGGAGATGTCCGCTGAGGCTGCACCGGCCGAGGGTGAGCCTGTCCAGGCATTACCAGCGGCAGGAGAGCCCGTTGTGGAAAGGGCCCCTGTGGAGCAGGAGGTTTTGAACTTAAGGAAACAGGGTGATCAGATATGTGATGACTGTAATGAGAACACCCCAGTAGAAACAGTAGTGAAGGATGGAATGGAGGTACAAATGGAGGAAGAAAATGTTTTTAAAATTCCAATTAAAAGAAAAAAGCGAGCTCGAGGAGAAGGTAATAAACAAGCTAAAACCGAGGTTAAAGCAGTGAGTGAAATGGAATCAGAGAGTGACGGATCTCTCTCAGACTCAGGCTGGTCCGTGTGCTCGCAGGAGGAGAGCATGCCTGTACTGCACAAAGTTGAAGAAATTAAACAGTTTTTAAAAGTCACTAAGGGGCGAAGAGGTATTCGTGTTGAAGATTATTTCGCAAACTGTGCTCAATTTGTACATGATGTCAAGTATTTTAGGAAGGAAAAGGTTTTTACTGAATTAGAGTTTTTTAGGTTGAAAAAAATACTGACTAAATGTAATAAAGAGAATATTGAAGCGGATGTATAAGATGAGCTGCTGTTCCTGGGTCCGAATGACCTTTATTTTAAGCCATTTTTATTTAATTTTATTAATGGGTGATATTAGAATTGCAACTCTAAACATGAATGGGGGAAGAGACTGTGTAAAGCGAGCGAAGCTGTGTGAGCTGGTGAAAATGAAGGGGATTGATGTTACCTTTCTACAAGAAACACACAGTGATGCTAGTAATGCCAATGACTGGGCTAAAGAGTGGGAGGGGCTTGTGTTTTTAAGTCATGGCTCTTCTACCAGTACTGGTATTGCTATTCTTTTATCTAAAAATTTTATACCTTGTTCTTACAAAGTGGAAGAGATTTTAAATGGTAGACTTTTAAAGGTGACAGCAGACTTTGAAAATGAAACTTTTGTTTTTATTTGTATTTATGCTCCAACTAGGGGAGTGGATAGGATGCTGTTTTTAAACACACTGAACACTGTCATTGCAGGCTGTAATTCTACTGACTTTTTAATACTGGGTGGGGATTTTAATTGCACAGCAGACAATATAGACAGAAATCATTCAGAACCGCATGCCGCATCCCGTAAACGTTTGTGTGAGCTGTTAGAGACTCATGACTTGTGTGACATCTGGAGGAACTTTCACAGCAGACAAAGACAGTACACATGGGCTCATTCTAAAGACAATGTACTCTCATTGGCAAGGCTGGACCGTTTTTATGGTTTTAATTATCAACGTTCTGCTTTTACACACTCTTTTATCTCACCAGTTGGTTTTTCGGATCATTCTATGGTCCAGTGTACAGTACAGAAAAGTAATGTGAAGCCACAGAGCGCGTACTGGCATTTTAACACTGCACTTTTAAATGATGTTAATTTTATAGAGTCTTTTACTTTTTTTTGGAAGGTTTTAAGCTCACAGAAAACAGCTTTTACCTCAATTCAACAGTGGTGGGATGTAGCAAAAATACAAATTAAAATGTTTTGTCAGCAATATACTTTTAATGTCACTAAAGATACAATCAGATCGCTTAAAGCTCTGGAGTGTGAAATAGTGGAACTGCAGTCTTTAGCAGAGACCACAAGAAATAAGGAACACATTGAAGCATTAAAAACAAAAAAGACAGCTCTAGCTGACTTTTTGGACACAAGAGTGCAAGGGGCTCTGGTCCGATCAAGATTTCAGTGTGCGTCGGAAATGGATGCTCCTTCTAAGTTTTTCTTTGGTCTCGAGCGGAGTAACGGACAGAAAAGATTTATGCATGCAGTGCGAATAGAATCAGGAGATCTCTTATTAGATCCTTCTGAAATTCGCAGGCAGACAGTACAGTTTTTTTCAAAACTGTACAAGAGCGAGTGGACTGAGGTTAAACAGGTCGAAGAACGATTCTTTAATGACCATAACCAGCTTACACAAGAGTCTGCTGAATGGCTTGATGAGGAGCTATCCCTAGGAGAGCTCTTTGAGGCTCTCCAGGGAATGGAGAATGGTCGGGCGCCAGGTATCGATGGCCTCCCAGTCGAGTTTTATAAAAAGTTCTGGTCAGTGTTGGGTCAGGATGTCTTGAAAGTTCTTCAGAGCAGTATAAGGGACGGAGTGCTACCGTTGAGCTGCCGGAGGGCAGTCCTGACCCTGCTGCCAAAAAAGGGGGACTTGACTGAATTAAAAAACTGGCGACCTGTCTCCCTGCTATGTACAGACTGTAAGCTGCTGTCAAAAGCGTTAGCCTCGAGACTGGGTAAAGTAATGGAGCAGGTGGTACATCTTGATCAGACATATTGTGTGCCTGGAAGGTCAATTTTTGATAATGTGTATCTAATTCGGGATGTTTTGGAAGTCTCCAGACTGTTGGGCTTGAAAGCTGGTCTAATTTTTTTAGATCAAGAAAAAGCATTTGACCGAGTTGAGCATGAGTACCTGTGGAAAGTATTGGAGTACTTCGGTTTTAACTCAGGTTTTATAGCAATGATTAAAGTTTTATACAGTGACATTGAAAGTGTAATTAAGGTTAATGGGGGTTTATGTGCTCCTTTTAAAGTTTTTAGAGGTATAAGACAAGGCTGTTCCTTGTCAGGCATGTTGTACTCATTAGCAATTGAACCACTATTGTGTAAAATAAGAGAATGTATTTCTGGACTGGTGGTGCCTCCTTGTACTGTTCCTCTATGTGTTTCAGCATATGCAGATGATTTAGTTGTAATAACAAGTACCCAGACTGATGTGGACATTTTAACTGAACTTTTAAATGATTTTAAGGTTTTATCATCGGCTAAGGTGAACTGGAATAAAAGTGAAGCAGTTTTAGTTGGTGAGTGGGATGGTGCAGAACCTACACTCCCATATGAGTTGATGTGGAAGAGGGGTGGTTTTAGATACCTGGGAGTGTACTTGGGGGACAATACTTGTACTGAAAAGAACTGGGATGGCATGGTTGAAAAAGTTAAAGCACGTTTAAATAAATGGAAATGGATAGTCCCCCAAATGTCCTATAGAGGAAGGGTACTTGTTATTAACAACCTGGCAGCATCATCACTATGGCATAAATTAGCATGCTTGGACCCCCCAACAAATTTTTTAGCAAAACTGCAGGCTGAGTTGGTGGATTTTTTTTGGGACCGCTTGCATTGGATCCCACAAGGAGTTCTATACCTGACAAAGGATGAAGGAGGACAAGGACTTATTCATCTGGCCAGTAGGGTTGCTGCTTTCCGTCTCCAGTTTATTCAGAGACTCCTCATGGGACCCAAAGAACTGGTTTGGAGGGCAGTGGCTTGCAGGATTTTGCACACAGCGGGAGGTCTAGGGTTGGACAGAACTTTGTTTTTAATGAACACTAAGGCACTGGACCTTTCTGGGTTGCCTGTTTTTTATCGTGGACTTTTTAGAGTTTGGAATTTTTTTAAAATACAAACAAAAAATGACTCGTCTTTGCACTGGCTTTTGGAAGAACCTCTGGTTTATGGAACACGGCTGGATTTAACTGGAGGAAACACCCCTGCACTGACTAAAACCCTTGTTTCAGCAGGAGTCACAACTCTACGTCGGCTGGTGGACATTGCAGGACCTGATTTCACGCAAGCAGAGAATGTGGCCACACGTTTGGGAGTAAAGTCCATCCGTGTTGTGAGTAAGGTCCTCGAGAGATGGAAGTCTGTCCTTTCACCTGAGGAGCGGGAGCAGATGCAGGAGTACAGTGCGGGGGTGGTTTGCCCTACAGAAGACGACCCCTTCCCAGACATCACAATCATGCCAGATTTACAGGACTGTGAAGGCCCTCTGTTGGAGTCTAAGGAGGAATCCAGCATAGATTTAAAGACTGCATCTGGTAAAATGCTGTACAGAGCCTGTGTAAAGGTTCTAAACAAGAAAAAACTGAATGGAAGGACTGACACACCATGGCGTGATGTTTTTAAGTTAAGTGATGATGTTAAGCCAGAGTGGAGAGCACTATATAAACCCCCATTAACTAAGAAAGTTGCTGACATGCAGTGGAGAATTTTACATGGTATTATCTCAGTTAACGCTTTTATCTCTGTTTTAAACCCGGAGATTTTACCACACTGTCCATTTTGTAATCAGAGGGAAACAGTGTTTCATGCTTTTATGCACTGTTTTAGGCTGCGTCCCTTGTTTGAGGTTTTAAAGAATGTTTTTAGGTATTTTAATGTGACTTTTACAATCCAGACTTTTATCCTTGGTTTTAAATATGTTAAAAGAAAAAAGTCTGAATGTCAGTTGATAAATTTTATCCTTGGGCAGGCAAAAATGGCAATATATATCAGTCGTAAGAACAAGGTGGAGACTGGTAATGACTGTGAAGCCACGAGGATTTTATCAAGACTTGTTAGATCAAGGATTTTAATTGATTTTAAGTTCTATAAAAGTATGAAAAACCTGGAGACTTTTAAAGAAGTGTGGTGCTGTGAAGAAGCAGTGTGCTCAATTAATGATGATGAGCTCTGCTTCACACTTGATTTCAGTTAAGCCAAAATTGTTTGATTGTACAAATGCTTTTTATTTTTACACAGTGAATTATTTTGAGGTGTTTTAATATGATAGAGTGGTTCAGATAATTTTTGTACTGAAAAGACTGGTTTAAATAAAGAAGTGTAAAAAGTCAAAAAAAAAAAGTCTCTCTCTCTCTCTCTCTCTCTCTCTCTCTCTCTCTCTCTCTCTCTCTCTCTCTCTCTCTCTCTCTCTCTCTCTCTCTCTCTCTCTCTCTCTCTCTCTCTCTCTCTCTCTCTCTCTCTCTCTCTCTCTCTCTCTCTCTCTCTCTCTCTCTCTCTCTCTCTCTCTCTCTCTCTCTCTCTCTCTCTCTCTTTTACACCCACACCCACACACACACTTCAAAATCAATCCTTCAGATTTGTCATTTTTTTTCCGCTTCTGCATTCCCTCCTCCCCCAGCTCAAAGCCTCATTTTCAAGACGCAATATTTCATTCTCCATCTTTGCAAAAACGGAATATTTCAGCTACATGATTTCTGATAGCAGAGGAATAAGAACCACTTGCACACAGACAAACTACAACTTTTAAATCACAGCCTGTGAAAACTGAAAAGAAGTAAACATAAATTAAATGGGTGAAAACAGATCAGTGAAGGAGGAAAGTTAAAAAGAATGATGGCATTAAGACAATGATGAAAGGCAATATAAAAATAAGTGCATGCTTGCATGACTTTTAAAGGTGTTTATATATATATTCTTATTTTTCATTATCAAGTGTGCAATGTGTCATCGTGCCCCACACTTCACAATACACTGTAAACTCTGTGCAGTTATTTTTCAGTAATAGACTCCGGTCAAAACATAGTAAATCTGTACAATATAACAAAGTATACATCTTCAATATAACAAAGTGCTTTACATGTGCTGACTGTAATTTTATGGTAATTAGATGCAAGATGCAGTCCATTATAAATTACTAAAACTATTTAATGCAAAAGTTTTCCTAAAGCCTTTACAGTATTATATTATTTATTACAGTTATTATAATGTTTCATTCTTTCAGCATCCCTCTTCCATATACATACATTTTTACAGCTGAGGTAAAAAGAACTTTGCATACACTTCTGTAGCTGTTATTTTTCTGTGAATCCCAAATAAAACTATTAAACATTTAAATCTAGCTGTTTTGCTTCAAAAACTTAATTACCTTGCAAGTTTCATTTTCTATTTATTAGAATTTTAACATCATGTTTTACACTTTAGTTACATTCATGATAGAAACGGTAGTTACTCATTACACAAGGTTCATCAGTTCACAAGTTAATGTCAAACACAGTCATGGACAATTTAGTATCTCTAATTCATCTCACTTGCATGTCTTTGGACTGTGGGAGGAAACCAGAGCTCCCAGGGGAAACCCATGCAGACACTGGAAAAACATGCAAACTCCACACAGAAAGGACCCGAACTGGCCCAACAGTTGTTAAGTATAGTGGAAGAGCCATAATGGTATGAACATAATGGTATGAACTGCCATTTGGTGATCATCATCATCAGGTAAAATTATTTATTTGCATATCCATACACTGTGTACTGTAAGCTGTCAAATCACCCTATGGTGCAAACACTCTTTCATTACCCTTCTAATAACTGCAATTATTTAAGAGTGGATTAATCAGCAACTGGAAACCATATATACAGGGTGAGTCAGAATTATGTTAACACTAATGGATCTATTCCCTGCGATATAAGTGTCCGGGCTTTAAATGGTACTGTTGCTTGCTGGTTTTTGTGTGTTAAACATAATGGTGAACAGGTTGAGACTCTCCTGTAAATCATCTTACACAGACAAAGTATGTTTTTTTGAATATAATTCATATTATATATATATTCATATATTTATAGTATATATAGTAAATATAGTATATATATATATATATATATATATATATATATATATATATATATATATATATATACTGTATATATATACACTGTATATATATATATATATATATATATATTTTATAAATATATGGTGTGTATGTGATATTGTATATGGTGTGTGTGTTTGTGTGATATTGTACTGTAACATACTGTGTAACATATACAGGGCTTTAGGAACCCAATTTTACAGCATCATTGTGGAACAGATTACACATATTGCCCATAAAACTCATTCAATATTTTCTTTTTTACTTAAATACATACTATTTTACTTCAAAAACCTTTAATATCTTTCTTTTACCAATTTCACCCAGGGGGATCAATAAAGGAATCTTATCTTATCTTTTTTTCCCTAAAATGTAAATATTCATTTAATAGTCATTTATTGTCAATTAATTAGTTGATTGACTGACTACCTGACTGTCCAACGTAACTAAGTGACTGACTAACTGACAAAAAACCTGGTTAAAACACAGACTATTTTTGGTATTTTTACTTTTCATAAAACATTAAATACACTGTTGCTTTGTTCATAAAGATCCTTTTTGTAAAGAGCTTACTTTAGTTGTGTATTTTAAACTGATAGCTAAAGACTAAGGTGCTATATTTCTAATATGTGGAGGAGCATTTCTCTGTTAAGGATTGTATAAAAAATACTTTAGCTTTTGACAAGTCCATTTTGGAGTTGGGCTGTGAAAAAGTATTTGTCGCTGCACAATTTCTACTATTTTTGCACGTCACACTGTTTCGGATAGCATTATTTAGATTTTAACCAGTTACATAAATAATTAAGTGTACAGGAGAGCAAGTGTACACACAACACCATTTGGGGGGGCGACATCCTCTTTTTGTACTTTGTTTGAAAAGGTTAAAGAAAATTTAACAAATTATAGATTCTTGTTTTTATTGCATTTGAAAACTGCATAAATTGCATTTTCTTACAGTTTCCCCAAACTTCTGAGTAAGCAGTTCTTCTTTCTCCTGATCTTGATCTTTGCAGAGGTGGTCTTGCCTACAACAGTGTTTCACAGTACAGGGCAGGTAAAAAATACTGCCTATGGTACGTGACCATATGTCCAAAATAAAATAGATATTAGGAAGAAAAATGCTGGAGTATTTTTCTATAGGGTAGAAATATTGTAAATGCATGAAAATGCATTATGTGATTGTGAGTGTGTGTGTGTGACAGTGACAAAGTGAGAACTAGAAAGAAAGAAAGACAGACAGTCCACTGGTACTCATTAAACACATTAATAGCTGGAAGGCTTGGCTAAGAACAGACAGACCTGACAGAGAGTGTGGTTATTAGTGTGTGAGGAAAGAGTTTTACGGTCACTCAGCTCTTGTCCTGATTTCAGTTTAGTGATGTCTTCCCTCAGGCTGCCTGACTCAAAAACCTTATCTGCATCCTAATAATTTTCCCTCGGTTGATTTCTTTGTGCTCAGTACTCTCTTGTCTTCATTTGTTTTTTTTATTTCCCAACATTTTCTTACTACATTTTCCTGTCAGGTCTCTTGTACAGAACTATGTTTCTGTCACCTTTGCTATAATCTTCACCCATCCTCTTCAATCCCCTACCTTTTCTTTAAGATGGTATTATGAGATCTCATCACAGATCGGAATCAAATTAAACTCAGCAAATAGCAGCAACGCCTACAGGCCTCACCCTGAGCAAAACTGTGTGACATTCTAAATGCTAATGAGTGTGTGTGTGTGTGTGTGTGTGTGTGTATACATGTATTTAGTGCTTTATAGGAATTTTTATGATGTTAAAAGTTTATCTTTTACATCAACAATGTAGCGGTTATCCATCATATTGTGAAGCAAAATCAAATCATTCTAGTAATTAAATAGCAGAAAATATTTGAAGTCCAGCAACACTGCTGCACTTACCCACTCATACAACACACCACTATTTCATTACCATTATTGCCATCATCTGGCCAGTAGGTGTCTTACTGGAGTCTCTTTCCACTGATAAATGGAGATCAGAGGGTGACAAAGTATATAGTAAGCAAGAGATGGACTACGGTCAGTAATTGTATAACCACAATGTGCACATGTATGGTAGGTGTAGCTCATAAAATTACTAACAGGATAACATACAAAGTAGGTTTAGTGAATAAAGTGTTCAGTATATACACTGATCAGCCATAACATTAAAACCACCTCATTGTTTCTACACTCACTGTCCATTTTATCAGCTCCACTTACCATATAGGAGCACTTTGTAGTTCTACAATTACTGACTGTAGTCCATCTGTTTCTCTACATACCTTTTTAGCCTGCTTTCACCCTGTTCTTTAATGGTCAGGACCCTTACAGGACCACCACATAGCAGGTAGTATTTGGGATTTGGGTGGTGGATCATTCTTAGCACTGCAGTGACAATGACATGGTGGTGGTGTGTGGTGGTCCACCTTGTAGATATAATGTCAGAGACAATTGCTAATCTATTGCCGCTGTTTGAGTTGGTCATCTTCTAGACCTTCATCAGTGGTCACTGGATGCTGCCCATGGGGCGCTGTTGGCTGGATATTTTTGGTTGGTGGACTATTCTCAGTCCAGCAGTGACAGTGAGGTGTTTAAAAACTCCATCAGTGCTGCTGTGTCTTATCCACTCATACCAGTGCTGAGAATGACCCACCACCCAAATAATAACTACTCTGTAGTGGTACTGGGAGAGTCCAGACCATTGAGGAACAGCCTAAAAGGGGGCTAACAAAGCATGCAGAGAAATAGATAAACTACAGTCAGTAATTGTAGAACTACAAAGTGCTTCTATATAAGTGAAGCTGAAGGAGGTGGTTTTAATGTTATGGCTGATCGGTGATCTCTCCAGTGTGAGTAGACGCAAATACACAACAAGAACATTGTCTGCACAAGAGCTCTGTGCCATTTAATTTGTTTATTTTCTTTTATTTGTTTTGTTTACTTGCAAACTGACCCAAAGAGCAAGCATAACAAGGATCAAGTGGACAGTTGGACCCTTGTGTGCATCAGAATTAAATCTCTATGTTACTTTTATTTACTCTGGGAAGAAAGGATTGACAGAATCCTGCCTGGATGGAAACATTAATCCAAATTGGATTAGCTTCAGGATATGTATAAGCAAATCTCTTTTTATAATTCCTCAAACCACATTAAAGAAAATCTTATAGAAAGACTAAGCATCTTTATATTTAACTTTATACTTAGCATTACTGATATTGTATTCTAAAGTAAAGTGTGTAGTCATACATTTTAGCCTTCGTTACATGTTTTTGATATTGGATTGTATAGTTTAGCTAGGGTAGAAGGGGTTGTTTTAATCTTCCTTCAAGTCTGAACTAACTAATTACTAGAACATACAATTTTCATGTTGTATTATAAGACTAAAATATTAATGTGTTACTGTTAAACTAAGTTAATGATTAAGCTTAGTCCCTCTTATTCAGGTGAATAAGTGAGACATGTAACACCCATATTAAATTATGCTATTATATTATATTATATTATATTATATTATATTATATTATATTATATTATATTATATTATATTATATTATATTATATTATATTATATTATATTATATTATATTATATTATATTATATTATATTATATTATGCTTTTTCTTGCCACTGTCACCCTTGGCTTGCTCAACAGGGGTTTTAGTCTGTTGGTCCTGGATTCTGTAAAGTTGCTTTAAGACAATTTCTATTGTAAAAAAAACACTATACGAATAAACTTGACTTGACTTGTTGTTTTAGACACATTATTGCAGAAGACAAACTGAATAAAACTGTTTTCAGGAGATTTAAAGAAACTCAATATATACTCTCGAGCCAGTGAGGAGAGAGTAACTGTATGAGCTTAAGTTTGCACAGAGAAGCAGCCATCCATCTAAAATGGACCACAGATAACTTATCAGATGCTGTGCTGTGAGAGGGATGTTAGCCAATGTAAATTAATACAGGTTTTCTACCCCATGAGGTCATATGCTATGCTAATACAAGATGGCACTACACTTCTTTAAAAAAAAATTTAACTAGCTTATGTAATGTTAATTAGCTTATCATGTTTAATGTAGTTTTACTGACTGTTAAAGCTGTAAGGATTTTTAAAGTGGGATTTCAACTTGTATTTTTATGCTAACTACATCCAGTGTTTTATGTTACCTTTAATGTTAGTAACGGATATTAACAGTGATATAATTACAGTTGGTTGCTTTACTAACAATCAAGCTTGAATATGAATGGGTATTTGCAAGAGGGTGGCACGATGGCTCGGTTGGTAGCGCTGTCTCCTCACAGCAAGAAGATCCTAGGTTCGATTCCCAGGTGGAGCAGTCCGGGTCCTTTCTGTGTAGAGTTTGCATGTTCTCCCCGTGTCTGTGTGGGTTTTCTCCGGGCACTCGGGTTTTCTCCGGGCACTCCGGTTTTCTCCCACAGTCCAAAGACATGCAAGTGAGGTGAATTGGAGATACAGAATTGTCCATAACTGTGTTTGATATTAAAGACTTGAACTAATGAATCTTGTGTAACCAGAAACTACCTGTTATATCGTTCTTCAGTTACTGTCCTCAACGAGCAGCGGGTGCTGCCGTTGTTCTGTTGATTTATCCTAGTACCCATTGATTTGTCCTACTGAGCATGCGCATATTCTTTCTGTGCTACCTTTGCCTAATTTATTTCTGCTAGCGGTTAGTAATGTATGGTTTTAGTTTTAATTCCTTTAAAAGTTTAAAGTTTAAGTGTATGTAATGCCGTTATTATGTGAGTTATTTTTTATTTTATTCCAGAACTATGCAAGGTGCTCAAATTAGCTATACTTGATTGCATACAGTTGAATAACAGTTGTTTATCTAATGATATGTGTTAATGTTTTATTTAACCACGTTTATACATAGAGCGTTTTTCATACATCTAGAAAAGCCAATCATTTTTAAATAACCATCTGTGACCTTAACATTACGACAACACAAAATGCTTTCTTAGCAGTTCAACTGGTTCAGTCAAAGTTGTGTCTAATAAAGTTAATTACTGAGTGAATATGTTGAGCATTTATTACATTATCTTGTACTTAGCTGTTTGTATACGTAAAATAATTTTGTTGCTTTTCCCTTGTCAGTTCTGTTCTAAATATTTGTTCCTTATTCCATGTTTTTTGTAGTTCTATCTATGATCTATAGTTTTCTCACTGGGATCTTATCCAACAGGGAATGATAAATGACGGAGGCAAAACCTTAGAAGATATTCCTCATAGAGAGTTTAGCATATTATTTACTACAAAATTTTTTGTATACTGGCTAATATAAAATGTAATTTAATTTAATTTAAATCCTAATAAATACATTTAAGATATATGTCTAAGATACAGATCAATGGATCTATCAAGATGTTTCCTATAGTTTATAATAATATATAAATCTATCAAGATGTGCTACCACTACTTATAAGAGATAGACCTATCGACATGTGCTAACCCCTATGCAAATTAGGCGATGACATCATTTAGCGACTTCTAGGGACTTTTAGGACAGCCAATAGCTACTTTCCTTACTAAAGAGTTGGCAACACTGGCTCTTACAGTGAAGAAGGTAAACTAAATTAAACAAGCAATTTCATATTGTTTCTCAGAACCTGAGTGCAATTGCTTTTTTCTTACCCTCCACAACAAGACACACTAATGTTATGGTTTGCTTTAAGTGTAGATATAGCATTATAAAGGTCCATCAATACACATCAACAGAAATACCCCTAAAGTACAGCAATACAAGATCACCCCCTCCCCCTACATACACCATGTTTTCCTTCATTACAGAGGTTACACACAAGGTGAGTGCAAACACATTTAATCCCACAGTTAAACTGTTTATTTTTATACAATTATAAACTTTTCAGACACTTCATTTATCTTTAACAAGAAAATCTTTAAATGCACACACCCAAACACCCACCACCTACACACACACACTTGGATTGCATTGCCAGACTGCCTTTGCTCTAAAACAAGCCAATTTATTTACTCAGTGATTAAACCTTCTGTATATTTCAACAGTTACTGGTGCTGCTAAATTTTGGCAGTGCAGCAAGATGATGATGGATTTCTCTGGTTTATTCCTTTAAAGGTATCTTTTTACTTAGGAGACTTAGAAGACATTGCTATCATCCTTGGCTGGCTCTCTGTGATGGAGTGTCTGACGTATATAAAACCAATTTTATTTCCATCCACCCTTCCTAGTGAGGATCACTGTGAAGCAGGCTGGAGCAGAAAATCATCCCAGACTTTTCTATCCCCAGACACATTTTCCAGCACCAGCGTCAGAAACTTTAAATGTTCCGTAGCCTCAGTTTGCCTCATAGGTCTTCAACTGTTGAAATGAGCCTAAAAAAACTAGGGCCAAGCTTGGGAGATGTCCAAAACAATTTAAACTGGCTCAATGTGATCCTTTTGATAAAGGGACAGTGGTAGCCTAGTGGGTAATTGTTGTGAGTTCAAATCCCAGCTCTGCCATGCAGCCACTGTTGGGCCCTTGAGCAAGACCCTTAACCCTCTCAACCCTAGGGATGCTGTTTAATGGCTGACCCTGCGTTTGACCACAGATAACAAATGAGCTGGGATACATGAAAAAAACCCAACATATATTTGTACAGTACATTTGTATATGTGTATGTGACAAATAAAGGCATTCTATGCTATTCATAGAAGCAGCTGCTCTTGTTTTTGCTACTTAAACCTGTTTAAAAATGCTGATTTTCATCACAGCTGCTTCATACTTGGCTGACAAACTTAATTTTATTTAGTCAGAATAAACAAGTTTTTAACTTGATACCTGCAACACAGTACAAAAATGTTGTGGCATGGCAAAATAAGAGTGAAAAGATTAGATATTTAAAATATTTTAGTTAAACATGTTTTTCATAGTTTTAAAACATTTCACAATAAGCAGGTGAATTGGTTACATGTGAGGGAATCATGATTGGGTGTAAAAGGAGGATCCATCAGGCTCAATCATTGCAAGCAAAATTAGGTTGTGGCTCAACACTTACTTTGCCATGCCAAACTCTGTGTGAGAGTTGTCAATCAATTCAAAAAGAACATGTCTCAATTCAATATTGAGACAGATGGTCTTTCACCATCTACCATACATAATATTGTGAAAAGATAAAGGGAATCCATAGAAATCTCAATCCATTAATGCAAGGCCAGAACCCACTGTTAAATGTACATTATATTGAAGCTCTTAGATGTTAATGCATGAAAGAAATTGTTATAGTGATAAATATAGCCACATGGGATTAATAGTACCTTAAAGCATTGTTTACACTGTAAGCCACCACATCAAGACAAGCAGCCTGAAATGCTAATAAACAAAGAAAAAGCCATACGTCAATCTATGCAGAAATGCCACCAAGTTCTCTGGCCCTAAGCTCATCTCTGATGAACCATAGACAGTGGAAATGTGTGATTTACTAAGTCCATGTGTCAACATATTTTCTGAAAATCAGACATCAGAAAAATGACCGAGCCACAATCTGTCATGCTATGTGTCCAGTGCCCACGTTATGGTGACTTGATATAAAGGCATATATTGGAACTTTAGAGAGACACATGCTGCCATCGAGGTACTGTCTGCTCCAGGGTTGTCCATTGTTATTTTAGACAATGCAAGGCCTATTTTTGCATTCACTACAACAATGTGGATTTATAAACAGAGAATTCAAGTGCTTAAATGGCCTGCCTGCAGTCCAGATCTGTTTTGTATTAAAATGTATAGCACATCATGAAGAGAATTGTCATAGAATGTTGACCACAGTTAAGAAGCTAAAGTCTTATATCAAGCAAGCATAGGGAAAGATTGCACTTGCAAAAACAGATAGATAGATAGATAGATAGATAGATAGATAGATAGATAGATAGATAGATAGATAGATAGATAGATAGATAGATAGATAGATAGATAGATAGATAGATAGATAGGTGAACATTTAATAGTACCTTTAAAAACATTGTCAGTTTACACTGTAAGCCACCACATCAAGATAAGCAGCCTGAAATGCTAATGTACAAAGAAAAAGCCGTTCGTCAATCTATGCAGAAATGCCAAGTTCTCTGGGCCTAAGCTCATCTCTGATGAACCATAGACAGTGGAAACGTGTGCTTTGATGAGTCCATGTTTCAACATATTTTCAGGAAATTAGACATCAGAAAAATGAAAAGGACCAACCAGACCGAGCCACAATCTGTCATGCTATTTGTCCAGTGCCCATGTTATTGTGACTTAATATAGAGGCATATATTGGAATTTTAGAGAGACACATGCTGCCATCAAGGTAAAGTCTGCTTCAAGGTTGTCCATTGTTATTTCAGCAAGACAGTGCAAGCCATAATTCTGCATTCACTACAACAATGTAGATTTATAAACAGAGAGTGCATGTGCTTGAATGGCCTGCCTGCAGTCCAGATCTGTTTCATATTAAAATGTATAGCACATCATGAAAAGGATAATCAGAGAAAGGCGACAGAGTGTGCTTGTGCTTAAATGGCCTGCCTGAAGTCCAGATCTGTTTCATATTAAAATGTTTAGCGCATCATGGAGAGTATAATCAGAGACCCATGACAGAGAGTGCATGTGCTTGAATGGCCTACCTGCAGTCCAGATCTGTTTCATATTAAAATGTTTAGCGCATCATGGAGAGTATAATCAGAGACCCATGACAGAGAGTGCATGTGCTTGAATGGCCTACCTGCAGTCCAGATCTGTTTCATATTAAAATGTTTAGCGCATCATGGAGAGTATAATCAGAGACCCATGACAGAGAGTGCATGTGCTTGAATGGCCTACCTGCAGTCCAGATCTGTTTTATATTAAAATATATAGCACATCAGGAAGAGAATAATCAGAGAACGGCGACAGAGAGTGCATGTGCTTGAATGGCCTACCTGCAGTCCAGATCGGTTTTATATTAAAATATATAGCACATCAGGAAGAGAATAATCAGAGAACGGCGACAGAGTGTGCTTGTGCTTGAATGACCTGCCTGCAGTCCAGATCTGTTTCATATTAAAATGTATAGCACATCATGAAAAGGATAATCAGAGAAACACGGTAGAGTGCATGTGCTTGAATGACCTGCCTGCAGTCCAGATTTGTTTCATATTAAAATGTATAGCACATCATGAAAAGGATAATCAGAGAACCGCGACCACAGTTGAGAAGCTGACGTCTCATATCAAGCAAGCTTGGGCAAAAATGTCACTTGCAAAAATAATACAATTATTATTTCTTTGTTTCCAAATCATTAAAAAGTCTAATTAATAAGAAAGGTGATGTAAAACAATGGTAAATATGTCTCTCCCAGTTTGTGAGTGTGTTCTTTTGAGGCATGACATTTCAAATTTGTTTATATTTACAAAATATGATTAAGCAGCTCAGTAAACTCGTTAGAATTTTTATTAGTTAAACATTTAGGAGAATAACAAATCACAGATTCTTAGTTTATTACATTTTCTGAAAATGGGATTTGTGAATCTGGTTAATCTGTATTTCTCTTTGTTTTATTTTTATCTACCGCATCTGCAGCATTAGTAGAATTACCTCAGACCAGGACTGAAAAAAATAAACAGATAAAAAAACAACAATCAAAAAGCCTCAACTTTAAATTCAAATGAGGCATGTCAACTACAATAAGCCTTGCTTTTGTGGCATGCCAAGTCTCACATGGAAATCAAAATTCAATTCATACTCGACATAGCTCAGCTGTGTTGCATTGATGCCACTCACAATGTGCACACAGAAGAATGATAATCTTTTTCTACAATGGCATTACTAATACAGAAGAATTGTACTACCCAGAATTACAAACAATTTACCTGCAAACCTGACAAAGGCAGAGAGGCAAGCATTATGCATGTGTTTATTTCACTTTCTCATAGTAATGTGCCAGTTCCAGATGGAGCCCTGCACCTGCAGGGTTATAAGAAATGAACCCGGTTGCAGATACTTAACAAAACTGGAACAATACTGTGGTTAAAATGCCATAAGAAAGAATGAAATAATAATTAAAATAATAAGTGGGCAAAACAAAATAACTACAATAAAAAAATATATATAAAACAAAACCCGAAGCGAAGAGGAGACAGGTTGGCGAGTATGTTAGTCTGAATAGGGAACACCACACCATGCTCTCGGCCATAAAAAGAGATGTTAACCACACAGCGACATAAACCTTATCTGCCCCCAGCAAACTGGAGAAAGCGTAGGTGGCCATGCACTCGTCTCACTGAGGCATAATCAATACAGGATGAGACCAGAGTTACAACCAACACCAGCTATTTGGTCCACCAGCCAGTGGCAACTTAAGCTCTTAAGAAAGAACAAGGGCTGAGAACTCGATAAAGCCAGCAGGGACTAAAAAGAGAAAAGAGGGACTGCCACTGTCGCACTTGACAGAACAGACCTTGCAAAGCAGTTGCCTGACATTCATGCCACCAGAACTCCAATGGAGGTATCATGCTTCCAGGGCAGTTCCCGCATGGTGACCAGCTTCTAAAAAAAAAAAGGCACCACTTGAATTCCCAAAAAGTGATAAAAGAATGCCAGGGGAAAAAAGATGGCAAAGAGGCTCAACGTCTCGGTCTCATGAATGCATGCAGGTACTGAGGCACTAAAATAAGCCAGCAGAGAGCCGGCCAACACATTCGAAATTTAAACGACCTCACGGCTGCAGCTTATTAATGATTAATGGAGAGCAAAGACTGCCAATTAAATAAAATAACACTGTCAGTCATCTGAATCTTCATGTTCAGTGCTGGGAATAATGACATGACAGGCGGGCATGATGCTGTAATCTGCACCTGCTTCTGATCTACAACCCCAAATCAGAAAAAGTTGGGACAGTATGGAAAATGCAAATAAAATAAAAATGCAGTGTTCCTTACATTTACTTTGACTTTTATTTGATTGCAGAACGTTTGAACTTAAGATATTTCATGTTTTGTCTGCTCATTGCTATATTTCAGGCCTGCAACACATTCCAAAAAAAGTTGGGACAGGGGCAATTTAGGCTAGTAATGAGGTGAAAAAAACTAAAGAATGATGTGATTCCAAACAGGTGATGTTAATCATGGTTTGGAACAAAAGCAGCATCTAGGAAAGGCTGAGTCTTTGATGTGCAAAGATGGACAGAGGATCTCCAGTTTGTTAACAAGTGTGTGAAAAAATTATTAAAATTTTTAAAAACAATATACCTCAAAGAAAGATTGGAAGGGATTTGCATATTTCTCCCTGTACGGTGCATAATATCATTAAACGATTTAAGGAATCTGGAGAAATTTTAGTGCGTAAAGGCCAAGGTTGCAAGCTTAAGCTGAACGCCTGTGATTTTGGATTCCTCAGACGGCATCAAGAACCGCCACTCAAGAATAGCTGATAAAACCACATGACCACAAATGCCACTTTACTGTGCAAAAAAAAAGCCTTATGTTAACCTTGTCCAGAAGTGGCGTCGACTTCTCTGGGCTCGAATGCATCTAAGATGGACCATCACACAGTGGAAATGTGTATTGTGGTCAGATGAATCAGCATTCCAGGTCTTTTTTGGAAAAAAATGGACGCCGTGTGCTCTGGACCAAAAAAGAAAAGGACCATCCAGACTGTTATCAGCAACAAGTCCAAAAGCCAGGGTCTGTCATGGTATGGGGCTGTGTCAGTGCCCTTGGCAAATGTCATTTACACTTCTGTGATGGCAGCATTAATGCAGAAAAGTACATTGAGATCTTAGAGCAACATATGCTGCCTTCAAGACGTCGTCTTTTCCAGGGACGTCCATGCATTTTTCAACAAGACAATGCAAAACCACATGCTGCACACATTACAAAGGCATGGCAGCGGAAGAAGAGGGTACGGGTACTGGACTGGCCTGTCTGCAGTCCTGACCTGTCCCCAATAGAGAATGTGTGGAGAATTTTGAAACAAAAAATGCGAGTCTTAAGACGTGGTTGCACGAAGAATGAGACAAAATAAAAGCTGAAACATAAAATCGTTTGGTATCCTTGGTGCCAAAATGTCTTTTAAGTGTGGTGAAAAGAAACGACAACATTACAAAGTGGAAAATGCTTTACTGTCCCAACTTTTTTGGAATGTGTTGCAGGCCTTAAATGCAGGAATGGATGTTTATTAATAAATGGAATGAAGTTAAGCAGACAAAACATAAAATATCTCAGGTTCATCCTGTCGGCAATTAAATAAAAGTCAAAGTAAATGTAAGAAACTTTAAGTTTTTTATTATTTGCATTTTCCATGCTGTCCCAGCGTTTTCTGATTTGGGGTTGTATATGGCCTGGTAAGCTTATGTTGGAGTAAAAGTAAGATTGTGTTTGTGTAGAAACATAAATTATTACTTTTTAAAAAACTGTGGCACTGACAGTAATGTCTGTGTGATGTTACACTTAGTAGCCCACAGGTACTACAGGCACTTGTGTCATCTAGAGCGTTTTTATATAATGCTTTATTGCTTTCAGAAATAAATCTATTTTTGTAAATGTATAATGTAATTGAATCCAAATACTGTTTATATTATAATTTAATCTGTAAAATGTTGAGTTGCTGAGGTTTATGCATTACTTATGCCTGTGAGTAGGAGGGTAGTCGAAGCAATGTGTAAAACAAGTGGGCTGAAGTTTTATAATCATCCAGTTTAAACTGATATGGCTGTTTAAATAAAAACAATACCATAATAATAATAACAATGCATGTAAACAATTTAATTGGTCTTAACTATGGGACACTGATTGTAATATTTATTTAGACAATTTTTACTTTGGTTTTGTACAACCAAGACTGGACAGGTAATTACAAGTTACACATGATTCATCAATTCAATGTCAAACACCATCACAGGCAATTTTGTATCTCCAATTCGCCTAACATACATGTCTTTGGACACGGGGACAACATGCAAACACCACATAGAAAGGACCAGGACCACTCCACCTGAAAATCGAACTCAGAACCTTCTTGCTGCAAAGCGTCAGTGCTACTCACTGAGCCACCATGTCACCCATAAGATTGTAATAACATTTATCTGCATTGCTGTCGTTTCATCCTTCTCATTAGAAAAACATTTGCTGTTGGAGTCTAATAATTATTGGCAATTCCTAGATTGCCAATTCATAGACATACAAAATGTAATATATGGAATATGTCTGTGGAGGACTCTACAGACATATTAGGCAGGATATATTACAATGAAACTATTATGGTGTGGGAGCAGGATTAAATCTTGAGGACTTTCAATTTAAACTGCTTTAAAATGTTATATTACTCTATATGCACTATATTTGAATGCTTTTGTTTCAGCCACAACAATTGCTAACAGGTGTGATAAATCACTTATATAAAGGCAATTATTTGCTTCCAACAACAACAACAACAAAGCAAGGTCTATAAAGACATGAAGAAAAGCTCGGTTTAACGAAACTCCAGTGGCCTGCACAGAGCCCTGACCTCAACCCCTCTGAACAGCTATGGAATAAACTGGAACATCAACTGACCAACATACAAATGCTCTTTTAATTAAATGTGCACAAATTCCCACAGACATACATAGAAGCCTTTTTCAGAATGGCTGTTGTCATAGCTGAAAGGATCACATAGAGATCACTCTATTTTAAAACCATTTGTTTTTTTAAATGGGATGTCCAACAAGCTCAGTGTATATCACAATTTGGTTTTGCTGCATACAAAACTGTGCTGCCATATTAAAAAATGTAGGCAAGAATTAAACACTGAGGGGGTAGCCTAGTGATTAAGGTACTGGACTAGTGGTTAAGCCGTAGCCTAGTGGTACTGAACTAGTAACCAGAAGGTCGCTGGTTCAAGCCCCACCACTGCCAGGTTGCTGCTGTTGGGCACTTGAGCAAGGCCCTTAACCCTCAGTTGCTCAGACTGTATACTACTACTGCACTGTAAGTCGCTTTGGATAAAGGCGTCTGCTAAATGCCGAAAATGTAAATGCAAATTGGCGGAGTATTTGTGTTAGAATTCTAAAAACAAGTAATAGTAAAAGTAATAATGTGTAATTAAACACAAATCACTTTAGAATATCATCAATAATCTTACATTTCAGACTAGGAATGCCTGATTTTAGCCATGGAGAAATGTCAGTGGTGTATGAGTCAAGTTTTAATTCAAAACCACGCCATAATGTAAGCCTTAATACTAAAAAAGCCTAATTGTCATGAACGGACTAAAAGACCATAAACAAAAATTATGTATTTTAATTTACACTAAATTGATCTTATTGTTTAATTATTAATCAGTGCCTTTGCCTTTAACCATATTGTACTGTATACACTGATTAGCCATAACATTAAAACCACCTCCTTGTTTCTACACTCACTGTCCATTTTATCAGCCCCACTTGCCATATAGAAGCACTTTGTAGTTCTACAACTACTGACTGTAGTCCATCTGTTTCTCTGCATGCTTTTTTAGCCTGCTTTCACCCTGTTCTTTAATGGACAGGACAACCACAGGACCACTACAGAGCAGGTATTATTTAGGTGGTGGATCATTCTCAACACTGCAGTGACAATGACATGGTGGTGGTGTGTTAGTGTGTGTTGTGCTGGTATGAGTGGATCAGACACAGCAGTGCTGCTGGAGTTTTTAAATGCCGTGTCCACTCACTGTCCACTCTATTAGACACTCCTACCTAGTTGGTTCACCTTGTAGATGTAAAGTCAGAGACGATCGCTCATCTATTGCTGCTGTTTGAGTTGGTCATCTTCTAGACCGTCATCAGTGGTCTCAGGTCGCTGCCCACAAGGCGCTGTAGGCTGGATGTTTTTGGTTGGTGAACTATTCTCATTCCAGCAGTGACAGTGAGTTGTTTAAAAACTCCAGCAGCGCTGCTGTGTCTTGTCCACTCATACCACCATGTCAGTGTCACTGCAGTGTTGAGAATGATCCACCACTCAAATAATACCTGCTCTGTAGTGGTGCTGGGAGAGTCCTGACCATTGAAGAACTGCATGAAAGGAGGCTAACAAAGCATGCAGAGAAATATATGGACTACAGTCAGTAATTGTAGAACTACAAAGTGCTTCTATATGGTAAGTGGAGCTGATAAAATGGACAGTGAGTGTAGAAACAAGAAGGTGGTTTTAATGTTATGGCTGATCGGTGTATATTGTATGTAACTATACATTTAAAAATACAGAAAATGGATCATATTGTTTAATCTTTTTTTTTTTTTTACAACAAATAACAATTGAGTTATAAAAGTGATACATGGGCAGCCCAAGATACAAAAGGAGCAAGATGGAAAGTATTTGGATTAGTTTACATTTTCTAACTGACTCATTTGTCAAACAGCAATCTTTTTTACCCCTTGTGCGAAGGTTTATAACCCCTATTGGATTTGATCTGATGCCAGCAGTGTGTTTGTGTGTGTGTGTGTTTTCTTGGTCCTTGTCCAGAGAGCTGGCTCAGGCACTTTACTGCACTCCAGTGTATTGGAGCAAAACATTTAAACCAGGACACATAGTGAGATTAACACGTAACACACATACAGAGTTATCCTGCACCGGTAGAGTAAGAGTGAGTGAGTGAGTGAGAGATAGGGGAGGGAGAGAGGGAGGACCGAGAGGCTCATTTACCCAGTACATAGAGCCAGACATACGCTTGAGAGAGAGGGGGAGATAAAGGTGTGATAAAAAGCCGACTAGATGTAAAACATCCTTATGGGAAAATGGATATACATACACCCTGGATGGAATGAAAACTAATTAATGAGAAGATTGAAGTGGAAGCCTAAAAGAAAAGGGACACAGAGCTTACATGTATAAAGGTCAGTCTTGTTTTTTGTATATACTACATGTAATTTCTTGTTTAGTAAGTTTATTGCATTTTGGTGTTGAAACTATAAATGCCTGCAGACTATGTTTCATTTATAAAATTTAAATAATACAATTATAAGCAGTAGAAAGACAAACAGGCACCCGAGTCAGTGAAACCAGCTTGTAGTTGGTGTAAAAGTGGGTAAAATTAGAAAAGTGTGCAGCAACAGCATGGAGATCTGTATCCGTTAGAACTGTTGTTTGTGGTGACATTATAATGACAGCAGTATACAATTGATGTTATACTATATAGTTGCTTTAATAAATTGTACACATTGTCTTGTTGCTAAAAGTGGGTGTTTTGTGGTGTATGTACATAGGCCTATTTAGCAGGTCATATGTTCATAAATGGTCATAATAATAATAATAATAATAATAATAATAATAATAATAATAATAATAATAATAATAAAATAATAATAATACATTAAAAACATGCAACAAATTAGACAATTGATATGCTAGTATAATAATGTCATTTAACTTTGGAGCATGGCCTTTAACTGTTTAGTAGTTTGGCTACAACTGGTGACTTATCTGTATCCTTACAAATAAAAATAGTTTGACATACCAATGAAACTTTGATATACTAGAAGGGTTGGTTAAAAAACCTAATCTGTCATCTTACTGTAGAAAAATTTAACAAATATATGTCTGCTACATTACACAGTCAATCATTATTCATATTGTAATAGCTTTAGGTACCTTTTGCTTGTTGCTAAGGGCACTGACAAATAAAAATGGCAAGCAGGGGCTTTTTTTTATTATACGGCAGTCTTTATGCCAATGGTTCTGCAAAAGTTACTTGACTGTGGACAATGTCACACACATTTTATCAGTTTTGAATTTGTGGTAGCCTTGTTTTTATTGGTTCTCGAATTACATTTAAACATCCTGACATTCCCTCTTAGTGTAAGAGGACAGTTTAAGTCAGTGACATCCCAAAACTGCCATAAAATACAGTATATGTCTTTTACAAGTGTATGTTTAACTTAAATAGTACAATACAATAAACAGGAATTCTTAACATTGGGGGTTCGAAGGGTCATATACAAGTTTTAATAAAACATATAAAATTTAAGTTAAGATGTCCTGCATTTTTCTGTACCCTACTATGCAAGATTAATCTTGTATCACCTCTCATAACAAATAAATAGGGGTCTATAGCTTTCATTAGATTCTCAAAAGGATCTGTTACTTAAAAAAAGGTTAAGAACCCCTGCAATAGTACACTGCACAAACCCAGTTTTAAAAAGTGTGGCAGAAGGTAAAATACAAATAAAAAAGAAAAAGCAGTGTTAACAGCACAAATAAGAGATTGATTTATCTTTATCGATTTATATAAATATAAGTTAATTTCTAATTTGATGCCAGCAACACAGTGTAAAAAACATTCAGACAGAGACAATGTACTGGAACTGGAAAATTTGTGGAATGATTAAAAACTCCACAGGTAACCAGCTACAAAGGTTAAAAAGGAGGCAACTTATTCTTGGAATTCTTTGTATTTATTATTATTATAATTATTATTTTTTTGCCTTTACAGACCAGACAGTATAAACACAGACCATTTAAAAGATTAGGAGTACTACCCCAATTCTTCATGTCATGGTCAGGAATATTTTAAATGTTAGGCTGACGGTATTTACTCGTAGTACAGGTGTTAAATGCAGCAGATATGGACAAGCATAAAACCTGAATGACTTTAATAGGGGTCAAATTGTTATGGTCAGATGACTGTGTTAAATTATCCTTGAAACAGCAGTGTTCAAAAGAATCTGTGGTCAGTACCAACTGAAAGTTATCTTAAGGAGGGACAAGCCACTAACCACTGTTGGTCAAACAAGACTCATTAATGCTAGAGGACATGGTGTCAGGTATAGACTAACAGAAGAGCTTTTGTGGCTTATATTGCAGATAATGTTAATACTGGTGATGAGATAAATGTGTGCATTGAACCTTTTTGTGTATGTTTCTGAGTCAGAGTGTGTCTGTGGGGATTAAAACAGAAGTGTATTTGTAAGGTCAGACACTGATGCTGGATTTTAGTCTGACTTATAATCATTGTTCAAATGTATTCCACTGGTGTTAAAGGGTTGCAATCAGGGCTCTGTGCAGGCCACCTTTATCCTAAACCTGTAAAACAATGTCTTTATGTACCTTGTTTTGTGCACAGGGGAACAGCCACGCTGTAATAAGAACAGGCATATTATTTATTGTGTATAACTGATTTTATATACAGGGGTCAAAATTACTTTTCATTGATTTGGCATTTTTATAGATTCCACTGTGTAAAACCAAATTAAATTTAATAGAATTTTACACCTGAACATATACGCCAGATTTTCACCAAGGTGACAGTGCATTCCTGTGTTGCCTCATGCATCAAGGTTACAAAGGTAACTTGCGTAGCTTACAGGAGCATTGCATAATCCATAAGAGTATATGCAATACTGACAATATGCAAAGCTTTGCACTTATTATCTCTCTGTTGCATCCCACTGTGCACTGTGGCCATGATGAATTTGAGCAACGTGAACATAACAAAGTCACAGAGAAAGGCAAATCACAGCACACCAATTTTAAAGGCATGGTTAGAGAGTTTAAACACAGGGAAAGGAGGATTCATGGGAGGCTGATTGTAAGGGTCACAAAATCTGCCACAGTTATTGTCATTTTCCTTGTTATTTTCTTATTATGTGTTGTTGCATACGTTGAGTTGCTAGTTTATTAGGTACACCCTCTAATTCTGTTGACAAGCACAAGGTAAAAGGCACCACCATTGAACTACCACATTTCATCAGTGGCACAGTAATTAATTCCATCAATTTTAGAACACTAGGCACACTAACATGGACGTGTGTGCAGTGCTTGCATGAGTATAACAGCATTGCTGGGGCATTTAATTCATGTCCCTAGACATGAATGAATGCGTGACTTGACTTGATTACTGTTTGCATACTGGGACTTTTTGGATAAATGTCCTTTGGTCTGATAAAACAAAAGACCATTACAACCATTGGTGTGTCATGTGACTATGTTTTCTTTGCTTTGCAATGGTTGCCTGCACAGATGGGTAAGCTTTCTTTAGTACTCTCTGTCTTATGTCAGTTTTTTCAGATTAGACCCTGATAATGCAATCCACACTGTGTTTTCTATCTAGCTTATTCTTGGTCTTACTTATCTTCAGAGTTCTTTCACAAGTCCTGTCATAATGCTGCCTGTAATGTTGTCATGTGGGTGCCTCATCACATGCCCAAAGCAACGTAACTTGCAAGATTTAATGTGGTTTTGTTAACTTCAGTGGTAATCATCTTCCTCCATAAGATTGTCAGCAGTTCTCTCACACAGTTGTTCTCAAAAGCCTGAATGTGTCTTTCCTCTTTTTTTCTTTAATGTCCAGGCTTCACATTTAAATGTGGGTACTGGCCAGACCAAAGCTTTCATCAGTCATAGCTTGGTGATGGTGCTAATTGACATATCTTTCCATATTTTTGTCAATTTGACCATCACCGCCATGGCCATTTTTATTCTTGATTTCACTCTATTTACATTTTCGGCATTTAGCAGATGCTTTTTATCCAAAGCGACATACAGTAATTGTAACCCCAGTAATTAAAGGTTAAGGGCTTTGCTCAAGGGCATAACAATGGCAACCTGGCAGTGGTGGGGTTTAAACCGGCAACCTTTTGATTACTAGTCCAGTACGTTAACCACTAGGCTACAGCTAGCCTAACTTCAACAGCACATTCTGCAGTATTTGATACTTTACATCCCAAATATAAGGAGTCTACTTGTTCCAATTTGTGACGTTCCTCCATAATCTCTAGTACTTTTTCAGTGTTCATCATCACTTTTATTTCTGCTGCATTTGTCAGCAGCCTTACGACTCACCAGCTCCTGTAGTTCTTCTGGTGATGTGACCAATAATACAATGTCATCAGCATACATGAGATTTGTAATGGTCTTTCCACCAATCCTGAAGGTGAATCCTTGTAGCACCTTTCTCATTACTTGTTCTCCAAGGATGTTAAACAGATATCCCTAAACCATGCTTGTGACTGGCTGTCTTGACAGCAGCTTGTTGTTGGCTATATACAGTTCACAGTGCTTGGACTAGACCCATCTCAAGCATGGTTATTTATGATTGGTCATGCTGTACCATGTTGAATGCCTTTGTAAAATCAATGAAACATTAATATAGTGCCTTGTTTCTTTCTCTTGCTTTCTCTAAGATGATAAAGTGGTTTGTTATCTGATCCTGCATGCCTTTTCTTGGCCTAAATCCAGCTTGTTCTTGGGCAATCATTTCTTTAAGCTTGGTTTGTATTTGTTTCTGGATTACCCACTGTAGGATCTTGCTAGCATATGAGACCAGTGCAATGGTCCTGTAGTTGCTGCTATGGAGCAAGCCACCTTTCTTAGGCAAAGGAATGAAGACTGAAGATTGTATCCATTTTTCTGGCCAGATCCCTGCCAATTCATCCTGCAGACTTTATGCAGTTTGTTCAGAGTTATCTGTCCACCAAACCTTCACAGTTTAATTGCTTTGTCATCTGGACCAGTTTAAGCATGACACACTTGATCTCTTTCTTCAGTGGTGGTGATTTCTTTTCTTGAACATTAATCTGTGTTCTCCCCTTCACCACAGTACAATTCTTTACGGTTGTGTTTCCATCGACACACCCTCTTTGGTTCAATGATTTCTTCTCATTTTTGTCCTTGATGACTATTATTAGAGGCTGGAATGGTTTGGTGACCTTCTTCACTGAAGGGTTGCTGTAATCATCAATGGACTTTGTTTTTGTTTCATGCTTTTTCTTTTCATATCCACTCAAAGGTGTTACTGGAAATCCAGTTCCTGCATTTGTTACAGTTTCCTTAGCAGCTTTCAGCATGACATCCTTCATCTGCTGCCACAGTCCGTCTGGTGGGTGTTTCCTCAAGCCTCTTTACCTCTTTAAATCTGTAGGCAACCTCCACTTGGTGTTGCTTCTTGAATTGGTAATTTCAAGATCCAACAGCAGTGGCTTCTTGATTTGCTTCCTTTTGAATCTGAGCTTCAACATCAGCATCACAAGATTGTGATCAGAGTCACAATAAGCACTGAGGCATGTGCATACATTATTAACCAGCTTGTTCCACTGCTGACTGATCAGTATGTAGTCTGACGCTCTTGATTTGGACTCTTCTAGATGTATCTGCGCCGTGTGTTAACCAACTTATGTTTAGCACAAAAATCCACCAGTGTCTGACCCCTACTGTTTCTTGCACCATGACCGAATTTCCCAAGGACTTTATTTTCTTTCTGCATCTTTTCTGATTCTTGCATTGAAATAATAAGTGACCACGACTAGGTTCTGCTTGGAAGTCACTGCATGCACATGTTTAAGCTCCTTGTAGAACTGTTCATCCTCTTCATCTTGTTGGCACGTAGCACTGGTTAGTAGACGTATCTCTTCGATTTTGGGCAAATATGGCTCAGCTACTTACTGTACTGTAGGATGTTATGCATGTAGCAACGTTTCTATGAACTTCATGATGTTTTTGGCCCTCTTTGACTTGAAGTGTTCAGCCAACTCACAAATGCTGATGTTCAGTCTCTTCAATTCACTACCGTGTGGCACGATGGCTAAGTGGGTAGCACTGTTGCCTCACAGCAAGAAGGTCCTGGGTTTGATCCCCAGGTGGGGCGGTCCGGGTTCATTCTGTGTGGAGTTTGCATGTTCTCCCCGTGTCTGTGTGGGTTTACTTGGGGTGCTCCGGTTTCTTCACACGGTCCAAAGACATGCAAGTGAATGTGAATTGGAGCTACAAAATTGTCCATGACTGTGTTCGATAAAACCATGTGTGAAGTGATGAATCTTGTGTAATGAGTAACTACTGTTCCTGTCATGAATGTAACCAAAGTGTAAAACATGATGTTTAAATACTAATAATCAAAAAAACAAAACAATTCACTACCAAATATCGATAATTGCCAAGTGAAGTGAGACTTCAAACATTGCACTATGCTAACCAGTGAATCTTGCATTTTACATATAAATGTAAATGTGAATCAGACCCAACACTGCAGTAGTAAAACAATGAATAGATGATTGTAAAAAAAAAAAAAAGGAAAAGTAATTGCATACTATTACATGAAGCAATAACTGAGTACATTTAGAGTAGATAAAAAGAAAATAAAAAGTGCAAAAAGAGCAGTGAAACTGCTTGGGGAATTTAAAAGGCACAGGCAAAGATAAATGTTCTATTTCTGAGGCTTATGCAATTCTATTCTCTTCCGGAAGTTTGCATCAGCTGAGGGCAGAATAGTAGAATGCTGCCTTAGTAAATGCTAAATGCTCTGTTCTGATTTGGATAGTACTAGTTGACCAGACCTTAATAATCTAAAAAGCCTTCTAGTGTTGTAGTTATAGTTATAATAACACTTTGAATTGTATACTATAGCTGAGTAATAGTCACATACTCCCTGTCTCTTTCTTTTTTCCTGATGTTTAGACCATTATTTATTTTAGCAATAATACCAATATTAAAGTTTAAAGCATCAGCCTACCCCAGTGCTAATTTGTTTGTAAAATCCCTTTAGAAAATACACTCTCCTCAGGAAAGTTTTACAAAAAATTAAAAGAGCTAATTAAAAGGTTGTTCTTTATGATTATTTTTGTCCCCCTGCTAGTGATATAAGCCTTGTCAACTGTAAGAATTTACAGTGTCTAACACTACTAGCATAAATTGATTTCTGGAGGCTGAATAAGGCCAATAATCAAATGTAATAAAATGATTTATTTACCAGGGTTTTCACATTTGATACCATGTTAACACTTTTACCTGAAGGCTTTTACAGTCACAGAATGTGACCAGAAGTAGAACAAAATAATTCATCTCTGACCAAAGGGCATCCAGCGTCAGAAATAATTCAAGTACAAGGTAAACTCTTTTTTTTTTTTTTTTTTGAGGACAGTAAAGCGCTCAACTGTTTAGACAATGAAGTAAATGGAACAAATGCTTTTAATGAATTGTAACAAACAAGATAAAACTTATTCAAGGGTGGCAGTCACACTCCCCTGACCTTGGACATGCCCTGTGTTGTTAAAATGTGATAGAAACTTTCATTCTAATTTGATACTGGCAAAATAATTATGATCAAAAGGCAGGCAAACCAGTGAACCGGAGAAAACAAAGTGAAAAAAGCCAAAATAGGAAAAGAGACATATCAACTGAATTTTAAATTGGACCATTATTGATTGCTCAGGCAAAGCAACATCAGACAAAGCGGTTTACAAATGCATTTTATCATGGTAAAAGGAGAAAGAAAGAGCTGTTGGTGACAGTGATGGAGAATCAGTCAGAGAGAGATTTCACCAGGTGATAAACAGGACCAGAGAGAACAGAGAGAGAGAAAGGAGGAGGAGGAGGAGGTAAATGAATAGCTGAGCAGAGGTGATGATAGAGGAGAAAGTCAGTGAGAATGATGGAGAAAGAGAGAGCGCAGTGATAAAGACGAGCGTGGCAGCTGAACAGAGATTATGTTGAAGGTGCATACATCAAGGTTGAGTTGATAAAGGGTTAAATACAGAAAGAAAGAAAATGAATGAGACTTTTAGACAGGATTTAAGCCCTCTGACTCACTGCTGTCATCTCATACAGTACACTTCTAATGCACACACACACCCACACACACACTTATTCAAGAGTTCAAGTTCAAGAGGCTTTATTGTCATAACAGCTATATACAAGTACATACTGAAATGAAACACTGTTCTGTCAGGACCAGGGTGCAACACAGAACAGTGCAAGCAATTCAATATACACAGTGTACTTAAAAATGAGTACAATAAATAGGAGAACCTACAATAAATACAAGAGACATTGCCTAATCCTAAAAAGTGAGGGAGTTGGAATAAAGACAAGTGTAGTGTTGTAAAGTAAATGTTAAATGAGGGGAAAAAAACATATTCTGATATACAAGTAGCAGTGCAGGATTCATATAGCAGCAGAGATTAAAGAATAATGTGCAAAAATACCATATTGTACAAAATGCAAAGATGCGAAAGAAGTGATCATAACTGGGTTTAACATACAACAAGCCTGCCAAATATCAGGTAATTCACCTCTGTTTGAAGCATATAATTTTCTTCAAATCATTGATTTTACACACCCGTAAGGAATGGATGTGGAAAACAAAACTAAGAAACATCTGAACTTATTAATAAGGAGGGTTGTCCACATACTTTTGTCTATATTGTGTACGTACATATGGTATAAATCATATACAGTGCAATGGTGTCATTTTTTGAAACATACAGGAGATTTTGGTACTCTAGATGTAAAGTGGTACCTTGAAACTTAACATCAATTGGTTCTGGAACTGGCATTGAGTTTAAAAGGTGGTGGGTTTCAAGGTATTTTTTTCCATAAGGATGTATGGGAAACCTCTTAATGCTTTCCATGGTCCCGTGGACTTGCATATATTTTAGGCTAATGTAAAATAATAGGGTTTTTTTTGACAGTTATGGCACACAAATGCATATTCGTCTCATATGCACACTTAGATGACAATTTACTGCACTGCTCAAGCCGAACGCTGAACAAAGCGGCTGTTTAATGTTAATTTGAAAATGAATAGATATATTTTTTAAAAACAAACTGAACAGAACACTGAACTGAACACTGAACAACTGAACTTTAAGGGAAACGTTGAGTTTAAGGGTACACATTTCTCAAGGAAGGACGTTGAGTTCACGTTGAGTACTTAAATATAAATATACATGCTAATTGTATAAAAGATGTATATCTCAAGGGTACTATTCCAACAACAAGCAAACCTGCATTCTATTATTTTTTTTATTTTTTTTTAATTTGGACAGGTGATATAAGTGAACAACAGGTTAATAGCAGAAATAAGTAACAAAAAAAGGTTAACAACATGCTTTGCTCTTAAGCCCTTGTGCTGGCACACTTTTACATGTATTTATTTAGTAAGAGATTTTATTCAAAGTAAAATTAGTTTAACAGGTAGGTGTTAAGGGTCTTGTTTAAAAACACTGGTAAGTTGGCAAAACCAGCAAGTCAACTTACATTTTTTTTTATTATTGCACACAAATAACCACAAATTAGCCTATAACATTAAACCAAATGAAAATCTGCAGCTTAAATCGGAGAGATGAAAACACATCAACAACCATGGTAGTCGTAGTAAGGGACATCACACTCCACACATGACAAGAAAGCAAAACATTCAGAGCAGTAAACACACTTTAAGAGAATTGATCAGTAGTGCTGTGAAATATTTATTCTAGAAATTTGACTTGATTTGAGTATTTTTATTATACTGATTAATTATAATGCTTTAAAAGTCCAGAGTACAGGTGAAGGTAAAAACTCCTGCATCCAGCACCTGCTTTTTTCTGCAGTTTACTACCAATTTAGGACTTTATCTAGCTTCTCATTTTGAGATCATGTCTGGCTCTGCAGGACTGGGTTTTACTCAGACACTCAAATCACCAAGTTGCTTTATGAGCTGTAGCATAAATGATCATCACAGTGGGAACTTGCTTTCACACTAGGTATAAAACATTCCTGCTTAGCGTGGCAGTTTTTTAAGAGGTAAGAGTGCCAGAGTAATGTTGTTTGCCATTATCTGACTTAAAACTAATAAACTAACTAAAACTGGACTGTAGCTAAAAACTGCAGACATGGCAACCGTATTTTCTTTTTATGCAGGCAAACGCAAGCTATATGTTTAATGCAACTTGATTTCATAAGCAGATCTTTTTTATTGTAAAATGTAATCTACTCTGCAAAATGTGTGTTTACATTCACATAGGCTGCATTTTAGTGTACATATAGTATGTATTCTGAAATGTAGCCTATGTGAATGTACATTATGTATTATTTAGTGACGTTGGATGAAAAGGCTTGGCGAGAAAGACATTTCAGTTCATTACAGTGGTGTTTAATTACGTCCTGTGCAGGCCACTTGCTATATAATGTCTTCCATGAACTTGAGCACACAGGCAATCAGCTGGAACTGGAAAAGGCCTTCTCCAAGCTCTTGCCACAAAGTATGTAATTCATGTTATATTTAATAATTAGAGAATGTGTCCACATACTTTTGGCCATATAATAGACACAGTGTAGTTAACAGTATCAACAGATATCTAAAATCTATTGTTAATAGCAATGACATGGGTAACTTGCACAAAAAAAAAAAAAAACACCATTAATGCTAATTAAAAAACGTAGTTTCATTTCCTGTTCATTGTTCACACTGGCAAAGACAAGGGAGCTGTCAGCGCAAACCAGAAACACTATTATCATCAAGCACAAACAGTCTAAAGGGTACAAGACTATCTTCACAAACCTTAGCATCCCAGCTACAACATTTTATTATGTTACCAAGAAGTACTCTACTTGTGGAATAGTTAAGAGCCTCCCTGGACGTGGTGGAAAGAGGAAAATTAATGAGAGAACCCTACAAAGAGGGGTTCAAAATGTGACCACATACAACATCAAATAAATTTCAGGCTGGGCTGGAGACAACAAAATTAAAGTTTAGGCAATGCATAACAGTGTTATGTTTATATATGACAAAATTACGTCTATAAAGAAAAGTGCACCCTACCTACAGTGAAACATGAAGAAAGAGCCATAATGTTGTGGGGCTGCTTTGCTGCCTCTGGGACTGAAGTTCTTTAATGTGCTACAATGTGTCTTTAATCCTGTTCATGTCATGTACTATGTTTCTTCTTTATTTCTTAAAATGACTGCATGCATGTTGCCAATCCTTTTGTTAAATGTATTTGGACATGCTGCTGTTGCTGACCCCCACTGCTGTCTCAGGAGAGCCGTGACTAACACACACACACCCTCCGACATGTGTGCAGTAGCCAAATGCTTTTTTTAATTGTCTTTGTGTTTATGGCTGTTGTTTACAAATGGAAATGGTCTTACAAATTCTAAATAAGTATTTGTAAAGTGTTATCGGTTCTAATTCTTAAAACTGTTTCTCATTCCAAGCCTTTTCACTGCCTTAACTTATGCATACCTGCAATTACACATACCTTTTTATGTGCAACTGTCCAAGGTCATACTGTTTGAGTGTAAATCATGACAACGCCATGAACATTAGTGTCCAGGAAACTAAGAAAACTTAATTGACTCTGGTGTGAGAGTGTCAAAGTGCTAACATAAAAATGACTGAGTGGTTAGCCAGGGATATAGTGTGAGAAAAATAGTGGGTTAAACATAAATCTCAGTTTATTGCCAAACCACCAATACATTGTGATTGAAAAAAAATAAATAGCATTTTATACCTTAAATGATTATTTTATGTAAAATAAACTGCAGTGATTCATTTTACTCTACTTGCCAACACCAGTATTAGTTTAAATATGAAAGCAACACTATGCAACAGAGCAGCCACTCTCAAATTTGATGAGGCTCACTGTTTTTAGTTACATCTTTCCAGATTTTTCCAGATTATGCTACGTTTCAGATTCTGTGTGCCTATTGTCTCCTCTGACCCCTTATTTTCTTTGGACAATAATTGTCTTGGTTCTATTGTAGTTGATTAGTTACATATGTTGCTTGTTATCTGACTACTTTATTCAACAGCTTTTGTAACTGTTCTTATTCTGTGACTAAAAATAAAGAAATGCATATTTATATTATTTTAATAATAAGTAAAGTTCTATAATGTCATACAACTAGTTGCACTAAGTTTTAATTAGGTCAGTATTGTCATTTGCTATTTCTAAACAACTACAGGTCTTAAAATAATCTATACAAACAATAATCCATAAGATCTAAATATTTGGAACAGTGGTGTCAAAGTCAGAAACAAAACAAAAAAAAACTGAATCATAAAGTATTTCAGGAAAACAATTGTCTAGGTGTTCATATGTATTTAATATCCATAAAAATAGTCCTATCATAAGTTAAATTGTTGCTAAATTACACATGTTACTGTCCACAGCCAAGTACACCAAACATCATCATGGGCTAATTTGTGTATGAAAGAAGCAATTGGCACATTTTTGCTTGACTAAGGTTTTTTTCTAATTACATGGACAAAGCAAACCAATTTTGAGGGACAGCTTCATGATTAGATTGAATCGTTTGGCCACAATGATCAGAAAAAAAAATATCAAATGTTCAAACCAAAAAACTTCAAGCATCATGGTTGTATTATTACAGTCTGGGCCTGTTTTGTTGAAAAAAGACATGATGTACTGCTAACATCAAAATTGTTTTTAAAATGGCTAAATCAGGCTAAAATTAAGCTTTTGAAATGGCATTTCAAAAGTCTGGTCCTCAATTATTCCAAGAATGTACAGAAAAGCAAATTCTGTTGAACGCCATCAATTTTGACAAGTACAGTGGTCAAGGTTCCAACCAGAGGTGTCAGACCAGAGCTGTGTCTGAAGTTTACTAATAAAGACCTTCCCTAAGTTAAGTAAGAATTGTTTGAGAAACCTCATAAATGCTTTCAGAAGCAAGTTAATGAGAACTGCACTTTCTTTCAATCTGCGCCTCCACTTTCCTGCTAGCCAATGTGAGTACTGCAGGTGGGCATGTTACATTTACATTACGTAGCAGATGCTCTTATCCAGAGCGACTTACAGAAGTGCTTCCATAGTAGACATTACCTTACTCTAGTTTAAGTAGACAACAACCCTGTTAGAACCAAAGTGTTTTTTTTCCCAAGAAATGAATAAGCACGTTAGTAAGTAAGAACATGTCAGTTTAAGTGCTTAGTAAAGAGGTGGGTTTTTAATCGTCTTTTGAAGACAGCGAGAGACTCAGATGTTTGGACAGACAGAGGAAGTTCGTTCCACCACTTGAGTGCAAGTACAGAGAAGAGCCTTGATGCTTGTCTTCCTTGAGTTCTGGGTGGAGGATCAAGTCAAGCAAGACTAGTGGCTTGGAGGTTGCGTGGTACAGAGCGGGGTTTGATTAGACCTCGAAGGTAACTTGGGGCTGGTCCATTTTTGGCTTTGTAGGCGAGCATCAGTGTTTTAAACTAAATGCTGGCAGCTACAGGAAGCCAGTGAAGAGAACGCAGCAGTGTGGTAATGTGGCAGGAGCTGCATTTTGAATGAGTTGCAAGGGTTTAATAGTGGACATAGGAGCACCTGCCAGGAGGGAGTTGCAGTAGTCCAGCCGTGAGATTACAAGTGACTGGACAAGAATCTGAGTGGCTTCCATGGAGAGAAATGGCCGAATCTTCCTGATGTTGTAGAGGAGGAACCGGCATGATCTTCTCATGTTGTATTAATGCACATGATTTAGAATGTCAAATAAGATTATATATGTGGTTAGGGTTGGTGTTCACAAATTTTAGGCCATGCAGTGTATGCCATGGCAAACAAAAATAATAAGGAAGTGTATGGTCAAGGTCATGAAGAAAATCCAAACCACTTCATGCTTAAAGGACATTCATTTGGATAGTCAAATGGAATCCAAGTTCCAAACAGGTCTGCCGTTGGTTAATAAGAAGGCACAATGTTACATGGTTTTGCCATCTCTATAGCTGTCACGCAAGAAAGAATGCTACAGTGTTTGTAATAATTATTCCAGTTATATATTTAATAAATTATTATCTGAATGTTATCTTTTTTTGGTTTTGGTTGTTCGACTGGACTGTGTTTTACAGGTTAACTGAATTGCTTTTAAAATGGCAGGAACCTAATGATCAGGAATTTTCCAGGTTTCATTAATTCCAATAAGACAATTAAAATAATGTTATTGTGAGGTGTTACACTTTATTTAAAAAAAAAATACAAAAGAGATCATTCCATTTAAACATATGTAATCTACACGATTTGATTATCTATACATACCGTAAGACCACGTCGGTTTATTCTGTCTGCCTTTCTGTGTGATGTAAATGTTTAGCTATTCTATAACTGACACAAATACGTTACATGTTCACATTTTGCTATAAAACTGTTAACATGCTTTAACATATCTCACTATACACCCTATAAATATGTCAATTATATTTTATTATTTATCTTTCTCATAACTTTACTGATAATTTGTTTGCATGCATGAGCATCTTAATGCGCTCAAGAGGGAGGCTAAGTGTCAAATATGTCTTTCTAATTAGTATGTTCTGTTGTTTTCTTTTTATCCCTGTAGAAAACCCTTGATAATGACTCCTACATTAAATAAAACAGATTGTACTCTTTAGAGAGCTACATCTAGGAGACACTTATCCGAACCAAATCAAATCATAACCATTAATCTACTCCTTGGCGCCAGATGCTATTAAAACAGTGATAGAAATGTCTGGGGTCAGATAATTCCTCATTAGAATAGATCAAAGACAATGAAAGGCCCAAACCACAGCTTACGAATATGATGTTTAAATACATATTTAAAAATAAATGTGTGATCTAGTCAGAATTTTGCTCTAATTTTGCAGCACGGTGGTGTAGTGGGTAGCACTGTCGCCTCATAGCAAGAGCAAGAAGGACCTGCTTACAGTTTACTTAAGGACCAGCACGATGGCCTGCCGTGATTCGATGTAAACTCTGGTATACTAGCAAGTTTTAAAGTTGTGATGCCAGAGTGCCCCTAATTTAAAATATTCCAATGATGCAAAGTTTACTGATTTTACTGAGAACAGGTCAGGAAGGATTTAAAAAGTAATGCTGCTGATTTCTGTTGACTTTTATTCACCAATCTGCACTGAATTACCAATAACAAGATATGCTTGAAGTAAATGTTTCCCAAAAAATGGCTAGTACATCCATTTAGAATTTAATCCACAAAACAATAAAGTTTGCAAAAAGTTAAGAGGACTAAAGACTTTACAAGTCCAATTTATATTTATTAATATAATGACTACTACATTAAATAAAACAGATTGTACTTCTCAAAGAGCTCCATCTACGAGACACTTATCCGAACCAAATCAAATCATAACCATTAATCTACTCCTTGGCGCCAGATGCTATTAAAACAGTGATAGAAATGGCTGGGGTCAGAGGATTCCTCATTAGAATAGAACAAAGACAATGAATTGCCTAAACCACAGCTCACAAATATGATGTTTATATACCATATTTAAAAATAAATGTGTGTTTTAGTCAGGATTTTGCTCTATTCTAATATTCATGGGCAGCACGGTGGTGTAGTGGGTAGCACTGTTGTCTCATAGCAAGAGCAAGAAGGACTTGGGTTAAATTTTTCGGCCGGGCGGCCAGGGTCCTTTAGCGACCTGTCCAGGGTGTTTTCTGTCTTTTGCCCATTGAATCAGATCATTTTCTACAGTGTGAATACTGATACAAATGATATTACAGCTGTTACTGCTTACGGTCTACTTAAAGACCAACACAATGGAACAGTAATCAATCAACATTTTCTGTTAATTTGGGTTCCTCAAGTGCAGCATCCCTCTACCAGCTGTGCAATCATGCCACACACTAAATCTACTTATTTACACATGTAAGTAGTTTGTTATTCAAAAGACCACTGCAGCCAATCACATATGATGCACACTTGGATTTCTGCAGTTATCTGATTATCCATATGTTGATATAATACAAGGTATGGACAAAAAGTTTGTGAATAGTCTGATATCTCGAATGAAACACATACGACAGGTTCGAGAATGTGAAAAGACATCAAAAGACATGTCTAAAAGTGACACGTGGCACAGTCATTTGAAAGCAGTCTGTTAAAAGGCGGTGTCAAACAGGAATGAAGCAGAATATTAAATTCCAAATTGTTTCAAACTGAGAAAAACGGCGAGAAAAACGGCACGCACAAAATGCTGATGAAAGACCTGTGTGACCTCAACTCTAAAGGCGATTACAAAAAAAAAACTTTTACGACAGTTTTGATTTATCAGGTTTAAGATTTTATTTATTTATTTATTAGGATTTTTTTCTATTTATTTATGGATTTTTTCTCCCTGTTTCTCCTGATTTAGCGTAGTCAGTTTGTCTTTCGCTGTGGTGGATCCCTGATTGCATTCGAGGAGGGTATATATTGCTGCTCACGTGCCCTCCGACACGTGCGCAGTCCTAGCAAACCTCTTCTTCACACCTGTGCTTCTGCACAGGGGCCTCGGTCTGCTTACCAGGGTCCTTGCACAGCGTTTGAAGACCTTACCCACTTGGTCCGGTCATTTCCCAACCCAGCAGACATGGTGGCCATATTGTGTCTGCTGCAGGAATATCCCGCTGTGCCACCTAGACGCATTTATTAGGATTTTAACATCATGTTTTACACACTTTGGTTAGATTTATGACAGGATCGGTAGTTACTGCTTACACAAGATTCATCACTTCACAAGTTTAATGTCAAACACAGTCATGGACGATTTTGTATCCTCACTTGCATGTCTTTGCATGACTGTGGAAGGAAAACTGGAGCTCCCGGAGGAAACCCACGCAGACACAGGGAGAACATGCAAACTCCACATAGGAAGGACCGGGCCGCCCCACCTGGGGATCGAAGCCAGGACCTTCTTGCTGTGAGGCGACAGTGCTACCCATCAAGACACCGTGCCATCCCCCAGGTGTAAGAAATTCTAGCTCAGTAATTAGGTTACTGAGTGCACATAAACTTCATTTTTAATTCATTTTAAGCACTTGGTATTTGCAAAAAATGTGTTCCTAAAATGCTGCATTTAAAAAAGAAATCATACAGGACAGGATAGTGTTATTACTGTAATGACAAACTACTTAGTACACTGGTACAATGTCTCCCTAGTTACATTTCATCACTTAATATTGATGTGCTAAAAAGTCTAATCACCGTTTTGTGAATCACAGTTTTACTAAGGTATAAATAATAATTATAAGTCCATAAAACACTAGCTGGAGCTTTAATTTATAATTCAGTTAATCCCTATAATTTATAGTGCATGTAAAACTTACCCTGTAAAATGTTTTAATTATATTTGTGTACAAAATGCACACTTGCTTTGTCTGATAGCTAATCAGCTAATTATTATTAGTATATGATGTAAACAGATCTCCTCAGATAAAGCTGACAGAGGACAAAAATCATTTCAATACATAAATTGCCTTGACCAAAAGAATTTCACCTAAAAATCCAAGCGTCCAGATGTCTTGTGACTAAAGATGTTTTAACATATACAATGATAAATATCTTTTCTTTTAACATTTACATTTTCAGCATTTAGCAGACACTTTTTATCCAAAGTGACTTTCAGTACTGTGACAGTACATTGTCTAAGCAATTGAGGGTTAAGGGCCTTGCTCAAAGGCCCAACAGTGGCAACCTGGCAGAGGTAGGGCTTGAACCAGAAACCTTTTGATTACTAGTCCAGTACCTTAACCACTAGGCTACAACTGCCTATTGAAGCTCATGTTTAGCTCACTTTAAGCATGTGAATATGATTTGATTGTTAGAGTTTGATACTTTATACACTGTATTGCCAAAAATATTCACTCACCCATCCAAATAATTGAATTCAGGTGTTCCAATCACTTCCATGACCACAGGTGTATAAAACCAAGCAACTAGGCATGCAGACTGCGTCTACAAACATTTGTGAAGGAATGGGTCACTCTCAGGAGCTCAGTTAATTCCGGCATGGTACCGTGATAGGATGCCACCTGTGCAACAAGTTCAGTCTTGAATTTTCCTTGCTACTGAATATTCCACAGTCAACTGTCAGTGGTATTATAACAAAGTGGAAGCAACTGGGAACGACAACAACTCAGCCACGAAGTGGTAGGCCACGTAAAATGACAGAGCGGGGTCAGCGGATGCTGAGGTGCATAGTGCGCAGAGGTCGCCAACTTTCTGCAGAGTCAATCGCTACAGACCAGAAGAGTTGAAGCTGTTATAGCTGCAAAGGGTGGGCCGACATCATATGAAACCCTATGGATTAAGAATGGGATGTCACTCAAGTTCATATGCGTGTGAAGGCAGACGAGCGAATACTTTTGGCAATATAGTGTATATTGTGATCGTCCCAGTCAGCCTATAAAACTCCAACATTCTTTTTCACTAGTTGGTTATGAACCGTAGCAAAACCAAGCACAAACAACAGTAAACACGGTCTGTCCCTTAAACAGTTAACCTCAGTGTTATTTGGTTTGTCCATTTTTGTGGTTATATTTTTTTTCCCTTTCATTCAATTATTCATTGTTTTGTGCTGGTCAGTCAAGGTCTGTCTGATTCAGTAAGCAAAAAGTAGCAAGCACCCTGGACAAGTCGCCAGTCCATCATACAGCACACACACACACTGCAATTTTTAGTAGATCCAGTTGGCCTGACTGCATGTCTTTGGACTTGTGAAAGGAAACTGGAGTAGATGGAGGAAACCCACATGAACATGCAGACGAACATGCAGACTCCACACAGTAAGGAATCGAGGCCAGGCCCTTGTTGTGAGGTGACAGTGCTACCCACTGCATCACCTTGCTGCTCTGGTTTAAACTTGTTTTAATAATAATTGATGTAGTTTAAGGCCTACAAGCCAATTTAAATTCAGATCCTAGTGTCTGACATTTCACAGACATACTTGCTGGAATGCAATTTTTAAGTGATACGTCATTAATCACACAATTGCTTTTCGCTTCCACTATTGCTGCTGACCTCCACTTCTGACCAAGTTAAGTCCTGAATAACACACACTCCCTTCCGACACATGTGCAGTATCCGACTGCATCTTTTCACCTGAACTAGGTTGGTTTATATGAAGATTGGTTATACGTATAGTGCACAGAGAGTCCACACCGATCTCTATTATCCCCATCTTTGTGCAAACACCATCGAACAGCCATCAACAGCAGTTTTAAGGAATCCCCCTCCGGCATCCCCAGTCTTGGATGAGCCAATCATTGTCCGTATAGGCGCCCAGCCTGCCAGTAGCAGAGCTGAGATTTGAACTCACAACAACAATTCAAGATGTCAGCATCATGAAATTTACCATAGCTGCGTCAGTTTATTTGTGACTTATAGCAGCCACAGACAGCTGCTGTTATTCCCTTATTTCACCTGTTCAGAGCTTTTACTAAAGACTACCTAAACAGTACTCAGTTTGCTCACTAATGCTATAAAGGCAGCCCTGGAAATAAAGTAAGTAAAGGGTTAACTGATGACATCAGATATTTATAATTTAAAGCACCTCAGTTTCATGTCTGGTCTATTCATTCAGGGCAGTCGGGCTAAACCCGACTACTAGAATTAGTCGTAGCTTAGTTTGTCTGTTGATGACTGGTTGTAAAAATGAATGTAGTTCCTGCTAACAAAGAATGTCTAGTTTCATTTGTCCTTAGAAAGAAAGCTTTTGTCATATAATCTTTAGTCCCCTGCAATAAAAAAAAAATACTATATGTACTGTATAAAAAACATGGACTGAATTGCATATTTCATATTCTTCATGCCCCAAGCATGAGCCATATTAAAGTAACTGGAATAAGAAATAGAATCAAGCAGCACCAGATATTCTAATTTAATTACAATTACCATTTATCTATCATAGCTGAGCTCTTCTTAATAATATCTTAGCACAGTGCTAATTCAATCACAGTTCCATTACTGAAACCACAAGAACACACTCAGCAGTTTTTTATACAACCCCAAATCAGAAAAAGTTGGGACATTATGAAAAATGCAAATAAAATAAAAATGCAATGTTCCTTACATTTACTTTGACTTTAATTTGAGTGCAGACAGTTTGAACCTGAGATATTTCATGTTTTATCTGCTTAACTTCATTTGTTAATAAACATCCATTGCTGCATTTCAGGCCTGCAACACATTCCAAAAAAAGTTGGGACGGGGACAATTTAGGGCTAGTAATGAGGTGAAAAATCTAAATAATGATGCGATTTGAAACAGGTGATTGTAATCATGGTTTGGTACAAAAGCAGCATCCAGGAAAGACTGAGTCTTTGATGAGCAAAGATGACACGTGTGAGAAATTTATTGAAATGTTTAAAAACAATGTACCTCCAAGAAAGATTGGAAGGGATTTGCTCCATCTACAGTGCATAATATCATTAAATGATTCAAGGAATCAGGAAAAATTCAGTTTGTAAAGGCCAAGGGGGCAAACTTCAGCTGAACGCCAGTGATCTTTAATCCCTCACAGGGCACTGCATCAAGAACCGCTACTCAACAATAGCTGATATAACCACATAGGTGAGGGATTACTTTGGCAAACCTTTGTCAAGCACTACAATACAGAGTTACATGCACAAATGCTACTTAAAACTTTACTGTGCAAAAAAAAAGCCTTATGTTAACCATGTCTAAAAGTGGCGTCGACTTCTCGGGGCTTGGAGGCATCTAGGATGGACCATCACACAGTGGAAACATGTATTGTGGTCAGATAAATCAGCATTCCAGGTCTTTTTTGGAAAAAAAATGGACGCCGTCTGCTCCGGACCAAAGACGAAAAGGACCATCCAGACTGTTATCAGCAACAAGTCCAAAAGCCAGGGTCTGTCATGGTATGGGGCTGTGTCAGTGCCCTTGGTAAAGGTAATTTACACTTCTGTGATGGCAGCATTAATGCAGAAAAGTACATTGAGTTCTTAGAGCAACATGTGCTGCCTTCAAGACGTCATCTTTTCCAGGGACGTCCATGCATTTTTCAACAAGACAATGCAAAACCACATGCTGCACACATTACAAAGACATGGCTGTGGAAGAAGAGGGTACGAGTACTGGACTGGCCTGCCTGCAGTCCTGACCTGTTCCCAATAGAGAATTTTGAAACGAAAAATGCGACAACGATGACCCCGTACTGTTGCACATCTTAAGACGTGTTTGCAGGAAGAATGGGACAAAATAAAACCTGAAACACTAAATCGCTTGGTCTCCTTGGTGCCAAAATATCTGTGGTGAAAAGAAATGGCAACTTAACAAAGTGGTAAATGCTTTACTGTCCCAACTTTTTTTGGAATGTGTTGCAGGCCTGAAATGCAGGAATGGATGTTTATTAATAACTGAAATGAAGTTGACCAGACAAAACATGAAATATCTCAGGTTCATCCTGTCTGCAATCAAATAAAAGTCAGTAAATGTAAGAAACTCCGTGTTTTTTTAATTATTTGTATTTTCCATGCTGTCCCAACTTTTTCTGATTTGGGGTTATATAATACAAAAACATATAATGTATGAAAACAACAAAGCCAAAACACTGAAAACCATTAATCTAGGAACTGAGAGGACCGACAAGTTTGGAGCCAGAAGGAAAAATGGCTTTTAATCAGTCGGTCACTGTAGAAGACGTATCACATTCCATTAGAAGGCATAATTACTACATTGGATATGTAATGAAGCACATATCTCACATCTACATGGTGCACATTATTGTAATAAATAATGTCACAGTATATAAGTTCTTAATTTTTAGTGGTCAGATTTGTTATCAGTTCATTGTAATCAACCAGAATCACTGGTTTGTTTTGCATGTGTCGTTTAAGGCGAAATAAAAAACACAAATGAGTGTGTGTGGTTTCTTCAATTTGGAGTGCAAGGACACTAGCCAGTAATCAATATCCAGGAAGCTCTGGATGAAGCACTCCGTCACGAATTTCTGTCTCACGGATGGTCTCTCTCAAGCTACGCCTCATTCCTCCTGCACGATTTAATTTGCACTTTCACTTTCTTCCTCTCGTTCTTTTTCTCTCTGCATCTCTTTAAATCTTACTGTAAACCTGACCAGGACTTACCATTTATTAGCTCATCATTCACTATATTCAATAAAAACAAATATTCTGATTAAAACATTAGTTATATAGTTATTTTAGTTATATTTAGTTACATTATTTATAGTTATTAACTATAGCCATAAATCAGAACAAAGTTGGGACAGTATAGAAACTGCAAAAAATGCATGTACAAACATGTACATGCATGACAGTGAACAGTATATCTGACAGTGAACTAGACTTTTTCTGTCTCACTGAAACTTGGCATAAACCCTTGGATTATTTTACGTTAAATCAGACCACGCCAATGGGATACTCGTATATTGATGAACCTCGTATGGAAGGGCGAGGTGGTGGTGTTGCTGCAGTCTATAGGGATGATATTAAAATAACCACTTTGTCTTTTCCTGCTGCTCTTTCTTTTGAACACCTGGCTTTCAAGTTGTCAGGGCCTACTCCTCTGGTCACTGCTGTAGTTTATCGTCCGCCAAAGCCAAACGCTTCCTTTCTCTCTGACTTTTCAGATTTTTTAACCCAGCTTAGTGCCCTCTCATCCTCTGTACTGCTTATGGGTGATTTTAACATCCATATTGATGACAACAACTGTAAATTTGCCAGGGAATTTTTGGAATTGTTACAGTGTTTTAATTTCACACAACATATACATTTTCCAACTCATAAAAAAGGTCATACTCTTGACCTTGTCTGCTCTACTGGTGTCCTAGTTCATCAGCCGTCCAGCCATGACCTTACTGTCTCTGATCATTTGACAATCATCATGGACATTGAGGTCACTAGGCCCATCACTAGAGCTAAACGTAAAATATCCTTCAGGAATCTTCAATATATCTCTCCCTCTGCTTTCTCAGATTCTCTTGTTAAAAAGATGTCTGTCTGTCCTGTACTGTCTAGTAATTCATCTGACCTTGTCAATTACTATAATGACATACTCGCCTCATGTCTTGATGAGCTGGCTCCTTTGAGAACCAAATTTGTTTCATTTAGTCATTCTGCACCATGGTACACAATTGAGCTTCACCAAATGAAATCCCGTAAACGCCAGCTTGAAAGACTTTATAAGAAAACCGGTCTAACAGTACATTATCAGATTTATTCTGATTATCTTCAACATTACAAAGACGCTCTTACGGCAGCCCGATCCACTTACTATTCCGAACTCATACATGCTGGATCAACAAATCCTAAGACTCTCTTTTCCACAATAAATAAACTTCTCAAACCAGTTGACAATACTACCAATTCCTTTAAAGTTGACAAGTGTAACTCTTACCTCTCATTTTTTCAAACAAAAGTTGAGAATATCCACAATTTTCTGACAGTTTCCCCTGTCATCTCTGTTTCTCCGCCTATCTCATCTCAATTTATTACCCAGCCTCTGTCTCAGTTCTCACCTGTGTCTCATTTGGACCTATCTGAGATCTTAACAGGGATGCGAAGCTCCACTTGTGTTTTGGATCCTGCTCCATCAAAACTTGTTAAGGGTTGTTTTCCAGTTATCTCATCACTTACCACAGAGATAATCAATTCCTCTCTTAGTTCTGGCTCAGTCCCTCAATCACTCAAATTGGCTGCTGTTACTCCCATACTTAAAAAACCTGGACTTGACTCTAACATTATGAGTAACTTTCGGCCCATTTCCAATCTTCCATTTCTGTCGAAAATACTGGAACGTGTTGTTGCCTCACAGCTCAAAGATCACCTAAATTCCAATAATCTATTTGAATCATTTCAGTCTGGTTTCCGCCCCCAGCACAGCACTGAGTCAGCCCTCCTCAAAGTCACAAATGACCTTCTTCTTTCCTCAGACTCTGGACAAATTAATATTCTCGTCCTCCTTGATCTTACTGCAGCTTTTGACACCATTAATCACTCCATTCTTCTGTCCCGCCTTGAATCCTCTGTCAACATCACTGGTACTGCCCTTTTGTGGTTAAGGTCATATCTCGTAAACAGACAACAGTTTGTTAATATCAACAATTGTAGTTCTGCCATTGCTCCACTGTCCCAAGGCGTTCCCCAAGGCTCAGTGTTAGGTCCCCTTTTGTTTATTCTTTATATGCTCCCCCTTGGTGACATCATACGTCGGCATGGTTTACATTTCCACTGCTATGCTGATGATATTCAGCTTTACATCTCCTCCAAATCCATTAATACTGAACTTCACTCCACTCTGACAAATTGCATCACTGAAATGAAATTGTGGATGAAAGCTAATTTCCTCAAATTAAACTGTGAAAAATCAGATATGATCATCGTAGGTCCTACAACCCTGGCAAAAACCACAAAAAATTTTCAAATTACCATTGATAATGACACTTTGTCTCCGTCTTCTAACATCCGAAATCTTGGTGTAATTTTTGATAGCAACCTCTCTTTTGACCTCCATGTAAATCACATCACCAAAACTGCTTTCTTTCATCTAAAAAACATAGCACGTCTACGTCCATCACTCTCCTTTTCTGCCGCCGAAACCTTGATTCATGCTTTTATTACATCCAGAATTGATTATTGCAATAGCATCCTTTATGGTACATCTAACAAAATCCTAAAAAAACTTCAGTATATCCAGAATTCAGCTGCTCGCCTCCTTACTCATACTCGCTCCCGTGATCATATTACACCTGTTCTACAAAAACTTCATTGGCTTCCCGTTGCTCAACGCATTCAATTCAAAATTCTTCTATTCACTCACAAAGCTCTCCATAATCAGGCCCCATCCTACCTCACCGACCTGCTCCATCAGCACATTCCCTCCCGTAGCCTTCGCTCTTCTGAGGCTAACCTACTGTCCATACCCTCTAGGACCAAGCACCGGACCTGGGGTGACAGGGCCTTTTCCATAGCTGCTCCATCTTTATGGAATGCTCTCCCCAAACACCTACGAGATTGTCCTGACCTGTCCAAATTCAAGTCACTTCTCAAAACTCATCTATTCAATATGGCATTTAACTTGTAACAACACGAAATAAATGCTTTTATTTTTGCTATTCTTTTTAATAGTTTTTATACTTAGATCACGACAGAAATGTGAAGTCCTAGATCCTAAAACTTGTAAAGTTTTCAGTTTCCTGATTGCATGTAAATCTGTCCTGTTTCTGTCTAATTTTAAGAAATTGTTCTATATTTGTTGTTCTCTCTCATAATTTAGCTAATTTTTAATGAACTGTCTTATGCTGCTCTCTTTGTTTTTATCTTAATTATTCTTGATGTTGATGTACTATTTTGATTTTGTACTATGATTTGTATGGTGTATGTACGTATTTGTTTTGATTATTTGTCTTATGTAAAGCGTCTTTGAGTATCTTGAAAAGCGCTATATAAATAAAATGTATTATTATTATTATTATGTACTTTGACTTTAATTTTATTGCACATGATATAAACTTGAGATGTTTTACATTTTGTCTGGTCAACTTCATTTTATTTGTTACTATACATCCAGCCCTGCATTTAAAAACTTTAGAAAACTGGGACGTTAAGGCATTTGCCTCTTTGTAATGTTGCCATTTCTATTCATAACACCTAAAAGACGTTTTCACACTGGGTAGACAAGAGATGAAGGCAGCATATGTTGATCTTAAAGGCAGCATATGTTGATCTCAATATACTTTACTGCATTAATGCTACCATCACAGAAGTGTAAATTACCTTTTGCCAAGGGCACTGACACAACACCATACCATGACAGACGCTGGCTTTTAGACTTGCTGCTGAAATTGATGGTCCTTTACTTCTTTGGTGTTGCACACATTTCCATTTGTTAAAAAAAAAATACAGTGAATTCGTGAACAGTGATTTGTCTGACCAAAATGTGATGGTCCATCCCAGATGCCTCAGAGAACAGAGAACTTGATGCTGCTTGTAGACATGGTTAACATAAGACTTCTTTTTTGCACAGTAAAGTTTTAAGTAGCATTTGTGCATGTAACTCCATATTGTAGTGCTTGACAAAGGTTTGCCAAAGTAATTCCTTGCTCATGTGGTTATATCAGGTATTTATGAATGACGGTCATGCCCTTTATGCACTGAAATTCCTCTATATTTCTTGAATCAATTAATATTATTATGCACTGTAGAGAGAAATTGGCAAATTCCTTCCAATCTGTTTTAAAAAAACATTGATTTTAAACGTTTCAATAATTTTCTTATGCATTTGTTGACACACTGGAGTTCATCTGCCCATCTTTGCTTCTTAAAGTCTCAGCCTTCCATTGACACTGTTTTTATACTAAATCATTATTCTTATCACTTGTTTAAAATGACATCTTTACTTAGTGTTTTACCTTATTTCTAGCACTAAAGTGCCCCTGTCCCAACTTTTTTGAAAAGAGTTGCAGGCCTGAAATACTATATACATTAAAAATAAAATATTAATGATCACTGTGTGCTGTTGAATCTCACACAATACTGTAGGGACTCTTCACATTACTGTTAAGAAAAAAATGCTCAAAGCTTGCTTTTTTATATTTCAGAAAACATCCTTTTTTGTTGTTATTATTATGTTTTATTTACAACCCCCACAGCGTGGTGAATGTGTGTGTGTGTGGCGAAAGAGTAGCAATAAAACTTAAGACAAAGACAAATCCCTTACTGTAAAAACAACTTGCATGGTTTATTTAAAATGCTTGTTGCTGATGCAGCTGATCAACCTTTAGCAGATTAAAGTCTACAGTATGTTTAAGATTATTACTATTTATTGGTCTCTGTGTGCTTATTCAGAGTTTTCTTGTATAATTAGTACTATTGATTGTTAAGGTTTTAAGTGTAGGGTAATTTAATAGTCACTGTGAAAATAAGTACAATCCACTCCAAAATTTATCTAAGTTTATCACCCAGAATGTAATAAGTGCTTTAAACATTTATTTATTCATGCTTTTATTGTCAATTTAACAATTTCTTAATTTCCTTATTATCAACTTTTGGTATTGACAAAGCTGGTTATGGATTGTGTAAATAAAATAAAATACTGGATATCATGTATCTTTCTACTTACTTCAGATAAAACTGATTATTACTTGTCATGACAACATTTACATTTTCGCCATTTAACAGACGCTTTTAACCAGAGCGTCTTACAGAAGAGCTTTCACAGTAAACATCTCCCTACTCTAGTTTAAGTTGACAACAGTCAAAGAACACAAATCTGCTGAAAACCTTTTTTGGGGGTTGTTTGTTGTTGGGATTTTAACGTCATGTATTACACTCTTTTGGTTACATTCATGACAGGAACGGTAGTTACTCATTACACAAGATTAATCAGTTCACAAGGCTATATTGAACACAGTCATGGTCAATTTTGTATCTCCAATTTACCTCACTTGCATGTTATTTGACTGTGGGAGGAAAGCGGAGCACCCGGAGGAAACCCACGTAGACACGGGGAGAAAATGCAAACTCCACACAGAAAGGACCCGAACCGCCCCACCTGGGGATCAAACCCAGGACCTTCTTGCTACCTTTTTTTGGGGGGAAAATGAATAAAAGGCATTAGTAAGTACCAGTTAATAAGTTGGTTACCAGCTTTAGTGCTTAGTAAAGAGGTGGGTTTTTAATAGTCTTTAGAAGACAGTGAGAGACTCAGATGTTCGAACAGACATGACAAGTTGTCTAATCTGGTGCTAAACCATGATGCTCTGCGACACTCAGCTTGTAAAAAACTTGGGCATCACTGTTGATTCAAACCTCCCCTTTGATGCACACATTAGTAATATTACTAGAGTTATTATAACAGCATTCTTTCAACTTTGTAATATCACCAAAATAAGAAATATACTTCAATCATGTTTATTATGCTAAAAAAAATGATCCATGAGTTTATCTTTCAAGATTATTTCAATGCATTTTTTTAACTCTTCTTATTATTATTTTGTAATAATACCGTTGGCCCTTGACTTACGAATTTAATTGGTTCTGAAGGGCGGTTCTTAAGTCAAAATGTTCGTTAGTTAAACCTATTTTTCCCATAGGAAATAATGTAAATAGAATTAATCCGTGCCAGACCTCCCAAACCACCCCCTTACCTAACCCTTCTAATGTCTTAAATGGTCTTTTTTGTTATAAATACAAGTATATTTTCCCTTAATCTTACATTATAGAATATACATTACTGTAATAAACAATAATAAACAACAATACACAATACACAGTAGTACTGTACTGTACATGTGCTGTACCATACACCATAATACATTTTCTTTTTTTTATAAAATGTATCTACCAGAAACAACAATAACTCATATTTCTCTCATATTTCCTTCTTTATTTCAACAGCATTGTATTTTGTAGGTGTAATTTCACGAAAGAATAACGTCCTTCTCTCTTACTCAATGTCCCCTCTGTCTGATACACAGTGACAGCTACTGGCAGGAGAAATTATACAACAACAAAAAAACGCTTTCTCTGGGGACATTTTAATATTGAATTTTACAAAATATAAAGAAAACACCGGAAAAACACCATCCGCTGTCCGAATGTTCACTCGCTGTACATATATACGTATATATATATATCAGTGGCGGCTGCTGGTCTTTCAAAGAGGGGAAGCTCATTGTCGGCTTACATCATAAAATTTGTCAATTTATTTACACATAAATTCTGCTCTCCGTTCCTTTTCAAGAAAATGGCCTGACATGGGTTGCAGTTTGTCTTTCGACTTCACTCGCAAAATCCGCGATGGGACTGAAGCTCCCAGTGATTAAGTGACTAATGAAGTGTATTGCTTTGGCAATACGAATGTCCCTATTTGTCATGCCAATAAAGCTTCTTTTGAGTTTGAGAAGTGACGGTGTAGCGCTCAAACTAGCTGTCAATCAAAACGGGATTCAGCCTTTCCACTGATCCTCCAATCATCTTGCAGAAGCTCCGCGTCTACACCCGCCTACAGCTACATTCACCCCCAGAGACGCTCAGCATCCGGGGGTGGGACAAAATCGAGGCATTTATCCAATGACCGGCGAGTTTCGGAGCATAAAAAAAAAACCTCAACGCAGTCCCATAGAAATGAAGAGACGCTCAGCTTCTGCAGGCAAATGCATTGACGCTACGGGAATGTATGAGTTAAGTTAAGAAAATCGAGTCGATTTGTGATAAGTAGCTGATTCGGAACGAACTCGTCTTCAAGATGAACGTGTTCTAACGCATTTGTAGTCAATGAAATGTTAACACAACTGTACATATTTGACCATTTAATTTTGGACATTTTAGGGGAATTTTTACAGTCTTAGAGAAATCGCCACTGATATATATATATATATAGAGAGAGAGAGAGAGAGAGAGAGAGAGAGACGCTCGGAGTCAACTTGTTCAGTACGTTACGTGTTTCGCAAATTTCGGTTCGTAATCTAAAATTTGTTCATACGTTAAGTTGAAAAAGATTGTTCGTAACCCAAAATGTTTGTATGGTAAACCGTTCGAAACTCAAGGGTCGACTGTAAACTATTTTATCTCTTTAGTATCTGTTAATTTAATGTAATTTTAAGTTATCCAAATATCCTCTAGACCAGCGGTTCTCAACTTTTGTTTCTCTTAGACCCTCTGTGTTCAAAAGAAATTTCTGGGACCCTCTTGACACAGGTTATGATATTATTTTTACATTTTTATTAAGGATGACAAAATGAGTTGTTTTCTTGCTCATGGGAAATTTGATGATGAAAATATCTTGGTATTTTCTGATTTTGGTAATATAGTGGGTTTACTTCTTGTGAACTGGTATTCCGGTGGAGCTTCCTCACCCGGGTCAACTTCAGTAGGATCTGCATTAACAACTTTATCAGAATAATTTGTAGTCGTCATCAATCTAATCGTAGCTAGAAGCACTGATTTACTTAGCTTTTATCCAAAGCAACTTTACATTTATGACTGAATACAGTTTGAGCAATTGAGGGTTAAGGCCTTGCTCAGGGGCCCAACAGTGGCAACTTGGCAGCAGTGGGGCTTGAACCAGGTACTGATTACTAGTCCAGTACCTTAACCACTGAGCTATCACTGTCATCAATTGAATTTGCACTTAAATATTTGCCCATTCTCAAAGACCCAACGTTGGCTAGGTAGTTTAAAACAAAATTTTGATGACATCACTAGAGACCTCCTGTATGCTAATAGTAACAGGACCTCCTTTAGGCTCACTGAGGCCTTCTAGTGTGCTGTGGCCCCCTGGTTGTCAACCACTGCTCTAGACCACACCAGGGGAATAGGTTATTTTCGAGTTTCTCTCAAGGTTTCATTCCTACAATAAATAAGAAGTTTTTCCTGGCCAGTGTTGCACTCAGCTTGCTTGGGGGGTTTTTGGGCCTTGCTTGTTAGGGGTCTTTCGAGACAATGTTGATTGTAAAGAGCACTATACAAGTAAATCTGACTTGACAGCCCCACAAAATTACTAAGTGCTAAGACATGTAGCTCACAAAGTCCTTAGCTGAATCACTCACCACAAAGATAAAAACTGGCTCTGCTAGCAATGTTAGAACTAGAACTGTTCATCAAGAGCTTTATTAAATACATTTTCTTAGTTGAAGAGCACACAAGCCTACGGTCACTATGTGCATTGCCAAGATTCAGATGGACTAGTGGAAAGCACATGGCCACTGGACTCTAAAGCAGTAAAAACATGTATCTAGCAGCTAACAAAAAGTATGTAGAGAGTTCACCAAGAGCTTGTTGGATTCCAAACAAAAACCACTGGCATTAATGTGCAACCCTACCCCTATTTGCAGCTATAACAGCCTCTACTCATCTGGTAGTGCTTTCTGCAAAGGTCTGGAATGTGTCTGTGGAAATGTGTGTCCATTAGGTCAAAAGGTCCTTTAAGGGGTCATGAAATGATGTTGAACAAGAATACTTCCCCATTTGCAGCTACATTTGTACAAATACAAGTACTATTACTAGTTTTTCTTGTAAATAGTGCTATACAAGTAAATCTGACTTGGCAGCCCCACAAAACTAGCTCATAAAAGTTCTCTGTTCTTAGCTGAATAACTCACCACAAAGCAATGTTAGAACAAGAACTGTTCATCAAGAGCTTTATTAAATACATTTGCATGGTTGAAGAGCACACGCCCATGGTCACCATGTGACCAAGAATCAGATGCACATTGCCACTGGACTACAAAGCAGTGAAACAAGCTTTCTGTAATAAATAATTATGCTTCAACTTCTGAAAATTTTAAGCCGGTGTTCATAATCAAAGCTTATTTGTAAATCCTTTAAAATATTTGCACTTTATGGAAATCTACCTATTAAACCAATCACTTAATCATTCAAACCTTAGGGCAGTTTTACCAACACCCTCTGTGTGTTTTTAGTAAGTATGAGGAAACTAGAGTGCCATCCAAATTACTAGCTTGGTGAGCCATTTAAAGGAGTTCAAACCATAAAACCATCTGATGGCTTCTTTTCTATAAAATGATTATTGGAACATTCATCTCCTCATGTACTGCAGGGTATGATGACACCAAAATGCAACCCCACACAAACAACTATTAGGAGATCTCTGACTGCTAATAAAGTATTTATGCAGTAGAGCTTCATCACAAACCACTCACAAAAAACCGAAACCCTGGAATTATGAGAGTTTTTCAAATTAGCAGTGTCCACTGGGAAGAGAGGAATAAATAAATTCTGGAGAGGAGGACAGTGAAATAGGTGAGGAGAGAGGAATACGATGCCTCATTAGAGTGAATAGAGAGATCAGTGAGTGATTGAATAAAGGAGTGTACTGTGTAAAGGGTAAAAGAGATGAAAGTGTGAAGGATAAAAGCTGAGTATCACTTTGTGCTGCCAGTAATGTGCAGCATAGCATTAATGGACAAGAAGTGACAGCAATACAATTCTGAGACCGCTGGTGTGTGTGTGGTCATTCCAAGGGTAAATATGATTAAAAAACAAAACAAAATTACACACACGCACACACATACCCCCACTACCCCAACGTTACAGCCAACGCAGTTGAAGTGTAAGTTTAACCATGAACTTCCAAAACCACTGGCATTAATATGCAACCCTCCCCAATTTCCAACTACAACAGTTTCCACTCATCTGGTGGTGCTTTTTGCAAAGGTTTGGAGTGTGTCTGTGGAAATGTGTGCACATTTAGATCATTTGTTGAGTCATGCAATGATTTTGGACGAAAATCACAATCAACATGTACATTTATTAAGGTGTTCAATATGGTTAAAGTTGAGGCTCTGTGTAGGCCATAACTGACTATTTATTATTTAGCAATGTGTGTGTGTCTTAAGAACCCACAATTAGTAGGAGCAGTGGGTAAATACTTTTAGCTTTAAAGTGTATGTAGAGTACAATTCTTGTAGTAAAATCCTTGGTAGGTGATTAAAATATTCAAAAATAATTCTAGATGTCTTATAATACAGTAGGTAAACTTACTAAAACTTTACAGAAACTAACTTTACCAGTACGGTAAAGTTAGTTTCTGTAAAGTTTTAGTAGACTGCCAGACTGTATAAGCAATTAGTTTTTAGTATTATTTAATAATAATAAAACTTAGATCAACGCTAATGTTGATAGCTGCTTATCCAGCAACTCGATTCCTTCAATCCAATCTCTGAAGATAAGCTAACTTCATTGATTAAATCATCAAAGTCATTGTCGTGTATACAGTGTATCACAAAAGTGAGTACACCCCTCACATTTCTGCAGATATTTAAGTATATCTTTTCATGGGACAACACTGACAAAATGACACTTTGACACAATGAAAAGTAGTCTGTGTGCAGCTTATATAACAGTGTAAATTTATTCTTCCCTCAAAATAACTCAATATACAGCCATTAATGTCTAAACCACCGGCAACAAAAGTGAGTACACCCCTAAGAGACTACACCCCTAAATGTCCAAATTGAGCACTGCTTGTCATTTTCCCTCCAAAATGTCATGTGATTTGTTAGTGTTACTAGGTCTCAGGTGTGCATAGGGAGCAGGTGTGTTCAATTTAGTAGTACAGCTCTCACACTCTCTCATACTGGTCACTGAAAGTTACAACATGGCACCTCATGGCAAAGAACTCTCTGAGGATCTTAAAAGACGAATTGTTGCGCTACATGAAGATGGCCAAGGCTACAAGAAGATTGCCAACACCCTGAAACTGAGCTGCAGCACAGTGGCCAAGATCATCCAGCGTTTTAAAAGAGCAGGGTCCACTCAGAACAGACCTCGCGTTGGTCGTCCAAAGAAGCTGAGTGCACGTGCTCAGCGTCACATCCAACTGCTGTCTTTGAAAGATAGGCGCAGGAGTGCTGTCAGCATTGCTGCAGAGATTGAAAAGGTGGGGGGTCAGCCTGTCAGTGCTCAGACCATACGCCGCACACTACATCAAATTGGTCTGCATGGCTGTCACCCCAGAAGGAAGCCTCTTCTGAAGTCTCTACACAAGAAAGCCCGCAAACAGTTTGCTGAAGACATGTCAACAAAGGACATGGATTACTGGAACCATGTCCTATGGTCTGATGAGACCAAGATTAATTTGTTTGGTTCAGATGGTCTCAAGCATGTGTGGCAGCAATCAGGTGAGGAGTACAAAGATAAGTGTGTCATGCCTACAGTCAAGCATGGTGGTGGGAATGCCATGGTCTGGGGCTGCATGAGTGCAGCAGGTGTTGGGGAGTTACATTTCATTGAGGGACACATGAACTCCAATATGTACTGTGAAATACTGAAGCAGAGCATGATCCCCTCCCTCCGGAAACTGGGTCGCAGGGCAGTGTTCCAGCATGATAATGACCCCAAACACACCTCTAAGACGACCACTGCTTTATTGAAGAGGCTGAGGGTAAAGGTGATGGACTGGCCAAGCATGTCTCCAGACCTAAACCCAATAGAACATCTTTGGGGCATCCTCAAGCGGAAGGTGGAGGAGCGCAAAGTCTCGAATATCCGCCAGCTCCGTGATGTCGTCATGGAGGAGTGGAAAAGCATTCCAGTGGCAACCTGTGAAGCTCTGGTAAACTCCATGCCCAGGAGAGTTAAGGCAGTTCTGGGAAATAATGGTGGCCACACAAAATATTGACACTTCAGGAACTTTCACTAAGGGGTGTACTCACTTTTGTTGCCGGTGGTTTAGACATTAATGGATGTATATTGAGTTATTTTGAGGGAAGAATAAATTTACACTGTTATATAAGCTGCACACAGACTACTTTTCATTGTGTCAAAGTGTCATTTTGTCAATGTTGTCCCATGAAAAGATATACTTAAATATCTGCAGAAATGTGAGGGGTGTACTCACTTTTGTGATACACTGTATGTGACACTATTCCAACAAGCATACTGAAAAAATTACTCAATGCCATCATAAACCCTTACTGACTATAAGAAATATACAGGGCACTTATAGCCTAGCGGTTAAGGTACTGGACTAGTAAGCAGAAGGTTGCTGGTTTAAACCCCACCACTACCAGGTTGTCACTATTGGGCCCTTGAGCAAGGCCCTTAACCCTTAACCCTCAGTTGCTTAGATTATATACTGTAAGTCGCTTTGAATAAAAGTGTCTGCTAAATGCCGAAAATGTGAAATGTAAATATATCCCTAAGATTAGGATATGTACCTGAATCTGAAAATGAAATCCTTGGTAGGTGGTTCATGTACTATAAGACACAGGACAAGAGGAGGGGCTGTAATATTTAAAATATGTACAATTCAAGTTTGATTTTGATCCACTAATGGAATAATTTTTTTATATAAACATTAAACCAATTTATTTTTACAAATGGCAAGTGCACACTAAATAGAACTATACACCAAAATACACAATAAAATAAATAGATGAGCCTTTCCATTACTAGCATTGGCAGCCATCTATTTTTCTTTCAATATATATTATTTGGGGGGCACAGTAGCTCAGTGGGTAGCACTGTAGCCTTACAGCAAGAAGGTCCTGGGTTCGATCCCCAAGTGGGGTGGTCTGGGTCCTCATACACCACACATCCTTTGAAAAAAATAATATGATGGAACAATTGTATTATATACAGTAGTTCTGTTTAGTACTTGCTAAACCATCTTTGGCAGCTATTATAGTCAGTAGACTTCTTGAGTAATTCTTACACTTAATTTTTTAATTTAGCTCTATTGTCCTTACAAAATTCTACAAGTTCTGCTAGGTTAGTTGGGGAATAGTGACTACAAGTTAAAATCAGTTTTTTTTTCTCTGTGCCAAACACGGACTTAATATAATGCTAACATAATAGTAAACCATATTACTACATATTTAGAGCTATGCAACCTGGCGAGAAACACTTTATGATACACTTTATGTTATCGATTATTGCTTGTACAAAACTGCACTATCTGGGGCAGTCTTCCACCATCAGTCTGGACATATATCCATTAGACAGACACTTAAGTTGAATTATAGCTGAGACAGGATACAGTCAAAGCAACAGAGGGTTAGCAGCCTTGCTTAAAAGCCCAGCAGAGGCAATAGTGGATTGAGCTCAAAATTTTTTGTTTAATAATCTAGTACCTCTGCCCAGATTTAAACTCTGAACTGAAACAGTTACAGCATTGATTCAATTCTAGACAACGACTAGTAAAAGCAGCAATATTTATTATTTGAGCAGTTTGATTGGTTTGGGATACTAAATGTTAATTATATTGGAAGGGCTTCCAACACCTCCACACTAAGCTTAGATGATGAAGCTCTGATGTTTCTTCTAGATCATGATGACATAGGGTATTTAGCTACAGTCCAAAATACTAACTTGTGTAAAACATAAGCATTTTCTAAAAATACTCTTCCTCAAATTAACACAAAGTCAATTTCAGGTACATTCTGAAGTATTTTGACTAAGTGTGACAACAACTTTAGATGAAAAGTTAAATCAGCAAACCAGGAGAAGTGCATTGCCTCCAAAATGTTCAAACCTAAAATTATCTTACAATGTTTCAAACAAATCTACGCTTAGTGAGCCAGTTTAATTGTTAGCAAGTATTTGCTTTATTTTACCAAGGTAAGTATTGGGGTTGTGGGTACATGACTGCCTTGTGTGTGTTTGTGTGTGTGTGTTTGGCATTGTTTATTATTAATGTCCTTCTGTTACGGGCTAATGAGGGTCATTAGCATATTAGCCTAATGGTTTCCCAAACCACACACACACACACACACACACACACACATATACACGGACAGCAGGACACAAAAAAACATGGGGAGGAAATGAGAGTAGAGCTTAGCACTGAACAAGATAAGCACTTGGTGAAAGTGCATACAGCCAACAAGAGGGCAGAAACAAAGGCTGCATGCTTAATTTTACAAAAGTCAGGGATAGGCTTAGTAAATGGAAGAGAAAGCAGTAATAAAGAATTCATATCAGAGAAGAGCAAGAGCACCAAAAAAAACGAAAAAAAAAAACAGAAAGCAATGGTAATAGAGGGGGGCGTCAAGTAAGGTCATAATTCATTACAGGCATGTAAAATGATCTCACAATTTAGGATAGCCTTGGAAAACAAACTAACAACTTTATAATGTGTGTATTTAAAAAAATCTTAAACATTAATGTTCATTTTGGTTCTTGATGCTAAAGCACTATAGCTTTTTTTTTTTTTTTACTTATCAGCCATAACATTAAAACCACCTCCTTGTTTCTACACTCACTGTCCATTTTAACAGCTCCACTTATTGCACCATATAGGAGCAATTTGTAGTTCTACAATTACTGACTGCAATCCATTTACTTGCTTTCACCCTGTTGTTCAATGGTCAGGACTCTCACAGGACCACCACAGAGCAGGTGTTATTTGGGTGGTGGATCATTCTTAGCACTGCAGTGACACTGACATGGTGGTGGTGTGTTAGTGTGTATTGTGCTGGTATGAGTGGATCAGACTCAGCAGGGCTGCTGGAGTTTTTAAATACCATGTCCACTCACTGTCCACTTTATTAGACACTCCTACCTAGTTGGTTCACCTTGTAGATGTAAAGTCAGATTGCTGTTAAGGTCCACCTGTTTTTGCCAAATTACTTACATTTAGCCACAGTGGAGAGGTTTTGCCATAGTATTTGAGGTGCTTGATCTTTTTAGCTTTGTCCTGTTGCATTGCCTTAGCCACAGTTATTAAGAGAGTAAAATGTATGGTTCTGTCAATTATAGCAAGTCACCTGGGCACCAAGAAATGCCCACATCTTAATAAAACCACCACCTTGCTGATGATTGTATTTTATTATAAAATACTTTGGTATCTTTATGGCACATTAGTTTATAGAATATTACCACAAATAGCTAAAGGTTATGCCTACATGTTTATCAGTTTTCTTATTTGTGCCATTTTTGCCCCATTTCTTTCTAATAGTAAAATAATACATTTTGAACTTGGCTAATGCAAGAAAGGTCTATAGTGTTCTAGATGTTTTCTGGGATTTTATCTGTTTTTCTGGAAGAGTCAGTATACTCTTGGATGAATTTTGGTAGACTGGCCACTTCTGGAAATATTTACTTTTGTTTTAAGTTTACTCAGTTTTAAGATAATGGCTTTACTGTGGACTAAAAAATGTAATGACACATGTAATTAGCAGTCGCTAAAAAGCGTAGTTTACACTGCATGGTTTTTTGCACCATAATGTTTAGTCAAGGATTTAACAGCAAATATCTAATTATGGCATGTTTAAAAGTTTATAATTATGCCTTGTTTTTACATGGATGATGCGTGAAAACTATCAACATTGCCCATTTTACATGCTAAATACAATACATACAATACAATATTTACAGTATTTTAGAGGATTATTTAAAAATATCCCACAATCTAGTTTATCTCCAGACAATAATACCCTGTAACAGATTAGTATAGCTCTAGTTATAATGTGTGTTTAACAAAAGCTTGCAAGTCAGGCATCTCTAACCCTAAACAGTGTGACAAAGAAAAGAATGGGGAAAAAAGTGGAAACAACTTTAAAGTGGGAAATAATGTACAAAAAATATAACTATGTGTTTGCATATTTTAGAGAAGCTACACTGTCATATATCCCTCCTGTTGACTGGAGGAGCTGTGACTGGAGCTGTGTTGACTACAACAAGATACTTACCTTCTTTGTTTGCTTTCCTTTCATTATAAGAGTGGTGAGTGTTCAACAGAAGAGGGACAGAAGTCTCAGTAATAAAATTGAAATCTATTATTCCTGTCTTAGAAACAGGATTCGTTAGTCAGGATGCTCTGGACAACCTTTAAATACACTGTGGCATTTCAGTAAGGGTGTAGGGTGTAGCAATGTTACTTTTACAGGCTACAAACACAACAGATAGCTTGGGTCGAAAATCTATTATAAAGTCAATTTATTTTTTTTAATAAGACTGGTAGCACTTTTTCCTATGCTCTTCTTGTGTTCGCCCGGGTTCCTCAAGGTACTTGAGTGTCATGTAGGAAGTGAACTAGCTGTTCTAAGTTGTCCCTTGGTATAAATTATGTAAATTATGTTGTTATGTAATGATTTAGCACCCAGTCCAAGTTCTATTCCTGAACTGCATTAAGTATTTTTTGAGTGTTGTCAGATATACCCAGACCCTGATTAGAGTCAAGTAGTTACCAAAAAAATAATATAATTAATAAAATAGTTTCAATAACATCTTTAATAGGGGAATATGTCAAATTATAATATTGAAAACTGCACTGACATAATAACTGAGAAAGACCTACAGAACCTGCAAGCTAACTAATGTTAATATTCTATATTAAAAATATATAGCATATGATTAAACTGATACTAAAATACCACCAATGTCTATGTGTCAAAGATGTAAGCTTACTAGCAGCTGGGTTGTTAATTAGCTAGTGTGCTAATATTACATACATTAAATCACAGATATTATGGTATAATTAACATTTCTTAGCATGTTGTAGCCTAGTAATCAAAAGGTCGCTGGTTTAAGCCCCACCATTGCCAGGTTGCTGCTGTTGGGCCCTTGAGCAAGGCTCTTAACCCTCAATTGATTCAAAATGTAAATGTTATTGTATTTTAAGATTTATTGCTGAATCCCAACACATACTTGTGACAGCACTAGCTGAGTATCAGTTACAGTACAGTACATAATCATAGCTCAGAACAGTGTCAGTAAACATTGGTAGACTGATAAACATAAAGAATATTTAGATATGATATAGATTATCTGATAAGTAGATGTCGGTCCTTCTTGGACTCTGTTTTTACCAATAAGCTTTGTTACCTGTTTGTAACAGCAAAGTACACAAAGCATAATGGGGACAGTAGTAGCCTAGTGAGTAGGGCTTTGGGCTATCAACTGAAAAGTTGAGAGTTTGTAAGTTTTTGTAATCCCAGCTCTGCCATGCAGCCACTGTTGGGCCCTTGAGCAAGGCCCTTAACCCTCTCGGCTACAGGGGCACTGTACAATGGCTGACCCTGTGCTCTGACCCCAGCTCCCAAACAAGAATTTCGTTATACTGTACATCTGTATATGTACAGTATATATGACAAATAAAGACATTCTATTCTATCTATTCTAATAATGGTTGAGACATGTAAGAGATCATTTGTTGTAACCGAAGGAAACAGTTCTAAGGTAATTTTCACCTTGCATATTAAAGCAAATTTAAATGTTTATTAAATATACAGTGGTGTGGAAAACATTACATTCATTATTAAATATTTGTCATACCAAATGTTTTAGGTGAAGGATTTCATATTCAAGCACATTTATAAATTCTGATATTTAATGAAAGCATAAGTTTTTTTAATTTACTGTCCTTGTTAGGCATTAAAAATACAACCAATTTGTTACCAAACAAAATATTTTTAATGCTTTACAATTACATATTCAAGGGTACTTTAATCAATCATTCTTGTTAGGCAAAATGTGATTCAGGCTTTAAACATGGCAAGATGTTTTGCAGTGGAAGCTTTGACCGGAGTGTCATGCAGACACTCTAATTAAAGCAGATTTATTGACCCGTGTTCTTTCTTCATCTGACAGGTACAACTGCTGCAGCCCTTCTAACCATGGTCAAACAGCCACTGAGGACCAACAGTCAAAAGTTTTAAATGTTAAAGCACAAGAGAATTCCCAACTAATGAGACCAAACTTGACATTGATTGTAGTCTTTCTCACCCAGGTTGCTCCCTATGAAGCGTAATCATATTCGGAGCAAGCAAAATGTTGGCTAAAAGAGGTCCTTCTTTATCTGCCTGTGGCTCAGGGGGCTGAGTCAATATGCACCGGTCATGGGCAGGAAAGCAGGCGACACAACTAATCCAGTGCCAGCACTGGGACAGCGGCATGTTCTGTCACAGAAATGGGGGCCACTTTGCAGCGTGGGAGTACAGACATCACCAGGACTACGTTCACTTCCCTCTCTAAAAAGGAGAACCCATCTGTTAGGGACAAACAGTGATGTTTCTGTCCCTGTGGAGACGATGTCTCTGGACAGAGCCAAGCCTGCTCATGGGGAATTTCAGAACTGCATCAGCAAGGCATCACAGGATGAGATATCACAAGATGGAGGGGTGTACTGCCAAATTAAATCCAACCCCAGCCAGGCAGGTTTTAAGGGGAATTCAAAACGAAACCCTCGATTCGCCAATGGCAGCGTAGTGGCGTCTGAGTTGGTGGAGAGGGTCTGCAGTGAGGGGATGGAGTCACTGGTGGAAGGTGGTCAAAGTCAGAGCAAAATGCTAAATCACAGAAGGAATGCATCACTAAAAGGGAACACAACGTGCCCCACAGTGCAATGCGAAAGTGTTAGCACATACGCAACGCACCCTCGACCCTGTCGTATTATTAAAGCATCCCGACAGTGCAAGGCACGTGAACAAAAACAATCGCAAGTTTCACCTTGCATGGCACCTGCCTGCAGCAAACAAGCAAAATGTCAAATCCAGTCCAGCATGACCCTTCCAACACCACCTCCAAAAGACGTTCCCAGACTGCAGAGGCAACATTCAGCAAACACACATACAGCAAACATATCACAAACATCCACTCATTTACATGCTGAGTGCACACATAATTCTCATTTTACACAATCTCACAAAAGAGACACAACTACACAAGAAACTCGACCAAAAGTCCAATCAATACAACCAACACAAAGCAGAATATGTAATAAAGGCTCACCTGCCATACACATTTCACCAAATGTATGTAAAGTAACACACAAACTACCAGTACATCAAAAACACACCAAAGTAAATGCAGAACCCACCACCAAGCACACAAACCACCATACACATGCAAATACTGCAGCCATGACTTCATCTGTCTCCATCACACCAAAACCGCCTGCCCCTGTGCTCTCTTCTGGATCTGAAACAAAATCTACACCCACTCAACACCCACCTCAATTCTCATTCCAATCTAAACCTACAAAGCTACTGCCAAAACCGGCATCACCACAAATTTCTAATAGCTCAGAGACCAAATCCACCTACCAACCTCCACCTGTTAACCAAGATTCCACAATAAAAGTGGAACCAGAAAATAAGCTCCACCGTGTAGACCACCTGCCCCAACAAAAGAATGTTACGGAACCAGATGTTTCACAGTACAATGGAGTACCAACAGTAATACACGGACTACTGCAGAACATAGAGGAGAACCTGCTGTCCAATCAGGAAAAGATCAAGGTTCTGCTCAATGTCATTCAGGACCTGGAGAAAAGCAAGGCCTTGAGTGAAGGGTAAGGATAATAAATGTAATAAAACAAAGGTTTAATAAAACCAAGTCTGCAAAGTAGATCTCACTAGCATCTAAAGAACAGCAGTACTAACTTGTTTTCTGCGTTAATCTCCTAACCCTTCTAACATAACAGCTGATAAACTCTGCCAATAACAGAACTGCATTGATTTGTTGATGAGTGAACAGCCAATCCTTTATTTTGCATTCCAGCAGATCCAAACTGAAGGATGTGTTAACTTTAGCACTGTGCAGGCTTCACACTTCCAATAAAAGACACAAATCTAACACATATCTTCCATATACAGGAGGCTACATAATATGTGGTCAGGTGGGAGTCTGGATTAGATTTTCTATCAAATTACTCCCACAGACAATATTCAAGCAACAATTTGGGTAAAATGAGGCAAAAACATTGCTGCTACTGTGTATGTAGGATATAACTAACCATAGCAGAAATAACCACTAGGTGTTCTTTCATACTCTGAGTTTATTGCTAGATTGCTGGTCCATGTCATAGGTGTATACAGCAACTACTAGGCGCAATGAGTACCATGGTTGTGAGTCAGTAATTAAGTAGACCAGGAAAACAAAACGAAAGCAAAAATGAAAAATAAACTGAAAGAAATCAGTCATTCATAATAAAACATGGTGGGATTCAGTATTTGCAACTCTCCAAAGTGGTACAGGCCTAAGGCAGAAATAGAATTTTTTATCTATTACCCTTCATCTCTCCTCGCTTCATCTCTTACACCCTTCATCACCTCTTAATCCTAGTTTACACACACACACCCATCACATCCTCTAATTTCTATTTACCCATGTTTCTTGTCTTACTCCATCAGCAGTTTTCACTCTTTAACCCTTTCTTCATTTTACCTCTCACCAGTAGTGGAATTATAAACAGAACCCAAGAGAAGAGGATACACCAGTCATACAACAGAGGATACACCAGTCTGCGGGACATTGAAATTTTTGGTGTTCTTTAGAAATAGCATGAATAAACATTGTTGTATTTGTGGGTGGAGTTTATTCCTCTAAATTCTACTGATTTGCCGCTCAAGTGGCGCAGCAGTAAAACACGCTAGCACACCAGAGCTGACATTTCAAACTTGTTGGTTTGAAACTCAGTTCTGCCATGCGGCTGGGCTGGGCGGCTACATGAACAACGATTGGCTGTTGTTCATTCAGGGTGGAGAGCCGAATAGGGACCTCATAACTGATGCAATTACGACCTCTGCTGGCTGATTGATGGAATAATTGAGTCAAAGAGTAATGCGTTGATCAGGGTGTGTCTCTCCATACACAAAGCTGATTCGCGTATGAACTCCCCTTGTGCAGGTGAAAAGATGCAGTCGACTACTGCACACATGTCGGAGGGGGCGTGTGTCAGTCTCACTCTCCTTAATCAGCAGTGGAGATCAGCATAAGTAGAGAAGAAGTGTGATGCAATCGGGTAATTGGATATGACTAGATTGGGAGGAAAATTGGGAAAAATGCAAACAAAAAAAGAGTTAGATATTTCAAAAACTGATGTTGTAAGAGGTGAAATGTGCTGGACTTTGCAGTTTTGGATCAGAGCTGAAGTGTGTCTGAGAATTTTTGCTTATTCAGTTAAAAGAGCATTTGTGAGGTCAGGTACTGACTTAAGATGTTAAATGACGTTGAGCTCCAGGTCACTGTGCAGGCCACTGAGGGTCCTCTACACAGGGGCACAGTCATGCTAAGAGGGGATGAACAAGGAAGGACCTTTCCTAACTGTTGCCAAATAGCTGAAAATTTAGTCTCAAAAACAATGGCATCAAATCATTTTTAACAAATGCTAAAAATATTATCCTTAACAAAGCTTTACATTGTGAGTGTTATAATTTAGCAATGCAAAAAAATAAAACTCAACCAAAAAAGTGCTGCAAATTAAGGCAGTGTGTATAAACCAGTTAATTATCTAGTCAGCATGTCCACTAATGTAATTAATCAATTAGTCCAATGTAGCATAACTGGATACCTTTTATTATAAAATGTAATTTACTGCTTCATTGACTTTGAACATAATTTACTGCTTAACAATAAAAAGTCTTGCTGGATGGCACCACATAACACCAGAGTGGTTTTATATAATTCTCCCTAGGGTCAACTTAGCACAACTGGTAGTGTGAGTGCGACACAGCAAAAGGGATTCTGAGGACCTGGGTTTGATATTCTTATCAGATGTGCATGTTTTCCCTATGGTTTTATTTTTATTTTCTATGTTTCCAATGTTTCCTGCCACTGGTAACCACCCTAAATATCTGTTAGACAGATTTTCTTTGTGAAAGTAGAGTCAGGTGTGAAAAAAATCAACACATGACTGTTCAGGTTGGTGACTTTTGTTCTGTGCTGTTTTATTATTTGTAAACAGACGCTGCTCCTATAGAACAGGACAGGACATTAACAACTGCACAACCTGCCAAAAAACAGCCTGCATCATTTACAGGTACTACAAACTGCATTTACAAAGCGTAATAGCTTTAAAGGCTGAATAAGCAACTTTTACCTCAGAACATTTTATGATTGGTGAGGTTTCTCCTTACCTTTTGAAAGCTGTTTATTGAATAACATTACCTTTGTTTTCAAATGTTTATTATACCAAATGATTTTAGATTATTAAGCAAAACTTTTATTTACAGGGAAATATGAACGTAACACATTTTAGCCATGTAGCCACATAATCACATGTCAGCTTCAGGTCAAGGACATATGACATCACATCAGTGGCGGCTGCTGGTCTTTCAAAGAGGGGAAGCTCATTGTCAGCTTACATCATAAAATTTGTCAATTTATTTATACATAAATTCTGCCCTCCGTTCCTTTTCAAGAAAATGGCCTGTGATCCTATTGTACCAAGTAGGCGTCTTTTCCAGAGACTTGACCAGTGTCCTGAAACAAATACTATGAGTGTGTTTTATTTACACAATGAACAATGGAAATGGTCAAGTAATTTCACCAAGCAAATACCAAGAGATGGGTTGCAGTTTGTCTTTCGACTTAACTCGCAAAATCCGCGATGGGACTGAAGCTCCCAGTGATTTAGTGACGTGTAGATCTCAAAATAGCTGTCAATCAAAACGGGATTCAGCCTTTCAACTGATCCTCCAATCGAGTTTCGAAGCAATGAAAAAATCTTTCCATGCAGTCCCATTGAAGTGAATAGACGCTCAGCTTCTACGGGCAAATGCATTGATGCTACGGCAGTTAACAAAATCGATTCAGTCGATCTGTAATAAGTAGCTGATTCTGAACAAACTCGTCTTCGAGATGAACGTGTTCTAACGCATTAGTAGTCAATGAAATGTTAACACAACTGTACATATTTGACCATCTAATTTTTGACATTTTAGGGGATGCTGAGCTTCCATTGCAGTCTTAGAGAAATCGCCACTGCATCACATTCTCCTTAAGATTGTTCTAATAGAGAATGCAGTTAAAGTGTGTAATACATCCTTCCCTCACTAACAAGTCATCCACGACCTGACATAACAAAGCCTTTTTACACACTATCGCTGTCTCACACAGTTCTAAAAGGTTTAGATACACTGATCAGCCATAATATTAAAACCACCTCTTTGTTTCTACACACACTGTTCATTTTATCAGCTCCACTCATCATAAAGAAACACTTTGTAGTTCTACAATTACTGACTGTAGTCCATCTGTTTCTCTGCATGCTTTGTTACCCCCCTTTTATGCGGTTCTTCAATGGTCAGAGCTCTCCCAGGATCACTACAGAGTAGGTATTATTTGGTAGGTGGATCATTCTCAGCACTGCAGTGACACTGACATGGTGGTGGTGTGTTAGTGTGTGTTGTGCTGGTATGAGTGGATAAGACACAGCAGCGCTGCTGGAGTTTTTAAACACCTCACTGTCACTGCTGAACTGAGAATAGTCCACCAACCAATAATATCCAGCCAACAGCGCCCCGTAGGCAGCGTCCTCTGACCACTGATGAAGGTCTAGAAGATGACCAACTCAAATGGCAGCAACAGATGAGCGATCGCCTCTGACTTTGCATCTACAAGGTGGACCAACTAGGTAGGAGTGTCTAATATAGTGTACAGTGAGTGGACACAGTATTTAAAAACTCCAGCAGCGCTGCTGTGTCTGATCCAGTCATACCAGCACAACACACACTAACACACCACCACCATGTAATTGTCACTGCAGTGCTGAGATCATCCACCACCTAAATAATACCTGCTCTGTAGTGGTCCTGACCATTGAAGAACAGGGTGAAAGCAGATTAAAAAGGTATGTAGAGAAACAGATGGACTTCAGTCGGTAATTGTAGAACTTCAAAGTGCTTCTATATGGTAAATGGAGCTGATAAAATGGACAGTAAGTGTAGAAACATGAATCCAAGATGGCGGCGCGTTAACACGCAGCGGCCGCTCTGGGGTCGAAAAACGGTGTTTTTTTGTTGTTTTCAGGAAAAGTTTGTAAGTTTGTTTAGGACAGTTTTGTTTATAAACGTATGGAAACCACTTTTGACTTAGTTTACAACCGCCAGACACTGCTACAATTGAGAAAACAGTCAGAAACCAACCTGCAAGATGATCTGCAGCGAACTCTGCATGAACTCTGCCTACTTCGCGAACCAGGCCTGCAGTCCTCGGTGTTACCTGAAGCAGGTGACCGGGGGAGGGGGCGCCGCAAGCGGTGCTCGAGGAAGCAGAAGCGTGGAAAGCGAGCCGGGGTCCGTGCTAGGCTAAAAGCTAACCCAAGCCGGCCGGCTCTACCATCGTTATTCCTCGCAAATGCATGCTCTCTGGAGAATAAACTGGACTGTATCAGACTTCAGCGAACTACCCAATGTGAGTACAGGGACTGTTGTGTTTTAATTTTCACTGAAACATGGCTTAGCGACAACATTCCAGACAGTGCCATTCAGCTAGACGGGCTAGCATCGTATCGCGCCGATAGAAATGCAGCTCAGTCCGGTAAAACACGAGGAGGAGGCGTTTGTGTTTACATTAACACCGAATGGTGCAAGGACTCTGTGCTTGTTGTGGCGTACTGTTCTCCGATGGTGGAATTTGCTATTGTTAGATGCAGACCTTTTTATTTACCACGGGAATTCACCAGCGTGCTTATTGTCGCGGTGTATCTTCCGCCCAGCGCGAACGCGAAGGAAGCATTGAGCGAACTTTACAGAGCCATCAGCGAACTGCAGAACACACATCCAGACGGGCTGTTTATTATCGCTGGGGATTTTAATCATGCAAATCTCAAGTCTGTTCTCCCTAAATTCCATCAGCATGTGGACTTTGCTACGAGAGGAGCGAACACGCTGGATAATGTTTACACGAACATTGCCGGTGCGTACCGGGCGGAGCCCCGCCCCCACCTCGGATACTCAGACCACATCTCTGTAATGCTAATTCCAGCATACAGAGCACTCATCAGGCGCTCCACACCTGTACAGAAACAGGTGAAAATCTGGCCAGAAGGATCCATCTCTGCTCTTCAGGACTGTTTTAAATGCACTGACTGGGACATGTTTAGGGAGGCTGCAACATACGGCGATTACACTGATCTAGAGGAGTACACGACTTCAGTGACCTGCTACATCAGCAAATGCATTGAGGACGTCACTACCACTAGAACCATCACTTCCAGACCCAACCAGAAGCCGTGGATGACTCCAGAGGTGCGTGCACTGCTGAGGGCCCGAGACTCCGCTTTTAAAGCAGGTGACCAGCCGGCTCTGAGAACAGCGAGAGCCAGACTGTCCCGGGCAATCCGAGAAGCAAAGCGCGCACACGGCCAGAACATCCACAGCCACTTCCAGAACAGCGGTGACACACGGCGCTTGTGGCAGGGCATCCAGGCCATCACCAACTACAGGACGACTACACCCGTCTGTGACAGTGATGCCTCCCTTCCAGATGCGCTGAATGACTTCTACGCTCGGTTCGAGGCGCAGAACAACATGTTGGCGAGGAAGATAATCCCACCTTGTGACGACCAGGTGCTTCGTCTCACCACAGCGAGGTGTAGGAGAACTCTGCACGGAGTCAACCCACGGAAAGCTTCTGGACCAGACAACATTCCTGGCCGAGTGCTCAAAGGATGTGCAGACCAGCTGGCAGATGTATTCACTGACATCTTCAACATCTCCCTGAGCAGCGCCATCGTTCCAACGTGCCTCAAGACGACCACCATCGTACCCGTGCCAAAGAAGTCATCTGTGTCATGCTTCAACGACTATCGTCCCGTAGCACTCACGCCTATCATCATGAAGTGCTTCGAGAAACTAGTCATGAGGCATATTAAGACACTACTGCCTCCCACCATGGACCCACTGCAGTTTGCGTACCGTCCTAACCGCTCAACGGACGACGCCATATCCACTACACTTCACCTGGCTTCTACACACCTGGACAGAAAGAACACTTACGTCAGGATGCTGTTCATAGACTTTAGCTCAGCATTCAACACCATCATTCCTCAGCATCTAATTGGAAAGCTGAGCACGCTGGGCCTGAACACCTCTCTCTGCAACTGGATCCTGGATTTCTTGACTGAGAGACCTCAGTCCGTCCGGATCGGTAAGAACACCTCCAGCACCACCACACTGAGCACCGGCGCTCCCCAAGGCTGTGTGCTCAGTCCACTGCTGTTTACTCTGCTTACGCACGACTGTACAGCAATGCACAGCTCGAATTCCATCGTTAAGTTTGCAGACGACACAACTGTGGTGGGACTCATCAGCAACAACGATGAGTCAGCGTACAGAGAGGAGATACAACATCTAACGGACTGGTGCCAAGTAAACAACCTGTCTCTGAACGTGGATAAAACCAAAGAGATGGTCATTGACTTTAGAAAGACACTAAGGGACCACTCCCCACTGCACATCGACGGCTCATCTGTTGAGATCGTCAAGAGCACCAAATTTCTCGGTGTTCATCTGGAGGAGAATCTCACCTGGACCCTCAACACCAGTTCTATCACCAAGAAAGCCCAGCAGCGTCTCTACTTTTTGAGAAGACTGAGGAAAGCTCATCTGCCAACCCCCATTCTCACCACATTCTACAGAGGAACAATCGAGAGCATCCTGAGCGGCTGCATCACTGTCTGGTTCGGAAATTGTACTGCGTCGGACCGCAGGACTCTCCAGCGAGTAGTGAGGACAGCTGAAAAGATCATCGGGGTCGCTCTTCCATCTCTCACGGACATTTTTAACACCCGCTGCATCCGCAAAGCTCTCAGCATTGTGGACGATCCAACCCATCCATCACATGGACTTTTTACTCTGCTCCCGTCTGGGAGACGATACCGCAGCATCCGGACTAACACAACCAGACTGTGTAACAGTTTTATCCCTCAGGCAATCAGACTCCTCAACTCAGTACTGTAACAATTTCCTCCAGAAATTTTCTGCTGCCACACACTGAACTGTATTGACTATGTTACTTGCATTTTTTGCACACCTCCTGGAACTGAACAAGTAATTTCTGCACCTTACTTGTATTTTTGCACCTTATTTACTTTTTAGGCACCTTATCGGCATTGCCAATTTTACGCTGCTAATGTACAACATGTCACTACCTCATGAACCATTGTACCATCTATTCACCATCATGTACTAACACTTGTCTTTAGTCCTGTCTTCTAATTACTTGTTTAGATTAGGGATAATTAGGAATATCTTTTGTAGTTATTTATTATAGGATTTTTTGTATTTATTGTTGTATTTACAGTGTTTTGTATTGTCTTGCACTTTTTGTACCGTGTTACACCGTGATCCTAGAGGAACGCTGTTTCGTTTCAATATGTACTTGTATATAGCTGAAATGACAATAAAACCTCTCTGACTCTGACTCTGAAACAAGGAGGTGGTTTTAATGTTATGGCTGATCAGTGTACATGTATATTGCAAATGTCAAACAAGCAATTACATTGTGTGAATATTTTAAGCAGGACAACCTTTCCCTTATTTGATTATAAAGTGGTACATGGTTTTATGGTTCTGTTCCCTGTTTTGTTGTGTGGGATTTTGACTTACATGTACATCTGCAGCCTGTATCGGACAGTTTTATCCAAAGCAACTCAAGGCCCCAACAATGGCAGTTAGTCTGTGGTGGGGCTTGAAATGGCAACCTTCTGGTTACTGGTCCAGTATCTTAATCACTGAGCTACCACTATGTTTTCAGAGTTGAATGTGGTGTCATGTTGACATACTGTTTTTTGCTTAACTTGCTTAACTTAATTGCAAAAATATCTGTCACATACAAGTAGTACTGAAGTCATCATTCTTTATGGCATCGTTCTTTATGGCAGCACCTTTAAAAAGTTACTGAAGGAAACAGCTGAATTAGTTTGGATTCCTGAGTTTTAAAACAGCTAGCTTCAGCATTTTTTACCAAACCCACTGACTGCACATTTAACAAGCAGTAACTTATCAAACATTTCATCAGCGAAGTGAACACACAGAGACACGCAATTAGATGTACGTGGGAGAGGTTATTTATGTGGAGGAGGAAGGGTTTAATAAGTGGATGTGCTATAGCGCTGTCAGCTGAAGACTGTTCTGCTCTGTAGGGATTTTATCATTAAGGCAAAGTGGGTTCATTCTTCCAGTACAACAAATACAGTCCTGTGGGAGACGTACAAACAAACACATACTAAAAGATAACAAACTGTGCATCAAAATCACAAAATATCATTAAAAGCACCAGGTTATACTAATTTTCACATTTAAATTCACATTTTCTACATCCAACAGCAATTCTGCCTTCTGAGTTTTTCAGCCATTGACCTTAGAAGGAAGAATAATTTGTGTTGAACACGTGGAGCCAATACAATAATATTACTTCCTAAAGCAATGTGTATAACCAACCTGATTATAAATCATTTTATAAAAATGTAACAAACTAGTTTATAGTCAGACTGCTCTAGTGGAATATGTAACTCTTTTACTTTTTTATTACGTATGTTAAAGTATTCTAGCTTGATACAGTTTGGCAATGAACAAAGCTTGGTGTAGATTTAGGTTTCTGTTTAGTACATTTATGAAGACTAAAATGCAGTAGAACAAATTGCTAACTAAACCACTACTTTGGCTATTTTTCCAGTGGATGTGAATGGTGCATGTCCATATATAGTAAATTCACAAAGCGTTAAGGAGCCTTGATTTTTTTGCACAATTTATTGTGTTGTGGTTTGATTTTGAATCAATATACAGTACTTGCCATCATTCTACACATAATCACTTATAATGATGAACTGAAAACGTGTGGCTTGCTTCAAAGTCATGCTATTGTTGTTTTGGCTGTATGCTTAGGGTCACTGTCATGTTGAAAGGTAAACCATTGAGCCAGTTAGAGTTTGTGAGGGCTTCCTTTAAGAATGTTCCTGTATTTGTCTGCATTCATTATCTCTGTCCCTGGCATCAATGTGGAGTATTAAGGTTTTACCACATACTGATTACTACACTCCAAGTTCAGTATCTTTCATCTTGCCACTCTTATATAAAAACCTGGTTTATAGAGTGCTGTAAAGATAATTGGTTTTCCCATTTCTGCATGGGACTTTAGAATGATTTGCACTTATTTTTTCCCTCACTAATCAAGGCTCTTGATTTTTGAATTAACAATTTGTCCAACTTTTACAAGGAAGGTAAACGTTTGTGCCAATTTGTAATTATTAAAACCACCATGGCCTTGAAAATACTTAAATATACTTACATATTGTTTTATATAATTGCCCTAATATATGCCTTGCCACATTTTGATTAAAGATACTTCCAGACAGTCCCTTTATCTTCATGGTTTTGTCCTGGCAATGCATTTGTGTGTCTGTTTAATCAATAAAAGTTGTTACAAGTGGACGCCAACTGAGTTGTAAACACATCTCAAGAATAAATTAAGCAAACAGGATGCATCTGACCACAATTTGGAGTGCAACAGCAAATAGCTTAAGTACCTTTGTGAATAAGAGATTGCAGTTGATTTTTCAGAGAATTCTAAAAAATATTTTTTTAACTTCATCATTGTGGGTGTTGAGTGTAGATCGATGGGTAAAAAGTGCAATTATTTTTATTCAAAAATCAATTCCACAAAAGAGGTCTGAGGCATTTTTGAATCTGCTGAACATCACTGAAGCCTTTTCTGTTTTTCATTTATAATGATGTATCTTGACTATAACTCTTTGAGATCTGCACACATAGTACTTAAATGGGTTAGTTAGTCTCTTTGCAAAGCATCTTGAGGTAAAACTTTGATGTTTTGCTTTATTTTGTGCCTAAAGGTGCAATGTAATGTTTTATATGAAAAATGGAAAGCTTTATAAAAACTTTATAGAACAACAAATAGCTTTTACTGAACAGATCACATGTCAAGAAAGCCAGAAAAACAGAAAAGCCAAAAAACTGCACAATTAAGCAGAGAGTACTACAGAGAGTACTTAGAGTACTTAGCACTTCTGTAAGTCGCTCTGGATAAGAGCGTCTGCTAAATGCAGAAAATGTAAATGTACTACCCTTACTCAAATGCTTGCAGAATTGCTGTAGTCCAGTGGTTTATCACAAATTAGCTAGAGTTGCAGGTAAAAAGCTTCAAAACATACAAGTAAAGCAATTATTTTTTATTTTTATCTAGGTTTGACCCTGGCATGATCATGTATGTGAGATGACTAACTTAATTTACATTTTTGTAAATGTTTTGTATCAATAGGCAACAAATTTTTAAATATAGCTCATGTGGTTGGAAAGACGATTCTGCCTCTATAGAAAGAGGGGCAGCACTCTTAAGAGAGCAGGCACTCTAACACTATTTATTTAGTTATCCTATTCATCCAATTTGCCAGCACATCTACACTGACTAGGCATAACATTATGACCACTGACAGGTGAAGTAAATAACACTAATTATCTCTTCATCACGGCACCTGTTAATGGGTGGGATATATTAGGCAGCAAGTGAACATGTTGTCCTCAAAGTTCATGTGTTAAAAGCAGGAAAAATGGGCAAGCATAAAGATTTAAGCGAGTTAGACGAGGGCCAAATTGTAATGGCTAGACGACTGGGTCAGAGCATCTCCAAAACTGCAGCTCTTGTGGGGTGTTCCTGGTCTGCAGGGGTCAGTATCTATCAAAAGTGGTCCAAGGAAGGAACGGTGGTAAACCGGCGACAGGGTCATGGGTGGCCAAGGCTCATTGATGCACGTGGGGAGTGAAGGCTGGCCTGTATGGTCCGATCCAACAAATTGCTGAAGAAGTTAATGCTGGTTCTGATAGAAATGTGTCAGAATACTCAGTGCATCGCAGTTTGTTGCGTATAGGGCTGCAAAAGGGGGACCAACACAATATTAGGAAGGTGGTCATAATGTTATGCCTAATCGGTATATACTTGAATGGTCTTTTACCCTTCAAATACTGTATACACACACAGGCTGATTTTTCAACTCCTCACCTTTAAATCCATGGACCCACCAACAGAGTTTCAAATTAGCATACCTAGAACACTATAGATGATACATACTGTAGATGTGTGATAAAGACACCCAAAATACAATTTAAAGGTTACAACCTGATTTGAGTTTGGCAGAGAATAAAACTAAAACTAAATTGTGGTTCAAATTGTATCGTTCTTAAATTTATCCTTGATTAATGACTATTAGATGGCAAATGTAATACAATCATTTTACAATTAGAAATCATGTTACAGTCAAATCCAAAAATAAATAAAAGAGAAAATATAAAGAAACCAATCAAAGTAGACAGACAGTGGAAAGGTAGGCTCTTGTCATAAGAAACATGATAGTGATCGATGAGTTTACTGCTTTTAGCTAACATGAATGAATGATTGTGTGAGCCAGTGTGTTCACTAGCTGTGATTAATGTTTCATGTTGCACTGCTGTACAAACAGGCTGTAACGGCTGTCTTGATGACTAGATGAAATATGTCTCACTTTTTTCCTCACTGCTTTAAACATTCTTTATAACATGGCTAGAGAACTTTTTTTCAATATTTAAAATGATGCATCAGCTGGAAATATCAGTCCTTCATACACTGTGCATTCATAATTCAGTGCACAGCTAATGCCTAGTTCACACTACACGATTTTTGCCCTGATTTTTCGCTTACCGACTGGTCACCGCTAGATGTGGTAGCTCAGGAAAAACTCGGCGATCGAAACTCGGCTCTCAATCGCTATGTGTGAACTGCATGTTGAATATCTGGATCAGTCAGTTGCGACTGGCAATAAGTGCGGTGAGGGGGATAATATAGTTTCTATCAGAATATATCGGCATACACAGGCTTTACAATATTTGTGAACTTATCATCCTTGCCATACCATAATACCAACACTGCATTTCAAAAATATTTTTATAAAATATATATTTATAAATAAAATATTTACTAACCTCCAACTCGCTACAGAACAGAACAATCCCTGCTGGTCGCGTTGCCAAATCCACTCTGATTTATTTATTTTTCTCTTTGCTTTTACGCTGCACATCAGCGGACAAACAACTTTGATCACTCGCTACTTGTTTTTTGGACGTGGTATCACTTAACCCCTCGTCACTTCTCGCGTTTGTTTTCATGACAAAACGTAGTTTGGGAGACCAGAGAAGCCCGCCTGCGATTCCAGTTGGTGATAGATCGTGCAGTGTGAAACCCCCTATCGCCGATCAGTCGTGTAGTGTGAAATCTAACTGATTATAGTGGGTGACTTTTGGGTGAAACAGTGGTGCATCTGGAGATGGAAATGTCTAGAAATAATTACATAAAGCTAATAGCATGTACAGACCTTAGAAAGTGCAGGGCTGGAGATTTATAAAAATGGCATTTGCTCAATGTACTATAGGCGGCCAGATCTAAATTGTGACATTTGGGCACAAGCCACTTAATGACAAAAATGCTGCCAGCCCAAATTAATTTTAAGAATTTGCCTCAATGATCATACAGAAAAATACATTATTAATGCAGTCAGGTTAAATGGAGACACTGAATTGCCCTATAGGTAAATGGGTGTATGTGTGTGTGCGCCCATTAAAAAGCTGGGATAGGCTCCAGCACCCCAGCAACCAACCCCCCATAGTGAGTGGAACTATACATACTGTAGACATACTCTATATAGCCAAATATACATACATATCTTTTTGGACATCTTATTTTAAAACTTAATAATATGGAGTTATACCACCCCCTCCGCCACACACACACCTCTTTGCAGCTGTAACTGCCTTTGCTAGGAATGCCTTTTTGTAGGATTTTGAATTGTGTCTGTGGGAATGTTTGTGTATTTACAAATCCAATACCTGCACATGTTGGAAGATTTAAAAAAGAAATATGGTTAAACAAGAAACTGTGATTTGTTACACCTTACAACTTTTTTAACTGACAGAAATACAAATGAAAGATATCCAATGTATCTTGTTAATATAAATATATTTAGAATTTGATGCCTGAAACGCACTCAAAAAGGTTGAGACAGAGGCATGTTTACTACTGTGTGAGATCACCTATTTATTAATAACACTTTATAATTATTTGGGAACTGAGTATACTCACTGTTAAATTCTTGCAAGTGGAATTTTTGTCCACTCTTGCTTTATTCAACACTTCAGCTGCTGCACAGCTGCTCCACAGTCTGTGGGTGCCGTTAATAATGCTGTATACATTTTTAATAGCAGACAGATCTGTACTGCAGTAAGGACAGTTAAGGACTGAGCCATGGACTTTCTGGGAAAAGACATTACTTGGATGGCAGCATACAGTATGTCTCTCTAAAATCCCATTATATGGCTCAGCATCAATTCTTTAAACATAACTGTGAACTTGTTTGACTGCAGCATGCGTTTCCACTTTTTTTTTTACTCTGTCTGGGTTTGGGCTCAGAGAATGTGATGTTTCTGCAATTATCTGATACATTTCTTTATCTTAGCATAACAGTTTCAGGTTGCATTTCTTGATGCAGTGGTGGACTATGTTAAGTGACAATTGTTTCTATATTTATTACAGTAGCATGACAGTTTGTTATGCAATGCCATCTGAGGGTTTGAAGGTTATGCATATTCAATAGTGGTCTCCAGCTTTGCCCAACATGGACTGACATTTTTCCAGATTTGCTGAATCTATTCACACTGTTTTGCATAGTAGATGGTGAAAAACTACACTATGTACAATCTCTGGGTGAGCAATATTCTTTTTGAACTGACTGACATTTCATAAACTTTGGAAAAAAGTGGTGAGCCATGACCCATCTTTGCTTGCAATGACTGAGACTTAACGGATCCTCCTTTTATACCCAATCATGATTTCCTTACCTGTTTTTTTTACTTTTTGCTTTTGTGCAAACTATTCCGAGTGTGTTTGCAGGCATCAAATTCATAGGTCTGCTTATGGTTGCTTGTTTAACACGTTTGTCTTAAAATTAAAAAAGCCGAACAGTATGGATAAAAAAAGCTCAACTTATAAAGGTCAACTTGAAAAGCTTAATGGCTAGATACATTAAATCATCTTTGAAATTGCTCAAACTGGCGCCCAGGTGGCGCAGCGGGATATTCCGCAAGCACACCAGTGCCGAGATTCTGAACTCCTTGGTTCGAAACTTGGCATTGTCACAGTTTGGCGCCATCTAGCTGGCATGATTGGCAGTGCCTGCAGCAGACATGGTTCTGCTTGGGGTGGGATGACCGGACTATGTGGGTGGGGTCTTCAAACGCTGTGTAAGGACCCTAATTGGCAGATAGAGAGGCGCCTGTGCAAAAAGGGTTCCGCTAAGGGCTGCGCGCAGGTCGAAGGAGGTGTGAGCAGCAATATACCCACCTCGACTGCAATCAGGGATCCCCCAGCAGCGGAAGACAAATTGACTATGCTAAATTGGGAGAAAAATGGGAGAAAATGCATAAATAAAAAATAAAAAACTGCTTAAACATGTAAATTTGCCTGCGTGGTAAAAATATACTGAATCATGCTGACTGTCTCTAAAATAGCATGTATGATTTCATTTATAGAGTGTTGATGGTTATTTATTCAAGATGTAATTACATGTATTTGTATTTGTTTTGCTCTCTCTCTCTCTCTCTCTCTCTCTCTCTCTCTCTCTCTCTCTCTCTCTCTCTCTCTCTCCCACTCTCTCTGTAGTGTCGAGCATGATTTTCGTCTGCAAGAGGGTCGTTTCCAAAGCGTCCTTGAGGCACTTGATATGGACTGTGATGTTCCTTTCATCTGTAAACTTGATCCATCACGCCCCCAAACCAAAAACCGCATCAAAAAACTGCGCACGAAGTGTTTCTGGTGGCTGTAGCCCAGAGCCATGAACGCTTAGGAAATTATTCCCATGAGCATTGCTAATACAGCCATGACAATTTTAAATGGATGAGTCTAACTGGTTGCCAAGAAACAGCTCTATGAGCTTATGGCATTTTGATGTGAACTATTGCAATTTGAATTGTAATTGTATGGAATAACACCAGCACTATCGTGACACATATATCAGACACATCTGTAGAATGTAGCACTTTATGATAATAAAACAACTGTCAATATTTAACTCACTGGCCAAGACAATGACCCACCAAGTTTCTCTTTGCAGATTTTAAAACTTTAGGTAAGTTTATTTTTTAATGGAATCAGGAACACTTTCTGGTAGAAACACTTGATGAGGAACCCATTGGACATGTCAGGAACCCAAGAGCTGGAGACTGCCCTTCAAAATGACAGAATGCCAACCCTACTGAGGTCCACTGTAAGAATATATTATCACACCATTCTCTAACTGCAGTATAAATGTAAAAAATATAAATACAATAAATAAATAATTAAATAAATGAATGTGATTCTTTTTACATTTACTTTGACTTGTTAATGCAGACAGTACAAACCAAAGACATTTCATGTTTTGTCTGATCAGTTTTATTTTATTTGTTAATCTACATCCATTCCTGCATTTCATGCCTGCAACACATTCCAAAAAGTTGAGATGGTAAAGCATTTACTACTTTCTAATGTTGCTATTTCTTCTCACAACACTTAAAAAGCTTTTTGGCACCAAGGATACCAGTCGATAAAGTGTTTTAGATGTTATTGTGTCCCATTCATCCATGGTAAGTCCATCCTACCATATAAGTGAATACATTTATGACTTCTGTGCAAAGGAGTCAAAGGTTTTCATATAGTTGTTCTTAATTTCTGGTTTATTTTTGGTTTTTGAAAATATGCATATATGCTGGGTCAGAATTACACAAACAGCAACCTAATTTTTTTAAATGGGTGTTGTAGAAAAATACAAGATTAAAGTTGTAGAAATTACTTTGTGGTATGACCTTCCAATTCCTTGTTAGTGCTTAGTGACATTATAGTAAGGCAGAAGTCAGGAAATGTGTCATAACAATAAGAATATAGGTTAATAATAAGTAAAAATGATTACTGAACTTACAGAGGATCGCTTTCAGTTAGCCAAAAAGGGTTTGTGAGCAAGTAAAAAAGCAAATGAATGAATGAATAAATACACTGATCAGCCATAACATTAAAACCACCTCCTTGTTTCTACACTCACTGTCCATTTTATCAGCTCCACTTACCATATATACCATATAGAAGCACTTTGTAGTTCTACAATTACTGACTGTAAAATTAATTCACATAAAATCACCCATGAAAGGCAGTAGAATTAGCAATAGAGAACCAGCATGATACCAGCCATAAAGAATTATATAGGGAAGAGTTTAGATACATGAAAACAGGATATGTGACCTGTGTTGAAGAGCAGAAAATGAACATCTACTTAGCATCATTCTGTTCTTTAAAAATAAATAAGATTTGTATTTTCATGATTAAGTCTGAACTTTAAATGTTATTGACTAACATTAATATAATTTTATGTTGACATAATTTTTAATTAATTTATACATATTTTTACACATGTACATGAAATTTACATTATGCAGGGAATAAAAGACAATGATGTTTACTGTTAGTTCATACAAATTAATTATAATAGATTAAAACCTACAAATATGTGTTTTCTATATTTGTCACATTATTATTATTATTATTATTATTATTATTATTATTATTATCATTATTATTATTTTGTTATTATTAATAATAGTATTGTTAATATTAATAGTAGCAGAAGTAGTAGTAATAGAGGTAGTAGTAGTAGTAGTAATTATACAAACAATAATATAGATTAAGGGCAGTAATATATGACAAATACAACAAACCTACAACAGATTAACCTGACAGACAGAGCGCTTTGCTCTTGCTTATAGTTATCCATTTTTACGACGTGCTGCAACTGCACCATGGTCTTGTGTCTATCATATAATTTGCAGGCTTTACTAATCGAAACAGCAGGGGTTACAACCCTTATATGTACAAAAACCCATTAGGAACAAAAAACCCTAACAGTGCAAAGTGCTTTTCTGTTCACTGCACTTTTTCTTACTGCAATGCAGCACAAGCAAGTGTATTCATTTAGATAGATGTGCACACGTGCACACACACAAATGACGAAACCAAACAGAAAACTGTATAAAACCTGTTTCAGGAAAATAGATTTTGACAAATGTCAAGTATTTGTTTTTATTGCATCTTACAGATTCGCCAGACTTTTTTGATGAGTGTGTATTTACTGAGCAGTAAACAAACAATTCTATGGTTGTTATATTGTGGACTCTTAACTCTTAGGTTATTAGCATGAGACGTAGAGTTTGTTGGAATAAAAATTAAATATTAATGGACAGAATGAACACTGCATTCTTAGCATTAACAAGGACAGAATGTTCTTTTTGTAAAGCACCAGCTTGACTAATTTCAATGCACACAAAAACTCTTTAGTGTTTATTAATCTCCTCATTGTGAAAAAAATCCACTTGCAATTTGTTAGTTACTGACCAAGGGCGTTTTCACACCAGTAATTTATATGCTCTGGTCCAGATCTGTTGGTGAGTTGGTTAAATTTAAGCATTTTCTGCTTGGTTCAGTTTCCTTTCACACAAATAAAAATCCAAGTGCAACAAAATGAATCATAACAAACCAGTTGATAACATTCACTCTGCTTATAGATCAGATTTGTTTGAGGAGAGAGCAAGTAAGTAAATAGAGATCCTGTGTTTTGGACTACTGCATATGGCATTTGTTTATAGCTGTGGTAATTATCTGAGCAATATACAAAGGCTAATGTACATTCGTGGAATGCCAAAGTCAATTTGAGGGCACGTCCTGAAAATGTTGCACTGCTTCAGACATGCTGCCTTGAAATGATTGAGCAGAAGTAGGGAGCTCAGCCTGAGAATGTACAATGACATGTTAGTTGTGTCGGCTCAAGGTCGGACCGCATTCTTACCACAAATAAAGCACTCCAGAGTTCATTTGGGACCAAACCAAAATCACTGTTTCTCAGGAGTCTTGGTCTGCCTGATTTGGTCCACTCCCAGATCAAATTACTGTGTTTACACCTACCCAAACAAATCACACTAAGGGGGAAAATAAACCTGAGTACGATTTAACCAGACTAACATTACAAGTCAGTAAGTGCTTTGCATCTAAAGAAAAATACATCTATGTATACAAATATATCTAAATAAAAAAAAAATACATGTATTTTGTTAAAACAAAACATATAATGCACATATACATATATAAAAGTAAACACTGTGCATATATTACAATTTGTTACCACAGTTTATTTTCTCATGGAAACAATTTGGTACTTTGTACCTGCAAGTTATAAACATATTTTCATGGCCTCTCCAGGGTTCTGAATAAGTATGAATTGCACATTACACAGTCAAGAGATTGGAATTGCAAGGTATTCACATTAGCTGTGCTTAGAGGTTTGTTATAGTTTCACAATGTGACATCATTAGTGTGAAATGGATGCACACACACATACACACACACTTCTTTAAATATATCTATATCTCTGTATTTTGTAAGCTGCTATTTCAACAGGCTTATGTACATTGCCCACAATTCTCCCTGCCCCTTTAGCTGTGGTGACAGCTGTTTGTAACTGCTATATTTGAGATGATATAAATAAATATGTATTTTTTATGCAGCAATTGTTTTCAGTTTGCTAATGGTCTGAGTATGTATCTGTAATTTGTTACGTTTTTGTAATTGTGTGGATGTGAATGGCATGAGCTGTCAAAGCTTTTCAACATTGACAGTGGGTTGATGATGTTCACTATTTTCAGCTACCATATCGACTGCTTGGTAAAACCGATTAAACATTTTTTAACTTTTTACACAATGTGTCTAAAACATTATAATCTTCTATAACAAACGTTTGTGGCAGAGTGATTCCAGTTTATGGAAACTGATATCAGAGGATATATTTAGTTATGTATTTTAAAAGTTATGTAAGTGTTGGGCTGTAACCAGTATGGTAGGAAAACAGCACTAATGTACTTACTTCTAATGCTGAGTTTTCTTTTAACTAAATCACACCATTTACAAAACAGCAAGTAAAAAGTGCTAAAGACTACCTGCTTGAAGACTTGAAATATCTCAAGCAAAACACAATAGTACCGAGTGGTGAATTAAATTTGCTTTAAAGTGGTGTGTTAATTTGCTTACTTTTGTGCAGTGGTAGCCTAGTGGGTAGAGCTTTGGGTTCTGGGTTCTGCCATGCTGCCACTGTTGGGCCCTTAAGCAAGGCCCTTAAGCAAGGCCCTTAACCCTTTCTGATCCAGGGGCACTGTACAATGGCTGACCATGCACTCTGACCCCAGCTTCCAAAAATGAGCTGGGATATGTGAAAAAGAATTCTGTTGTACTTTAAACCTGTTTGTGCATTCTATTCTATAAACGTTATAATAATTTCCACTATAGTATATACACCGACAAGGCATAACATTATGACCACCAACATGTGAAGTGAATAACACTGATTATCTCTTCATCACGGCACCTGTTAGTGGGTGGGATATATTAGGCAGCAAGTGAACATTTTATCCTCAAAGTTGATGTGTTAGAAGCAGGAAAAATGGGCAAGCGTAAGGATTTAAGTGAGTTTGATAAGGGCCAAAATGTGATGGCTAGATGACTGGGTCAGAGTATCTCCAAAACTGCAGCTCTTGTGGGGTGTTCCCAGTCAGTATATATCGAAAGTGGTACAAGGAAGGAACAGTGGTAAACCCGGCAACAGGGTCATGGGCAGTCAAGGCTCATGGATGCACGTGGGCTCAAATTGCTAATAAGTTAATGTTGGTTCTGATAGAAAGGTGTCAGAATCAATCCAATCTAGCATCTGTGGAATGTGCTTGTCAAACGAGTCCGATCCATGGAGGCCCCACCTCGCATCTTACAGGAGTTAAAGGATCTGCTGCTAACATTTTGGTGCCAGACACAACAGCACACCTTCAGGGGTCTAGTGGAGTCCATGCATCGACGGGTCAGGGCTGCTTTGGCAGCGAAAGGGGGACCAACACAATATTAGGAAGGTGGTCATAATGATATGCATTATCAGTGTACACTATATGTCAAATCATGTGGACGCCCATCCTAATTATTAAATACATTATTATGCTAACAAGCAGATCAAATTAATTAAATTAATTATAATAATATGCTTCCAAATTAGTTGCAACAGTTTGACCACAAGTATGGCCCGTTCTTGTTCAAAAACACACATACAATTACAAAATAAAACTATGCAGTGAAAGCTCTAGCTGGTGCATGCATAAGTTTAATGTTAAAGTTATTGACAAGCTTCAGTATCATTAAAAACCTAACCAGACAAAAGATCAGACACATCCAGAAAACAGTAAAAATAACTAAATTCTCAGCATACCATCAGATGTTGGAATTTTTCTAAAGAGAAGCGTTTGATCTGCAGTGATCAGTTAAATTGTCCTGACCTATATGAAAGGTTACCTGACATACTGTCATCTCCACCTCTAAGGACATAACATTTTAAACTAACCCTTTATTGGCACTCAAAAAGCTAGTTATAAGCCAGAGTTCTAACAGAAGCGACTTATCTGATCTATGAGTCTACAGAGAACAGCAAATTCAGCATGAGCTTTGAGTTTTCAAAGCCTCACAACAATAAAAAAAAAGCTATACTGTAAACTGGCAAATCATTAATAAACGGTGGCATAAGCAAGGAGAAAATTGCCAATAGTACTTACAATAAGGGCATGTTCTCGACCCATGGTGATCACGGTGCGGTTTATCGTCCTCAGGAGTGATGTTACAATTTTCTGAATGTGCTTAAATGTGTCTCCCTGAAACCATACAGGAAAACAAAACAACAAAGGGAATTCATTACATTTAAAAAAGCTAAATATGTGTCATAACTTGGATTTGCACCTATTTCAAACGTTAGGTAGTAAAATCATCCCTAACATAAACAATATCATAAAAAATTATGAGTTCTCATATGGATAGTTGCTCATATTTTAAGATAATAAAGTTGGGTTTATAGGTTTTGAAGAAATCAGCTGTTAGCCTTTACCTTTCCAGATTAATTACTGTCTTGCAATGGGAAAGTTAAGCTAAACAGTGGAAAATGGCAACGTCCAAAACAGGGAGAAATTGGTTTGAGAGGCACCAGTAACAAAGGCCATTTGCTGTTCCGGTATAGATGTATCCCCTATACATCAAGGCATGGCTCATAAAGAAAGGGTTTGACTACCCTACCTTGGGTGGGTCGCAGTCTAAAATAAATGGGTCACAGAGAAAAATAATAATAATTACATCAACAAATTTTAACAGGCACAAACACGAAATAAACATGTACATGACTGCCCGCTTGTGAAGGCTTTACGTTACTTCTTGTTAACCACAGTAGGATCAGATTGCCACTATTTTTATTATGTATTTATTTTTTATTTATTTATTTATTAGGACTTTTACACACTTTGGTTACATTCAAACAGTAACCAAACGGTAGTTACTCGTTACACAAGATTAATCAGTTTACAAGTTTAATGTCAAAAACAGTCATGGTCCGCTCAGGTGGCGCAGCGGTAAAAACACATGCTAGCGCACCAGAGATGGGATTTCAAATACATCGTATCAAATCTCAGCTCTGCCATCCGGCTGGGCTGAGCGGCCACATGAACAATGATTGGACTGTTGTTCATATAGGGGTGGGGTATTAAGCCAGATAGGGACTCCTCGTAACTGATGCACTATGACTTCTGATGGCTGACTGATGGCGCCTGCACAGGGGTGGGGAAAGAGTGCGGATCAGGGTGTGTCTCTCCATACACAAGGTTGATTCGCATATATGCACTCACCTAGTGTGGGTGACAAAATGCATAGGGCTGCTGCCCATATGTCGGAGGGGGCGTGGGTTAGCTTCGTTCTCCTCAAATCACAGCAGGGATCAGTAAAAAAAAATGTAAAAGAAAAACAGTCATGGTCAATTTTGTATTTCCAGTTTACCTTACTTGCATGTCTTTGGACTGTGGGAGGTAACCATAACTCCCAAAAGGAACCCACGCAGACACAGGGAGAACATGCAAATTCCACACAGAAAGGACCCGGACCGCCCCACCTGGGGATCAAACCCAGGACCTTCTTGCTGTGAGGCGACAGTGCTACCCACTAAGCCATCATGCTGTTCCTATTTTTATTAATTAAGCATATTTTGTTTTGTGTTTCATTTTGATGCATTGCTTGTGTTGCTTGAGTCATGGTAAAATCATGGACAAAATGTGTAGAGGAACTCCAGTGCCCTACCCAGTACCCAGTCCTCAACCCTACTAAAAAACATGAAATGATGATGGCCAGTGATGAAAAAGAAAATCAATTACAAGCCATCCTTGATTCTGGACACTACAAATGCCTTTGGACAAATATTAGGTATCCTAGTTATGGTATTGATATTTAGGGACTGTGGTAGCCTAGTGGGTAGGACTTTGGGCTATCAACTGAAAGATTGAGAGTTTGAATCCCAGCAATGCCATGCAGCCACTGTTGGGCCCTTGAGTTAGGCCCTTAACCCTCTCTGCTCCAGGGGCGCCATACAATAGCTGCGCTCTGACCCCAGCTTCCTAACAAGCTGGGATATGCAAATAAATAATTTTGTATTACTGTACAACTGTATGTGTATATATGAAAAATAAAGCCATTCCTATGATATATGACACATTAAAATGATCCACCTAATACATTTATAAGACTTGGCCACCCATAGATGAAAGGGCTCATGCATTACCATAGCATGTGTATGCGATTAGATAGCAGCACTAGCAAGATTAAAAGTGGCAAATGCTTTAGTCCAAGAGGCAGTACCTATAAGCCTTCAAGCTCCAATATTGGACGCTGTCATGCATTGGGTAGTATCAGCTAGCAGATGGAAATAGGTAATGACTACAATTTAAAGAAAATAGCGTACAAAAAGACACAATTGCCAGTGTTGCATCTGTTCAGTTTAATTTAATTCTGTATGGATGTGCCAGGGGGTGCGATTGAGTTTCAGGCATGCAGGACATTAGAAGTGTCCTATTCAGACTGAGGAAAATATTTTACTCTGTGCAGATATAAACAGTAAATTACAATTGAGCCCTCAAGCTTGGGAACCAAACTACCACACTCACACGGCCATTCATAAACAGTGTAATAAACAGTACATAAACAGTGTTCTGTTGCTGATGGCAGGTAGGAAAACAAAGCTTTCTGCAGAAAATTAACTATTATACAGTGTATCACAAAAGTGAGTACACCCCTCACATTTCTGCAAATATTTTATTATATCTTTTCATGGGACAACACTATAGACATGAAACTTGGATATAACTTAAGAGTAGTCAGTGTACAACTTGTATAGCAGTGTAGATTTACTGTCTTCTGAAAATAACTCAACACACAGCCATTAATGTCTAAATAGCTGGCAACATAAGTGAGTACACCCCACAGTAAACATGTCCAAATTGTGCCCAAATGTGTCGTTGTCCCTCCCTGGTGTCATGTGTCAAGGTTCCAGGTGTAAATGGGGATCAGGGCTGTTAAATTTGGTGTTTTGGGTACAATTCTCTCATACTGGCCACTGGATATTCAACATGGCACCTCATGGCAAAGAACTCTCTGAGGATGTGAGAAATAGAATTGTTGCTCTCCACAAAGATGGCCTGGGCTATAAGAAGATTGCTAAAACCCTGAAACTGAGCTACAGCATGGTGGCCAAGGTCATACAGCGGTTTTCCAGGACAGGTTCCACTCGAAACAGGCTTCGCCAGGGTCGACCAAAGAAGTTGAGTCCACGTGTTCGGCGTCATATCCAGAGGTTGGCTTTAAAAAATAGACACATGAGTGCTGCCAGCATTGCTGCAGAGGTTGAAGACGTGGGAGGTCAGCCTGTCAGTGCTCAGACCATACGCCGCACACTGCATCAACTCGGTCTGCATGGTCGTCATCCCAGAAGGAAGCTGACGCACAAGAAAGCCCGCAAACAGTTTGCTGAAGACAAGCAGTCCAAGAACATGGATTACTGGAATGCCCTGTGGTCTGACGAGACCAAGATAAACTTGTTTGGCTCAGATGGTGTCCAGCATGTGTGGCGGCGCCCTGGTGAGAAGTACCAAGACAACTGTATCTTGCCTACAGTCAAGCATGGTGGTGGTAGCATCATGGTTTTGGGCTGCATGAGTGTTGCTGGCACTGGGGAGCTGCAGTTCATTGAGGGAAACATGAATTCCAACATGTACTGTGACATTCTGAAACAGAGCATGATCCCCTCCCTTCGAAAACTGGGCCTCATGGCAGTTTTCCAACAGGATAACGACCCCAAACACCTCCAAGATGACAACCGCCTTGCTGAGGAAGCTGAAGGTAAAGGTGATGGACTAAACCCAATTGAGCACCTGTGGCGCATCCTCAAGTGGAAGGTGGAGGAGTTCAAGGTGTCTAACATCCACCAGCTCCGTGATGTCATCATGGAGGAGTGGAAGAGGATTCCAGTAGCAACCTGTGCAGCTCTGGTGAATTCCATGCCCAGGAGGGTTAAGGCAGTGCTGGATAATAATGGTGGTCACACAAAATATTGACACTTTGGGCACAATTTGGACATGTTCACTGTGGGGTGTACTCACTTATGTTGCCAGCCATTTAGACATTAATGGCTGTGTGTTGAGTTATTTTTAGAAGACAGTAAATCTACACTGCTATACAAGTTGTACACTGACTACTCTAAGTTATATCCAAGTCTCATTTCTATAGTGTTGTCCCATGAAAAGATATAATAAAATATTTGCAGAAATGTGAGGGGTGTACTCACTTTTGTGATACACTGTATATATATATATATATATATATACCAATTACGCATAACATTATGACCACCTCCTTGTTTCCACACTCACTGTCCATTTTATCAGCTACACTTACAGTATAGAAGCACTTTGTAGTTCTACAATTACTGAGTGTAGTACATCTGTTTCTCTGCATGCTTTGTTAGCCTCCTTTCATGCTGTTCTTCAATGGTCAGGACTCTCCCAGGACCACCTGAGAGTAGGTATTATTTGGGTGGTGGATCATTCTCAGCACTGCAGTGACACTGGCATGGTGGTAGTGTGTTAGTGTGTGTTGTGCTGGTATGAGTGGATAAGACTGATGGAGTTTTTAAACACCTCACTGTCACTACTGGACTATGAACAGTCCACCAACCAAAAATATTCAGCCAACAGTGCCCCATGGGCAGCGTCCTGTGACCACTGATGAAGGTCTAGAAGACGACCAACTCAAACAGCAGCAATAGACGAGCGATCGTCTCTGACTTTACATTTACAAGGTGGACCAACTAGGTAGGAGTTTCTAATAGAGTGGACAGTAAGTGGACACAGTATTTAAAAACTCCAGCAGCACTGCTGTGTCTGATCCACTCATACCCAACACACACCAACACACAAAAACTATGTCATTGTCACATTGGCATGAAGCTGGTAAGGTGGATGCCACATAGCAACACTGGTTCTTGGAATTTGAATTTAAACCTTGTTTGGTCAATATTATACTGGAACTTTTGCATGTTCGGGACTTGAGTTGGGTACTTGAGGCAGCTTTGGGCTACCATTCAAAAGGTTGCGAGTTCAAATCCCAGCTTTGCCATTCAGCCACTGTTGGGCCCTTGAGCAAGGTCCTTAACCCTCTCTGCTCCAGGGGCATCATACAGTGGCTGACCCTGCGCTCTAACTCCAGCTTCCAAACAAGCACAGTACACGTGTATATGTATATATGGCAAATAAAGGCATTCTATTCTATTCTAAATTTCCACTGGGTGTGATTGGAGACTTTTTCAACTTCTGGAGGGGTGTGATAGGGTGGTTTGAGTTTTAGGCAAGCAGGTAACTAGTTGTATATGATTTTCATAATACTGGCTGAAAACTGTGGAAGGGCACTTTGGAAAGCAGTGGATATAAACCAGATCTGGCCTAGTTTCAAATGCTAGATAATAAATTATGTAAGACATTAAAAAGCACTATCCAACATGTAGACTGTGTTTCGACATTGAGAAATTCAGTTTACATCTTATGTACTGTTACACTATTTGGCCAAATACTCCTTCTAATTGTAAAATTAATATGATTTAACCATGTTATTGTAAACAGAAATAAAAAACAATAACTATGTTTCATTTGGTCAGGGTCACTGTGGATCAGATTATTCAGAATAATTGTACAGTAATACAATAACACATCACAGAAATCTATTGCGGGGAAAAATCATAATAATAGAACATGGATTTTATGCTTCCAACTTTGTGACAGCAGTTTATAGTTTTAAAATATTATGTCTAGTGTCACTCAGGTGGCACAGCAGTAAAACACACTAGCACACCAGAGCTGGGATTTCGAATACATCGTATCTAATCTCAGCTCTGCCATCTGGCTGGGCTGGGAGGCCACATGAACAATGATTGGCTGTTGTTCAGGATGGGATGAGCCGGACCAGGGTTCCTCATAACTGGTGCAATTACGACCTGTGGCGCCTGCACAGAGTTGGGAATAATGCTGATCAGGGTGTGGCTCTCCATGCACAAGGCTGATCCGCATATGAACTCGCCTCCTGCAGGTAAAAAGAGGCAGTCGGTACTACTTACGTGTCGGAGGGGGTGTGTGTCAGTTGCGAAGCTCCTCAGTCAGCAGTGGAGGGTTAATCAGTAGAGGTGAAGCGTAACGCAATCAGGGTAATTGGATTGAAAAAAGATGTCTAACAAGTGGGTTCAGGCATTTTTAAGAAATTACTTTGAAATGATCTCTACTGACACATGCAAAGACTATTTTAGGGCATATTTAAAGAGGTACAGCGTTCCAGATAGTCAGTGACAATAGGCTACAAAGTGGCACACTTTTGTTGGTTGTTAAAGGTCAGTTAAATGTATTATAAGCTGGCTGGTGAAATGTGACATCTGGTTATAATAGTTCTTCACTGAAACACCAACACAGCACCCATAAACAGATCTATAATTTTATTTTCTTTAAACTGGGATGCTCAAAAGGTTACAATTAAGTCCTCAATAAGACTATCATTACTAAGGCATGCATAATGAGCAAAGAAGAATAAAAAGAGTATGAGTGTGTAACTATGTTTGCATCTGTTTGTATGTGTATGCGTGTGGTGTGCATTTGTAGGAGAGTAGAAATCTGTTCTGCATTTTAAAACATCCTTTCTTCTATTCTCCTGTGGCTCCCCCACATAATTTTTCTGCACTAATTTCTTTCAGATAAAATCATTGACTGCTCTGGAGAACTGTTTGTTTTCTCTTTCAATAGTAAGAAAGAAAGTGAACCTCAGCATTAGTGAGTAAATACTCCTGCAAAGCTTCACTCTGAGATGAGTATTATGATACACTGCATCATCCACGTCCTAGACAATCCCACACTTTATATGCTAAAATGTGCTCCTAGAATCTAGCACTCACATTTGCAGCCAGACACATTAGCCTTGCCTCTGGCACTTCACGCTTCTGCTTTCAACAATAGCTTTTGCCAAATCAAAACCTGTTTGGACCAGATCTAACACATCATTGTGCTGTAGATGACGTTTAATACATTTAAGTTTTAGAATTCAGAAGGCTTGTTAATATGCACCTCCTGTGGTCAAATCTTGTCAAAAACCTCCAGGGCATCAAAAAGAAAAAAAAAATCTGTCTGTCTAAATATCACAGTCTATAATACACATTATAAAACTGAAACAACTGCAGGACAGATGTAGCTGGCACAACCCTGCAACCACTCCTACAAGAGCAAATGTCACTGCTAATGATACACTATACATGGAGAAAAACATGCAAATCAACATCACATTTGTCTGTGCTGGTTAAACATCCTGTTGTAGTATAACAATATAGTATTTATATGGAGTTGTTTTCCCTTTTGAATCATTGAATTTTTGAACACTATTATTATTATTATTTAGCGGCATCTGATTTCCACATTTTGGACGCTCAAAGAAGCTTTAAGGGGAGAAAGATTTTCATGTGATGATGATGTGAAAGCAGCAGTGGCTACAGGCTCAACCAAAACTTTTTTGGATGAATGCTGATGGCATTAAAAAGTTGGTATGATGCTGGGAAAAATGCATCGGAAGGTGACGATGTAGAAAACTGATGTCATTTGTTTTTGAAATTCTTAATCAGTAGAGTTGAAACAGTGTGAAAGAACCTTCGTATCATAGAACTTAAAGCTGCATTTAGCTATGCTGGCCTACTTCAAATTCTGCCCTACTTCAAAAGAAGAATAATAACAATTTGGCTTACAGGTGTCTTTAAGATTTAATAAGCACATGTACTGTTTGTTAGAAACTTTCTAATTATTTGTACTGTATTGTTAACTTTAATTAGATGTGCTACATATATAAACTTGCTTTGCCTTGCCTAGCTTCATCTAATGTAATCTAATAAAAATTAGCTAATGATGATTTAACTATTAAAATAGAATGTAGTGCTTAAGCTAGTGAAACTAACCAAAGTAACAGACGTTACTAACACACCAACTAAAAAAGCATTACCGTGACCTGTGTTAGTTCTGTTAAAGAAAAAAAAGGCATTTAAAAAAAATTATTTTGAAATGACCTCTACTGACAGATGCAAAGACTATTTTAGGGCATATTTAAAGAGGTACAGAGTTCCAGATAGTCAGTGACAATAGGCTACAAAGTGGGACACTTTTGTTGGTATTATTATTACTATTATTATTATAGACCTTGCTTCAAACTTTAAGAATTGTCACTTTGAAACAGAAAAAAAGACATTTCCAAACTACTGACCCAAGGTTCAAAGGCTTTTCAGTGTCTTCTGCAACATTATAAAGTCCATTTACCTTTTTTGTTAATTTATTTAATTTATTAGACAATATTAGTTTTCCTATTGCTCAGGTGTTCAGACTTTGTACCTGATACAGTATTTAATGCTTTCTTTAGCAGTAGCCTTTTATTAGGAATTTTAAAAAATGGTTACTATCCATTCATGCATTCATTTATTAATTAATTCATTCATTATTGTAATCATTTATTAATGTATTCATTAATTCATTCAAAAACCTCCAGGGCATCAAAAAGAAAAAAAAAACATGTGTCTGTCTAAATATCACAGTTTACACATTATAAAACTGAAACAACTGGAGGACAGATGTAGCTGGCACAACCTTGCAACCACTCCTACAAGTGCATATGCCAAAGCTAATGATGCACTATGCATGGCCAAAAACATGCAAATCAACATCACATTTGTCTGTGCATGTTGAATATCCTGTTTAAAACCATATAGTATTTATATGGAGTTTGTTCCCCTTTTGATTCAGCTGACCACAGCTGAGAGAATTATAATTCCTTAAGTCTTTAATGAAGGTTCACATTAAGTGTCTTCTGCAACATTATAAAGTCCCTTTACTTTTTTTGTTTAATTTATTAGACAATATTAGTTGCTCAGGGGTTTCACACTGTGTGCTCGATACAGTAATTTATGCTTCCTTTAGCAGTAGCATTTTATTAAGAATAAAAAAAAATGGTTACTATCCATTCTTTCATTCATTATTGGATTCATTCATTCATTTATTTAATTATTAATTTATTAATTTATTCATCTATTTATTCATTCATTGTCAGTTTTGCCACAGCTTTATCCTTGTCAGGAATGGAGCTCCACACAGAAAGGTTGCCTGACCAGGGTATCAAACCTGGGCCAGTATAGGCACAGATGACCGGCAGTGCTAGATCTTTTAATTGGCACTTTAAGCATAGTCTCTGTGCTTCATTAAGCGATAATACGCTGCAGCTTATTGCTGGCTTCTTTGCTAACCTGCTCTTTCTGTTTATTTGAGGTTGACTTGTTTTGGCCCAGCTTTTTCCATTGGTGCTTATGTCTGCATTTTTTCATCTTTTAATGGGTGGCACAGCACCCTTTTAGGCTACAGCCCTTTTATTAAGAATTAAAAAAATGGTTACTATCCATTCATCCATTCATTACTGTATTCATTCATTCAATCAATTTATTCAACCATTTATTTATTCACTGTCAGTTTACCACAGCTTTATCCTGGTCAGGAATGGAACTCCACACAGAAAGGCTGCCCAACCAGGGTATCAAACCTGGGCCAGTATAAGGCACAGATGACTGGCAGTGCCAGTTCTTCTAATTGGCACTTCAAGCACAGTCTCTGGGCCTCATTAAGCGATAATACGCTGCAGCTTATTGCTGGCTTCTTTGCTAACCTGCTCTTTCTGTTTCTTTGATGTCATCATGTTGGACTTGTTTTGGCCCAGCTTTTTCCATTGGTGGTTATGTCTGCATTTTTAAAATCTTTTTGTATGGGTGGCACAGCACCCTTTTAGGTTATGGTCCTTTTGTTAAGAATAAAACAAAATGGTTACTATCCATTTATTCATTACTATATTCATTCATTCAATCAATTTATTCATCCATTTATTCATTCACTGTCAGTTTTGGTGGTTATGTATGCTTTTTTAAATTTTTTTAATGGGTGGCACAGCACCCTTTTAGGCCATAGTCCTTTCATTAGGGATTAAAAAATGGTTACTATCCATTCATTTATTTATTCATTACTGTATTCATTCATTCAATCAATGTATTCATCCACTGTCAGTTTTACCACAGCTACAGTATATCCTGGTCAGGGATGGTGCTCCTCATGGAAAAACTGCTCAATCAGGGAATCAAACCTAGGCCCTTTTTGCTGTGAGGCAACAGTGCTATACTGTGCACCACTGTGCCACACCATTATGGTTATTATTATTAATATTATTATTATTGTTAGTAATAGAAGTAGTTATTCAATCTTATCCCACAAAGTTGAATCAGTTCATCTGGACACAAGGCTTGGTGTGGAGTCACTTGGATAAGTGATGAAACGTACCTACATACCAAGCCATTTGTCCAGATAAACTAATTACACTCTGTGGGATTGTGTACCTGCATGCATCAAGAAAATTACTCTGCATGCATCAAATGCATCAAGAAAAGCTCTGTATCATGATTTTAATAGTTTCATTTTAAAAATAGCATTTGTTTTGAATAAAACTACTAGAGTAATAAAAATACTTAACAGATCTGGTGAGCATTGATTTAGAGGACATGCTGTATAAGTGAAATCTCTCATCTGCATTGCATTCTTCTTTCTCACATTGAAATTACATAAAGCATTTCTGTTAAACTGAGAAGTGTGCTCTTTAAAAGCAGATTTTCTACACCATATGGCTTAAATACAGTGGATTCAGAAAGTTTTTAGCCCACTAGACTTGCCATTTTGACCCTTTAATCTACACTTAATAACTCATTTTAAACAGTAAAACATGCCATATTGTTTAAAAATGTAATTATTATAAAATATATGTATTTACAAATGTACTTACATCGATCAGCCATAACATTAAAACCCCCTCCTTGTTTCTACACTCACTGTCCATTTTATCAGCTCCACTTACCATATAGAAGCACTTTGTAGTTCTACAATTACTGACTGTAGTCCATCTGTTTCTCTACATACTGTTTTAGCCTGCTTTCACCCCATTCTTCAATGGTCAGGACCCCCACAGGACCACTACAGAGCAGGTATTATTTGGTAGGTGGATCATTCTCAGCACTGCATTGACACTGACATGGTGGTGGTGTGTTAGTGTGTGTTGTGCTGGTATGGGTGGATAAGACACAGCAGTGCTGATGGAGTTTTTAAACACCTCACTGTCACTGCTGGACTGAGAACAGTCCACCAACCAAAAATATCCAGCCAACAGCACTCCATGGGCAGCGTCCTGTGACCACTGATGAAGGTCTAGAAGAACTCAAACAGCAGCAATAGATGAGCGATCATCTCTGACTTTACATCTACAAGGTGGACCAACTAGGTAGCAGTGTCTAATATATAGAGAAATATATCAACTACAGTCAGTAATTGTAGAACTATAAAGTGCTCCTATATGGTAAGTGGAGCTTATAAAATGGACAGTTTGCTGTGGCACTTCCATTTGTGGTCAGGTGCATCATATTATCCTTGAAATGTGTCTAAAAATTCATTAAAGTTCACCTGCTTTGCATGGATATACAGTAGTTTGGAAGAGCACACATCTGGGTCTGTAAGGTCCTGCAATTTACACTGCATTGTCAAGTCTAAACCAAGCCATAAAGACCAAGGCACTGTCAGTGAATCTCTGTGATTAATGTGGTAAGGCATAGATCAGGGTAAGGAAATAAAACAATATTTTAAGCTTCGAGTGTTCCCAGGATCACAGTTCCCTTAATAGTTTTTACCTAGAAAAGGCTCAGTGATAGCTCAGTGGTTAAGGTACTGGGCTCGTAAACAGAAGGTTGCCGGTTCAAGCCCCCCCACCACCAAGTTGCCACTGTTGGGTCCCTGAGCAAGGCCCTTAACCCTCAATTGCTCATTGTGTAAGTCGCTTTGGATAAAAGCGTCTGCTAAATGCTGAAAATGTAAATGTAAAAGGCTTTGCACAACCTTAAACCATTCTACCATTCATGTAGGAAAGAAGGCATTAGTTATAGAAGTAAAACAGTCACATAAAAAAGCTCCAAAAGTCCAGAACATAGATTGGAGAACTTGTTGCATGGATAATTATATCTGCAGCACTCATAAATCAGGTCTGACAGTGTAAGACAGAAGCCACTCTTGAGTAAAAAGCATTTGACAGCCTGTAAATGACTCTGCAAACATGAGGAAAATGATTCACTGGTCTGATGAGACAAGAAATTGCAAACAAACACTATTTCATCAGATACAATCCCAGTCCTCACTGCAAAAGCTTTACATCATAAAAGCATGGACTTGAAGCTTGTTAGTAAAGACATAGAGAAAAACCTGCATCCCTCTCATACCCTGTATCATTTATTCAATGATTTTTTTTCAAACATTTAATTTCCACAATAACATTAGAACTTATACAATTAGAACTTTCTGCATTCCTACCACAGATGTAAGACTAAATCAGTTAAATCACTGAGTCCCCTAATCCCAGGCATTTTAGCTGTTCAACTGATATTAAAACGTGCAAAATGTAATATATGAAATTTAAATATTCGCATATTCTCAAGAGTAGTTAACTAGCTTGCTGGCTTTTCACAAAATATACTATGTTTAGACAGTTAAACTGTAGTGCATACATTATGATGCACTATCCACAAAGTTGAATCAGTTCATCTGGACACAAGTTTGTTGTAGAGATACGTTTCATCACTCAATCCGAATGACTTCTTCAGTCTGATTTGTGTACCTGTGTGTCCGAATTTGTGTACTTGTGTCCGAATGACTTCTTCAGTCTGATTTGTGTACCTGGATTTGTACTGGATTGTGTACCGGATTTGTGTACCTGGATTATTGAGCATGCATCAACAGATATGATGCACTATCATTGTAAATACTGAGTCTGCCTGCCTACAGTGTATGTATATTTATATACACCGATGAGGCATAACATTATGACCATCTTCCTAATATTGTGTTGGTCCCCCTTTTGCTGCCAAAACAGCCCTCACCCGTCGAGACATGGACTTCACTAGGGTGTGCTGTGGTATCTGGCACCAAGATTTTAGCAGCAGATCCTTTAATTCCTGTAAGTTGCAAGGTGGGGCCTCTATGGATCGGACTTGTTTGTCCAGCACATTCCACAGATGCTTGATTGGATTGAGATCTGGGGAATTTGGAGGCCAAGTCAACACCTCCTCAAACCATTCCTGAACCATTTTTGCTTTGTGGCAGGGCGCATTATCCAGCTAAAAGAGGCCACAGCCATCAGAGAATACTGTTTCCATGATGGGGTGTACATGGTCTGCAACAATGCTTAGGTAGGTGGTACTACAGTAGCTCGTCTGTTGGATCGGACCATCAATGTTGCAACAATGAGCCTTGGCCGCCCATGACCCTGTCGCCAGTTTACCACTGTTCCTTCCTTGGACCACTTTTGATAGATACTGAACACCCCACAAGAACTGCAGTTTTGGAGATGCTTTGACCCAGTTGTCTATCTATCACAATTTGGCCACAATTTAAAAGAGGGAGGATGAGAGAAAGAAAAAGAAAGAGAACATAAGTTTTAAGAAGAAGGGAACAGAAGTGTTCCCTTTTAAAAAGTCTCTTTTGATGCCTGTTTTATTCGGAATTCGAAATAAAATTGAAAAAGGACTGAGGAAGAGAAGTGCCGTGATAAAAAAAAACAAATTTGACCTTATGGCACTTCTCTATTTCCCCATTGTCCAGCTTCTTCGCGTCATTCCAACAGTACTTAACCCTTACAACCTTGTTTAACCTCCCTCTCCTCTTTCATCCTCATTTCATCCTTAATGTGATGTAATGAGCCCAACTGCTGTATAGAACGGCAGGGGGTGCACACTACAGTATGAGGCACAGATGACCGGCAGTGCCAGTTCTTTTAACTGGCACTTCAAGCACAGTCTCTGTGCCTCATTAAGCGATAATACACTGCAGCTGGAGGAATTCCTTTTCAACCGGCCTCATTTGCCATCTTATTGCTGGCTTCTCTGCTAACCTGCTATTGCTTCGTCTTTGAGGCCGTCATATTGGAGTTGGTTTGGTCCAGCTTTTTCCATCGGTGCTTATGTCTGTATGTTTTAAAATCTTTTAATGTGTGGCACAGCACCCTTTTAAGCCATATCCCTTTTTGCCATCACCAAGATACCGTCCTGGATCCAGGTTGTCTCCAGGGGCATCGTGGCAGCAGTCCTGTATGTGTACCACTCAAGAGAATCTGACCTTATTCTATAACCACTGCTGGTTTTAGAGTTCCTTTCTTTTTTTCTTGACTGCCGGTTCTTTTGTGGCTCTTTAGCCACAGCACTGCTCTACCTTGGTTAAATATTTTGCTATTGGGTTCTTTCAATTCCTTCCATTCTTGAAGGTGCAGGGCTTCACCTGGCATGTCCTTGGTGAGAATATACATGGAAAATATCTATGATTTTTCTCAGCTTATACTACAGTAATTTGCTATAAATTACAGTTGTTTTGCTTCAATAAATAAATAAATAATAAATATATACCTATAAGCATGAACAAAAATATTAGTGGTGCAATCGTCTGGCTGGCCATCTTGCATCCAGTGCCAAGAGGCTTCTATACCCAACTGAACAAGGGGTCTGGAATTTTTTTGTTTGTTTGTTTTGTTGGTTTGTATAGAAGGTTTAAGTTTAAAAAAAAAATCCAGCTGTGGGTGGAAATGCCTGTTGTTAAGAATGGTCAGAACAGAACTGCCAACTGGTTTGAGTTGACAGGTTACAGTTACTCAAATAAACTCTCCGAGCCTCCATGGTGCGCGGAAAAGCTAATAGCACACTGCATGTCAAATCTTGCGGTAAATGGGCTACAATGGCGGAAAAGCACACAAAAAGCAGAGCTGCATGTCGTTTGTCAGCCAAGAACATGAATCTAAGGCTACAGTAAGCACAGGCTTACCAAAACCGGACAGCTTGTTGCCTGGTTCATTAAATGCAAGTAAATTCATGGACCCAGACTCTTTGGGTCACCAGTCAAGCCTGTCTGTTTAACCTAGGTACTAACATACCTGCTGTCAGATTATTAAACTGTGTTTATCATTATTAACTCTATATTTTATTTAAAATAATATTTGCATCTCACTCGGTTTGCTTGATCTCTCTCTTGCTCTCTCTCCCTCATTCAGTTTCTTCCTCTTGTCTTATTAATAGCTTATTCCTTATCTCTTGCTCTCACTGTGTCAGAGTGTCTGTAGTGCTCAAGTTGAGCTATAATCCTCTACAATCAGCGACGACTTAAAGCTGTTAGCCACCTTATGATAGAATTGTATTCTATTGCTCTACAACACAGCATGAAGCATAACTTCATAGTATCATTTCTATATAGCGGCATTAGTCTTGTATCACTCACTCTGCTCAGGGTTGGATGTATAAAGGCTTTTGCAGACAGTTTTGGTACAGTTTAACAACATTCTCACTGAATAAAACTGCATGTTATTTATGGTTACATAAAATTACATGCATTTTTAAATATCATCCGCATGCATTTGGGCAAATGGCAACCAGTTTTGCATCAGATTTATTCTATTGCATTCAAACAATGCTTGATTGGTTTTAAGGGTTCCAATGAATTCCAAGTAATTATTTTCACACCAGTACACCACCAGAAGCTGAGATTGTTAACACGATAGCGGTTGAGTCCATGGATTCATGGTTATTGCACCAAATTACAATTATAACCCTACTATCTCATAATTAAATCACAGGCAGATGCAATTTGTTTGAATTTCTGTTCATAATGTGACTCAGTGGTGTGTATGACCCCCATGTGCTTGTATGCATTCTCATCAAAGTCTGGGCATGCTCATGATGAGATGGTGGATGGTGTCATGCAGGGTCTCAACCCAGACCTGGAACAGGGCATCAGTAAGCTCCTACTTGGCAGCATAGAATGAACTGATACATACTATCCCAAAGTTTATCAATTCATTTTAATATGCCAACTAAATTTAATATACCAACTAATTTTAATATACGATAAACACAACATAAAAAGAACACAAAATACAGCTTTTATATAATGTAAAATTTATTGTAATTGCCCTCTAAACCTAAGAACTTGTTGTGCTAGCCAGTAGGCAGTACCAACTGCAATCAAACATTTGAGATACCTTGCAATGAATCTTTAACATCCCTGGAAGGACACTCTTTTTTGCAGAATTACTTTAATTTAGCTACATTAAAGGGTTATTGAGCTTGAGCTACCCATTTAAGGTCCTGGCACAGCATCTAAATGGGGTTCAAGTCAGGCCACTGACTTGCTTGTGTGCTTTGGATGTCCTGATACATAGTACTGTGCTTGAGCTTTGGGTCATAAACTGGCAGACATTCTCCCTCAGAATTTTCTGACAGAAAGCAGAATTCATGGTTTTATCAATTATGACAAGTTGTCCAGGTCCTGCAAAAGCAAAGCAGCCTCAGACTACAGCCACCACTGTTTGAATGTTTGTAAAATGTTCTTATGGTAGAAAGCAGATGTACATGTACATCTTGTGTCAGATGTAATTGGACCAATGTCTTCAGAAAAGTTCCATCTTTGACTCATAAGTCCACAGAATGTTATCCCAAAATCTAGATCATCTAGATCTAATTTATGGCATTTCTGCCCAGTGTCTTTCTAATTGTGGAATTATGTACACTGACCTTAACTAAGGCTAGTGAAGCCTGTAGTTCCTGGTAGCCTATAGTAAGTAGAGCTTTGGGCTATCAACCAAAAGGTTGAGAGTTCGAATCCTAGCTCTGCTATTCTGCCACTGTTGTGCCCTTGAGCAAGGCCCTTAACCCTCTCTGCTCCAGGGGCGCCATACAATTACTGACCCTATGCTCTTACCCCAGCATCCAAACGAGCAGGGATATGCGGACAATGAATTTCGTTGTACTGTATACCTGTATATGTATGTATGACAAATAAAGGCATTCGATTCTATAATTGTCTGAGTTTTCTGTGACCTCCTGGATGAGTTGTTCTTGGTGACATTTTGGTAGGCTAGTCACTCCTGGGAAGGTGGTCTTACTGTGGTTTGCTGTAGTCCCAGAGCCTTAGCAATAGCTTTACTAACCCCTTCTAGACTAGAAGATTTTAATGACTTTGTTTTGCATCTGTTTTTGAATCTTTTTAGAATGTGGCATCATGTTCCCACCACTGCCCATTGCCACTGTATGGCCACTGAGCAAGACTCAGTTGGTTGAACTGGAAACATATAATTTATAGACCAGTTAGCTTTGGGAGAGGCTTGTACTATATAGGTATGATGGTATATTGTTAACATTTATTCACTGAGATCTAGGTTTGAATCTCAATGGTGCTATTATCTGACTGGGTGCCTACATAGACATGATTGTGTTGATAATAATAATAATAATTCACTGCAAGGGTCTACTTAATTTAATTAGCCCATTTACCTATTGCCATTCATTGGAAACATTGGAAAAAAAAGGACCCAGAGGAAACCAACACAGCTATGTGAAGAACATAAACGCTTAACATAAACTAAACGCTTCAAAGACATTGAATGAAGTGAAACGTCAAGTTCAAACCCAGGTTTTTAGAGCCCTAGAGCTATGCAGCACCCACAATTATTCACTTATTTACTTGTGCATGTGGTATCTGATTAATCGATCACCATTATGGTAATGAGATGTCTACAAAGTAAAGCATGTGACTGGTCAATGCATTACTAAGCAAGATTGAAAATCTCTTACCACATCTTTATGGCTAAGCACATCCAAGATTTTGTTGAGAAGTTCAACGCTGTTCTTTCTCTCGTCCTGATGACCATCTCCAAAATCAGCCAATGCTATACTCAGCTCTTTTAGCATCATTGGTAAAAGGATATCTCGACAATCTGGAAATAACATAACATCAAAAACAACGTGAATAAAATAATATTATGGTTTAACAATATATCATTGCAGGGTGCATCACAATGTGAACAGTACAATGTACAGATGTAGGATATTAGATCAATTAATTTTGTAATCAAATAATTTTCTTTGTTTTGTTTAAATAACAGATGTAATAACAAGTGTAATGCACACCAGCATATTAATTGATGTCTTCATCAGTAATTGTTTATATATTACTACATAGCCCATGGTTTCTCATTCAATGCCATTTGAGAGCTTACCCTCTTACCATTTAATCTGCTTAATGTGGATCTATGTAACGTATATTCTATTTTTTCTAATTTTGACTCTTACTTTGCCTCTGTCCCAATATTTTTGTACGGTGTTGCAGGCATCAAATTTAAAATGTGTTTCTAATTACGAAATACAATCAAGTTAGTTAGTAAAACAAAACGTAATTTTGTCTGCTAAATCAAGATTAATTAACCATTTAGGATTCATGAGATTATAAACTTGTGAACTTTCTATTATAAAATAAATCACATTTACATATTATTCCAAAATTATAACTAACAATAACCTCCAAAAACATAAAAAACAATATATTATAATTGGCTACCATTTAACAGATAAGTACACCATCCTAACAATGCACACCCTGAGGGAAAAATAGTATTAAATGAATTCTGGAACCACATGTTATTTCACACTGACCCCATATCAATTTGTGACTATTTTCCATCCATCTCACCAGCCATCCATCTTCTTCTCCCTGCCTCTCGAAACCAAATGTCTCATCCTGCATTTTAATTTCCTTCTGTCTCTGCTAAAATTCCGTGTCCATGTGAGTGATGGAGCGAGCATGGCTCTGTCAGGACAACTTGAAAGTACATTGTTTGTGATGAGCATCAGACGAGGCAGAATCTAAATGAGCTTTTAATGTGCTGACTTGGCCCGGCAAGAGGGCAATGGAGGTGAGACAGATAAATTTGTCCTGAGGTAGTGTATGACTATGCCTTTGTTCTGACACACACAAACACACACACACACACACACACAGTTGCACATTTAACTTATGTCATGCTCCTTGGTGGGATTATTTTTCAGTGTGTACAACAGTACAATATTTTTTCAGTATCAATAAGGCCCTAGGCTAACTTATCAGACATTAGACTAAATGCTTTTTAATTAGCCTATTTTTGTAGTGCGGGTACAAAATGTGCAGAACAGTGTATTCATAATTAGCACCTTAACAAGTTTACTCTGTAATACTTCGAAAGCTGTGTGGGAACAAAGTCCTACAGCAATAATAACAATAAAGCAGCTGTTGTTAAAACGGGTTGAATTCGCATTGCAAACTTGCATACTACCATGGCATGTCTTATTAGTGCCCTAGCACTAGCTAATTTATACAATATCTTCTTGCTGATAGCACAATATCTTCTTCACATCTTCAGTTGTTTACATCTTCTGTTGTTTTACCCCAAGGTGGTTCTGACAGAAACCTGTTTACCCTCTCGAGGTTAAAGACTGCAAGTCGAGACTGCAGTTCCAACAATGCTGCTCCTGCTAGATGGGATGGAGACCTGGCGTGTTTGCACCAAAATGTCCAGAACTTACAATGAACTTTATCCCAGACTGGACTGAACAACGAAGAACTTTGTTTGTATATTGTTTGTATGATTTGTGTAAATCCTATTTATTTAAAGTATCCTCCAGGTCACCCAAAGAGGATGGGTCCCTGCTGAGTCTAGTTCCTCTCAAGGTTTCTTCCTGTAATTTTAAGGGAGTTTTTCCTTGCCACTGTCGCCTTCGGCTTGCTCAATAGGGTTTTTTTTGTCTGTTGGTTCTGAATTCTGTAAAGTCGATTTGAGACAATGTCCGTTGTAAAAAGCGCTAGATAAATTAATTTGACTTGATAATATTAAGTGAAAAGTTCTCTGGTAAGTGTGGCAAACAATAATATATATATGCAAGGCTCTTCTCTGTACTTGCACCCAAGTGGTGGAACAAGCTTCCCTTGTCTCCTTGTCTGTCCAAACATCTCAGTCTCTTACTGTCTTCAAAAGACGATTAAAAACAATCACCTCTTTACTCAGCACTTAAGCTGACATGTACTTACTTACTAACACTTTTATTAATTTCTTGCAAGAAAAAGAAACCACTTTGGTTCTAACACGGTTTCAGCAGACTTATATTCTTGGACTGTTGTCTACTTTCAATAATTTCCTTCGGGATAAATGAAGTATCTATCTATCTATCTATCTATCTATCTATCTATCTATCTATCTATCTATCTATCTATCTATCTATCTATCTATCTATCTATCTATCTATCGATCTATCTATCTATCTACTTAAACTAGAGTAAAATAATGTTTACTATGGAAGCACTGGATAAGAGCATCTGCTAAATGTCAAAAATGTAAATGTAAACTGTTAAGTTACTGTAGCATTGATATTAAAATATGTAGACTAGTATTACTATTGCTAAAAGGATTCACAACTGCAATATTGCAGTTAAACACCTCTGAGAGAACTGAAAAAAAGCCTCTTTCTTAAAATAACTTGTTTTGTGCTTTGTGATGTTGTTGTGCTTGTGTTATGAAGTGGAGTGTGTTCTAGAAAGTGTGTAGGCATAAACTGTACTTGTTTTAACAGCTGTTCATATAAACCCCATTTTAGAAAACGTTGGGCCATTTAGTAAAATGAAATAAAACAGAGATTCTGTTAATTTTAGAAAAAAAAGTAGAAAAAATCCAACGTTTTTACTGACAACTTTACTCACTACTGTCTTCACTCAATACTTTTCCCTTCACTGTGGCAGATACCCTCGTATTACAAATCACTCCTGCCACTCTACGCCAACCACTCCACCCTGCTTGCACTCTCCTCATTACCTTTCTACCACTCTCTTCCTTACTTTGTGCACCTGACCCCAAGTACAGTGGTACTACAGTGGTAACATCTTAAAACATCGACGCCCTACTTCGAAAAATTTGTACCCTTAAACTAGACATTTCCCTTAAACTCATCACGTGTGTGACAGCCGCTTTGCTTAGCACTTGGCTTGAGCGGTGCAGTAAGACGTCATCAAAGTGAGACAAAACTGCATTTGTGTGGAATAACCGCCACATTCGCTCAGAAAGCATCCATGTATCTGTGTCAAGCTGGATTTTTCTCATGTTTCACTTTTAAACTTGTGTTATAGCTCTAAGAAGCATAACGAACAATAAATAAGTAAAGGTAAAGTGCAGGTTTGATTGTATTTTTTATAGATTTTTTATTGATTTTTAACTGTTTTCAATTGTATTTCAGTTTTAATTATATTATATTTGTTATTTTCAGTGTATAAGTGTCAAAAACAACCCCATTATTTTACAACAGCCTAAAATATATGCAGTTCCACGAGACCATAGAACACATTAACAGGTTTCCCATACATCCTTATGGGAAAAATACCTTGAAACTCAATGCCTTTTAAACTCGACGCCAGTCACCAACTGACATCTAGTTTCAAGGTACCACTGTTTAAACTCATCCACTTTACCTTTCCACCCCATCCCTACTATCATGCACATGTACTCCTGTTACTTCGGCTAGCGTTTACTCTCTCTCTCTCTCTAATACATACCTCCATCTCTTAAGGCTCTCCTCAATCTTCTCCCTACTCTCGTTACAAATCACAATGTCATCTGTGAAGACTCCTGCCTAACCTCGTCTGTCAGCCTGTCAATGACCACTGCAAACGGGAAAGGTATTAGAGTTGATCCTTTATGTAGTCCCACCTCCACTTTAAACATGTCAATCATTCCTAGCAAACATCTTACACTGTCACACTGTCCTCATACACATCTTGCAGCACCATCACATACTTCTCTGCCTCCCCCAGCCTCATCATACCATACCACAGCTTCTCTCTTGGCACCCTATAATAAGCTTTCAGTATTTTACGTGGCCTACCACTTCATGGCTGAGTTGCTGTCATTCCCAATCACTTCCACTTTGTTATAATACCATTGACAGTTTACTGTGGAATATTTGGTAGCAAAGAAAATTTCATGACTGAACTTGTTGCACAGGTGGCATCCTATCACGGTACCACGCTGGAATTCACTGAGTTCCTGAGAGTGACCCATTCTTTCACAAATGTTTGTAGAAGCAGTCTGCATGCCTAGGTGCTTGGTTTTATACACTTGTGGCCATGGAAGTGATTGGAACACCTGAATTCAATGATTTGGATGGGTGAGTGAATACTTTTGGCAATATAGTGTATTTTACCTGTGTGCACCACTGATATGTCACCCTGCGTTACTCCTTACTCCTAAAATATGGTTTAACTACTGCCTTTTCCATCCTTTTTGCACAATCTATCACTATCTGCCCTTCCTTATTTCTGTCCTTAACACCACATCTACCCAGCACCTTCTCATCATCTATATTATCTTCACCAACATGACAATGGAAGTTAGCTCCAATCACAATTCTCTCTTCTTTGAGTACTCTCTCCACCACTTCATTTGATCCACTCCAGAATTTTCTTTCTCCTCAATCTCGCACCCCACTTTTGTGGCATAAGCAATGATGACATTTATCAGCACTAATGACTAATGAATGATTGCATCAATTTCAACCTTCACACTCATCACTTTGTCAGATGCTCTCTTCACCTACACTACATTCTCGATTACCCCTACCAAATGTGTCCTCCTATCTACACTATAGAACAATTTGAAACCAACTTTAATGCTCCTAGCTTTACTGCTTTTCCACTTGATCTCTTGTAGACATAGTATGTCTATGCTTTTCTGCTCCATTATATCAGCTACCTCTCTCTACCAGTCATACGCCCACGTTTGAAGTTTCAACTCTCTCCTCCACCTTCCTACTCTTCCACCTCACTCTCTGCTGTAGAACATTCTATTCCTTTTCCTTCTCCTTCTCTTACTAGTATAGTTTTCACTAGTTTCCAGCTGGCCACCAAGAGTACTGGCAGTGGTCATTGTTAACCCTGGTCTTGAATTATCTGGTATGTCAGAGTAGTTTCAGCTTATCACAAGATATGGAATGCCTTTATTTGTCATTTATACATATACAGGTGTACAGTACAACGAAATTCTTTTGTTGCATTTTTCCTAATTTTCCTCCCAATTTAGTCATATCCAATTACCCGATTGCATTACGGCCTGGTTGAGGAGAGCCAAGACTGACACACGCCCCCTCCGACACGTGTGCAGTTGCCGACTGCATCTTTTCACCTGCACGAGGCGTGATCAGATGTGGATCAGCTTTGTGTACAAAGAGCCACACCCTGATCGCCAGTATCCCTCGACTCTGTGCAGGCACCATCAATCAGCCAGCAGAGGTCACAATTGCATCAGTTATGCGGTCCCATCCGGCATTGCCCTTGAACAACAGCCAATTGTTGTTCATGTTGGCGCCCAGTAAAATGTAAAACTGCTGTTATCATATTTATATATCAATTTTAATTAAGTCCTATTTATGGCAGAATTCTTCATTGCATACTTTTTAAAACTTAGAATTAGTTTAAGGGTGACAAAAGGTTTTAAAAGAGCATGCATAATTAAACATCACTGAATTTCATCTTTGTTGATGTCTGATAATAAAATGCCTTGTTTATGCCCTGAAACATTCTCCTGGCAGCTGTGTACAGACAAAATAGAAGCAATATTCTCTCATCAGGGATGCACTAAATAGGTACAAACCCAGGAGTGGAAGAATCATTTATATTAAGACCTCGTAGAAAAAAAAAATAAAACCCCAAATCAGAATAAGTTGGGACAGTATGGAAAATGCAAATAAAATAAAAACAGTGTTTCTTACATTTACTTTGACTTTTATTTGATTGCAGACAGTTTGAACCTGATATATTTCATGTTTTGTCTGCTCAACTTCAATTCATTTGTTAACATACCTCTATTCCTGCATTTCAGGCCTGCAACACATTTAAAAAAAGGTGGGGCGGGGGCAATTTAGGGCTAGTAATGAGGTAAGAAAAACTAAATAATTATGTGATTCCAAACAGGTGACGTCAACAGGTGATTGTAATCATGGTTTGGTACAAAAGCAGCTTCTAGGAAAGAAGGGGCCAGTGATAGCTCAGTGGTTAAGGTACTGGACTAGTAAACAGAAGGTTGCCGGTTCAAGCCCCGCCACCACAAAGTTGCCACTGTTGGGTCCCTGAGCAAGGCCCTTAACCCTCAATTGCTCATTGTGTAAGTCGCTTTGGATAAAAGCGTCTGCTAAATGCTGAAAATGTAAATGTAGGAAAGGCTGAGTGTTTGAGGATCTCCGGTTTGTCAACAAATACATGAGAAAATGATTGAAATGTTTAAAAACAATGTACATCAAATAAAGATTAGAAGGAATTTGCATATTTCTCCCTCTACAGTGCATAATATCATTAAACCACTCAAGGATTTAGGAATTTCAGTGCGTAAAGGCAGAGGGCGCAAGCTTAAGCTTCAAGAACCGCCATTTAACAATAGCTGATACATCCACATGGGCAAAGGATTACTTTGGCAAACTTTTGTCAAGCACTACATGGTTACATTCACAAATGCTTAAAATGTTACTGTACTAAAAAGAAGCCTTATGTTAACCATGTCCAGAAGTGATGTTGACTTCTCGGGGCTCTGAGGCATCTAGGATGGACCATCACACAGTGGAAACGTGTATTGTAGTCAGATGAATCAGCATTCCAGGTCTTTTTTGGAAAAAATGGATGCCTTGTGCTCCAGACCAAAGACGAAAAGGACCATCCAGACTGTTATCAGCAACAAGTCCAAAAGCCAGGGTCTACCATGGTATGGGGCTGTGTCACTGCCCTTGGCAAAAGTTAATTTACATTTCTGTGATGGCAGCATTAACGCAGAAAAGTACATTGAGATCTTAGAGCAACATATGCTGCCTTTAAGACGTCGTCTTTTCCAGTTCATTAATAAATACAATGAAGTTGACCAGACAAAACATGAAATATCTCAGGTTCATACTGTCTGCAATGAAATAATAGTCAAAGTAAATGTAAGAAATGTTTTTTTATTATTTGCATTTTCCATTCTGTCCCAACGTTTTCTGATTTGGGGTTGTAATAAATGTAAAAAAAAAACTGGTAAGGGTAATTACCATATCAATAAAAAGTCACAAAACATAAAGGTAAGACAGCTTTCAAATGCGGGACCACCACTTGTTCTTTCACAAATACCAATTTTAGTGAATGCATCTGATAAGCCATATCAGGCTTGATGATCCAGCTTTATGCAGTGCCTCTAGAATGAAGTGACATGAAGAAATCAATAAGGAGATACTGAGACGGAAAGGTGTGTGTTTAATTTACTGTCTGTCATTCCCTGAAGAACATGTAGCAGCCAGGCAGCAAAATCATTACACATTATGCAATGTACTGTAGTACTACATTATAGATCTCAGTCATTGAGATATGGTCTTTTCTTTCTGACCTTTATCAGCCAATGTGGAGTCACTGCTTTTTTTAGATTTGTCTTAGATGTAAAATAATGGCAAACACAAATGCCATTTTGCAGCACATTCAGGGTCACTTGGGGTTAATTACTTTCCTCAAGGTCACAAAGGTAGACATCAGGTAAGGACAAAATTCTGTCCACAACTCTTCCAAAGATTTAAATCAGGTGTCCTTTTGGCAGCAGTATGGAGTCTTGCACCACATCTGTTCCTTGAAACAGCAGATGTTCACACCCTGTCCATGCCTGTTTGCCTTATTTCTCCTATCAGCGGTAAGTCTTTGATTATGTCTGAAGGAAAACTATCATGGCTAGAGATGACGGTTATTACTGCAAGTCGTTAACACAGAGATCTAATAATATCTAAAAGATTAAAAATAGATAATATTTTATACTGTGGCAACATATACAGAGAACTAAAGCCTCACAGCAAGAAGGTCCTGGGTTCGATCCCCAGGTGGGGTGGTCTGGTCCTTTCTGTGTGGAGTTTGCATGTTCCCCGCGTGTCTGCGTGGGTTTCCTCCGGGTGCTCCGGTTTCCTCTCATAGTCCAAAGACATGCAAGTGAGGTGAATTGAAGATACAAAATTGTCCATGACTGTGTTCGATATAACCTGTGAACTAACAAATCTTGTGTAATGATTAACTACCGATTCCTGTCATGAATGTAACCAAAGTGGGTAAAATATGACGTTAACATTCTAATAAACAAACAAAGTTCTAGTTCTGGAGAATGAGGATGATGAACCCAGTATGTATAATGCTTAACTAAGGCAGAAAAATTCTGTGGCCACAAACAAAAGAAAAACTACAAAAAAACATAGGCAAAATAACATATAGACGAGCACATGACTGGAGTTGGGGTATCACTTAGCACTCCACATCCTCAAGAAAAAAAGAGAAGTTCGCCCCACAGGTACATATATCTATGCTGTCCCTACTGAACATGAGGAACAAGGGGTGGTCATGTGCTCACCCCATAGAGAAATTAGTAACTTGCCCCCAGTGAACAGACGACCACAAAGATAAATAGATAAGATAAAAGATACTGGCTCAAGATAAGTCCAACAAGGACATTATTTAAGGCTCTCTCAGGTCTGATGGATTGCAATGACTGATTAATTAAAAAAGACTACCACTGTCATTTGTGCCTCCATGCCTCTTGTTAGCCATTAGTGGCAGGGCAGATGGACATAAATGTAATCTGAGCACACTGCCAATCTTTTTACAGCAGGTGGACCCATTAAAGCAAAAAAAAAAAAAAATTTGGTAATTCTCTTAAACTTTTTATTAAATAACAGAAGTACAAGTACCTTTTAATGTTTTGGCTAACCAACTTCATTGTTAAAAATAATCACCATCTACTTAGGAATTGACATAAATGAGCAGACTCATAGTAGTAAACAAAAGGTAGTAGTAGGAAAAAGTGGATGTATATTTGGCATTTACTAATAAAATGTATGAAATACAATGATGCAATACAACCTCAATTCAAGAAAAAAAGTTGGAACAGTAAGTAAAATGCAAATAAAATCATATATTTTTGTCATATATCAGGTGATCCTATAGAAGTGCTGATTTATGTATGACCAAAAACTATCCAATAGACTCTCAAGGGGTCTTTCTTTTAATATTCGGTGAGTTTTTCTTTGCCCCATTTCCCTCACCTTACTCATTAGGAGTCAATCTTTTGAAATTGAATCTGTAGAGTTGTGGTGGTCTGTAGTGCCGTAGACCAGCATGAATGTCATGCATTTGGCAGAGGCTTACAATGCATAAAACGGAGGGAATTGGACATTCCATAAAAACATAATAAAAACTGGGTACATTGCATCAGCTATGTAACACTGTAGTGTTACTTTCCCAGTACACTATGTTGTTTGTTAGCAAGGTCTTTGTTTACATTAATTGGTTTTGCTATCTCAGTTCAGTTTGTTTTGGCAAGGAGGGAAACATACACAAAAACATAACAAAAATAACATTAATGGGGCACTCAGGTAGCACAGTGGTAAAACATGCTACCACACCAGAGCTGACATCTCACACTTGTCAGTTCTAATCTCAGATCTACTATCGGCAGGCTGGGCGCCTACAAGAACAACGATTGGCTTGTTGTTCGCAGGGAGGGTGACAAAGGAGAGTTGTAGCCTCACGGTTAAGGTACTGGACTAGTAATCAGAAGGTCGCTGGTTCAAACCTCACTACTGCCAGGTTGCCACTGTTGGGCCCTTGAGCAAGGCCCTTAACCCTTAGTTGCTTAGACTGTGAGTCGCTTTGGATAAAAGCGTATGCTAAATGCACAATTTTAAATGTTAATAACTGTTGCAATTATGACCTGGCTGATTGCTGGCTGATTGCTGGCGCCTGCACAGAGACATAGGAAAACATGAATAGGGTGTGACTTTCCGTACACAAAGCTGATCCACATATGAACTCTCCACATGCAGGTGAAAAGATGCATTTGGCTACTGCACATGTGTCGGAGGGGGCATGTGTTAGTCATGACTCTCCTCAGTCAGAGTGGAGGTCAATATCAGTAGAGAAAAAGCGTAATACAATCGGGTAATTGGATATGACTAGATTGGGAGGAAAAATGGGGAAAAAGAGTAATTATTAGGCTTTTTATTAAGTGTTTTGGGGCAGGACAGCCATTTGTTGGAATTATTTATGCCACAGTTGGCTATTAGCAATTTATAACATTAATAAGCAGTTGCCATCTACAAGTGCCCTTGAGACAATACATAGTCAACCTTTCATCATTTCTTTATACAAACCAACTTTTTACCTCATCCATTTTATACTAAATTTCTGGCTTCTCAAATGTATGCACATGTATAAAATTTATATATTATTATTAAGATGGATGGAAAATCAAACAGAGAGATACAATATCAAAGAGAATAAAGCATGTGAAAGGGTTAGAAAGAGATGTGATGCCTGGTGGCCTTATTAAAGTGACTGCAATGTTCATGTTCAAATGAGAAAGACTGTAAGTGGCAGGCAGAGATAATGTGTAACACTATTATTTAAGGTGACTTCAAGGTTTACTACTGGGTCTTTATGGTTGGTGCAGTGTTATTTTAGTGTCACAGGAAAAAAAGAAACATGCCAGTGAAAATGAGCCAGCAAGCACTTTCTCAGGGCCACTCTGCAGCATTGTGACCTGCACTTTGACTGCCCCAAGCTATACCAGTGCGGCAGTATTTATGTGCTGTTAAGAACATTACACATCCATCAGTAGAGAAGAATTCTTATTTACAGCTGTGTAAACAAGTAACTGTCCTCTTTCTGACTGACTGTTTTTCAGATTTGTGTTAATACTAGGGCTGTCAAACGATTAAAATTTTTAATCGCGATTAATCTCGGAATTTCATATAGTTAATCGCGATTAATCGCATTAAAAAAAATCTGTGTAAATGTTATAGAAAACAAGGATTTTTAAGTGAAATGTTACAATTAAAATGGTGAACACATTTTATGCTAAATGTACTTATGTTAAAAACTGCTGGGACAAGAGAAAACTGTAAGGGAGTTTTATTCACTCACATACTAGGCAGTAAATGTCAGATTGTAGGTTAGAATTTCTCCATCAGCAAACATTGTAGATCAGCGGTGCTTTAGGTGGGATAAGGCGTAGTTATTGTATCAGACTTGTCTGTGGTTGTATCGTGACGATGGTTTGATGGACGTTTCTACACGAAGTGAGTGTGTTTTGACCCTTTGGGGCTTCCATAGTTCATGAACTAACGTGCTCGACTCAGCTTTCCGGTATTCGGTACAGAAGAAGAAGTTAATTAAGTGTAATAAAGTGTTCTGCTCCCGACAACTTGTGAATATAGCGTGTATTTATTTCTTTATTATGCAAGTGCATCACTACCACGATCGGTTACATTATGTTAACAAACCGCAAATGAAAAACGGTGGCAAGTCCGACATTAAAACGTTTGTTCTACCAGTCAAGTGTCAACATAAACTAGAATTTGCGTTAATGGCACTAATTTTTTTAATCGCGTTAAATTGAGGTCGCGTTAATGCGTTATTATCGCGTTAACTTCGACAGCCCTAGTTAATACATGATTTGAGGTCTTTAAACAAATATACAAATGACATCACACAAAAATCTCTTGATGCATGCTCAACAATCCAGGTACACAAATCCACAAAGTTGAATCAGTTCATCTGGACACAAGTTTGTTGTAGAGACATGTTTCATCACTCATCCAAGTGACTTCTTCAGTTTGAGCTGGTGTTAAATACCCTAACCTTACATGCAGACAATTTGCATAACGACCAATCACTGCCCATTGCATAACAATGGAACCAGTGATCAGGTCCATATGCAAATCACAATGACCATTAATTACAATGGCCATGTGTGCCTTTCACATATGATTGGAGTATAGCTCCTATCACGGCGTTGTAAGATGTTCAGAGATGGTCCCCCCCCTCGGTTCAGAGATGGTCGTTCCCTCTTCACATAGATCACACTCTTTGACTCCCCGTTCAAACCATCGTTCCTCCTTGTCAAGGATCTTCACATCTGCAGGTGAGTGTAAACAGCTGAGTCCTGACCAGAAGAGGTCGATCTTCTATGTTGGGCCATCCGTTCTGCCAGTGGCTGTTTATTTTCCCCGATGTACAGTTCCCAGCAATCCTCCCGGCATCTAATAGCATACACTATGTTACTCTGTTTGTGTGGAGGGACCCGGTCCTTAGGTTGAACTAATTTCTGGCGTGTTTTGGGGTTTGAAAGCAACTGAAACAGTGTTTGGAAAATATTCGTCTCAATTGTTCTGCTACTTTCACCATATACGGAATCACCACTGGTTTGCGCTTGTACAGCGGTTGTTCCTCTCCTCCTTTTGATCCACTGGAGCTGTGTTTGGGCATTTTTCCAGCTTTTACAAATGCCCAGTTGGGATAAACACATTCACCCAGGGCCTTCTTGACATGAGATTTCTCTCTATCCTTGGACGTAGTGTCTGTGGGGATGCTGTTCGCCCGGTGGTGCAGCGTCCTGATGACTCCTAGTTTGTCCTCCAATGGATGATGGGAGTCAAACCTTAAATATTGGTCCGTATATGTTGGTTTGCGATACACATTTACTATCAAATATCCCCCATCTCGAATTGCAATTTCAGCAGTAATGTTCAGGGCATTTAAGGGAGCAGCTGTGGATCCTTCAGTGGACACTATTTTGCTGTTGTCATGTCGGTTTGGTTCCAAGCTCATGTTATTTTGGTTGTGTCATGCTTTTGGTCTTCATGCTCATGTCATAGTTTGTTTGTCTTGCTATAGTTTTGTGTGCATGCTCATGTCATGTTTGGTTTTCTTAGTCATGTAATGGTTTGTCAGGGTTTCATGCTCTAGTTCTTGCTCATGCTTCTTGTTTAAGTCTTGTTCATGTTTTGTGTTGGTCAGTTCATGTTTAGCATTGTTAGCTTAGTTTTAGGATAGTTTAGTAACGTTATGTGTTTAGATTAGCATTAGCATAGCATTTAGTTTAGCTTTAGCATTGTTTGTGTGTTTAGATTAGCAGTAGCATTTAGATTAGCATTTAGCTTAGTTCATGTGTTTGTGTCTTGTACATACATGTTAGTGTAACCTTGTCTCATCTTTTGTTATTATTAAACACTAAGTTTTGGCACTTCTGTTGTTTAGTTAGCCCAATCGTTACAGTTATGTCTAATTAGAAAAAAATCTGTTTTATAGTAAGATTACTATACCAAAAGTCAGAACATTTGTAGTAGGGCAACAAAGTTTGAGTGCTTTTCGTCTTCAAAAAGCACTCAAACTTTTTTTCAAAAAGCACTCTGTACATTTTTTTGTCATTATTGAGGGTAAAAGAAATTCCACTCTGTCAGATGATTAAAGAGAAGAATGTTAGATCTTCTCATTAATTAAAGCAAATGAAATATGTTTTCCTAGGAGTGGCCTAGTCAAAATTCTATCTAGAATGCATGAGGAATGCTGTAAAGTGTGTCTGATTTAAAGTAGTTACTTAAAGAGGAGGGAACTGTTTTGTTCCACAGCCATGTAAAAAACTTATGTCAAATATAAAAAAGAATTAAGTTGTAGTAATTGCTGCTGAAGGTTGAGTAGCTAGTTATCAGGGAGGGGTATTTAACCTTCCTATTATGTTACGGGTCAATTTGACCCATTTCCACTTTTGAGTTACTGGCTACCCTTTCTTTTTCTCTATGAAATCAGACTTTTTATTAATTAGGGTCCTGATGTTTGGTCACACTGATATGTTGCCTAAGGTCTGTAAAATATTTGTGTACAAAGATGATGTTTTGAGTCATTTTGACCCGAATGCTTTTATGTGCATAGATGGCTTCACAGACCTGAAATAAAAACAAGCCAGAACTTCCCAGTGAGCTAGTAAAGATGCAGGGAATTAATCACAATTAGATTTTCTGAAAATGCAACTGCAGTTTAATACTGCCCAAAGAAAAACAAGAATTGTCTTGTAATGAGGAAAAGCACAAAGAAGAAGCTCTAAGTTCAAGACAAGAAATGAAGGAGTTGACAACCTGGGCAAAGTCACAGTGGCATATAGCTGCCAGTACATGACTGCACGTTGGCCTTTGGTGATTTTCTGCAGCATTGTAGATGTTGCCTATATAATTTGGACTGAAATCATCATCAATGGAATGAAGGCAAATTGCACCGACATAAATTTTTTCTGGCGGAGCCTGGCAAAGCCCTCATCACTCCCAGGATCCAAAGGTAAACCCGCCACCTCAATCTCCGGCGGCAAACAATGAATCCAGTGAGCACAGGTGATGGCAAGAAGAGGAAAAGGTGCCAGGACTGCCCCTCTCAACAACATAGTAAAACCAGCACCACATGTGGCGGTGCAGGAAATACATCTGCAGAAAACACACACTTACACTAAAGATGTGAGGGGATTATTATGTTATTAACCATATTTTCACACAGTTTATTAAATGTTTATTAAATAATTTTATATGCCATCTGTTCTTATATTTAATGTTTCAAAAGCTTTTGATAATCCTTTTTAAAGTCTTACTCTTTTATCTTGACTTTTAGGCAGCACTGTCACCTCACAGCAAGAAGGTCCTGAGTTCGATCCCCAGGTGAGGCGGTCTGGGTCCTTTCTGTGTGGAGTTTGCATGTTCTCCCCGCTGTGTGGGTTTCCTCCGGGTACTCCGGTTTCCTCGCACAGTCCAAAGACATGCAAGTAAGTTGAATTGGAGACACTTAATTGTCCATGACTGTGTTCGATATAACCTTGAGAAGTGATGAACCTTGTGTAATGAGTAACTACCGTGTCTGTCATGAATGTAACCAAAAGATGTTAACATGACGTTAAAATCCTAATAAACAAATAAACAAACAACTTGACTTTTTACATGGTTTTGAGTGTATTTAAACTGTGCGGATCAATCTGACCCATAACATTATGAATGTAATTATTTTTTTCACATAACAGGAGGGTTTAGAGTGTTAGATAACAAATGAAAGTATGCCCCTTTAAATAAAAGTAGGTATGTTTGGCAAAATGTGTTATGCTTTTAATCAAGTTTTCTGTGTATAATATGACTCTTAGATTTGTCTAAAATGTAAAAGGTAGCAAGTATACAATAACAGAGACAACCAAAAGGGGTGATTACTTTCTCAGACCACTGTATGTATCTTCTTCTGCAGCACAGATTCATACAATCTAAAAGAAAACTAAAAAGAAAACTCAGTTGTATATGAATAAACATGATGTATATGTGCTAAAACCCTAAAACAACACTGCAAACCAAAACATATGCATGTAAGAAAACGTACATATTGCATTGGGTCTAAAGATTGCTCAGACATACAGACAACGTGTCTCTGCAGAGATGAGATGCTCCAAGCATTACTGTGCTAATAATTCATTCTCCTGTAACGAAATTGCTCATCAATTTTTCATCGTTGACTTCATTCTGGAGAGCTAATGCTGACATATTTTGCTAGGTACTTAGGCTGCCTAAATTTGGACAGCATTTGCATACCATTAAAGGCTATCCAATTTTGAGTGGAGCTATCTTCTATATAGATACACTATACACCGATCAGGCATAACATTAAAACCACCTCCTTGTTTCTACACTCACTGTCAATTTTATCAGCTTAACTTACCATATAGAAGCACTTTGTAGTTCTACAATTACTGACTGTAGTCCATCTGTTTCTCTACATACTTTTTTTAGCCTGCTTTCACCCTGTTCTTCAATGGTCAGGACCCCCTCAGGACCACTACAGAGCAGGTATTATTTAGGTGGTGGATCATTCTCAGCACTGCAGTGACAATGACATGGTGGTGGTGTGTTAGTGTGTGTTGTGCTGGTATGAGTGGATCAGACACAGCAGCGCTGCTGGAGTTTTTGAATACCGTGTCCACTCACTGTCCACTCTATTAGACACTCCTATCTAGTTGGTCCACCTTGTAGATGTAAAGTCAGAGACGATCGCTCATCTATTGCTGCTGTTTGAGTTGGTCATCTTCTAGACCTTCATCAGTGGTCACAGGACGCTGCCCACTGGGCACTGTTGGCTGGATATATGTTTGGTTGGTGGACTATTCTCAGTCCAGCAGTGACATTGAGGTGTTTAAAAACTCCAGCAGCGTTGCTGTATCTGATCCACTCATACCAGCACAACACACACTAACACACCACCACCATGTCAGTGTCACTGCAGTGCTGAGAATCATCTTCCATCTAAATAATACCTGCTCTGTGTTGGTCCTCTGGGGGTCCTGACCATTGAAGAACAGGGTGAAAGCAAGCTAAAAAAGTATGTAGAAAAAAAAGATGGACTACAGTCAGTAATTGTAGATCTACAAAGTGCTTTTATATGGTAAGTGGAGCTAATAAAATGGACAGTGTGTGTAGAAACAAGGAGGTGGTTTTAATGTTACGGCTGATCGGTGTATAAGCAAATGTATTTGACCACTCTCCATGTTTACTGAGTTCAGGGATCTCAACCACACCCATTGCTAACAGGTGTATAAATTAAATTCTATAAAATAAATGACATGCTTTAAACTTTGGGGAGAGCCAATTCATCTTTCAGGAAAAAAAGGACAATGAGAGTATAAAAGCTGATGGTACCATGCTGTGCACCAAAAAATCATAAAAGGCAGAATGTGGTTAATGCTTTTAGCCCAGCAGGATAATCATCATTTGACCAGCCCTCGGCAAGAGTAACCATAACAACAGCTGCATTAAGGTCAGGATAGAAACTTTATTTCACTTTCACTGCATATAAATTAGTCAGTTGTGAATCATGTCATCAAATGAGCGTATGCAAATGCTAGTATATTAATGGGATATACGAATACGCTTGTTGTGTGTTATCTATTATAGTTTGCTGATACAACATGGGCTTAATCATAATATTTCTGATTACCATCTGCCACTTCAAGTCCAGGAAAGCATTCTTTTTCTGAATACTTTACACCCCTACCTAGCCAGACCGCATAAATGAAATACTTTGTCAAACTCTTCTTGTGGTCAAATAGTTATTTGAAGACATCAGACCATAAAACTTTCAAATAAGAATTTATGTTCCAGTCAGAAGGTAGGTACCCAAGGAAACTGAATTTCTAAGCAGGATATGTGTGCTTCAGTATAAAGGCTATTCTATTTTATTCTTCTCTAAGGCAGGTGCCATCTAAACGCAACTTCACACATTCTAGACACTGAAGGTAATCTCATCATTCTGATCACTGGACCAGAATTTCATTAAAACAGTCAAGTTTTTCATCCGCTGTGATGCACCAAACCACAGAAGTGAACCAGTCTTACTGCTGGTAAACATGATATTACATAAGAATAATAGGCCTACAGTGACCTACAGTGAAAAACAAGTGTTTTCCTTCCATATGTCGCTGATCACAAACAGCCCAGAGGTCACTGTAAAATAAGCCTTTGCTTGTGATTGGTGATAAAATTGGTGCCATTTTGTACCTGTTTTTTTTTTTTTTTTTTTTCTTACATGGGAAAACACATTCAATGCATAATCTGTACCTTTATAGGGTATAGTACATTTACCTTTCTTATTTGAAAATATACACACTAATGGTACGTACATACGCCATTACATCACACCACCATACATCATAAGCAACCCAGGATAAATAAACATTGATTTGGGCCTAAATTGAACCATAGTGCTGTAAAAATCGTTACTTCTTACCCTTGAAATTGTAACTGTCAACATTATTCTTAGAGCAAAGTACTCTTGGGTGTTCGTATATATTTTAAATAAATTCATTTATTTATTTATCTTAATCAGGGTCACTGTGGGTCTTATGTAAAGGGCGAAAAGCAGGAAAAACCTAGACAAATCACCAGTCCATCACAGGGCAGAAACACACTCATATACATTTACAAACACTTACACTTAGGGCAGTTTTTTAGTTGCTTCATTTGGCCTGACTGCATGTCTTTTAACTTGTGGGAAACCAGATCACCCGGAGTAAACCCAAATAGATACAGGACATGCAAATTCCCCACAGAAAGGACCCTGGCCACTCAACTGGACAATCGATTCCAGGCCTGTCTTGCTTTGAAGCGTACCAACATTTGTTTATGTTAATACACTATATTGCCAAAAGTATTCACTCGTCTACCTTCAAACGCATATGAACTTGATATCCCATATCAACCTAATATCCCATAGGGTTTAATATGATGTCGGCCCACCCTTTGCAGCTATAAGAGCTTCAACTCCTCTGGTCTGTAGCGATTGACTCTGCAGAAAGTTGGCAACCTCTGCGCACTATGCGCCTCAGCATCCGCTGACCCCGCTCTGTCATTTTACATGGCCCACCACTTCGTGGCTGAGTTGCTGTCATTCTCAATCGCTTCCACTTTGTTATAATACCACTGACAGTCGACTGTGGATTATTAAGTAGCGAGGAAATTTCACAACTTGTTGCACAGGTGGCATCCTATCACAATACCATGCTGGAATTCACTGAGCTCCTGAGAGCGATCCATACTTTCACTAATGTTTGTAGATGCACTGTTTCTGCATATAACAATTTCTTACAAAGATGGATACATTCAGACTGTTATTAGTGAAAGGTACAAAAACCAACATCTGTCATGGTGTGTATCAGCCCCCACTGCATGGGTGTCCTTCATATACTGTATGTGAAGGTACTTTTAATACCAAGGTGATATTTTATGTGGAAAAAGGTGACAACAGTGTACTGTAGCTTTGTAGACAGAGTGTGTGTGCCTGACTGGCCAGTCTGAAGTTCAGTTCTTCTATTCAAGTCTTCTATTAAAAATGTATAGGCAGCTCAGGTGGCGCAGCAGTAAAAACACATGCTAGCGCACCAGAGCTGGGATTTCGAAAACATTGTATCGAATCTCAGCTCTGCCATTCAGCTGATATATTATATATACCTATATGATATATTAAGCCTGATAGGGACTCCTTGTGACTGATGCACTATGACCTCTGCTGGCTGATTGATGGCGCCTGCACAGAGGTGAGAGAAAAGTGCGGATCAGGGTGTGTCTCTCTGTACACAAGGCTGATTCGCATATATACACTCGCTTAGTGTGGGTGACAAAATGCATACGGCTGCTGCCCACGTGTCAGAGGGGGCATGGGTTAGCTTCATTCTCCTCAAATCAGAGCGGGGGTCGCATTAATGGAGACGAAGCATGACGCAATCGTGCAAATGGGTGCGCTAAAAAGTCGTGAGAAAAAGGGGAGAAAATGCTTAAACAAAATATTTAAAAAATAATAATAATAAAATATGGCAATAGCAATCATTGACTTTTAGGAAGCTAAGGTCTATACCAAGCAAGAATAAGTAAATAAAAATTATTCGCAGCAATTAGTACCCTCAAATGATGTAAAAAAAATAAATTTAAATTAATAGGAAAGGTGATGTAACAGTGGGTAAACATGCATCTGTAGTACAATTAACATGGTCAGTAAAAACAGTGAAAATTTTTACTTTCAACTTTCGTCAGATAAAAAAAGGTTAAAGAGAATTACCAAATCACAGATTCTTGTTTTCCACACACTGGAAGAATACATTAAGTACAATTATGCTGATATCTGATTTGTTATTGCCATATTGGTCATTTAGCTTCTTTTTAGCAAAAATCTGCTTAACTTTGCACAGCTTTTGCACAACTACATGTCACAAATGGTCATTTCACCTACTGCTGCTGTACATAAACAGTACTAACTAAAAAAGAATGACTTCCTGCTACTTTCTGCATTGCATCACTGTCAGTATAGCTGCATGATTACTTAATTAAATAGTGAACCAGGTATATTTGCATCAAAAATAATTCCTCCAACTTTCATTCTCAAGTATGCTGAAAAGATGAATGTCACATTTGCAGCACATTTATAGTCACGGTACTAAAGTGTCTACCAGATGTGATTCCTCCCAGGGTTTTAAGCCTTTTGGTTCAAATAGGATTCAGTATATGTGTATTTTTGATTTATTCTGCTGCTAAGGGAGCTGGCACTGGAACTGTCTGCACCTAAAGATTTTATAGGTTGGTGGCTGCCTTTAAGTGTTTGTATCTGCTCATTAAATCTGTGACCAGATTGAAACGCCACACTCATCAGAGTAAACAGCATAACTAACTCCCTCTCTGCAGTCTAAAAATGCAAACCACTCTTACAGTTCACCAACACAACTGCATAATTCCTCGTTAATGTGATAATGATCTCTGTCTGTCAGATGTTAATGTGTGACAGTAGAATAATTTGAGTTAACTGTCGAGATATTATATTCATAAACATAATCTTATTTCAAGTGGAAATTTAATAAGCACCTGTCAAATGCATCTCTGAGTGTGTGGCCATGAGTGCATAATGACACATCACAGGAGTATATATGCATCCATAATCCTCTATTATTTAGGATGAACTTCTGGATAACTTTAATGTGAAAATATTGACTGTCATGGATGTGGTTGCCCCGGTAAAAGTCATGAAAACGTTGAGCAAACAGAAAGCACCATGGTGTAACACAATGATGGTAGTAGCTCTGAAAAGAGAATGCAGGAGAGCTGAACGTAAGTGGAGGAAAACTAAAATTCAAATCCACTATGATCTCTATAAGCAAAGCCTTTGTAGTTTTGTTCTGGTTTTACTGGATCTTAGTGCTGCTTTTGACACTGTAGATCATAGGACAGGTTGGAAAACTGGGTTGGACTTTCCGGAACAGTCCTTAATTGGTTCAAGTCCTATTTAGAAGACCGGAGTTACTTCGTCACTATTGGCAGCTATGAATCTGACAGGGTGGCTATGACATGTGGAATTCCACAGGGATCAGTTCTCGGACCTCTTCTGTTCAATCTTTATATGCTGCCATTAGGCCAAATGCTACAGGCTAACAACATTGATTACCATAGTTATGCAGATGACACACAGATATATCTTGCTCTCTCACCAGATGATTACAGCCCAATAGACTCACTGTGTCAGTGTCTGGAGAACATCAATAACTGAATGAGCCAGAATTTTCTACAGTTAAATAAGGACAAAACAGAGATTGTTGTGTTTGGCAGCAAAGAGAAGAGGATTAGTGTCAGTAAACACCTCAGTTCCCGGGCTCTAAAAACCAAAGACCAAGTTTTTTTTATCTATCTCTCTGTCTGTCTCTCTCTCTGTTTCTCTCTGTCTGTCTGTTTCTCTCTGTGTCTCTGTCTGTTTCTCTGTCTGTCTTTCTCTCTCTCTGTGTCTCTGTCTGTTTCTCTGTCTGTCTGTCTGCCTCTCTCTTTGTCTGGCACTCTGTCTGTCTTTCTCTTTCACACACAGAGACACACACACACTCACAGCAGCACAGAAGAGTAAAGGGACACACTTTTATACCTGCAGGTCGAGTGGACCCGAACACCACATGTGTAATATAAATGTGTAGGTGTGAACTCATTAAAAACCTGTTATTTTATATGTTCTTCACACAAAATGAGCCAAAGGCAAGGAATCTGAAGTTAAAATAATAATAAATAGCATCATTTTTATTTTGGAAAACATTGAAAACAGGTCCCACAGACCCAAACACCACACAAGGGTTAAACGAAATGTGTTGTAAGTTGGAGTTTGGGAGTCTGTTTGTATTAATAAACACAATTAATATAGCTGTTTAGATTATACCTCTTTCATAAAACCTGCTAGACCAATACAATACTGGAATATTCCAAAGTCAAAAGTATCAGTAGTACTAAAATCTTTCTGATAATGAAAATCTCTTCAATCCACACTCTTCTATCTTCCCTCTATCTACCCTCACCTGTTATATGCTACTTTCCCATCACCCTTCTCCTTCCACCCCATTCATTTTAACACATTAGTGATTAAAAAAGGTATTGGTCGGTGCTGATAGGCTGACCAAACTATTTCAGGGTATGAATGTCCTGAGCCCATCTTGCTCATCTCACAGACGACATGCTGCAAAATGGTTCCTTGCCTCAGAATAATATGCCTGACAGTTTTTAATTAAAATGCCTGGCAATGCCACTCACAGGGGACAACCCTGCAAATAAATATATGGCTGTATGAATAAATAAACAAGCAAACAGATAGCAGAATGGGAAGATACAAGCAATGGGGTTCCAATGCTGAGGTGCCCTTGGGCAGATCGCCAGTTGTCAACAGGCGGATATTATAACTGTTTAGAATGGGGAAAAAAATGTAAACATGTGTGGGTCATGATGGTACTGCTGTGACGTCTGAGACTGCAGCATTTTGTCTTAAATATTTACCCTAAAGAGAGAACAAGTTGTAGGTAAAAATAAGTTAAAGTTTTGCCAACCTAATCTGTTTATGTCACATATCCAGCCTGTCTGTGCTCCTGGGGTGCTCCTATGTGCCACGCCCCTCTCTCCAGGAGCACATGTTTGTAATGTTTGTTTTCAGGGTTAAGCCAACACCCCCTTATTGTGATTGGTCTTTAGATAATAATCCACAGCTGCACCTTGTTGAGGGCTAATGCTCAGTGCATTTAAGAATGCAGACTATTTTGGTTTGGTTTGTCAGGTTTTCTTACTTGCTAATGGTTAGTTAAGTTTTATCAGTTTTGTCTCGAGCTCTTGTCCTTGTCCATGCTCATGTCGGTTTGGTATTCATGATCTTGTTCATGTCTAGAAGTGTTGTAGTTTTGTTTATGTTTAGTGTTAGTTCTTAGCTTAGGGTTTAGGTTTGGTTAGTTTCATGTGTTTAGCATTAGCTTAGCATTTAGCTTAGTTCATGTGTTTGTGTCTTGTCTTGTTCAAACCTGTCTTGTGTAAGCTTGTCTTGTCTTTTGTTATTATTAAATCATTGTAAACATCTCTATGTGTGTGTCCGCCCCTTCTTGTCTCGTCTAGTCCAATATTCGTTACAGTATACTAAACAGTACGAACATTTAAAATTTGTGACCAGATAGGTTAACTATATGTAGGCCATGTACAATGCATAGACAAAAATTTGTAGACTTATCTCCTAGATATTTCAGTCACACGTATTACTTACAACACTCATTTATACAATCTGGCAGTAAAGTGGGAGATGCTATGGAGATAATTAATAAAGTGGGAACACCTCCCATCACAGCAGGTGCAAAAACAATCTCACAAAAATAACATAGAGAAATAAAACTAAAATGGCTGTCCTCCATTGCATGACTTATCGATTTCTAAAGTGCCACTGGATAATACCTTACAAGTAGAACTTTTGTTGGCTAAGAAGCTTGTAGGCCTGTACAATGCCCAAGCTTTACCAGTCATATTCCAAAATCATTTGGAAAACCTTCCCAGAAGAGTGGCCAGCAGTGCATCAACACACAGTGCATAGTAAACACCTGTCCACCATTGAAAGCAACTATAGTGGGCATGCAGGCATCAAAACTAGACACTGAAGCAATGAAAGAAGGTCTACTGGTTAGGTCAGCATGTTTGCATCATTTACCCACAAAAGAAGTGGCATCAGGATGCACTGTAGGACAATCCACCATGTAAAAAAATTTAGAGCTGTCCTGGTACCAGATACCACAGGACTCACACAGTCCATGGGTGTTCAAAAATCTAGTGAGCTCTCCACACATTTTATGTCATCCTATGCACGCTCCCAAGAAGAAGGCTGTTCGAATTTCTAAATGCCTTAAAATGCTGCCTAGTAAGGTACCTTAAATTTAAATGGTATTTTGACTGAATTGACTTTTCCAATGTGAATAAATTCTCATTGATTTTTAATTTGTATAAACGTGCACAAGTGTCAATAATTTGCTAATTCGGGATCGTCAGGGGTTGTGCTACCTAATCCCATTGGTTTGAGTGGCATGAGGCTAACTGTGTTAGATAAGTAAGCGAAAACAGATGTAATCGCTGTCTAAGTAGCGCGTCCAGATGACCTGACTAAGTTGATGACTTTTTAGAATCCTCTCTACTTAGGCAGCTGCCTATGTAGGCAGTCGACAACAAGGTAGCTCACTAGGTTTTCAAACAGACCCAATGTCCCAGTGGAGTAGAGGTGCTTTACAGCATATTACGCACATGGCCCTAACTTTTGGGTTCACTGGTGTATCACCAGTAGTTATTTGGAAAGGTCAATGCATGGAAAATTAAATGCACAAACATTTAAAGTTTAGTGGGTACAGGTGTAAAACTTTAAAGAGAGCAAAGAAATTACAGTGAAAGAATAAAGATATGAGAAGAAAATGGCTTAGACAAAGTATGAAACAAAGAAGAACACAAAATGAAATCAGTTCAGAAAACAAAGGGAATTAATCATAAATTTAAACTGACAGACGAGAGGTGCTGAAAATGTTAAAACCAGAGAAACAACACTACAGAGGAATAAAGTCACATTTCAACATCCCAACAAAAACAGATCTAACTCTACACAACTGGTGTTGGCTTTGAGTGTTGCTCTTAGCTATTGGTTCCACAGTGTCAGTTCATTAAAAAGCACTCAGAGCAGTCTCTACAGCAGTGGCTTTCTGACTGCCAAACACTGTTTGTTTGTTTGTTTATTAGGACTTTAACGTCATGTTTTACACTTTAGGTTAGATTCACATAGTTACATACCCCCTCCGACATGTGTGCAGTAGCCGACTGCATCTTTTCACCTGCACGAGGCGAGTTCATATGTGCATCCGCTTTGTGTACAGAGAGACAGACCCTGATCTCATTATCCCTCGTCCCTATTAAGGCACCATAAATCAGCCAGCAGAGGTCATAACTGCATCAGTTATAAGGGCACCCTGCCCTTGAATAACAGCTAATCGTTGTGCCATGTTGTAGGCGACCAGCCTACCGGATGGCAGAGCTGTGTTTCGAACCGTCGAGTTTGAAATGTCAGCTCTGGTGTGCTAGCTTGTTTTACCTCTGCGCCACCTGAGTGCATTTTATTTTTAAATTTAAGGTCTTGATACACGATATTATTAATTAACCAATATGATTACTTAGCATGCACACATTGATATGCAGATTTGTCTGATTATTGGGCACATTGACCAACCTACAATCAAATTAACATCAAACGCCAAAAATGCATCATTTTTGTTTACTTTGTATAGCTTTAAAATCCAGAAGTGCAACAGAATTTTTTTAATTCTTGGTTATTATCCATTTTCCCTTTTAAATAATATCTGAGACAAATGCAAACAACAAACTACAAAACAAATGAAATGACTGAGCCATGCTGCTGATAACAGCAGCAGCTCACAAATACAGAGGGCTTGTGGTGTAATATGAGCCTAGCCACTGGGGAGACACTTGTCAGTGCACCCTTAGTGTCCGTTGCAAGCTGAGATAAATTAGAGGGCTACATCAGGAAGGGCATCCGGCATAAAAACTGTGTCAAATCAGATATGCAGACATCTAAACCGCTCTGGCAACCCGTAATGAGAGCAGTCGAATTAGTTCTAACATCAATGTGGGTTAATTAAGGAGAAAAACAGCAGCTCTGTAAAGAAGCAAGTAAACTAATGTTAATGGCAGCCAGCCTCACATGAGTGACATGTGGTGGTGGGCAGTGGTAGCTCAACGGTCCTGGACTAATAATTAATAGGTTGCTGATTCAAGCCCCACCACTGCCATGTTGCCACTGCTGTGACTCTGAGCAAGGCCTTTAACCTTCAATTGCTCTAATTGTATTTGGTCACAAATGTAAGCCACTTGGGATAAACACGTCTGCTAAATTCTATAAATGTAAATACACCCCCCCTGCACACACACACCGTATGCACACATCTAAGTTTTGAAAGTGAGTGGATACTTAAATATATATGATTTTTTTTATATATATTTTAGTGTGCTGTCAAGCTGCTCAGTTTTTTTGGTCATGATTTAAGACACTTCATCCTATTGCTCACATGGACTCAATGGCTGTGTCCGAAATCGCATACTTCCATACTGAACACATACGCGAAAGCAGAACGCGAGAGGCAGTAGTGTGTCCGAATACGTAATATTCATTAAACAGTACGCAAAAAGTACCAGGATGACCTACTGCAGGGGCAGCCATTTTTGAGTATGCGAAAACACCACACTGTGGTTCGATAATCAATCCCATAATTCAACTGGAGCTACAAAGACGTTTGAAAAATGGCGGAAAGCGGAGAGTCAGAGTAAGACGAAAATTACAAATGTTATGATTGTGTACAACCCTGAATAACGTTATGTGGCAGAATCAATTTTGTTTGATTTTACATTTACATTTTCGGTATTTAGCAGATGCTTTTATCCAAAGTGACATACAGTACTGTGACAGTATACAATTTAAGCAATTGAGGGTTAAGGGCCTTGCTCAGGGCCCAACAGTGGCAACCTGGCAGTGGTGAGGCTTGAACCGGCAACCTTCTGATTACTGGACCAGTACCTTAACCACTAGGCTACGACTGCCCTTTTTTATTTTAAAATTGTTATAACTGTGGCGATGTGACGTCATGCATCACGTGACGTTGGTAAGATGGTGGACATAGTACGTCTGAGGTTGCGTGCATACTGCACACTGCGCACTGCCTCCAATTTGGTACATACTGTTTAAGTATGCGATTTCAGACACAGCTCATGTCTGTCCTGAATACCCTGTGTATATATAACTCTTCGTGTTCAGTCTTCCCTTATGGGTCATTGTGTGACAGAAAAATGTTAATTTACACTATAAGAATTAATACATAATCAATTACTCCTTAGGAAATGTAGATATGCTTAGAGCCAGTAGTCATATTCCAATAATACTGCAACCATAGAATGTTACCATGGTGTATGTGATAAAAAGTGCGTCAATTGCTTTGTATGACCTCCAAACCCCAGTTCTAGCTGGTTTAGACCAGTTCCTATGTTCTAGCTAAGAAATCTATTTTAACAGTGAAATCTTCCACTGTCCTACAAGGTCACCAGCAAGTATAAAAAGATGTTTGTTATAATTATCGTTATCGCAGCCTCTGTGTGAAAGATCTCTTCTCTGCAAACAAGAATAAAACTTTTATACTCACAATCCAGTCTTTGATGTATTTTATTAAGAATTTTTCTACCACAGTTGTTTGTTACTAATCTGTGTCTTCACTCCTGTCTGTCTGTGCTCTTGTCTGTCCTTGCTCTGGTCTATATTCTGCTGTTTAGTTAGCTTAGCTTAGCTGGTAGCATAGGTCTTAGCATGTTCTGTTTTGTTCTAGTTTAGATTAGACTAGTTTAGATTCGGGAGCTGTTCTGCATTTAGCCTTACGTTAGCATTTAGCACATTTTTGCCATAGCATAGGTTAGCTTAGCATAGGGTTTTATTAATTATGTTTTTTCCATTTTCTTTGTTACCTTGTTTTGCTTTGTACATTGTTTATTCATCTCAAATATCATGTTCAGAACATCCTTGCGGGTATGTCCAACCCCATCTAAGTCTAGTGTTACATTTATAATTTTTTTCTCTTACACCCCACACAGAAATGTAATACATGACATACTGTATATGCCCCTTTATAAATAATGTTTTTTTTTCACATATGTTACCTGTAAAGTGATATATTATTATAACATACATGTATCCTCTGGATGTATGTAAATATTAGTTTATAATGTATATGTGATATATATGAAATATGCATAATAAAATGTGTATGTAAATATATTAAATGTATCTATAGGATTTTTATTTGGTTATATATGTTGTATCCATACATGTTAGCATATAAATTTAATTTATATATGCAATTTTAATAACATTAGATATATAAAAAAAGGGTGTATGCCAACATATGATGATTGAATATTTTTAGACATTCATGGATATGTTTATATATAAATACAGTGTATCACAAAAGTGAGTACACCCCTCACATTTCTGCAAATATTTCATTATATCTTTTCATGGGACAACACTATAGAAATAAAACTTGGATATAACTTAGAGTAGTCAGTGTACAACTTGTATAGCAGTGTAGATTTACTGTCTTCTGAAAATAACTCAACACACAGCCATTAATGTCTAAATGGCTGGCAACATAAGTGAGTACACCCCACAGTGAACATGTCCAAATTGTGCCCAAAGTGTCAATATTTTGTGTGACCACCATTATTATCCAGCACTGCCTTAACCCTCCTGGGCATGGAATTCACCAGAGCTGCACAGGTTGCTACTGGAATCCTCTTCCACTCCTCCATGATGACATCACGGAGCTGGTGGATGTTAGACACCTTGAACTCCTCCACCTTCCACAGTTTTCGAAGGGAGGGGATCATGCTCTGTTTCAGAATGTCACAGTACATGTTGGAATTCATGTTTCCCTCAATGAACTGCAGCTCCCCAGTGCCAGCAACACTCATGCAGCCCAAGACCATGATGCTACCACCGCCATGCTTGACTGTAGGCAAGATACAGTTGTCTTGGTACTTCTCACCAGGGTGCCGCCACACATGCTGGACACCATCTGAGCCAAACAAGTTTATCTTGGTCTCGTCAGACCACAGGGCATTCCAGTAATCCATGTTCTTGGACTGCTTGTCTTCAGCAAACTGTTTGCGGGCTTTCTTGTGCGTCAGCTTCCTTCTGGGATGACGACCATGCAGACCGAGTTGATGCAGTGTGCGGCGTATGGTCTGAGCACTGACAGGCTGACCTCCCACGTCTTCAACCTCTGCAGCAATGCTGGCAGCACTCATGTTTTTTTAAAGCCAACCTCTGGATATGACGCCGAACACGTGGACTCAACTTCTTTGGTCGACCCTGGCGAAGCCTGTTCCGAGTGGAACCTGTCCTGGAAAACCGCTGTATGACCTTGGCCACCATGCTGTAGCTCAGTTTCAGGGTGTTAGCAATCTTCTTATAGCCCAGGCCATCTTTGTGGAGAGCAACAATTCTATTTCTCACATCCTCAGAGAGTTCTTTGCCATGAGGTGCCATGTTGAATATCCAGTGGCCAGTATGAGAGAATTGTACCCAAAACACCAAATTTAACAGCCCTGCTCCCCATTTACACCTGGGACCTTGACACATGACACCAGGGAGGGACAACGACGCATTTGGGCACAATTTGGACATGTTCACTGTGGGGTGTACTCACTTATGTTGCCAGCTATTTAGACATTAATGGCTGTGTGTTGAGTTATTTTCAGAAGACAGTAAATCTACACTGCTATACAAGCTGTACACTGACTACTCTAAGTTATATCCAAGTTTCATGTCTATAGTGTTGTCCCATGAAAAGATATAATGAAATATTTGCAGAAATGTGAGGGGTGTACTCACTTTTGTGATACACTGTACATTATATAAACAGCCTATTTTAGTGTAGGGCGCTGAAGTGGTGGAGCAGGATAATCTGCTAGAACACCATCGCCGAGGTTGGCTGGGCTATTTAATTTAACTGACTATCCTATATATAGAAATAAGTTCCATATAGAAATATGTTACATATATGTCAATAAAAGGTATTACACATACATGAGCATACATATTACTATGGGCCACACATATATGTCAATATATGAAATTGTTCCAATTTCTAATAGGTTTCAAATATAGTTTGCACAAATATGGGCATATATTTTATATATAAAAATTGTATATATGTACGGTGTATGGGACTCAAAGCCTCTTCCTCTATGCTATGTACGTTTGAAAGTTGAATTCAATTAAATTAAAATTGTATTGAAAGTCCAAAACAAATCCTACTCTGTAGAGCTAAGAGTTCAGTGTTTGGCACTTACAGTACTCAGATCAACCTCACTTTCCTAAACAGCTATAATCCTGATTGACTTTAATCCTCTCATGACTGGACTAAAGGATAAAATGTACTCTCTGTTCTCTTTAATTTTCTATAGGGTGCTATGTGTTTAGCTTCATTGAAGAGCTTTAATGAACTTTTTTTTCCTCTTCATTAAACTGAAGTGAGGTCTGCCAAGTTCTTGTGCTGAGCAAGGAGCAAGGGAGTAAAATCTTACTCAGCCTCAGCTCTCCAGTGGCTGTCAATCACAGAGTTAGAAGTAAATATACTCACTCTCACTTAGACACTCTTAAATATCGGCCAAACGTTGGCATTATTAATCGCTAGCGGATGTTTCACTATCAGAGTCATCCTGCTCTTTATTAAAAACTCACACGCAGCCCATTCCTCATCCATTAGCATCTATTTAACAGGCTATTGGACAGGACCGGGCCAGAGGCCACTGTTTACCCAAGCATAATGATTCAACTCAGAGACAATGGGAGAGAGATAACACAATCAAAATGCACTGAAAGAAAAGAGGAAAATTGAACAGACAGAAAATTGGCGTGCGAGTAAAAGGGCCAGGATAATAATAGGAAGAAGTATGGAACCTTGCTAAAGAATCTTGCAAAATAGGGGATAGATAATGTGGTCAGACAAGATGAGGAGAGAAGAATAGGTGAGGAAAATAAGAAGGTAGGAAAAAAAGTAAATCATTACAGATGAGATGTGATTGGATGCTTACCCTTTCTTCTGAAGAGACGGCTGCTGACAATTTCAGTCATAGAGGCCACTTTGTGCTTCTGTAGCTTCTCTGGAGGAATGCAGGTGTAGAAATCTAACAGCAATTTACTGTTAAGAGAATATGAGAATGCACTTTGCATAAATTGTGGTCCACTTGTGGTTGCATTTTGTATATACAAAAAAGGTGGAAATCAGATGGCGCTAAACCCGGACTGTAAGCTCTCTCTCAGTCTCTCAGACACGACCAATTACTACTCCTCCAGCGAAAATGTAAAAGTGTGGAAACTTTTTGAAGAGCCATCGTATATACTCCGATCAGCCATAGCGTTAAAACCACCTCCTTGTTTCTACACTCACTGTCCATTTTATCAGCCCCACTTACCATATAGGAGCACTTTGTAGTTCTACAATTACTGACTGTCCATCTGTTTCTCTGCATGCTTTGTTAGCCCCCTTTCATGCTGTTCTTCAATGGTCAAGACCCCCACAGGACCACCACAGAGCAGGTATTAATTAGGTGGTGGATCATTCGCAGCACTGCAGTGACACTGACATGGTGGTGGTGTGTTAGTGTGTGTTGTGCTGGTATGAGTGGATAAGACACAGCAGTGCTGCTGGAGTTTTTAAACACCTCACTGTCACTGCTGGACTAAGAATAGTCCACCAACCAAAAATATTCAGCCAACAGCGCCCCTTGGGCAGCATCCTGTGACCACTGATGAAGGTCTAAAAGATGACCAACTCAAACAGCAGCAATAGATGAGCGATCGTCTCTGACTTTACATCTACAAGGTGGACCAACTATGTAGGAGTTTCTAATAGAGTGGACAGTGAGTGGACACGGTATATAAAAACTCCAACAGTGCTGCTGTGTCTGATCCACTCATACCTGCACAACACACACTAACACACCACCACCATGTCATTGATGATCCACCACCTAAATATTTTCTGCTCTGTGTTGTCCTGTGGGCGTCCTGACCATTGAAGAACAGGGTAAAAGCAGGCTAAAAAAGTATGTAGAGAAACAGATGGACTACAGTCAGTAATTGTAGAACTACAAAGTGCTTCTATATGGTAAGTGGAGCTGATAAAATGGACAGTGAGTGTAGAAGCAAGAAGGTGGTTTTAATGTTATGGCTGATCAGACAGACAGACAGACAGACAGACAGACAGACAGACAGACAGACAGACAGACAGACAGACAGACAGACAGATAGATAGATTCAGTTTTGAGACAATGTTTCTCAGTGCATGAATCTATAAATCATAATATCATGAAAAGATCCAGGGAGTCATAGGATATCTCAGTGCACAAAGGCTAAATTATCTGGAATTTGAGTCATCTGAAATGAACTGAACGTCAGTGGAAACGTGATCAGACGAGTCCACATTTCAGCTTGTTTTTGGGAAAAACAGACTTCAGATTCTATCTGCCAAAGATAAAAAAGACATCCAGACTGTCACTAAAAGAAGTGCAAAAAAACCATATCTGTGATAGCACGGGGTGCATCAGTGCTCACGGCATGGACGATCTGCATAAATGTGAAGGTACTATTGATGCAGAGGCTTATATTGGTATTTTGAAGAGACATATGGTGCCATCAGGATGTCATCTTTTGAACTCCATGTCTATTTTAACAGAACAATGTCTGCACCCCAGATCTGTCTCCTATTAAAATGTATGGCACATCATGAAGAGGTGAATCAGACAACACCAAGGGCTGGTAAGTCTTGTATATGGGCAAAAATTCCACTTGCAAAACTGCAACAATTAGTATATTCAATTCCCAAAGCATTAAAAGGTGTAATTAAAAGGGGATGTGACCCAATGGTAAACATGCCTCTGTCCCAGCTATTTTTATAATTGAATTTATACAGAGTGTCCCTAAAGTCTGGACACATAGGAAATATCACTAACTATAACTAACTACACCGATCAGGCATAACATTAAAACCACCTCCTTGTTTCTACACTCACTGTACATTTGATCAGTTCCACTTACCATATAGGAGCACTTTGTAGTTCTACAATTACTGACTGTAGTCCATCTATTTCTCTACATACTTTTTTAGCCTGCTTTCACTCTGTTCTTCAATGGTCTGGACTCTCCCAGGACCCCCACAGAGTAGATATTATTTAGGTGGTGGATCATTCTCAGCACTGCAGTGACACTGACATGGTGGTGGTGTGTTAGTGTGTGTTGTTCTGGTATGAGTTGATAAGACACAGAAATGCTGATGGAGTTTTTAAACACCTCACTGTCACTGCTGGACTAAAAATAGTCCACCAACCAAAAATATTCAGCCAACAGCGACCTGTGGGCAGTGTCCTGTGACCACTGATGAAGGTCTAGAAGATGACCCACTCAAACAGCAGCAACAGATGAGCGATCGTCTCTGACTTTACATCTACAAGGTGGACCAACTAGGTAGGAGTGTCTAATAGAGTGAACAGTGAGTGGACACGATATTTAAAAACTCCAGCAGCACTGCTGTGTTTGATCCACTCATACCAGCACAACACACACTAACACACCACCACCATGTCATTGTCACTGCAGTGCTGAGAATGATCCACCACCTAAATAATACCTGCTCTGTAGTAGTCCTGTGGGGGGCCTGACCATTGTAGAACAGGGTGAAAGCAGGCTAGAAAGGTATGTAGAGAAATAGATGGTCTACAGTCAGTAATTGTAGAACTACAAAGTGCTTCTATATGGTAAGTGGAGCTGATAAAATGGACAGTGAGTGTAGAAAGAAGGAGGTGGTTTTAATGTTATGGCTGATCGGTGTATATGTTTACTAAAATAAACACACATACATATTGCATCACAAATAGTGGAAACACATTAAATATGTTATTGATTAACATTCTAAGGAAATGAAATGTTCTTGAAAAATGTAATGAAATTTATTGAAAGTATGTATTTTGCCTTTATGTCCAGACTTTAGGGACACCCTGTACAAAGGTTAGCAATCAGTGTATAATCAAGCCATTATCCTAGTTAGTACCTACTTGTCTGAATAATAAATAGTTAGCAATGATGAGGGGGAAGCAACTTTTTTGTAAAACATCAGAAACTTGGACAGAACAAGAACTAAAACAAGCACTAGGTGATGTTTCGGTGCTGTTCTCTGGACATGTATTGATGTGTTGTGTATTGATTGTCAGTCAGAGATCGAGTCCTTGATTCTGTCTCACCAGTTCTAAAGCTCTCTCCTGATTGCGCTGTATTGATTTTGTGAATAAGGATATAATTGGCGTTGGATTAGTATTTTGTGATAAACAGAGCACCTGAATAGACACAAACAGACAGAAACTTCTCTAAAGGAGATTTAAAAACTCCAAGAAAATATGTTTATTGAATTGAGTGTACTGTCAAAGATAAAGATGATAAATCAATTGTCGGCATAGTCTGTGCCGCAAAATAAGCTAGTTATGAGTATGCAGTACAGTATGTATTTATACAGTTTGATAGTGTGCACCTCCTACTTGGGGAATACAAAGATGGTTACAGTAAAATTATTTTGTGTGTGTGTGTGGGGGGGTTCTGTTTGTTTGTTTGATTGTGGTGGAAAATAGGTTTATCTCAAAAATATATATTCAATATATTGTACAATTTATGTTACTAATTCGGTAAATAAAAGTTGCATGTATCCAGAGAAATGTTTTCATCCATTGTAAACATTGTATAGTGGAATTGCTTCATAATCTTTGTTAATAATTATTATTACCTACAGCTGGTGACTTCTCTGTGCCCATATAAGTAAGACTACTTTGGCTGTTGTCAAGGTTGAAAAGATCTCAAAGTTAAACTTTAAGATGGTGATTTTATTATTTTTTTAAATGCATTTTCTCCAGATTAAGCGCAGTCAATTTGTCTTCTGCTGCTGAGGGATACCCTATTGTATCTAAGAAGAGCATGCTGCTGCTCACGCCTCTTCCGACACATGCACAGTCCTCCTCTTCTCGCCCCTGCATTTGGCACAGGTGTCTCTTCCGCCAATCAGAGTCCTTACACAGCGTACAGGACGGCACGGTGGCTAAGTGGGTAGCACTGTCGCCTCACAGCAAGAAGGTCCTGGGTTCAATCCCCAGGTGGGGCGGTCCGGGTCCTTTCTGTGTGGAGTTTGCATGTTCTCCCCATGTCCACGTGGGTTTCCTCTGGGTGCTCCGGTTTCCTCCCACAGTCCAAAGACATGCAAGTGAGGTGAATTGGAGATACTAAATTGCCCATGACTGTGTTCTACATAACCTTGTGAACTGATGAGTCTTGTGTAATTAGTAACTACCGTTTCTGTCATGAATGTAACCAAACAGTAAAACATGATCTTAAAATCCTAATAAACAAACAAACAAACACTGCATATAAAGATCCCACCCACACATAGTCCGGTCGTCCCGCTCTAGCAGATACGGTGGCCAATTAGTATCTGCTGCAGGCACTGCCAATTATGCCCGCCAGATGGTGCCCAGCAACGCCGAGTTTCAAACGGGGAGTTCATAATTTCGGCGCTGGTGTGCTAGCGGAATATCCTGCTGTGCCACCCGGGTGCTAAGGTGGTGATTTTAAAACAGGGGCTTTGTTCTTGCACAGCAGCCTCTAGAGGTTTTAGAACTGAGGAATGTTGGCTATTTGCTGCCAGAGACATTTAAAGGTACAGCCTACAATTCTCTGCTCATGGCCTGTTATGTATTATTATTATTATTATTAATATTATTATTTTTATTATTATTATTCATCAGCCTGCAATATAATCTTTTGTTCATGTTTGCAGATTGTTGCTGGCCTGCCAGTTTCAGGTTGAACGTCTTGATAAAGTGATGAAGTGAAGAACAGTTTTCAAGTGACAACCCTCAAGTACTCCTGAGCCTATATGGTCTATATATAATTACAATAGCTATGATCAAATAAAACCTTTAAGTGTGACATATAATTTAATTTCAGCAACATAGTAACCACACTGTGCAGTGAGCATGTTTTATTTTAGTAAAAGGAAGTGAGCCTGTTTATCACTGGTATTGGTTCCTCCTCTAAGCAGGAATACGTAAATCCCAATATTTACATAAATGTGAAATAAGAGCAGTGCTGTATATGTCTAAATTCACTGCTCTATCTCTGGAATGTTTATCTGGAACAGGTTTATCTAATCTGTTTGAGTCAGTATATATATTTTTTTGTATTTTGATATACAAGTACCACCTTAAGGAGCAACAGTTTGGGAATCACATATTTCTGTGCATGTTTTTATGCATGTCTTATGACAAGCTTTTTCTGCATACCTGCCAGTGGTTTTACATACAGTTACATACACCAAACAGGCATAACATTATGACCACCTTCCTAATATTGTGTTGGTCCCCCTTTTGCTGCCCCACACGCAACAAACTGTGATGCACTGTGTATTCTGACACCTTTCTATCAGAACCAGCATTAACTTCTTCAGCAGTTTGAGCTACAGTAGCTCGTCACGAGCCAGCCTTCGCTCCCCACATGCATCAATGAGCCTTGTCTGTCCATGACCCTGTCACCGGTTTACCACTGTTCCTTTCTTGGACCACTTTTGATAGATACTGACCACTGCAGACTGGGAACACCCCACAAGAGCTGCAGTTTTGGAGATGCTCTGACCCAGTCGTCTAGCCATCACAATGTGGCCCTTGTCAAACTCACTCAAATCCTTACACTCGCCCATTTTTCCTGCTGCTAACACATCAACTTTGAGGATAACATGTTCACTTGCTGCCTAATATATCCCACCCACTAACAGGTGCTGTGATCAAGAGATAATCAGTGTTATTCACTTCACCTGTCAGTGGTCATAATGTTATGCCTAGTCGGTGTATATGCCCTTTGTTTTTTTTATGAATGTAATATGTGAAAAAGGGACCATATGTTATGAATAAATTGTAGTTTTGAAAAGGTTTTATTAAAAAATATATTGGAAAATGCATTTTCATTAATTCATTTCTTTCACTTGCAGGCTTATCCTGGTCAGGATTGTTTGTCTGGCACTTGAAACCACTTATTAATCAGTGCAGACAGGGTGCCAATCTCTCACAGGGCACCATCAGTCACAGTGTCACGCACTCAGAACTACAGACAATTACAGTGCCTTGCAAAAGTATTCGGCCCCCTTGAACTTTTCAACCTTTTGCCACATTTCAGGCTTCAAACATAACGATATGAAATTGTAATTTTTTGTGAAGAATCAACAACAAGTGGGACACAATCGTGAAGTGGAACGAAATTTATTGGATATTTTAAACTTTTTTTAGAAATAAAAAACTGAAAAGTGGGGCGTGCAATATTATTCGGCCCCCTTGCGTTAATACTTTGTAGCGCCACCTTTTGCTGCGATTACAGCTGCAAGTCGCTTGGGGTATGTCTCTATCAGTTTTGCACATCGAGAGACAGAAATTTTTGCCCATTCTTCCTTGCAAAACAGCTCGAGCTCAGTGAGGTTGGATGGAGAGCGTTTGTGAACAGCAGTTTTCAGCTCTTTCCACAGATTCTCGATGGGATTCAGGTCTGGACTTTGACTTGGCCATTCTAGCACCTGGATACGTTTATTTGTGAACCATTCCATTGTAGATTTTGCTTTATGTTTTGGTTCATTGTCTTGTTGGAAGATAAATCTCCGTCCCAGTCTCAGGTCTTTTGCAGACTGCAACAGGTTTTCTTCCAGAATGGTCCTGTATTTGGCTCCATCCATCTTCCCATCAATTTTAACCATCTTCCCTGTCCCTGCTGAAGAAAAGCAGGCCCAAACCATGATGCTGCCACCACCATGTTTGACAGTGGGGATGGTGTGTTCAGGGTGATGAGCTGTGTTGCTTTTACGCCAAACATAACATTTTGCATTGTGGCCAAAAAGTTCGATTTTGGTTTCATCTGACCAGAGCACCTTCTTCCACATGTTTGGTGTGTCTCCCAGGTGACTTTTTATGGATATCTTTGAGAAATGGCTTTCTTCTTGCCACTCTTCCATAAAGGCCAGATTTGTGCAGTGTACGACTGATTGTGTCCTATGGACAGAGTCTCCCACCTCAGCTGTAGATTTCTGCAGTTCATTCAGAGTGATCATGGGCCTCTTGGCTGCATCTCTGATCAGTCTTCTCCTTGTTTGAGCTGAAAGTTTAGAGGGACGGCCGGGTCTTGGTAGATTTGCAGTGGTCTGATACTCCTTCCATTTCAATATGATCGCTTGCACAGTGCTCCTTGAGATGTTTAAAGCTTGGGAAATCTTTTTGTATCCAAATCCGGCTTTAAACTTCTCCACAACAGTATCTCGGACCTGCCTGGTGTGTTCCTTGGTCTTCATGATGCTCTCTGCGCTTTAAACAGAACTCTGAGACTGTCACAGAGCAGGTGCATTTATACGGAGACTTGATTACACACAGGTGGATTCTATTTATCACCATCAGTCATTTAGGTCAACATTGGATCATTCAGAGATCCTCACTGAACTTCTGGAGTGAGTTTGCTGCACTGAAAGTAAAGGGGCCGAATAATATTGCACGCCCCACTTTTTAGTTTTTTATTTCTAAAAAAAGTTTAAAATATCCAATAAATTTCGTTCCACTTCACGATTGTGTCCCACTTGTTGTTGATTCTTCACAAAAAATTACAATTTCATATCGTTATGTTTGAAGCCTGAAATGTGGCAAAAGGTTGAAAAGTTCAAGGGGGCCGAATACTTTTGCAAGGCACTGTAAGAGTAGACAATCTAATATCTGCCTGGGTTTTGTGCATTAAACTGTACAATGATGCAGGAAGAACGTCTCAGGATGCATTTTTCTTTGCAGCACTTAATCTATTCACCGCAAAAAGATTAGTTATTTATTTATTAGATTTTTTAACGTCATGTTTTACACACTTTGGTTACATTCATGACAGAAATGGTAGTTACTCATTACACAAGGTTCCTCAGTTCACAAGTTTAATGTCAAACACAGTAATGGACAATTTTGTAGCTCCAATTCACCTCACTTGCATGTCTTTGGACTGTGGGAGAAAACCGGAGCTCCCGGAAGCAAACCCATGCAGAAACGGGGAGAACATTCTAATTCCACACAGAAAGTACCCGGACCGCTCCACCTGGGGATTAAACCCTGGACCTTCTTGCTGTGAGGCGACAGTGCTACCCACTAAGCCACCGTCAGAAAGTTTACTTTAATTCTTACTTACTTAATATTATTTTATTTTTTTGAATCTGTTTATTCATTCTAATTTGGATTCATACAAATTTCCTTTAGGCCATTTTGGGAAGATGGATTCCTGAGTCTGGATCTTCTTAGCATATTTTTCCTATAATATATTTAGAGAGTTTTTCTGACCACTGTTGCTCTCGGCTTGCTCATGGGGGATTTTTGGACCTAGCCTCTTGAGACAATTTCCATTGTAAAAGCACTTCACAAAGAATTTTACTCAACCTGTAAGTGAAATTTTAATTTGTAATACTTTTTAATTATAAGTAAACTTGTAACAATGGTTTTTACTCTTTTACATTTATCTGTGTTTTTATTACCCTTTATTGGAAAATTATTGGTCAAGCTGCATTTATTTTTGTTAGAAGTGCTCTATAAGGTTTAAAAAATATTAAATGATACCCTTTTGGAGTGCATAGTTTACACTAATTCTATAAAGCTTTGTGTGTAAGAAAACATGTTTGTGAAAATGAATTTGTATGCATGTATAGTCTGATGGCAAAGGTCAAACAGCCTTTTTATTTCTCTAGTTAATTGTTACTTCATTAATGACATTCATGACATTTATTTTCCTCTAATGAATATATTATGCTAAAATAGGACTTCATCTTATAGTCCTTACATCTCCTCTGTGCAACAACTGGTACATCTACTCCTTTTGTACATGGCTAACAGAGGTGAAAAGTATGTTTCATCCATTACTTGTACCTAAGTTTTTTGTTTTAAATACAATACATAGATACTCCACCTTGTCAGTGCTTACATAAACTTAGTTAACCTATGAAGGGTGGCTTTGATGCTTAAAAAGTCCAGTTTTCTTCCTATTCAATGTTCACAATAGCAAAGACAAGATAGCTGTCTGAGCAGACCGGTAATGCTATTATCACCAAGCACAAGCAGGTAAAAGACTATCTACAAAGACCTTGGCATCCTAGCTACAACAGCCTGAAATGTTATCAAGAGGTTTTCTACTCATGGAACCTTCAAGGACATGGTGTAAAGAAGAACATTAATGGAGAACCCTAAAAATGTGACAACGAAACCATGTAAACATTCAAATAACTTCAGACTAAGCTGGAGATGTCTGGAAGGGTGGTTTTAACTGCACCTTAGACAGTACACTGAACAAAATAGGGCTATATGAGCAAAAGATAAGCAGGACACCACTTCTTAAAGAAAGATATAACAATGACTTAACTTACATAGAAAAACCACAATTATTCTGGGGAAATATTCTACCCAAACTAGATGAAACCAAACTTTGGAAATGCATACCAGCATTAGGTTTATAGACAGTAAAATGAAGAAAAACTTGGTGGAGGAGCCATGCTGTTGTGGGGCTGCTTTGCTGCCTGGGACTGGAAGCCTTGAATGTATTACAGGAACAATAAAATCAGAGGATTATCACAGCACTTTGGAACAATATGTGCTCCCAAGTGTAAGGGAACTTGGTTTGTCTAACAAAATGAATCCAACAGCAGTATTATGACTCAAAGCACATATCCAAAAGTACAAAATAATTATTAGGAAGAGAAAAATGGTTTTAAATTGGGCAGCATGACTCAAAACACATCTCCAAAAGTACAAAATAATGATGAGGAAGAAAAAAATGGTTTTAAATTGGGCAGCAATTACTCCTGATCTCAATTCATTTGAAAATCCTTAGAGAGAATTATAATGTACTATTGGAAAAAGGAACCTTGCATTCAAGAGCTTGGGAGAATTAAAGCAGAAGACTGGAAAGATCTACTAGCAGACTATTTTTAAGCATGACCATGTCATATATTATGTTTTTCTTTATTTTTTTTAATGATTGCAATATATATATATATATATATATATATATATATATATATATATATATATATATATATATATATATATATATATATATATTAGGGCTGTCAAAGTTAACGCGATAATAACGCATTAACGCGATCTCAATTTAACGCGATTAAAAAAAATAGTGCCGTTAACGCAAATTCTATACAGGAAAAATTTATCTATACAGGCAGTGAGTGCCATGTAGAATTACATCACGAAGACCCGCATTGTTATGTTTTGTACTTAACCACGAAATACAAATGACACTAGTTATGTGGAGAACGTGTTGTCTTTATTGCTTAATCCACAACTTTGAGCATCACACTTAAACATAACACGCCGTTACCCGCTGGTCACCTGATACACATATCAGCTCAGTGACGTACAACACAGTGGTAACGTGATATGCAGATCACGTAAATGATATATATCACACGCATGATAATAATACGCTTTTTTCTCTCTTAATTTTCCCTGACAAGTGAAAAACCAAAATATAGCAACCTTAACCTTCAAAGATATTCCTTTGCAATACTTTATCATTTCAAGAATATGATACAGACTGACCAACACCATTAAGCCAAATCAGCATTGAAAATTTACTTTACTTTTAATAGCCTTCTACAATGCTGGTGCTTCCTAAAACTGAATATTTTCTTTTAAACAGAAGTGTTATTTAAATGCTATTAAATTGTTTTCCAACAAAATCCGCCCAATTTGGCGGATAACCGCCCAATCTGGCAACACTGGAACGCGTTATTATTATCACGTGAACTTCGACAGCCCTAATAAAAATTTATTCTGATATTCAGTTACCAGCGTAGGGTTTATATAGCAGCAGGTAGAATAAGGTGAGAATAAGGTGCAAAAACAAGTCATTAGTATGAGTTGTCAGAACCCAGGGAACAAGACTGTGTTGGTTGTGAATGAGTTTTTGTGTATGTTAGTGTATGTACACCGATCAGCCATAACAATAAAACCACCTCCTTTAAAAAAAAAAAAAAAGCGATTAATCGCGATTAACTATATGAAATTCTGAGATTAATCGCGATTAAAATTTTTAACAGGTCAACTTTTTTGTTGAATGTATTTGACACAAAAGTAAAAATGGTAATGATACAAAGTTGGTGCATATCTACTTATTTCTGAAAATTTTTAATGAGATATACAGATACAATATAAAAGTTTTTTGTCAAAACTGCAGCTAAAAAGTTCTCTTTTCAGTTAAAACTGAGACTTACTTAAATCTACCAGTGTTTAGCTTGAAGCTGTTGACCTGTGAGTCACCTATTATGCAAGCTGTTGACTTTTCTTCTTATAGTTTTGGCTTTGGCTCTACAAGACTTCTTTCCTTTTTCATGCTATGTCTTTTTATATAAGTGTAAATGTTCTTTATAAGTTATTCTAAGTTATAGTTATAAGTGTACATGTTTTACTTACTGACACTAATGCTCTTGTAAAGGCACTTTTGTAATGCTTTTATAGTGAAGAGCTACACTTTTTATGTGTTTCTTTTTGTCAATTGCTTTTTTATGCTAATACAATGTAATGTACTATGTACTACAGTGCAACATCATCAAAATACTGACCTAGATTGGGTAGTAACTCAGTCTCTTCCAACACATAATCAAAGAGGAAAGATATGGAACCCTCAAAACAAGTCAGGGAAGGCAATGCATAATGTCAAGTTCACACTACACGAGTTTCAAGTTGTTCAGATTGCTGTACAGTTTACACTACACAACTGGATCTCTTGTAATCAAGAGTTTTTTAAATTGTTGTGGTTTTCATACTACACAACTGATTGTGATAGGGGGTCACACACTACACGATCTATTATCATGAGGAATTGCAGACGAGTCTATCTGTTCTCCCAAAGCTCGTTTTGTCACGAAAACGAAATGACGAGGGGTTTAATGATACCATGTCTAAAAATGCACGTCAACAACAAAAAGCAAGCGATCAAAGTTTTTTGTGCGCTGATGTGTAGCGTAAAAGGAAAGAGGAAAAAATAAATGAATTTGGCTGAAGGATAGGATTTGGCTATGCGGCCAGCAGGGATTATTTGATCTGCAGAGAGAGTTAGAAGTCAAATAAATATTTTTTGCAATGCAACGTTGGTATTATGGTTTGGCGTGAACGACAAGTCACAAATACTGTAAAGCTTGTGTGTGCCAATGTATTCTGATAGAAACTATATTATGCCCCTGCCCCACACATTTACATTTCCTCTCCCAGGATTTCCCTTCTGTATTTTGCGTTCACAACAATCACAACCTGATCGGAACACCTTTCACACTACATTATTTTGAGTCGCCGACAGGTCCAGATATTTAGCATGCTGGATCTTTTTCTTGAGTCTATGAGCAATCAATGAGCGCTCGGCGAGCTGCTCGGATCAAGTCATTGAACAGTTCACAGATAGAGATCAGCCTCAGAGCTGGCACATCCAGAGGTGACCTGTCGGCGAGCAAAAATGAGGGCAAAAATAGTGTAGTGTGAACTAGGCAGAAGCAGCACCCAGAACCCACCAACAAGTTGATTTTACAGATGTGGTCTGATTCAGAAAAGGTGCATAGCACCACTTCAATTCGCTCTCATAGAATGGTTTCATAAGAAGGCCTGAACGTGCCGTGACCTTGGCCAGGTTCCCATGAAAAGATAAAGACATATCCAGGCCAGCAGAAAACTGGACTGGACCAAGTCTTGATATTATTCTTCCGAAAAAAAGAGCAGGTTGTCAACAGAAAAAGGGAGAGAGAACCTATAATATACAGAAGCACTCCCACCTGAAACAAATTAATGCTCACAAAGGCACAATTAAAGGTCAAAACTGTGTGTCTACATGCCTCCATTTGGGAAGGCAAAAGGATATCATTCTGTAGCCACTCTAATCTACACAGCAGGTGGGCTCGTTACACTCTAATTTAATATTTAGTGTATCAAATACTGATACACTATATACCGTAGATTGTCAGATATGTTTTACTTCTTCTCTATATTTTGCACTTTATTAAAGCCTGTATTATTTTAAGTGAGGAATTCTGCCTTGTATCCTTGTATTTAGTTGTATTGTCCAATTGATTCATTTATCAGCCTGTTTCATGCATTTACATAGGATTTCAATTTCAAATAGGATTAAAGGCCATCACAAAAAAGCACAACACTTTCCGCAATTCAGCCTGAAACCTCTTATACCCCTACAAATTAGCATTCATAGTGCATTCTCCACGCAAGCCATCAAGATGGTGGCTCAGAAAAGACACATACTAATATGGGAACTCCAGGATCATCAGACAGATGTGATTTACTCATAACCACAACATGTTAATTACAACCCTAAATCAGAAAGTTGGGACAGCATGAAAAATGCAAATAATGCAAAAACACAGAGTTTCTTACATTTACTTAATTTTTCATTGCAGACAGGATGAACCTGAGATATATCATGTTTTGTCTGCTCAACTTCATTTCATTTATTAATAAACATTTCAGGCCTGCAACAGATTCCAAAAAAAGTTGGGACAGTAAACCATTTACCACTTTGTAATGTTGCTATTCCTTTTCACAACACTTAAAAGATGTTTTGGTACCGAGGATACCAAGTAATTTGGTGTTTCAACTTTTATTTTTTCCCATTCTTCCTGCAGACACGTCTTAAGATGTGCAACAGTACGGGGTCATCTTTGTCGCATTTTTTGTTTAAAAATTCTCCACACATTCTCTGTTGGGGACAGGTCAGGACTGCAGGCAGGCCAGTACTCGTACCCTCTTCTTCCGCAGCCATGCCTCTGTAATGTGTGCAGCATGTGCTTTTGCACTGAGTTGTTGAAAAATGCATGGACGTCCCTAGAAAAGATGACGTCTTGAAGGCAGCATATGTTGCTCTAAGATCTCAATGTACTTTTCTGAATTAATGCTGCCATCACAGAGGTGTAAATTACCTTTGCCAAGAGCACTGACACAGCCCCATACCATGGTAGACCCTGGCTTTTGGACTTGTTGCTGATAACAGTCTGGATGGTCCTTTTTGTCTTTGATCCGGAGCACACGGTGTCCATTTTTTCCAAAAAAGACCTGGAATGCTGATTTATCTGATCACAATACACGATTCCACTGTATGATGATCCATCCTAGATGCCTCCCAGCCCAGAGAAGTCGACGCCGCTTCTGGACATGGTTAACATAAGGCTTCTTTTTTGCACAGTAAAGTTTTAAGTGGTATTTGTGCATGTAACTCTGTATTGTAGTGCTTGACAAAGGTTTGTCAAGCACATATGCCATGTGTAGGGCATATCTGACCACTGTAGGGCAGTTGTAGCCTAGTGGTTAAGGTACTGGACTAATAATCAGAAGGTCACTGGTTCAAACTCCACCATTGCCAGGTTGCTGCTGTTGGGCCCTTGAGCAAGGCCCTTAACCCTCAATTGCTCAGACTGTATACTGTCACAGTACTGTAAGTAACTTTGGATAAAGGCATCTGCTAAATGTTGAAAATGTAAATGTTATATCAGCTATTGTTGAGTGGCAGTTCTTGAGCCGTCTGAGGGATCGAAGATCACGGGCATTCAGCTTAAGCTTGCGCCCTTGGCCTTTACGCACCAAAATTCCTCCTGATTCCTTGAATCGTTTAATATTATGCACTGTAGAGGGAAAAATATGCAAATCCCTTCAAATTTTTCTTTGAGGTACATTGTTTTTAAACATTTTAATGATTTTCTCACACATTTGTTGACAAACTGGAGATTCTCTGGCCATATTTGCACATCAAAGACTCAGCCTTTCCTGGATGCTGCTTTTGTACCAAACCATGATTACAATCACCTGTTGACATCATCTGTTTGGAATCACATCATTATTTCGTTTTTTTTACCTCATTACTAGCCCTAAATTGCCCCCGTCCCAACTTTATTGGAATGCGTTGCAGGCCTGAAATGCAGGAATGGATGTTTATTAACAAATTAAATAAAGTTTAGCAGACAAAACACGAAATATCTTGGGTTCAAACTGTCTGCACTCAAATTAAAGTCAATGTAAATGTAAGGAACACTGCAGTTTTATTTTATTTGCATTTTCCATACTGTCCCAACTTTTTCTGATTTGGGGTTGTACATGGAATGGTGGTATCTTTGTCAAGGTCAGAAAAAACGTTTACCTTATGCTGAGAGAAAATTTCTTTAGATAGTCATATGAAGTTTACAAAACAACAACATAAGAACTCAAACTATACCTATGCACTGTATATGGGCACAAAGAAATCAACAACTGTAGTCAATCACTAACACTACTTAAAAGTTTTATGACACTATAGATAATTCTACATCTACATGATTACACTGCCACTCTGTGTATAATTTACCAAGGTAGATTTTCAGAAACTCATTAACTTTCAGATGTACCTAATTTTGTGTAACTCTGAACCATTTAAAATTGGTAAAAGAGTTTTGTACTTCTATTTTTGAGTGTGTGTGTGTGTGTGTGTGTGTGTGAGTGTGTGTGTGAATGTGTGAAAGGGAGTAATGGTAGGTGCTTCTGGCATTCAATGTTCTAAAGTGTCACTGACTTACCTGAGCAGTTTTGCATTAAAGACAGTCTCGATATCTTGCAGCACAGCAGGTAAATACTTCAGAGCTGCCACCTACACACACACACAGTAACAGTCACTCCATGTCACCTATGTGTTAACGTATGCTAGACTGCTTTTTAAAGCAGGTAAAGCGTCAGGTTTAGGTGTCTGAATAAAATTAACAAATTAACTGTTGAAACATGTGATGCTTGTTATACTGCCAGACGTATCAAAAATCAATCTGGTTTCATTAACAGAAATAATACAAATATACAAGGATGCTGTACTACACACACACACACACACACACATACACACACACACCTGCTGCAGTAGGGTGGTGGTGTAATCACTCTTCATCAAGTTGTTGATGGATTCAAACAGACCCTTGAGAGAGTCCTCAAACTCTCCTTGTTCCTTCCCTTCATACAATCTAGACAGAGACAGAAAATTTTTAGTATGGGAGTTACTAGGAGGAAACAGGAGCAGGAGCAACTGGATAAAACCCTTGCATTCACAGGAGAACATGCAAAAAAACATGCACACAGAAATGTCCCTGGGCCAGAAAGACCCTACTTGCTGTGAGGTGACAGCACTACCCACTTTGCCACCATGCTGCCCTATTAGTGATTAATTCTTAGTTAATATGTGTGCATATACTGTACACTCAACACATTTTTGTGTCTGTACAATTACAGACTGTAGCTTATCAGTTGTTATTTGCATGTTGTTATCCCTTTTTATTTCATCCCAAAAACCACTCCACTGCAACACTGATACATTATAATGACATAATATTGTGTGTTGTCCTGGTCTGAGCAAATCAAATTGCTGCACTGGTGTTGAAATCTTTTGGAACATCTCAGTGGCAATGCTGAGGGAACATAGTGGTCCACATATAAACATATAATGCCAATAGCATTCCATGGTTAGAAACTGTCCATTGATAAAAGGCTCTTACTGTACATCTACAACATGTGTGAATAATGGGCTTAATATAGAAGTCAGTAGGTATAAACAGTTTTTAATAATCCCAGATCTGCTGTTGCAACTGACAAACTATTATGAGTAAACCTTACAATGTAAAGTCATAACCACATAAATGTAACTGCAGTGCTGAAAATGATTAACTACCAAAAAATATCTGGTCTGAAGGGGTAAGGGGTCTTATGGGGGCCCTAATCAAGAAATGAAAACATTTTAAATGTTGTAATGTTTTAATTAGTTCATTACTTTACATCATACATTCATGAAATGTCTTCTACACACTCTTTATTAGTTTCACAGAAGCACAATTAAATGTACTATTTATTTCTATTATTATGATTTAAAATCATTCAAAAAAAACTTGAGCACACTCAGGGGAAATTTGTAATAACCCCATCCAGTTACTGGCATCATTCTATGAAGCTCCTAAAAAAACCATACAAACATTGGAAACAAATGCCACATTCTTCATGGTAAGCTGAGGTCCAAATTGCTCCTGTGCCAACCTTAATGCTATAATAATTTTTAAAAAATCTATAATAATTATTAAATAATTTAATTTAATTAATAATAAGTTGATTGCTCTAAATGCCCCATATGTGAGTGTGTAAGCAAATATTTTTAAGGTCAAAATGTACATAATAAATAGGTAAATGTGGTAATTAATTGATTGATTAATAATAAATAAATAAATAATTTATTGATGATTAGGTTGTGCTGATATCATCCAGAAACACTGAAGACAAGGTATGGATATATTCTGGACAGAGGGGTCAATCTATAGCATGGAAACAAACACTTACTTACTCCCATCTATGTAATTTAACATAGCAAATCCACAGGTTAAATGTGCTACCACTGCTTTTCTGGTACTTTGTTAGCAAACTGAAGCATTACAATACATAGCATGCACTAGAAAATGTTAAGTATTACAATAACATATTTTGGCCATACTGCATTACTGTAGTGGTAAGTACAATACAATGTACCAGTCCCGGGACAGGCTTAGACTGGTGGGGCGATTCAGAGTTTGTCTTGTGGACATATGACGCAAAATCAAGTGTAGCATTTTGTATTTCCAAGTGAACAGTTTTAGGAAAACAATATAAAATAGAATACACAGTGCATCACAGTTGCAGGGCTGTTTTGGTAGCAAAAGGGGGACCAACACAATATTAGGAAGGTGGTCATAATTATATGCCTAATCGGTGTATTTTCTTAGTCACATGCTGCCATCAGCCAATCATAAAAGTCACATAAAAGTTTTTTTTTTAACCTAGGTCATGTGCTGACATTTGTTTAAGATCAAATACATGTCTATAACTCAGAAACTCAACCATACTTCTTATGTGTCAATGTGCCAGAGCAAACCCCACTAAAATAAATAGAGAATATTGCTCATCACTCATTTCAATTTTTAAACATTTATGGTGCCAACACTGAGAATATTCTGAGAAAGAGAGAAAAGCAGGTATTAAATCTTTAGCTCTTGTAGGCTCAGAGGATGTAAGTCAGGAAAATCTACCCTGACTGAAATTTCAATCAAAGCTGTCTGATTTAAGAGACCGCTTTAAAGACAGCTCACTTTAGCTCACTTCTCTTTTTTACCCACTTTATTCCATTTTCTCCATTCAGCCTCTTAATTTATTCTTTCCTATCAGCATTGCAATCTTGTCTCCCTGCTAAACCCTTACATCCTTTCTCAATATCTTCTTTCTGTTACCAATGGAACATTTCTCTCTCACTTACTCCATGACTCCAGTTCTTTTCACATCCAGTGCCCAGTGTACATTTATTCTTCTTCTTTATACTTTTAGCGTAGAGAAAGAGCTCATTATTATGTAGAGTTAAACCAAGAGTGATAAAACAGAGTTAGGGAAATCTGTGACTGTTTTAAGTTATCATTTGTAAATATATAAAGAATTGGAATTTTATGTTTGCAACAGAAACTAAAGAAATTGGGACAGAGGCATGTTCACTGTGTTACATCAGCTTTTTATATTAATTAAACTTTATCATTTGGGAACTGAGAATAACAGTTAACAGAAACCACTTAACAGTCTGTGGTTGCTGTTGTCTGACTATCCTCTTCAAGCACACACACTCCCAGTTTATCAAGCCACAAGGTTGAAGTGTGCAGAATGAAGCCTGCCATTGTCCAAAAAACTATGGACTTCACTGGAAAAGATGCTGCCTTGATGGCAGCATATGTCTCTAAAATCCCAAAATACGCCTCTGCATCACTGTTGCCTTGAAACATATGCAGATCATCTGGGGGCATCACTGATGCACCCCCATACCATGACATAACCTTCACTTATCACATTCTGGATGGTCTTTTTCATCTTTGGCCCGAAGAACAGTATTTTTGCCTTAAAAGAAGAGATGGAACCTTTATTTTATTGCACCAATATGGCAATGGATATAAAAGTTCAAAGACCCTGACCATTCCTAGAGACACCACTAAGAGTATTGTCTTGAAGTTCCAAACTAATGGCACAGCAACAAACCTGGGAGAAAAAAGCTCAACATTTCATTCAGAGGCATAAGGACAACGTATGGACAACATGTTACAGCAAAACAGCTACAGGATGAATTGATAAAGATCACCTTATTAAGGACTTAATAGCTGGATTCCTCAATGCATGACAAAGAAGCACAGGAATGATTGTATTGAGTGATGAATCAAGTTGGCCATATGAGTTAGCGGTAAAAGTGAAGATTATGACCAAAAGAATACTATCCCTATAGTAAGGCATGGAGGTGGGTCAGTGATGACATAATTGTCATGGGTGTCATTGAACACGATATAAAAAGACGTAGAGGTGTGTTTTGGTAATTATCTTGCTGTAAATGATTCCCCCTCTGCAAAGATGCATCTTCAGTGTATAATTGATCCTCCAGGGTTGTTTTTTTTTTAGTTGGATGAGTTATTGTCCAAATAACTATGGACTTCACTGGAAAAGATGTTGCCTTGATGGCAGCATACAGTGTGTCTCTAAAATCCCAAAATAAGCCTCTGCATCACTGGTACCTTGAAACATATGCAGGTCATCTAGCCATGGGCACTGATGCACCCCCATACCATGACATAACCTTCACTTATCACATTCTGGATGGTCCTTTTCATCTTTGGCCCAAAGAACATTATTTTTGCCTTAAAAGAAGAGATGGAACCTTTATTTTATTGCACCAATATGGCAATGGATATAAAAGTTCAAAGACCCTGACCATTCCTAGAGACACCACTAAGAGTATTGTCTTGAAGTTCTAAACTAATGGCACAGCAACAAACCTGCTTGGTAAGGGAGAAAAAAGCTCAAAATTTCATTCAGAGGCATACGGACAACGTATGGACAACATGTTACAGCAAAACAGCTACAGGATGACTTGATGAGAATACTTGATAGAATACTATCCCTATAGTCAGGCATGGAGGTGGGTCAGTGATGATCTTGCTGTAAATTATTCCCCCTCTACAAATATGCATCTTCAGAGTATAGTTGATTCTCCAGGATTGTTTTGTTTTGATACACTGTGTTCTGAACTCTCTCTCCTGTTCTGTTCCTTGCATAAACTCTTCTCTTCAACAGTTTTGGCAGTGGTGGGGCTTGAACCTTCGTATTACTAGTCCAGAACCTTAATCACTATGCTATCACTGCTACACCATCCCTGCCCTGTGATGATAGAGCTTGAACAGTTTGGTAAAGAACAGTGTGTTAAACTCATCCCTAATTACAAAAAAGCTTGATTGCATTCATTGTCTATAAAGGCTGTGCCATAATATATTAAAGTTAATGGTATGAATATTTTTTGTTCATACCATGTCCATCATTTTTATTTGTTTCTGTGCTTTCAGTTATGAATCAAATCCTGTTTATTTAATGTGAAATAAAGAATAATGAATGAAATACACACCTGTCAGTTTTAACTCACAGTAAATGGAGGGGTACTAATATTTTGGCAAACATCTCTACAAACCCAAACAAAAAAGCATTAGCAGATCTTGGCTCTTGTACACCAAAAGAAAGAAGCACTTGACAGAATCGTTCATTGTATATTATAATTTGCTGTTCATCAACCTTTATACTTTGTCAATAAAGCTAAATTAATTCTTCATATGCCAATAAAGCATAAAGAACTGAAGGAGTAAGTCAAGGGCAACAAAAACAGAAAAGTGCAATAAACAATGAACAGAGAGAGAGAGAGAGAGAGAGAGAGAGAGAGAGAGAGAGATAAGGCACTAACACATTGCTAAATTCACTTGCATCTGCCTGTATCACACCCCACTGTCTTTTTAATAGTTTTTCATGCTTATCATGTGCCACGGTGCACACCCAACCACACACCGAATCGATCCTTCTAGTCTGTCTTTTGTCATTCCAGTCACACATGCAAATTCAGATGCAATCATTTTTACTTCTTTTTTGTTAAGCCGCCCAACACACAGACAAACACACTCACACACTAGTACACCGCCCATGTAAGTGATACCTGAGCACACTAAGCATGAGCAGTGCTGATATAATACTGTAGCAATCTATGATCAGCATGTGCTACAAAGTGTTCCAAAACAATGAGCTGTTACGGAAAAACAAACTGCTGCTTTAGAACATAACTGCTGTTACCACTGCAATGTCTTTTCTTGACATACAGCCATAACATTAAAACCACCTCCTTGTTTCGACACTCACTATCCATGTTATCAGCTCCACTTAACACACAGAAGCACTTTGAAGTTCTACAATTACTGACTGCAGTCCATCTGTTTCTCTGCATACATTGTTAGCCTGCTTTCACCCTGTTCTTTAATGGTCAGGACCCTCACAGGACCATTACAGAGTAGGTATTATTTGGGTGATGGATCATTCTGTGACATTGACATGGTGGTGGTGTGTTAGTGTGTGTTGTGCTGGTATGAGTGTATAAGACACAGCAGCACTGATGGAGTTTTTAAACACCTTACTGTCACTGCTGGACTGAGAATAGTCCACCAACCAAAAATATCCAGCCAACAGCGCCTCGTGGCCAGCGTCCTGTGACCACTGATGAAGGTCTAGAAGATGATTAACTCAAACAGCAGCAACAGATGAGCGATCATTTCTGACTACATTTACAAGGTGGCCCAACTAGGTAGGAGTGTCTAATAGAGTGGACAGTGAGTGGACATGGTGTTTAAAAATTCCAGCAGCACTGCTGTGTCTGATCCACTCATACCAGCACAACACACACTAACACACCACCACCATGTCAGTGTTACTGCAGTGCTGAGAATGATCCATCACCCAAATAATACCTGCTCTGTGGTGGTCCTGTAGGGGTCCTGACCATTAAAGAACAGGGTTCAAGCAGGCTAAAAAGGTATGTAAAGAAACAGATGGACTACAGTTAGTAATTGTAGAACTACAAAGTGCTTCTATATGGTACGTGGAGCTGATAATATGGACAGTGAGTGTAGAAACAAGGAGGTGGTTTTAATGTCATGCCTGATCGGTGTACATCAGAAGTTCATTTTTTAAAACCTATGCTAAGACCATTGATGACTTACAAAACAGACTTACTGGGAGTAGAGCATGCGGGAGCGGACGATGAACTTGAAGATGTACTCAAGAGCTTTCAGGGTGCGGAGAATGGGCTCACATGCCTCTCCACGACTAGATACATCCAGGTACGTCTTCAACACTGACATCAATTTTCTGCACAGGTAAAAAGCGTAATGCAACATTTTATTAGTGTAATCAGGCGAAGTGATTTTTACAGAAGTTACCTGAAGTGTTCTGTTTTCATCCTTTATTTTCAATAAGCACTGTATCTTGGATGGGGTCATGGTGGGGCTAAAGCCTATCATTGCACACTGGATGAGAAATGAGAGCACACCATGGACAAGGTGACAATCCATCACACACTTTTTTATTCCCCCTCACACTTGAAAGTTATTCAGAGTAGGCAGTCAATCTGACAAAATTTTGGTATGGCATATCAGTCTTGGTCTGACTTTAATTAGGATATAAAATCTGTTGCACAATGGTCAACACATAACACCAAAATGTGCAATAGGTGTGTTGTGACAGCTACAGTATATGGCCAAAAGGACATCCCCTCTAATTATTCAGTAGTTCAGGTGTTTTAGCCACTCACAATGCTTACAGGTGTATACAATCAATTACAATATATTTTATCCTTCCATTTGTGGGGCAGATGTTTTTGAAAGGCCATTCCTCATTCCTGCATGACAATGCTCCTGTGTACAATGCAGGAATTGTATGTATATTAATGCTTTGAGGAATGTAATTTCCAACAAGCTTATAGTTAAGTGTCCACATACTTTTGATAATATAGAGTAGAACTGGATGAGTTATTTAACCTCATTTCATAGCAGTATGTGGGACACATGAATGTGGAACAATGGCATCGGCCATCACTCTTTTGGTATCTGGGGAAAAAACACAGCATGCAACACAGTGTCTTCTGATAAATGCACTGCTAGGTGAATTTTGGTATTTTTTAATATGCATGGAGTAAATTATATTACTATGGAATGATTAAGACACACTTCACTTAAATCTAAACAAGGGAGAAAAAGATTTAAAACAAAAGGTAATGTGGCATGAAAATTATAATAATAATTCCTGTTTCTCATTGTTTTAATATATTTAAGCACAGTGAGTATAGTGTATTGAGAAGGTGGAATAAAATAAGACAGAGAAGGAAATAAGAGAGAAAGGTTGGATTGCATAGAGATAGTGAACCAGGGAGTGCCTCGGGTTAGCAAGGAGGAAGTGAGGGCAGTTATAAAGAGAACAAAAAGTGGACAGGCAGTTGGCCCAGATGATATCCCAGTGGACGCATGAAAATGTTTACATCTAGACTGTTTGAAATATCTTGGGATGCCTGAAGAGTGGAGAAAAAGTTTAATGGTTCTGATTTTTAAGAAAAAGGGTGTGCAGAGCTGCAGAAACTGAAGCAACAGAGACGTAAAGTTGATCAGCTACAGCATGAAGATTTAAGGTAGAGTAGTGGTAGGCTGCAATCTGGTTTCATGCCAACAAAGTGAACCATAGATGCAATGTTTGCCTCAAGAGTGTTGATGGAGAAATATAGTAAAGGTCAGAAGAAGTTGCATTATGTGTTTGTGGATCTAGTGAAAGCTTATGATATGGTGCCAGTGGAGAAGCTGTGGTATTGTATGAGGAAGTCAGGGTTGGCAGGAAAGTATGTGAGGGTGGTGCAAGATATGTAGGAAGACACTGTAATAGTTAAGAGATGTGCAGCAGAAATAACAAACAGGTTTAAAGTAGAAGTGAAACTGCATTTAAGATCAGCTTTGAGTTTATTTGTGTCTGCAACGGCCATGGACAGGCTACTGGACAAGGTTAGGCAGGAGTCTCCATGGACTATAATGTCTGTGTATGACATTGTGGTTTGTAGTGAGTGTAATAAGCAGGTTGGGAAGAGTCTGGAAAGATGGAGGTGTGCATTGGAGAGAAGGGGAATGTAGTACATGCACATGAATCAGATAGAGAGTGTTGGAAAGGTGTAGTTGCAAGGGGTTGAGGTCTAAATACTTGTACACTTCACCCTAGTGTACAAATTAACGAACAGTGGGTAGAGAGGTGAAGAAGAGAATGAAGGCAGGGTGAAGTGGATGGTGTGATTAACAATAGAAGGGTATCTACCAGAGTGAAAGGGAAAATTTACAATACAGCAGTGAGGGAGCTGGAGAGGCGAGATCAAGATGGTTTGGGTATGTGCAGAGAAGGGATGAAAGTTATATCAGGATAAGGGAGGCTGGAGGAGAAAAAGCCCAAAAAGAAGATCTTTGGATGCGTTGAGGAATGACATGCAGGTGGATGGTATGACATAGGAGGATGTTCAGGACAGGGCAAGATGGAGACGAATTATCCACTGTGGTGGCCTCTAAAAGGTGCAGCCGAAACAACAAGAAGAAGTATTTCGATTAGGCATAACATTATGACCACCTTCTTAATATTGTGTTGGTCCCCCTTTTGCTGCCCCACAAGCAACAAACTGTGATGCACTGTGTATTCGGACACCTTTCTGTCAGAACCAGCATTAACTTCTTCAGCAGTTTGAGCTACAGTAGCTCGTCTGTTGGATCGGATCACACGGGCCAGCCTTCGCACCCACATGCATCAATAAGCCTTAGCCGCCCATGACCCTGTCGCTGGTTTACCACTGTTCCTTTCTTGGACCACTTTAGATAGATACTGACCACTGCAGACCGGGAACACCCCACAAGAGCTGCAGGTTTGAAGATGCTCTGACCCAGTCGTCTAGCCATCACATTGGCGCTTGTCAAACTCGCTCAAATCCTTACACTTGCCCATTTTTCCTGCTTCTAACACATTAACTTTGAGGATAAATGTTCACTTGCTGCCTAATATATCCCACCCACTAACAGGTGCCGTGATGAAGAGATAATCAGTGTTATTCGCTTCACCTGTCAGTGGTCATAATGTTATGCGTGGTCGGTGTATTTCTAAGAAGATATAGAGATGTTTGGGGCTCACAGTTTCTAGTAACTATCTGTGGAAGCAAGTCACAGCCTTCTTGTGTCTTTGTTTCAATCAATCCACCACCAAATATTTGCCAGTAGTTGCTTGCTTTGAGAGTATTGATGGAGAAGTATAGTGAAGGTCAGAAGGAGTTGCATTATGTGTTTGTGGATCTAGTAAAAGCTTATGATATGGTGCCAGTAGAGAAGCTGTGGTAGTGTGGAGATGGACAGTACATTGATGTACAGTAAAGAGATGTACAGTAGGAATGACAAGCAGGTTTAAAGTCGAAGTGGTACTGCTTGAAGATCAGCTTCGAGTCCTTTTGTGTTTGCAATGGTCATGGACAGGCTAACTGACAAGGTTAGGCAGGAACCTGACCTTAGACCACCTCTGAAAAGATTTGCCAGTAGGTAGAATAGCTACTCTACAGTACATTGTTCCTAGTTGTAAGTGACAGTGACACCTAGATTATAATTTGCATTTGGTTTAAGTGTATTTTTAAATTAAACACAATCTGATCACACATCAGCATGTTGTGATTCTTGATGAAATAGTGTGACATAATTAAGCCTCGCTCGGGTTTGTTACATAATGAGGGTTTTTACACTATAATTTTGTTTAATCTATTTTAAGTTTTTTCTTCTGCATTTTCCCCCCAAAATTTCTCCCAATTTAGTCATATCCAATCACCTTATTGCATTATGCTTCCTCTCTAATGATGTTGATCTCCACCTTGGTTGAGGAAAGCCGTGACTAACACATGCCCTCGTCGGAACGTGTGCAGCATGAGGCACGTTCATATGCAGATCAGCTTTGTGTCCGGAGAGACACACCTTGATCCTCATTATCCCTCGACTCTGTGCAGGTGCCATCAATCAGCCAGAGGTCGTAATTGCATCAGTTATGAGGTCCCCTCTGGCACCCTGCCCTTGAACAAGAGCCAATCGTTGTTTGTGTAGGCCCCTGGTTTGCCGGATGGTGCGCCAGTGAGTTTTACCGCTATGCCATCTGAGCGTCCTTTTTTCAGTTATTTTAAACAGGTAAGAATATGTGTTTTGACACAAGTTTTGAGTACTGTCCCTCTGCTTTTGCTTACTGGATAGTTTAGCCTAATTTAGTCATCTATTTTTAACAGAAGCTCTAAATGTTAATAAGTATGCAAATGTATAATTCAATGGCAGGCACTTTTAGAGTAGCCAACTTATGTATTGGCATGTTTTTGGAAGATGTGAGGAAACCAATTTACCCAGACAAAACCAATATGTCAAACTTCACAGAGACAGTTACTGTTTTTAGAGTTGAAGCCAGGTCCCTGGGATCATGGAGATTGATGATTAATGTTTTATCATGCCACAGTTGCTGTTTCTTTACGTTTTAAAATATATAAATATATATATAAATACTATAAATAGATATACCCTTGTAAATAAATAAGAAATGCTATTCTAATATGTAATCTAACAGACAGTTAAACACATGGATCGAGTGCTTGGGATTTATTGTACCAATAAAAAGTTATAACTTGGGTTGGTCACAAATTGATTATGCTAAAAGCTATGATCACGATTAAAATATTAATTGTGTAGCCCTTAAATATAGAGACAGATGCTTTACCAAAGCAACACAAGCATTGTAAAAGCACAATAAAAACATGAGGAGCATTAGCTGTATTAGTGCTGACGGTGAAGAGAATGCTTACTGTAGCATTACTGTAAATTTATAACTGTAGTAAACAGAAAGATCAGCATTGCATTCTCAGAGTGTTCATGTCAGTGTTTTACTCACTTGTAGGCTAGGGTAGCACTGAAGTGCTGTTTAATGTATGCCTCCAGCACTGTGTTAAAATGCTGAAACTTCCTGTCTGCAATCAGTCCTATGATGTAGATCTGGCAGAAAAACAGAAGAGATGTTAGATACTTATTTTACACTCATTTTGTGTCATTTATTCATACTGGCATTACATGTACCTTTTAGTTGTAATTTACCTTTTACATATGACCAGCATGGTACCCCAAATTTAACACTCTGTGTGTGTTTGAGGGAGAGACAGTGGTAGCCTAGAGGCTTTGGACTATCAACTAAAAGGTTTTAACAGGCCCTTGAGCAAGGCCCTTAAACCTGTCTGCTCCAGGGGGTGCTGTACAATGGCTGACCCTGAGCTCAGATCCCAGCTTCCAAACAAGCTTGGATATGCAAAGAAAGAATTTCATTGTACTGTACATCTGTATATGTACTGTATTTACAACCCCAAATCAGAAAAGGTTGGGACGGCATGGACAATGCAAATAATAAAAAAGAGTTTCTTACATTTACTTTGACTTTTATTTAATTGCAGACAGGATGAACCTGAGATATTTCATGTTTTGTCTGCTGAAGTTCATTCATTTGTTAATAAACATCAATTCCTGCATTTCAGGCCTGCAACACATTCCAAAAAAAGTTGGGAAAGTAAAGCATTTACCACTTTGTAATGTTGCCATTCCTTTTCACCACACTTAAAAGATGTTTTGGCACCAAGGATACCAAGCGATTTAGTGTTTCAGGTTTTATTTTGTCCCATTCTTCCTGCAAACACGTCTTAAGATGTGCAACAGTACGGGGTCGTTGTTATCTCATTTTGTCTTTCAAAATTCTCTATTGGGGACAGGTCAGGACTGCAGGCAGGCCAGTCCAGTAACTGTACCCTCTTCTTCCACACTCATGCCTTTGTAATGTGTGCAGCATGTGGTTTTGCATTGTCTTATTAAAAAATGCATGGACGTCCCTGGAAAAGATGACGTCTTGAAGACAGCATATGTTGCTCTAAGATCTCAATGTACTTTTCTGCATTAATGCTGCCATCACAGAAGTGTAAATTACCTTTGCCAAGGGCACTGACACAGCCCCATACCATATCAGACCCTGGCTTTTGGACTTGTTGCTGATAACAGTCTGGATGGTCCTTTTCGACTTTGGTCCGGAGCACACGGCGTCCATATTTTCCAAAAAAGACCTGGAATGCTGATTCATCTGACCACAATACACGTTTCCACTGTGTGATGATCCATCCTAGATGCCTCCGAGCCGAGAAGTCAATGCCGCTTCTGGACATGGTTAACATAGGGCTTCTTTTTTGAACAGTAAAGTTGTAAATGCCATTTGTGCATGTAACTCTGTATTGTAGCGCTTGACAAAGGTTTGCCAAAGTAATCCCTTGTCCATGTGGTTATATCAGCTATTGTTGAGTGGCAGTTCTTGATGCAGTGCCGTCTGAGGGATCAAAGATCATGGTCGTTCAGTCTAAGCTTGCGCCCACGCACTAAAATTCCTCCTGATTCCTTTTGCACTGTAGAGGACAAATATGCAAATCCCTTCCAATCTTTCTTCAAAGTACATTGTTTTAAAACATTTCCATCATTTTCTCACACATTTGTTAACAAACTGGAGATCCTCCGATTATCTTTGCTCATCAAAATACTCAGCCTTTCCTGGATGCTGCTTTTGTACCAAACCATGATTACAATCACCTGTTGGGAATCACATCATTATTTAGTTTTTTCACCTCATTACAAGCTCTAAATTGCCCCCGTCACCCAACTTTTTTTGGAATGTGTTGCAGACCTGAAATGTAGGAATGGATGTTTATTAATAAATGAAATGAAGTTGAGCAGACAAAGCATGAAATATCTCTGGTTCATCCTGTCTGCAATGAAATAAAAGTCAAAGTAAATGTAATGAACACTGCAGTTTTATTTTATTTGCATTTTACATACTGCCCCAACTTTTTCTGATTTGGGGTTGTATAACAATTAAAAGACATTCTGTTCTGTTCTCTGTGTGTGTGTGTGTGTGGGGGGGGGGGGGGGGGGGTGTTATACTTACCAGGGCATCAAAGACCAATATGTCATAGTCATCAGTTTGAGAGTGCTCCATCATAATGTTAAACAGAGCATCAAGCGTGTCTTGCAGAAACTGCAGTCACACACATAATTCAGAATTAAGGTACACATACAGATGTTACCTTACTAATATATACAAAACACCTCTATAAACATAATATGGTCAAAAGTATGTGGACACAATAATGTGGACAGCAATAAAAACGTCACATGGGTCAGAAGGGCCGGCAGTCTATATACTCTCTGTTGTGTTTTATTGTAATTAATTTTCACACCACTGACTAAACAAAGGTGGCACAGTGGTGCAGTGCGTAGCGCTGTCACTTCACAATAGGAAGGACCTTGGTTTGATTCCCCGGCCAGGCAACCAGAGTCCTTTCTGTGTGGAGTTTGCATGTTTTCTCTGTGTCCACATGGGTTTCCTCCAAGTGCTCCTGTTTCCAAAAACATGCAGTCAGGTCAACTGGTGCTACTAAAATTGGTCTATGTGTGAATGTGTGAGTGTCTGCCCTATGATGTTTGGGGTTGTTTGAGGTGTTTCCTGTGTTTCACCCAATAAATCAGACCCCCAGCAACCCTGACCAGGATAAAGCAGTGGTAAACCAATGAATGTCTAAACAAAGGTTCATGAATAAATGAAGAAACATGAATGTATGAATTTGGTTTCTTTAAAGGAATGTGTAATAGTCAAAGCAGTGTTAGCATTTTGTTAGAATTACAATATTGATATATCTTTTAATGCCATTCAAAGCGGATTAACATTTTAAAATCACATGTTTGTGTGTTTGTGTACATTATGACTCTTTTAACTAACCTTGACGACTTCCTCTCCATCAATGAGTTTAAGTTCCTGTAGGTTGCTCCTGAGCAGTTCAGGCCGAGTCCTCCATTTAAGCAGTCCCAGCAAACCCACTGCCAAACAAAATATTTACTACCATATGCTTTTCCAGATCGGGTCTAATCAAATCAAATCAATTTTTAAAGAACTTCAGATTAGGGATCATTGGGCAACAGTATAATAAATGTGTGTATTTGTGTGGTTCCTAATGGGACTTGTTGCAGTCATGCAGAGTGATTAATGTTTCGGCCAGATTACTTAATATGATTAAGTAGTGTTTTCTCGTAACAGCTGTTGTCATACACTTTAGTGTGTGTGTGTGTGTGTGTGTGTGAGGGAGAGAAAAGTACTTTAAAGACTAAATGTTCAGTTCATTATAAGACAAATGAAACCACTTTATTGCTCATTCTGCCACTCTCTCACCATTTTGGGTAAGTTTGGTGGAGCAGACAAGGGTGGAGATCGTAAAGCTGTCCCGTGAGCTGATAGACAGGCTTCCTGCAGTGCTGTTGTGCCTCAATAACGTCGAGCCCTTGTGGGTATCAGTATGAGTACGCTCAGAGGGTAAAGACAGGTAGGAGCTGACTTCCTCCATACGCTTACTATCACCCTTAAAAGAGATGGCATACACATTAAAACCACATTACAAATACACAAACTGCTTGTACATTCTACAGCCAGCATGTCTAAATGAAGTTGCCACAGCTCTACAGTAGTGCATGTACTGTAACACAAACTGCTACAGTACATGCAATATTTTATAACTTAATATTAGATACATGATAAGGATGTTAAAAGCAAAGCTAGCAGTCATTTAAAATGAGTTGCAGGATGACCTAAAACAGTGGAAACCACAATCATGCAATACACAGTAAGTAATTAACATCACCATAATCATTTCTGTTCCTAGACCTCACACAAAACTGTTCTGTCAAAAAGCACAAACATGCAGGTCTAGAAACTTTTTGAGGGATCTTATAGTCCGGATTTAGTGCCATCTGATTTCCACCTTTTTGGATCACTCAAAGAAGCTTTAAGGGGAAGAAGGTTTTCATGTGATAATGATGATTTGAAAGCAGCGGTGCATCAGTGGCTACACACTCAACCAAAAACATTGTTTGCTGATGGCATTAAAGTTGGTACGACGCTGTGAAAAAAGTAATTTTTTCCATTTTTGTTCATTACATTTTACAATTGGTATTTAAAAGTAATTTTTTCAGTTTTATTTGTTTAGTTATATCAGCTCCATCTCTCAATACTGTTCATACGAAGTTCAAATGTTCATATGTTAAAATATGTTCAAAAAGACAAAGGTTTTCATGGGGTGTCCTAACTTTTTCACATGACTGTGTGTAAAGATATTATAATATCATTCATTATTATAACTAATTATTAAATTATTATTAATATTCAAAAAGTATATAAGGTAAATTATGGCAAAGGGCTTACCTTAAACTCTTTTTTTTGTTTTTGTTTTTTATTTTGTTATTTATTCACTTCAGCCATGGCCAACTTCACTATTATTTCAATTGTTTACCTTAAATAAAGGGTTTATTTATGTCAGACTAGTTGGAATGCAGAATCTATTCAGAAGAAGCTGACTACATGCTTAAAAGGTGGTTAGAGTAGGCGCAGGGACAAATCAAGACAAAAAACAGGTGACGCTGTGATGATTGGAAACAAATAAATCAAAAGGCTAAAATGTTTAAGAGCAGAGATGGGTCAAGGTTGGCCACTCTGCAAAAATGTGTGTTAGTGAATACTGTAGTTTAACAATTTAGGAGAAACATTTTCATGCACAATTGCATTAAACTTAAAAATACCATTATCAAAAAAGTAGTCTAGAGAAATCTCTATCAATAACAGGAAACAATGAAAACCTATACTGAATGCCCATCACATTTAATCTGTCAGACAATTGACATGCTTCTGTAATAATTATAACCATATGACTTTTTGGAATACTTAAGAAAAATGCTGTCAGTAAACACAGGTTGTTGCTACATCTACAAATGTAAGTTAAGACTCCTGTCTCTCATTACAAACATGTGGAGTAAAAAAAATCTGTTTACATTTAAGTTTTTCCTCCTTTTGTGTAATAATAAACTGTGTTCATGTGTGTTTGTGTCTGACCTTAAACACCACCAGGTCATGTGGTCCATCCTTCAGGACAGTGCCATCCTCCTTCATCAGGCGCACAAATGCCATGGCAAAGTTTTTCTCACTCTTATCCTTTGCTACAACAAAAGAGTAAATAAAAGAAAGCTGTAAGCAGTGTTGGGTAGCATTGTCGCTACAAGCTAATCATAATGTAATTTTGCCTTTCCAAATATGGCCCACAGAGGGGGCATGGAGGCAAAGATGATTTATTGAGGCAAATTTTATTTGTTGAGCCTTCTACCAGACCATTGGCACTGCTAAGACTTGTGTAGGAAATCATTTACATTCAGAACACAGAGAAACAGTTTCTAATGAGGATAGAAAGACACATGTTCTGTCAACTTTTATGGTAATGCTGAGGGGTAATAAGCCTGGAACATCTGTACTTGATTAACTGATGCCAAGTCAAAACAGATGATATAGAATGAAAGCGGTGTAGAATAAAGAACTCACATTCCTGAGAGGATCGATGGCGGAACATAAAACGAAGGTGAATTCTCTGCATCTCCTCAAGAGGGATAGCCACCTACAGACAGGAGAAACAGTTCCCCAAACAACTATTAACAATAAAGTCAAGTGCAGTGTTTATTTCTCATGTGCAAAGTATGTTAAAAACACTTGTGCAATAATATGGGATTGAAAGTTCAGTATACTGGAAGTGATTAAAAGCACAGGCTCTAGAAAACACAAAAAATGTAATGAACGTTAACAAGACATAGGGCGTATTCATAGAAGCAGCAAAACCGCTTTTGCGCCGGCTGTGCCAATGTTTTAAATGAATTGTGGCGGTGCTGCTTAGCTTGCCACTGTGCTTTCCTAAGCGGCACACACTGTACACTTTTGCTGCATTGGGCTTGCAATTTTTGCACTTGCCGCGGTGTTCATTTTTTGACAAATTCAATATCTTGATAGAAAGCACTAACACTTGTACTAATGCATTAAAAAGAGTAATATTACTAAATTGTCAGTTACGGTGTAATTTTGCTTAAAAACTGTGACGTCATTTTAGTGCACTAAGCTGTGATAGTCCGTTACATTTTACTTTACTACTTAACTTCAGTCTTGATACAAATATTGTAATGATGTAAGCCTACATATTACTAATATTAGAAATTTTTCATATCACCAATATTAGAATGTTATTTAGAGCATAATTACAGTGAAGGGGTTCAACCTTTTTTAGTTACTTACAATATATTTGGCATAAATCACTTTTTGTGTAAAATGATATGCTTTTAATAAAAATGCCACCACCTTCACAGTACTATGATGCAATTTTGAATTTGATGAATTTGCTTCATTTGTGTCATCTGTGGGTCATAAGATAAAACCCTGGTAAAAATATATGTCAGCCTGTTGCCAGGAGCAAATTTATTTATAGGTGGTTGTAAGCTATTGTCTATAGACAAAAGCAGTTCATTTAAAGCACTTTTAATCTCCCCAGTAACACTGCATGAGCCGCAGACTATGAAGAGGCAGCTGGCTGGTGCAGCTGGTGGTAAGTGACATTGTGAAGATTGAACAAAGGCCAAAAAATATATAACATTTTATAATAAGATATAGGGCGGCACGGAGGCTTGGTGGGTAGCACTGTCGCCTCACAGCAAGAAGGTCCTGGGTTAGATCCCCAGGCGGGGCGGTCCAGGTCCTTTCTGTGTGGAGTTTGCATGATCTCTCTGTGTCTGTGTGGATCTCCATGTCTGAATTGCCCTATAGGTGAATGGGTGTGTGTATGTGTGTCTGCCCTGTGATGGACTGGCCCCCTGTGCAGGGTGTTACTGTGTGCCTTGCACCCATTGAAAAGCTGGGATAGGCTCCAGCACCAACTTGACCCTGATTGGATAAGCGGTTAAGAAAGTGAGTGAGTAAGTGAGTAATAAGATATAATTATTTAAAAGAGACAAGTAGGCATTGAATGTAGGCCTTAAATACTACCACAAGTACATGTTCAATTTACTCAAATGATGTCAAACAGCTTTCAGAATCAAAAGCTTCTAAAGTCATGATATTGCTTTCTGGAATTTTCTAAACTATTTTAAGGCACAATGAACTTATTGTTAAAATGAACTTTTTGTTAAAAAAAGTCACTCAAGTAGCTTTCCATACAATCTGTGGGCTATGACAGGACAAGATAGGGCGGACACACACACGGAGATGTTGAACAATGATTTGATAATAACAAAATGACAAGACAAGGTTGAAAACAAGGAGAGAACAAAACATACAAACACATGACCTATGCTAAATGCTAACCAAGCTAAACACAAAAACAATGCTAAATCTAAACTAAGCTAAATGCTAAACATAAACTAAGCTAAATGCTAAAGCTAACAACACATATCATGTGACTAAACCTACACCCTAAGCTAAGAACAAACATAAGCATGAACAAGAGCATGGACAGACTAACAGGAGCGGAGCAGAGCGGAGCAGAGCAGAGCAGAGCGAACCGAACCGAACCGAGCAGAGCGAACCGAAGCGAACCGAAGCGAAGCGAAGCGAACCGAACCGAACCGAACCGTCACATCAACTTCAAAAATGTCTTCGAACATTGTTTCCAAGCTGCCCTCTTAAATCCCATGAGCTCATTAGGTTCAGCTGTGGCTAATTAGTCTAGAGTCCAATCACAAAATGGGCATTGGCTCTATACTGAAAGCTCTCCTGGGAAGATGGGCGTGGCACTTAAACTCCAAAAGTCTAGACAGGCTGGATATGTGACATAATCCTATATATAACGGCTTCACACTTTTAATATGTACTTGGGTCTGAGTTGGTTTTCTACAAGAAAACCACAGTCTAACCTTAAAAGTTTCCATCCAACGGGGCTGTTTAATCTGATAGTAGATGACGGATCTGTATTCAGACACTGGTTTATCTCCAGCTCCTAAACAGATAGCATTCTACAAGAATCAAAACAAAAACAATAATTAGTTTACCACACCATTCAAACAACAGTGGCAGCTGGCACAGCACAGTTAGAACTTGTACTAAAGTTTTTGATGCAGTGTGTGTGTATGTGTGTGTGTGTGTGTGTGTGTGTGTGTGTGTGTGCTTTTAACAGACTGTTTCATTCTCACACTGTGAGTCTGAGTAACTTTTACACATCTAAAAACAAGTTATATAACCTAGATGACAGCACATTTACAGTTATCTCAAATGTCTATGTATGGATCTGAGGATATAAATCATCATATAGCAAGTTCTGTAGGCATTAGAAGAGTAATGACAGTGCAGTTGCTAGAAGTTGTTTGACCTTATATCTAAAGTGGCACCAACTTACCGGCACAACTTTTCCCTCCTCGTCACACACGAGCATGATGACCTCCACATTCTTTTGTGTGGTTTTGTTGTATTTGTCGAAGTCTCCAGAGTGCAGAGTGAGGTAGATGTCATTGCGAATGTCTCCTGGCATAATGATTTCAGGAAAGCCCAGTTTTCGTGCCACTACTGTGCTCCTGTCCACAAGGTGTGGGTATTCCTTACGGATCTGAACAATATCACCAACTAGAGCCTTCATAGTCACCCATAAACCTGTGGGATAAGCATGGATTGCAAATATTAGAGCAGTTATAAAACAGATGTAAATGGAGTTGGTTTGTTTTAAATGATAGCAATACTTGCAACTCCCTGTAAAAGCAAGTGCTTTCTCTTTTTTAGAAATACCAAAAGTCCAAGCAAGAGTGGTCACTGAGGATATACGTAAAATAGGACCTGACCATTTGTAAATAATTTATTACCGAAACACTTACAACATTCTAACCTACTTTTGTCTTTTCCACCTGAATGCCATGTCCAGGTCTTAAGGCATTTTGCCTAGTACATAAGAAAACATTAACAGTTTATTGCTACAGAAAGCCTCTAAAAGTTGTCTCTTGTGAATGCTCAATAATCCAGGTACACAAATCCACAAAGTTGAATCAGTTCACCTGGACACAAAGTTTGGTGTGGAGATATGTTTGGTCACTCTTCAGTCTGAGCTGGTGTTGAAAACCCTAACCTTATCTGCAGCCAATTTGCATAACGACGAAACCGGTCTATTGCATAACAATGGAACCGTGATCAGTTGCAGTTAAAACAATGACGATGATGCTAAATTACAATGCTCAAATAATGATAAGCCTTTCGAACACTATTTGTATATTTTAAAATTTAGATTTAAGAGCCGCTCAGGTGGCGCAGCAATAAAATACGCTAGCACAATCTCAGCTCTGCCACCCGGCTGGGCTGGACGGCTATATGAACAACGTTTGGCTGTTGTTCATACAGGGTTAGGGACCCGGATAGGGACCTCATAACTGATGCAGTTACGACCTCTGCTGGCTGGTTGATGGCATCTGCACAGAGTAGAGGAATAATGCTAATCAGGGTGTGGCTCTCCGTGCACAGGGCTGATTCGCATATGAACTTGGCTGGTGCAGGTGAAAAAATGCAGTTGGCTACTGCTCACGTATCGGAGGGGATGCGTGTCAGTTCGCTCTCCTCAGTCAGGGGTGGGAGTCAGAACCAGTAGAGAGGAAGCATAACGCAATTGGGTAAAAATTGGGAGAAAAAGGAGAAAATGCATAAAAAATTTATTTAAGTCAGTATAAGTAGAAGTGTGGATCTGGAATGATATTCCCAACATTTCATTCCTGTGGCACAAGGTGTTTACTATCTTCATACCAGATTTTTAACTTAGAACTTATAGTGCTCTGGAGTAATTGCAGTTGAAGTACAGCAAGTCCATATTGGTCTCTTTGGGATCGTCAAAGGTACCCAAACATTTCCAAACATTAAGATACACATTAACTATCCTCTCATATCTTCACAACAAACACTTTCTCAGAATGAGCTGATTTGAATGAGTCTGTTTGATCGAATCAGAGCTTTAGCCTTCAGCTCTGCAAGACTTTAGATATTTCTATTAACTCTAGAGCCTGAAATCTCAATTTATTGTTTGTGTAATCAATGGCGCAAGCCCTTCACAAGCTGATTAAATGGTAATTACAAGGTGACTGAGTGCTCTTTACTGGGTCTATATGAATGGGTCTATAGAGTTTAATTTCTGAATTAATTCAGAAGCCCTGAAACTTAGGAATTTATTGTTTGTGTAAAGCTAATTACATGTTCTGCAATGAAAAATGGTTTATGTATGCTTATTTCACGTTTTGTGTTTTATATAATATATGTTGAGCATAAATAGAGCACAATGCCATGTATACACGTGACTATTGATGCCCATTGATGTAAAATTTGTCAATATTGATCCAAATACAGGGTTGTATTAATTAACAATATATACAGTGTATCACAAAAGTGAGTACACCCCTCACATTTCTGCAGATATTTAAGTATATCTTTTCATGGGACAACACTGACAAAATGACACTTTGACACAATGAAAAGTAGTCTGTGTGCAGCTTATATAACAGTGTAAATTTATTCTTCCCTCAAAATAACTCAATATACAGCCATTAATGTCTAAACCACCGGCAACAAAAGTGAGTACACCCCTAAGAGACTACACCCCTAAATGTCCAAATTGAGCACTGCTTGTCATTTTCCCTCCAAAATGTCATGTGATTTGTTAGTGTTACTAGGTCTCAGGTGTGCATAGGGAGCAGGTGTGTTCAATTTAGTAGTACAGCTCTCACACTCTCTCATACTGGTCACTGAAAGTTCCAACATGGCACCTCATGGCAAAGAACTCTCTGAGAATCTTAAAAGACGAATTGTTGTGCTACATGAAGATGGCCAAGGCTACAAGAAGATTGCCAACACCCTGAAACTGAGCTGCAGCACAGTGGCCAAGATCATCCAGCGTTTTAAAAGAGCAGGGTCCACTCAGAACAGACATCACGTTGGTCGTCCAAAGAAGCTGAGTGCACGTGCTCAGCGTCACATCCAACTGCTGTCTTTGAAAGATAGGCGCAGGAGTGCTGTCAGCATTGCTGCAGAGATTGAAAAGGTGAGGGGTCAGCCTGTCAGTGCTCAGACCATACGCCGCACACTACATCAAATTGGTCTGCATTGCTGTCACCCCAGAAGGAAGCCTCTTCTGAAGTCTCTACACAAGAAAGCCCGCAAACAGTTTGCTGAAGACATGTCAACAAAGGACATGGATTACTGGAACCATGTCCTATGGTCTGATGAGACCAAGATTAATTTGTTTGGTTCAGATGGTCTCAAGCATGTGTGGCGGCAATCAGGTGAGGAGTACAAAGATAAGTGTGTCATGCCTACAGTCAAGCATGGTGGTGGGAATGCCATGGTCTGGGGCTGCATGAGTGCAGCAGGTGTTGGGGAGTTACATTTCATTGAGGGACACATGAACTCCAATATGTACTGTGAAATACTGAAGCAGAGCATGATCCCCTCCCTCCGGAAACTGGGTCGCAGGGCAGTGTTCCAGCATGATAATGACCCCAAACACACCTCTAAGACGACCACTGCTTTATTGAAGAGGCTGAGGGTAAAGGTTATGGACTGGCCAAGCATGTCTCCAGACCTAAACCCAATAGAACATCTTTGGGGCATCCTCAAGCGGAAGGTGGAGGAGCGCAAAGTCTCGAATATCCGCCGGCTCCGTGATGTCGTCATGGAGGAGTGGAAAAGCATTCCAGTGGCAACCTGTGAAGCTCTGGTAAACTCCATGCCCAGGAGAGTTAAGGCAGTTCTGGGAAATAATGATGGCCACACAAAATATTGACACTTCAGGAACTTTCACTAAGGGGTGTACTCACTTTTGTTGGCGGTGGTTTAGACATTAATGGCTGTATATTGAGTTATTTTGAGGGAAGAATAAATTTACACTGTTATATAAGCTGCACACAGACTACTTTTCATTGTGTCAAAGTGTCATTTTGTCAGTGTTGTCCCATGAAAAGATATACTTAAATATCTGCAGAAATGTGAGGGGTGTACTCACTTTTGTGATACACTGTATATATATATATATATATATATATATATATATATATATATATATATATATACATATATATATATATACTATAATTTATCAGAATGGACTATTATGTTGTTAAGGTAACATTAATAAAATAAGCTGAAGAAACCATGCTGAAAATTAGGCATTTATCTTTCATATATGGATATGATTTCTCATAATGATGTTTCTAATACAGATATGATATGATGTGGCACAGATGACTGACATTGCTCTTCAGCCACAGTATTATTCTACCATGGTTATGTATCCTGCAACTGGTGTGGGAATTTGCCTGCCACCTCCATGGTGGGGCATGCTCCACCCCATTACACCAATGTCAGCTTATAAAATTAGAACGTTTTTATGTGTCATATATACAGTACATATACACATGCACAGTATAACTAAAGGCTTTTTCTGCATAACCCGCTTTGTTTGGAAGCTGGAGTCAGAGCATATGGTCAGCCATTGCGTGACACCCCTGAAGCACACAGGATTAAAGGGATTTCTCAAGTGGATTTAAACATTGGCTGCATAGCAGAGCCGGAATCCTCCAATTGATAGCCCAAAGCTCTACTCACTAGACTACCACTGTCCCTATATGTCCCTATATATATCCCTATACATTTTTGGGAAATAACAGCATGAAAGGTCCTTCTAGGTCCTGATTTAATGTGCTTACTATAGAACAGGACCACCACAGAGTAGGTTTTATTTAGGTGGTGGATCATTCTCAGCACTGCAGTGACACTGACATGGTGGTGGTGTGTTAGTGTGTGTTGTGCTGGTATGTGTGGATCAGATACAGCAGTGCTGCTGGAGTTTTTAAATACTGTGTCCACTCACTGTCCACTCTATTAGACACTCCTACCTAGTTGGTCCACCTTGTAAAGTCAAAGACGATCGCTCATCTATTGCTGCTGTTTGAGTTGGTCATTTCTTTAGACCTTCATCAGTGGTCACAGGACACTGACCACGGGGGCGCTGTTGGCTGGATATTTTTGGTTGGTGGACTATTCTCAGTCCAGCAGTGACAGTGAGGTGTTTAAAAACTCCAGCAGCACTGCTGTCTCTTATCCACTCATATCAGTACAACACTCACTAACACACCACCACCATGTCAGTGTCACTGCAGTGCTGAGAATCATCCACCAACTAAATAATACCTGCTCTGTAGTGGTCCTGTGGGGGTTCTGACCATTAAAGAACAGGGTGAAAGCAGGCTAAAAAAGTATGTAGAGAAACAGATGGACTACAGTCAGTAATTTTAGAACTACAAAGTGCTTCTATATGGTAAGTGGAGCTGATAAAATGGACAGTGCGTGTAGAAACAAGGAGGTGGTCATAATGTTATGCCTGATCGGTGTATATACTGGGTAATTCTGTTTCTTTAATCAAATAAATTATGTTTACACTGAGGTTATTTTGTGTGATAGATTATTATATTTTGATTTTAATGCTTAGAAATCGATTAGTGTGACAAATATGCAGTAGAAAAGAGGGCAGTTAACTTTAACTATAGCTAATAACCCACTTCTGTTCATCCAAAATAAATAGCTTTAGCCCCAGTTTTACACATTATAAAACCAAAGTATTAACTTTGTTTATCACTAAGCTGGAACATCTCTGTTCTCTGGATTGACCCCCTCACCTCTACTGTTAATGAAAGCTATAAACCTCAGCTCTTGTGTCTTTAAGGTAGACAATTACAAACAAACCTATTCACCCTTTCCGTTTACAGGGCACAGTGGTGTAATAAACCGGTAGCAAAAAATAAATAAATATAACACCACTTTAGTTTAAGAAATAAATGTAAGCAATTTGTTATACCCTGTCCTCCACTGTCTCCTCTAGAGGTGGTCACCTTTGTCAACAAGGTGTGAAGAAAGTCGTGTTCAGCCGAGACCCTGTATGTAAACACAGACACACAGGGGAAATGCAATATAATTTACTTTTTATAATAAATGGGACTTATGTAAAAGAGAGGCTTGCAGTAGACAGGTGAAGGATGAAGGAGCTGAATAATGAAGGTAAGAAATGATGATATTGCAAATTAGAAAGGAGAGGCTACAAGATATCCATTAAAGAATGGTGGACTATTGTATATAACTTACGGTTGAAAAGGAATGAAGTACTGCTTTTCTTCATCACATTCAGCCTTTCCTTTAATGATGTCACTAATGTCCATCACTGGTAGGAAGATAACACATAACTTAAAACAGATCTACTGAGAGCCTAACAGCCTGCCTTCCAACGTCTATGACAAATATGACAAAATGTATTAGGCAAAGTATACCTAATCTATTAAAATTTGATTAATTGATCTATTGCCAGAATTACAAAATCTACTTTTATGGTCATTTCACAAATATAAAAATAAAGCAGCACCGTACAAGACAATACACTATATAGCCAAAAATATTTGGACACCTTACCATGAGCTTGTTGGTCATCCCATTTCAAAAACAAATAATAATAAAATAGACTAACCATTCATTTTTTCAGCTATAACAGCTATGTTTAGTAAAATCAAGTTAATTGTTACTTATTCTAGTGCATAAAGGTAGTCATACAAAGTACATGCACCGATCAGCCATAACATTAAAACCACCTCCTTGTTTCTACACTCATTGTCCATTAGCACTCTGTAGTTCTACAATTGCTGACTGTAGTTACTCTGCATGCTTTGTTAGCCCCATTTAATGCTGTCCTTCAATGGTCAGGACTCTCCCAGGACCACTACAGCGCAGATATTATTTGGGTGGTGGGTCATTCTCAGCACTGCAGTGACACTGACATGGTGGTGGTGTGTTAGTGTGTGTTGTGCTGGTATGAGTGGATAAGACACAGCAATGCGGCTGGAACACCTCACTGTCACTACTGGTCTGAGAATAGTCCACCAACCAAAACATCCAGCCAACAGTGCCCCATGGGCAGCGTCCTGTGACCACTGATGAAGGTCTAGAAGACCAACTCAAACAGCAGCAATAGATGAGCGATCGTCTCTGACTCACCACCACCATGTCATTGTCACTGCAGTGCTGAGAATGATCCACCAACTAAATAATACCTGCTCTGTCGTGGTCCTGTGGGGGTCCTGACCATTGAAGAACAGGGTGAAAGCAGGCTAAAGTCTGGACTACAGTCAGTAATTTTAGAACTACAAATTGCTTCTATATAGTAAGTGGGGCTGATAAAATGGACAGTGAGTGTAGAAACAAGGAGGTGGTTTTAATGTTATGCCTGATCAGTGTATGTTAAACTGAAGAACAACATAATTAATAAGGAGGACAGATGTCAACCTTGATGCAAAACCATTTGGGTTTGTCCATGGAATTGTTTCCAACTGTGTTTTAAGTCAAACGATTTTCTGTTGTACTGTCAGTACAAAAATGTGAAATTCTTGTCCATTGTAATTGCACATGCACTATTAGATAAAGAGGATAACTATAAGGTTGCTCCAGGGTATTCCTTTGAAATTGTAATCTAAATCACAGTAAGGCAGTTATAATGACAGTTCAAATGTTAGTAGTCACCTCTGCAGCAGGATATTTTAGATGACCACTTTAATCACAGAAGACCTAACACATAAACCATGTAAACTCTACTCCTCTTTTATTTCTGTACCTGCAACCCCAAATGGTCTGCGCAATCCTGTGGTGCACTTCTTATTGGTCTCCTTCAGGTCCATACGCCCCACACGTACAATCTGACATATTAGATAGATCTTCTCTCTGTTCAAGTCTTTGTTTCCCAAATCCTATAAAGAAAATGAAAGTAACTTTTACCTAATTATCAAGTTAAATTGGGTATGTTGAGATCAGGGAGAGCATTAAAAATCGGTTGGGTAATAGGCCTCTAAGACTGTGGTTCATTATTCTTGCAGGCAGACAACATATCTAATTACATTTGACATATGCTTTAAGTTGTAAGCGATTTTGGCTTAAAGGTGGGAGCAAATGGAGTTTTATTAGAGGCAGAGCTAAACACAGTTTGAGATTCATAAAACAAACTATGCCTCCTGAATGTGAAGCTTACAATAAAGCTGGCAGTTAAAGCAGGATGTGTCTCAAATCACTCATTGTAAGTGCTGAATAGTATGTCTTATTAGAGCACAACAATCATAAAAGTTATATACTGTACAGGAACTGATCTGGGTTTGAACCAGGACATTCCATATGTATTCACTGTAAATACCACTGCCTGCCAGAACTGTAAACTTGACATGAGGACATTTTACATGAGGAAAATAAATAATAGCTTATTGGGGCTAAACTATGTGCTGATAAAAGAGTAACACCTGGCACAGATGCACTTGTTTCAGAAACATTCTGACTGGCTATGAGAGACTGTATATGACATTCATTGTGCTGTGATACATTTAGATGTTACATGTTGCCCTCTTGTGTTGACTTACAGTAAAGACCACTTTCAGGTTGTTGAGCATTTCCACATCTTTAGGAAAACCTTTTTCTCCCCATCTTATTAGATAATTTTCACTACAAAGAAACAGAGAGATAGTAAAACAAATATTTAACAAATATGTTCATGAAAGGGAACAATTAGCCCAACACATTTTCTTCCATATTTAAGCAAAAAGATGTATAGTTTTTAATGGCTACACTGAAGTTATAACTTTGTTGCTAACATATTCAAGAAGTTTACAAGGCACTTGTTTAGCATTATTCAAAGTACATAACTGTAAACTGAGCCAAAACATTAGGACCACCCAATGAATATGCTTTCAAATTCCGCCAAGACATGGACTACACAAGACAACAGAAGGAGTCCTGTGGTTTCAGGTACCAGGGCATTACCATCAGGTCCTTAAACTCCTGTGTGTTGCAAGGTGAATCCCACAGTGCAACCTGGTGCTATTTCCTCCTTATTTAAGCATTGCACATGCTCAGCTATCCACATAATCTTAGAGAAAATACAAGGGATCTTCAAAAAGTTTCCTCACTTTTATAACTCCCTGTTGGCAGTTTGTGGTTTGTCCCTTCTTAAACCACTGTCTGTGGGCACTCCTCCTGTTTTGAAGATTATTCACCCGCTCATTTAGTCATAAGATTTAGCCTTGGGACATTTAACATATGTACTATTATCAGCCCAAAAGTTAATGTATCCTTAAATATGACATGCACAAATGTTCCAGTGTTTTTTTCCTCTCTTCGGGAAGAGGGGCTCCTAATGTTTTGGCTTATTATTGTATCAGGTCTAAATTAGTATTTAGGTCTAGCTAGTATTAACTATACAATAAAGTTATGACTATACAGCGAATTCAAAAAGTATTGAGATCTGACTTGAACTGACCAACTAATCAAATGCTAATGATATACACACCTGATAATCATTTGTTTGAGGGGGTCATACAGCGACATGAAAAGCTCGGATTCTTCTCCAATGCGACAGACAAAATTGCGAACAAAGACGTAAAGGCTGTGTGTGGGAGAGGACTGGATGCGTGCCGAGACTCCAGAGTGATCCATCTGGACGTTAGACTATAATAAGGAAGCATAAGGGTTTATGTACAGTTAGTATAGTGATTATCGTTATAGTGATTATAGTTACTCTATGACATGATCAGCAGCATACATCATTGTGATTGTGAAGCTTTTTGGATGATTTAACGGACTGTAAATAGGATTAATTTTATGGTGACCTGTCTAACATTTGGCATTAATAAACACTTATATTCTAGTGCAAATGTATATAAATCACAGTGATCAAGGTCTTACTCTTTCAAAATTACAGCTCGTTTACTTTGGCTTATTTTGACTCTAAATACCTAGGTAAAAATAAGCTGTATTTAAATAATCTTGTTTGGGTTGTATGTACTCCTTGGTTGACATGTTAAACTCAAAAATATTGGTAGATGGTTTTAAGAAAACAGCCTTTCTAACTTATATGTGAACTTGAAGCTAGCAGCTGAAATTTATCCATGAAAGTAATTTTTGTGATCATCTCAATTGATTGGTAGGGGCTCATTGTTGGTATAGTCCCAAGAAACTAAGAAATGCAAAGAAATAATTTTTTTAACATTATTTTTTTGGTGAGACCATTAAAGGGTTAAGTAGGAGTCAGGTGTGATCACAAGTGGTTAACTAGTTATATTTATAGTTCAGTTTTGGAAAAGATTTGGTTTAAATGTTAAGACTTAAATACTACTTCGGATGAATAAGAATATATGTTAATAAGACATCACACAGCACAGAGCATGGTGCAAAACAATTCTGTTTTTGCACAAACACTGCATGTCATTTCCATAATTAGTTACAGCAGTAACTGAACAATTGGTCCAAATGTTTATAATATAAATAACATACATGTAATAATGATAGTTGTTGTGGTAAATCATTAATCATAATAAATACAATTTTGCTAATGTCTTAATACTGGGACTTGCAAGCTTTATATGAAGCAATACATTATCTATTGCCAAAATCTCATAAAACTTTAATTAAGAACACTTTTGAGAAAATAGACAAGTATATTCCTCAGACCTGTTCTTCTTTGATGCGTTCTGTGATTTTAGCCGTAGCGTCCTCATGAGCCCTAAACAGACTGATGACACTGGCATTGTCAGGGTCCAGTATATTCCCATCACCATCCCTTACTACCAGATCCAGTTCCAGTATCCTGTGCAAAGTGAGAGTCAGTTATAAAGAGAAAGTGGACAAAATTATGTGAGTGATCTGAAGAGAGGCTTTGTCCAAACTGAGAGGTGAGTAGTTTATTTATTTTATTTATTTATTAGGATTTTAACATCATGTGTTACACTTTGGTTACATTCATGACAGAAACGGTAGTTACTCATTAAACAAGATTCATCAGTTCACAACAGTAATTAATATCAAACACAGTCATGGACAATTTAGGATCTCCAATTCATCTCACTTGCATGTCTTTGGACTGTGGGAGGAAACCAGAGCTCCCGGAGGAAACCCACGCAGACATGGGGAGAACATGCAAACTCCACACAGATAGGACCCAGACCGCCCAACCTGGGGATCGAACCCAGGACCTTCTTGCTGTGAGGAGACAGTGCTACCCACTGAGCCACCGTGCCGCCCCTGAGGTGAGTAATAACATGCTTCTTTTTTTTCTAAAGAAAGCAGAACTACAGACTGGACTGAGCCATGGTTTCACAGACAGCAGGTTGTCAAATGAGGAGATGGCAGGTCTGTATGTGATAAATAGAAACACTTCCACCTGGAGCGAATTAATGCTCAACAAAGGGGCAGGTGACTGAAGTAAAGGCAAATGAAAATTGTCATTTTTATTTGAAGTTGTCTGTCTTTTTTAAAAGATGGTTATATTTTTGTATTTGGCATATTTAAATAAAAAATGAGGCCTGATTCGATCCCCAGGTGGGGCGGGCCGAGTCTTTTTGTGTGGAGTTTGCATGTTCTCCCCATGTGTAAAACCTGACGTTAAAATCATAATAAATAAATAAATATCACTATGTTTTAATATAATGCTGACTAGTAGGTAGTGTTTTAGGCCTGTGGCCATGCTAGTAAAAAGGAGATAAATAAGAGCAACTTTAAATGATTTGTCAACAAGCAATGAGAGCAAAAAAGAATAAACAGTAATTATTCTTTGAAAAAAAATCAGTTAATTTTTAAGAAATTAAAATTAGCTAAATTTGAACATTACGTTTTGCACAGAAACTGAGAAACACATAACAGAGTTTACTTGTTCCCATAGTCGATTTTAGATGTGACTTTCTGTTTTAGTTCCTTAAACTCATCGCCGGGCAGCGTGCCGGACAGTAGCTGGGAACGCCATTCCATCAGATCCCACATCAGTGCCTGCACCTGGCTAAAACGAACCTTCTTATTGGTCTAAAGAGTCAGAAACAAAACCACTCATTGGTCAAAAAGTAAATATATGACTAAATTACAATATGTAATGAATTTTAAAGCCCCTCATTGAAGTTTATAGTATATTATTTTTAAAATTGATCTTTTAAGACATACATATACAAAACACATACATGTGTATTCCATTCATACTTCTTAACGCAGAAACAATACTTATTGTACCACAAACAGCTGTTTCCAGATGCTTCCCCATTCTCTCAGTGTGGTGGTAACTTCTTTAACAAGGGGCATCTCAGCGGAGTACACAACCTCTTCATTTCTAAATAAAGGTTTAAAATAAGTCAGGTAAATATAGTGAAGAAAACACAACAACAAGCAGTGATTTAAGAGATCCAAGCACCAGTAGGCCTGAATTACATTTTACTACCAGAGAATCTATTTCCAAAATAATGGTTTGGTCATGAGCTAATAAGGTTTTTAAAGCCTTTGCTTATCGACATTGATTTTAACTAAAATACATCAAGTAGGATGGGTCCCTGCTGAGTCTGGTTCCTCTTAGGGTTAATTTTAAGGGAGTTTTTCCTTGCCACTGTCGCCTGTGGCTTGCTAAATAAGTTAAGCATCCAGGTGCTTTAAGACAATGTCTATTGTAAGAAGCACTACACAAATAAATTTGACTTGACATACACTGATCAGCCATAACATAGAAACCACCTCCTTGTTTCTACACTCACTGTCTATTTTATCAGCTCCACTTACCGCATAGAAGCACTTTGTAGTTCTACAATTAGTGGTGGGGGTGGCCAAATCAGCCTAACCAGTAATGAGTCAACTGCCCCGTGCACTCTCAGTGCCTGTTCCAAGCCCAGATAAAAATAAGAGGGTTGAGTCAAGAAGGACATCCTGCTTAAAAATGTCAAATTGGACTGGGGATGGGGAGTAGGTTGGTATAAAATAAGGCATGTGTCAACATGATACAATTCTATATATTCTAATTCAAATATTTAAATTGAAAGTTACCTCCTTTTTTCAATGATAAATTCCTTCAGGTCAACGAAGTTTGCTGGAAATGCCCCCTGCAATACAGAAAAATAACATCAAATTAGTTTTCATTTAGCTGCTTTTATAACCAATACTAAAGCACAAGATGTACAGTTACAATAAAAATTATTCAACCCCCATTGCAATTTAGGTTTATTAGCAAACTTTTAGCTATTTGCAATTTACCAATCAAACAAGAACAGTAGTCTCAGAATGATTTAACCATCTAAAAAGAATCTCTCATAAGAGCACACATTTGCAAATCAAACTAATCAAGGGCTTCATTAGCTGCATCAGATGTGATTGAGATAAAACACATCAAATACCTGGACTGAATAGGGGTTTGTTGACTGTGACGTTTGATTGCATGTTAGAGATATGATTAAGTGGGCACTCAGGTGGCACAGCAATAAAACACTCTAGCAGAGCTAGTCGGTTTGGAACTCAGCTCTGCTATCTGGCAGGCTGGGTGCCTACATAAACAACGATTGGCCGTTGTTTATACAGGGTGGGAGCCAGACAGGAATTCCTCATAACTGATGCAATTACAACTTCTGCTGGCTGATTGATGGCGCCTGCACAGAGACGAGGGATGGTGAGGATCAGGGTCCGTACACAAAGCTGATCCGCATATGAACTCGCCTCGTGCAGGTAAAAAGATGCAGTCGGTACTGCACATGTGTCGGAGGGGGCGTGTCAGTTTTGGCTCTCTTCAACCAGGGCAGGGATTAGCATCAGTGGAGAGGAAGCATAATGCAATTGGGTAACTGGATACGCTAAAAGTCGGGAGAAAATGGGGAGTAAATGGATAAACATATATATATTTTTTAAAAAGAAATATGATTAAGTGATTATTATTAAGTGGCATTTTGTGTAGACTGTGTAGAAACAACTTGTTAAATTAGTTGTGTTGAGCTATTTAAAGTTATAAATTTAAATTCAATTTTGATGATAAACCTAATTTTCAATGAGAGTTGAATAATTTTAATTGAAACTGTACATGAAAACAATAACAAAGAATCAGTCACCTACTTTTTGCTCTTTGTTCCGGGTCAGGTAGCCCTTATACCAACCTAAAATCACAGTAACATTTCATTTTAAAACAAATTCTCTTGCAATATCTTAATACATTTTTTACAACACACAGTTGAAGTTATGTAAAGTTATACATACACCATATATATCCACCAAAGGCTCAGTTTTTGCAAGCAATGATGTGTCATGGCCCAGCAGTTTGTACTAAACGTTACTAGAAAATAGTCAGGTAGTTTAAAAAAACATTGCTCAATGCAATGCAAATAATTTAGGCATTGTACCATCTACCATACATGATATTGTGAATGAGGCCTAAAATTACTGTTAAATGTGCATGAACTTGAGTGCTCAGAAAGTAGTGCACTAGAAATCTCTAATCTCTGCCTGGAAATACACTGATCAGCCATAACATTAAAACCACCTCCTTGTTTCTACACTCACTGTCTATTTTATCAGCTCCACTTACCATATAGAAGCACTTTGTAGTTCTACAATTACTGACTGTAGTCCATCTGTTTCTCTGCATGCTTTGTTAGCCCATTTAATGCTGTTCCTCAATGGTCAGGACTCTCCCAGGACCACTACAGAGTAGGTATTATTTGGGTGGTGGGTCATTCTCAGCACGGCAGTGACACTGACATGGTGGTTGTGTGTTAGTGTGTGTTGTGCTGGTATGAGTGGATAAAACACAGCAGTGCTGATGGAGTTTTTAAACACCTCACTGTCACTGCTGGACTGAGAATAGTCCACCAACCAAAAATATCTAGCCAACAGCGTCCCTTGGTCAGCATCCTGTGAGCACTGATGAAGGTCTAGAAGATGACCAACTCAAACAGCAGCAATAGATGAGCGATCGTCTCTGACTTTACATCTACAAGGTGGACCAACTAGGTAGGAGTGTCTAATAGAGTGGACAGTGAGTGGACACTGTTTAAAAACTCCAGCAGCGCTGCAGCACAACACACACTAACACACCACCACCATGTCATTGTCACTGCAAGGCTGAGAATGATCCACCACCCAATTAATACCTGCTCTGTGGTGGTCCTGTGGGGGTCCTGACCATTGAAGAACAAGGTGAAAGCAGGCTAAAAAAGTATGTACAGAAATAGATGGACTACAGTCAGTAATTGTAGAACTAGAAAGTGCTCCTATATGGTAAGTGGAGCTGATAATATGGACTGTGAGTGTAGAAACAAGGAGGTGGTTTTAATGTTATGGCTGATCAGTGTACATTAAATGCAGTAAAATATACATTTACTGCATAGTTATATGAACACAATAATTTGTATTGATTCTAAGCTCACACACAGCTACCTGAACACTAGAATTTAACATACCCTAGGCTGAATTAACTGGCGAGTCTATTATTAAGGTTTGTTTTTGCTTGTGTGACAGATTAAGCTCCTTCTGCATTATACAGAACTGACTTTAGAAAAAATGTGGGCATAGGTGTGATTGTTTTTTAGCACTGTTCATAGCCAACTTTTGCAAAGGTTTTTTTTCAGACATCGGCTTACAGATCATGACTGTCCCTGCAAGACTTTTGTCACAGTAGAGGTAATTTACTCACACTGTGTGCAAAACTATGAAATTTCTTCACATCAGGGTAGAGGGCAATTAATAGTAAAACTTGTAAAGTGACCCACAAACACACAGTCTTACCGTCACACGCCTCCTGTATGTGCACCGTTTCACCCACCACAAGAGATAACTGCTTCTCTCCACAGGCTGTGAAATTCCATTTAACTTTTAAATGAAAGAGAGAGAGAGAGAGAGAGTGGGGGAAAATAATTACAAACCATTCTTTATTCATGTTCTTTAGCATTAACCTAATTTCCAGAACAGTTAGAACATTTTGTAAAATGCAATAGATAGATAGGTAGGTGGGTAGGAACATTTATTCTCTTAAACCTTTATTTACTGACAACAGCAAAAAGATTAAATTTCAAGTGTTTTCACTGACCAACTTAACTCTATTTATCAAATATAAACAATTTAAGAACACTCAAAAAAGTTGGGACAGAGGCACATTTACCACATAGCTGGTAAATGGCAAGGCTTCTTCTCCTTCTTTTGGCTATTGCCACAACATTTGTCTTCATACTGACCTGTCCTGACCATCCTCCTGTGTCACTCCTGCCTAACCTCATCTATTAGCCTGTCCATGACCATTGCAAATAAATGAAAGGACTCAGAGTTGACCCGTGATGCAGTCCCACTTTCACTTTAAACCTGTCTGTTATTCCTATTGCACATCTCACCACTGTCACACTGTCCTCATACATATCTTCCACTACCCTCACATATTTCTCTGCCACTCCTGATTTCCTCATACAATACCACAGCTCCTCTCTCGGCATCCTATTATAAAATTTATCTAGATCTACCACCATATTATACTTCTCCATTAACATTCTCAAAGCAAACATTGCATCTATAGTTCCCTTTGCTGACATGAAACTACTGTATATTGCTTCTCACAAATCCATACCTCTTTTGTCCACCTAGCTTCTGTTACTATTTCCCAGATCCTCATGCTGTGATTGACTAACTTTATGCATCTGTAGTTGATGCAACTCTGCACATCACCCTTATTTTTAAAATTTAAACCACTACACTTCTTCTCTACTTCTCAGGCATCCACTCACACTCCAAGATTTTGTTTAACAATCTAGTTAAAACTGCACTTACATATCTTCTAAACATGTCCATGCCTCCACTAGTAGTATATAATCTAGGCCAACTGCCTTTCTATTCTCTTTATAGCTGCCTTCACTCCCTTCTTGCTAATCCAAAGGCACTCCCTGGTTCACTATCTTTAAGGCATCTAACCCAGTGGTCCCCAACCACCAGGCCACAAACTGGTCTGTGGCCGCTACATCAGCAATAAAAACACTACTTTTTTCCAGGTGTTATTGTCTCCAATCACCCCTAGGTGGGAGCAGAGTCTCGTTGCAGCGAAAAAAGCTCATTTGTTAATAGTACAGTTATTATGTTTTAAATTCCCCGGCCCCTGCCGGTCCTTGAAATTATATCTTATCTGAAACCGGTCCGTGGTGCAAAAAAAGTTGGGGACTGCTGATCTAACCTCCTGCCTCTCTCATTTAAATTAAATGTGGTAAATGGCAAGGCTAAAAACCAATATTCACTGCACATGACGTTTGATGCTTAGGAATTTCCATGCTTCTGTAATAAAAAAAAACAATTTGGGCTTTAAAAGGACTTGGAAAACCCATGTCAGTATACACAGTTTATCAGCACATTCACTAATGTAAGTTAAGACTCCCCTATGCAAAGCACAAGCCATCATCAACAGTTAGAAACTAAGCTGGACTCAAATAATCCATGCTTATAACATTATTACATAAACTTAGCCTGCTGTACCAAAAGCAATTGCAAGAGCAAGCCTACACAGAAAACACCACATTGCAAAAAGTAGCTTCACATGGTTGTTTAGGAGGAGGTTCACACTTCTAAGACAATAGCACCATTCAGTTTGAACAAAATGTGTAAGGACAAGAATAGAACTACAGCTCATTGACAATAGCAACCGCAAAAAATGCAGAACTGATCATTCAAAACTGAAAAAATACATAATATAAACAATAAGATATTGCATACAATATACCAAAAAAACATGCATGAGATCTCAAAGAATTCAATGTTCAAGATTAGGTCTCATAGGGCTCAATTGTGACTGGAACTGAGTGCAGGTAAAAAGATGCAGTCGGTACTGCACACATGTCGGAGGGGGCATGTGTCAGTTGCGAAGCTCCTCAGTCATCAGTGGAGGGTTGTATCAGTAAAGGTAAAGCATAACGCAATCAGGGTGAAATTTGGGGAAAAAAATCGGGAGAAAAAGAGGGGAAAAAAAGCTGACATAGTCATAACACACTGGTAAAAATACACAGCTTGAACAGTGCATGTCATTTTATCCACTAAACCAGTACTATTTAATAGGCAGCCCACAAATCTGAACTCTGAACATTAAATGGAAGATATATAATAATAATAATAATATAATTTTGTTGTAGCACAACAAGTCTTTGGCACATTGCAAGTGAATTAATGGATTACAATGCCCGTGCATAAACAAGCAACCAACTTTCTAAAACAAAGACTTTGTCAATGTCCCACATGCAGTTTACTTTCAGAAAAAAATGCCTGATAAAAAATAAATAAAAACAAACTGTTGGTGATGTTGGCTTGGTGGGTAGCACTGTCGCCTCACAGCAAGAAGGTCCTGGGTTTGATCCCAAGGTGGGGCGGTCCAGGTCCTTTCTGTGCGGAGTTTGCATGTTCTCCCCGTGTTTATGTGAGTTTCCTCCGGGAGCTCCGGTTTCCTCTCACAGTCCAAAAACATGAAGTCAGGTTAATCGGAGACACTGAATTGCCCTATAGGTGAATGTGTGTGTGTGTGTGTGTCTGCCCTGCCATGGAGTGGTGCCCCGTCCAGGGTGTTACTGTGTGCCTTGCGCCCATTGAAAAGCTGGGATAGGCTCCAGTACCCCCCGCGACCCTAACTGGATAAGCGGTTAAGAAAGTGAGTGAGTGTTTGTGATGTAGTAGTATGTAATTTGGGTCAAAGTGAATGTGAGTCATTTACATGATTCTGTGCCACTACCAGATTTGATTTAAAATAAAATAATAATTGCTGTATTTATTTATTTTCTGTTCATTGTCACATTGACTTTTAGTTTTGTGTTTGTGACCTGTGATAAATATAGCTACATGAGCTTGGGTGTACTTTGAAAATCCGTTATAAATAACACACTCACCGCATTAGAAAATTCAACCTGAAACTCAGTTACACAAAGAGGAAGACATACATCAGTTATAAGCAGAAATGTCACTGCATTCTCTGGGCCAGAGCTCAACTCAGATGGACTAATAGACAGTAGAAACATGTGCTGTGGTCAGACAAGTACAGGTTTCAATTTGTTTTAGAGAAGTGCAAAAAAATGATGTAACATAGTGGTAAACATGCTTCTGTTCCAAATTTTTAGTGTGTAGCAGGCTTCAAATTTTGTATTTGTTTACACTGAAAAAGGTGGTGGCACTGACAAAAACAGGATATGAAGCTGTAGTTTGCACAGATGAAGATGCTGTAATTCTCGTTCTCAGAGCTGAGGATTGACAATAATAGGGATAAGATTGTTAGAAGGACAGCACGGTAAGGATGTTTTGGATACCAAGTTAAAACGGGAATGGGAGTTGAAAGAAGGGTGCCCAATGGAATGTAGGTCTGGACTCATTTCTGGCCACTCCATTGCTTTGTCTTAATGCATTTAATGGTGATTTTGAAGTATACCTTGGGTCACTGTCCTGCTGGAAGACCCATGCCATCTGAAGAAGAAGATCCAGCTTTCTGACACTGGTCTCTATCTTGTGCTTCAAAATTCTTTGAATACCAGGTTTCATGATACCATGCACACAGTGAAGACATCCAGTGCAGGAGCAGCAAAGCAACCACAAAACATCTGTGAATCTTCTTCATGTTGAACTATAGAAACCTTGTTCTTCTTTTTGAATGCCTTATTTCATTTACTGTGAACAATTGAATTAAGTGCCTTACCAAAAAGTCTCATATGTCCACAGAATGTTCTCAGAGAAAGATTGTGGCTTCTTTGGGTGGGTTCTGGCAGACTCTAGTCTGGCTTTTTATGTCTCCTACCTTAGGGTTCTATTTTATTCAAATGACAAAGGATAATGCAAGCTGACACTGTGTGACTTGTGTCTGCTGGTCAGTTTAAATTAATTCGGAGGATGAATGAGGTTCTTTATCCACCATTTGAATAATCCTGTGTTGCAATCTTCTATAAATCTTACTCCTGGAGGTCAGGTACAGTACCATTGGCTGTAAACTTCTTAAGGACACAGAAACATTGAATTCTTTGGAAACTGACTTCTAGCCTTGAAATTGTCTATGCTGTTTTACAGTTTTGGTTCTCACATTCTTAGACAATTCTTTTCTCCATGCTCAGTGTGGTACATACAGAAACAAATATTGGGTCACTTTTCTCCATGTTACAAGTGTGATATCTATATTGCACACTTGTTACACACCTGTCACAGGTGAGATTAAATACAAATTAAAAGAGCATAATTAGATTGAATTCCAATTATTTCTTACAATTTTGAGAAGGAGAAGATGCCAATAATTTTATCCAGTCAGTTCCAGACTTGACTTTCTGGTGTTTTTTGGTGTTGATTTAATGCAAATTAAAGTAAGTCAACATGTGAATACCAAAACAGTTGCATTATTCCCTAGGAAAATGGTGCATTTTTAAAAGATGTGCAGTGGTGCCAATAATTTTGGTCATGCCTGTAAAAACTTTATTGAGTTACTTGCCTTGTCTTAATTTTAAAAAACACCTCTGTGTGTGCCTATGTCTGGTGTGTGTGTGTGTGTGTGTGTGTGTGTGTGTGTGTCAATTTAATTTGAATACTACTATTTCATGTCAAAATAACTTCTGTGGAAAAAGATCTATAACACCAGGTTTGTACAACACATGCCTGAGCATTACATACACATTTTGTTTTGAGTTTAATTCATTGGTAACTTGCTAGTATGTGTAAGACCAACTTTCAATCACATAATTCCATTCAAAATGCCAAAAATCACAGATTTTGACAGAAATTAAATCATAATTGTGCATCAGCAAAGCCACTATCACAGGAAACACAGCAAACAAACTGGATACTACCAACATTGTACTGCAATACTTACTTAATATTTCTTATGCACCTTTAGCCTATAAATAATAATTTTTAACTGAGACTTTTATTTACTTAATACTTTTTTCTATTGTACCTTGAGCTGTTGTAATACTTGACTTTCCCTCTGGGATTAATAAAGTGATCGATCTATCTATCTATCTATCTATCTATCTATCTATCTATCTATCTATCTATCTATCTATCTATCTATCTATCTATCTATCTATCTATCTATATATATTCCCTATAATAGCTTAAATACCACAGCTTTATACAGTATATATATATATATATATATATATATATATATATATACTGTATATAGCTGTGGTATTTAAGCTATTATAGGGAAATTTGAAGAATCGGGAGAGGTCAATATTAAAAGAGAACTGGAAGACAAAGAAAACTTTAAAAGACCAACAAGAACCTGGCTCAGCATCTGGCAGCTTCATTAAGATGCCAAGTTGACCCTTTTACAGTCTTAAGAAGCTTTATTAGGTATATGTACACTGATCAGCCATAACATTAAAACCATCTCCTTCTTTTTACACTCACTGACCATTTTATCAGCTCCACTTACCATATAGAAGCACTTTGTAGTTCTACAATTATTGACTGTAGTCTATCTGTTTGTCTGCATGGTTTGTTAGCCCCCTTTCATGCTGTTCTTCAATGGTCAGTTAGTGTGTGTTGTGGTGGTATGAGTGAATAAAACACAGCAATGCTGATGGATTTTTTAAACACCTCATTGTCACTGCTGGACTGAGAATAGTCCACCAGCCAAAAACATCCAGCCAACAGCGCCCCATTGGCAGCGTCCTGTGACCACTGATGAAGGTCTAGAAGATGACCAACTCAAACAGCAGCAATAGATGAGCGATCTTCTCTGACTTTACATCTACAAGGTGAACCAACTAGGTAGGAGTGTCTAATAGAGTGGACAGTGAGTGGACATGGCAGCACTCCAGCAGCACTACTGTGTCTGATCCACTCATACCAGCACAACACACACTAACACACCACCACCATGTCATTGTCACTGCAGTGCTGAGAATGATCCACCACCTAAATAATACCTTCTCTGTGGGGGTCCTGACCATTGAAGAACAGGGTGAAAGCAGGCTAAAAAAGTATGTAGAGAAACAGATAGACTACAGTCAGTAATTGTAGAACTACAAAGTGCTTCTATATGGTAAGTGAAGCTGATAAAATGGACAATAAGTGTAGAAACATGTTATGGCTGATTGGTGTATATATCCTATATATATCCAACAATGGTTGGTTTTCTAACAGAAACACTTTAAACTCTTATGGAGGTGGTGGGAGTGGGGATGGCATTTTCAACAAGATCATGGACAAGTGTACACATACTTTTGGTCTGCAGTGTTATCATTGTTCATATTCAAACATTATCAGGGTGGCACGATGGCTCAGTGGGTAGCACTGTTGCCTCACAGCAAGAAGGTCCTGGGTTTTATCCCCAGGTGGAGCAGTCCAGGTCTTTTCTGTGCGGAGTTTGCACTGTGTGGGTTTACTCCGGGAGCTCCAGTTTCCTCCCACAGTCCAAAGACATGCAAGTGAGGTGAATTGGAGATACAAAATTGTCCATGACTGTGTCTGACTCAGTAAAATCTTGTGTAACGAGTAACTACCTGTACTGTCATGAATGTAACCAAAGTGTGTAAACATGATGTTAAAATCCAACTAAATAAATAACATACATTATCATTGTTCATAGACTAAATTACTATAGTATAAACTGACATATAAAACTGCATGGAACAGTATCTGCACTGTGTACACTGACACTTCATTTCTCTACTTCTAGTTCACTTCTTACTTCCTCTCTTGTTAACTTCCTGTGTGCAACCACATAAACACATATACAAACGACTATCAAATCATATGACACAACTATCAAGTGTTAAAGCTTAGTTTGATATAATATGTGTTTAATAGACTATGGATATGTGGAATGTAACCTTTAGAAGGCAATCCACCCCTATGCTGCATGTGATGTGCTAGTTTTGGAAAGGCCTAAATGACTAGTTCATACTAGTTATGCTATAGTGGTTTATGCTGCAAACTTAACACAATAATTTTAAGCAGATATTTCTCCAGTTGTATTAAAATGACCACACAAATGTTTTAATGCATTGCAAAAGCTTTGTACTACATGTACTATATAGACAACTGAATTACAACAGAACACTATGCTTATTAAAGCCTCCAGTTGATAAACACTTCTTAAACTCCTATAAGCTCATTAATACAATAAACAAACATTATTATGAATATACAACTACATCCACACAGTAATCATTCTTTAAACTGCACAATTAGCATGGTAATTTTAACAGAATCTAGAGGGCAACACCTGCCCACATCCTGCAAAGCAGGAAGCACATTGAGCATCCACAACCTCACCATAGACACAAAAGATAACACGATTTAAACCCACTTACCAACTCCATATCTTTCAGTGGTGGTCCTGGTCCATGGAGTCATGATGAAGCAAGACAATGATTTGTCTCAGTTCAAGTTCCTCTCTGGCTCTTTTACTCTCTTCTGTGTCTTTCGGATAAGAGTATGAGAAAATGAGAGCTGTGCTCCTCCCTCTGTCTTCCTTCCTCTTTTTAATTTTTCACATTTCTACCCATGCTGCATTTCTTTATACACCCAATTATAGTATTTTGACTTGCACACAAACATCCAATCAATTATTTTACTTATATAATTCATCACATCAGGCAGAGTTTAACTTGTCACATAAACTATATTCAAGCTTGGATTTTATAGCCTGGGTTAGCTTGCTGTCTGAAAAGTTAAGATTTGGTATTTTGGCACAGAAGAATTATCTTGTTGAGTCTCTTAGAAGTTTGTGCTTCTTTGTAATTAACTTTTTCGTAGATGATTTAAAAACAAAGCAGAAAAAAACATATTAATAAAAAAAATAGGCCACCTGCAACCCTAATGCAAACGCTTTGATGGTAACTTATTTTTAAGCAGCACATTGCTGCTGCTTGTAGTGTGGGTGCCACACAGCAATAAGGGTTCAAGGAACCTAGGGTTGATCCTTACCTCCAGGTCTGTGTGTAACTTATCACAGGCCATACTCCTTCAAGTATTTACCTACATCTAGAGACAATTGAGGCAATTGAAGCAATTGAGGGTTAAGGGCCTTGCTTAAGGGCCCAACAGCGGCAACCTGGCAGTGGTGAGGACTGAACCAGTGACCTTTCAATTACTAGCCCAGTACCTTAACCACTAGGCAACAGCTGCCAATAGTACCCAGAAGAACACAGGGAGAACATCTAGAAAACAGAAACTAGAAGTAAAGACAGAACACAAGTTCTCAGGGTGCATATTTCTCTGTGGGCACCTACATTACTAGCTGTACCATTGTGCCACACTAAAACAATGGCCATTGCACCAATAATAAGTTGAACCTAAATTGATTGTATTGTTTTTGGTCCTAATTTTAGCATTAGTTATGTATATGTATAGGTATAACAATGCACATATTTTTTTGCATCAATATGATAATTAATTCAGGTGGCAAAGTGTTTCCAGTTTGACAGGTTTTAAGGGAAGGTTTTTTTAAACCCTGGGTCATGACCCTTGGGTGTGTTGCAAGCCAAAAAATAGGTTGCAGAGCATAATAATAATAATAATTAACTAAAAAAATTTTAACAGGCACAAAAAAAAGAAATGAACTTGTACACGTACACCCCTTTGCGCAGACTTAACGTTACACCTTGTAATCCACAGTGGGACCAGATTGAACCAACCATTTTCATTCATTAACTATATTTCGTTAGTGTTGTGTTTTGATGAATTTTATGTGTTTTAATGTGTTACCTGGGTCATTGTAAAAATCATGGATAAAATGTGGATTGCTTAAAAAAAGTTTAAAAAACCCTGTCTAAGAGCATACCATGCAGAATATATTTCATCAGGCCCTAAAACAACCAAGGACACTTGCTAACCCCATGACAGACCCTGGCTTTTGCTGATAACAGTTGGGATGGTCTGTTTGGTCTTTCAACCAATGCTTCATGTTTTTGAAGCATGCGGCATCAATTTCTTCCAAAAAAGATCTGGAGTACTGATTCGTCTGACTACAATACATGTTTCAACTGTGTAATGGTCCATCCCAGATGCCTTCGAGCCCAGAGAACTTGACACCCCTTTTGGACATGGTTTATATAAGGCTTTTTTATTTGCACAGTGGGCTATGTTTTAAGTGGTATTTGTAAATGTAAATCCGAATTGTAGTGCTTGAAAAAAGTTTGCCAGAGTAATCCTTTGTCCATGTGATTATATCAGCTATTAATGAATGACAGTTTTTGATGCAGTGTCATCTGAGGGTTTGGAGGTCAGCTTAAGCTTGTGCCCTTGTCTTATGCACTGACATTTCTCCAAATTCCTTGAATTGTTTAATGATATTATGCACTGTAGAGGGTAAAATAGGCAAATCCCTCCCGATCTTTTTTTGAGGAACATTCGCATTTGTTGACAAACTGGAGATCCTCTGCCTATCTTTGTTCCTCAAAGACTCAGCCTTTTGTGGATACTGCTTTTGTTCCAAATCATGATTATAATCGCCTAGTGAAATTTTTTTGTTGTTTTTTTTTCCCCCTTTTCATTTGTTATGAATGAGAGTTCAAAAATATAATAAAACTGTGCAAACATCTTCCACTTGTGAAGAAACAACATGAGTCACAGAGTGGATTACAAACTAGATCCAGTGGGTATTTTTTTTATGAAAAATATAGACTTATTAAGTTATCTAAACATTTTACCATTTAAATAATTGTTTATACCCTCCTGATTCCCACACTTTAGAATTTCAAAAACAATAAAAGCCACCGATTTATTGAGGCTGCCAGCAGATGGCACTCTTCTCTTTAACTAGCAGAAGTACGCTGTAAAAAAATCTGTTGTACTCACTGATGTAACGTTTGTATCTTGATTAGAAAGGTCTTTTCTGATGGAGTTGTCAACGAATGATCTAATGAGAATTAAAATGATTATATGCTATGGTCTTTACACTCACCAGATCTTACCAAACTTAACACATGGACAGATTTTGGACAGATGAGTAAGATAGCACTGTTTTCAAAACATCAAATAGGGAAGGAAACATCTTTATCTTTAATTAGCAGTACAATAATTATAAGCATCACATAACGTGGATGTGACATGTTAAAAACATCCTGCTTTTGTAAAAAAATGAATAAAAAAATAATAAATAAAAACATTTACATTTTCGGCATTTAGCAGACGCTTTTATCCACAGTGCACAGTCTAAGCAATTGAGGGTTAAGGGCCTTGCTCAGGGGCCCAACAGTGGCAACCTGGCAGTGGTGGAGTTTGAAGCAGCAACCTTCTGCATACTAGTCCAGTACCTTAACCACTAGGCTACAACAAAGAGACACTCCATTTTACTTCTGCAATTCCTCTCCAGAAATCATTATGGTCTGTTTGAAACATGAAATAATCATTTATAGATAAATAAGAAGTATGGTGCCACTGGTCTGGTCTGGCACTAATGCAGTTGGCCATGGCTGAGGCTGGATGGGGATTTACCTTTTTGCCCCAGCAAAAGAGATTTCTGCTGTGTGGTTAAGGCACTGGTATGAATGGTAAAAGAATTCAGTGGGCATAGCTTGATCCTCTGTATGTATGACGATATATGATGGTATATGGTATTGCTGAGGGTGCAAGTGTGCTCTAGTCTCTAATTCTTCTTATGCCAAGTTCACACTACACGACTTTCCAAGTCGTCAGGTCGCTGTACAGTTCACACTACACGACTGAATCTTCTGCACCGGGGAGTCTTTCAGTCGGTGTATATTTCACACTACACGACTGATCGGCGATAGGGGGTTTCACACTACACGATCCATCACCAACTGGAATCGCAGGCGAGCTTCTCTGGTCTCCTTTTTTTCTTCTTTTAAACAAAAACACACGTGAGAAGTGATGAGGGTTTTAATGACACCACGTCCAAAAATGCACGTCAACAAGTAGCGAGTGATCAAAGTGTTTGTGGTCTGATGTGCAGCGTAAAATCAAAGAGAAAAATAAATGAATCTGAGTGGATTTGGCAACACAAACAGTATATGGCTTGTTCTGCAGTAAAGTGGATGTTAATTAATAATTTTGTAATGCAGCGTGGGTGTTATGTTTTGTAGAGGACGATCAAATCAGAAATACTACGTGTGTGTGCCGGTGTATCCTGATATAAACTATATCCTCTTCTGCATTTCCCCTCACACCGTATCCTGTGTTCTCATTGGCTGTTCAACATGTCACTCATTCCCAGTTGCCCATCTGAGATCAGATATCTGACATGCTAGAAAACTCAATCCAGTCGCCGAGCGGTCGGCAAGCCGGTCGGGTCGAGTTGTTGGATAGTTCACACATAGCGACTGAGAGCCGAGTTTTGATCGCCGAGTGAACGCTGAGTTGCTCCCGACCCGGAAAATCAATCGCCGACCAGTCGCCGAACGAAAATCAGGGCAAAAATCGTGTAGTGTGAACTAGGCATTAGCTAGTGTTCCATGCAGCAGAGGAATTGCAATTGGAAAGTGAATTTGCATTTGAAAAAAAGGAATAAACACTTTGCACATACTTTATGTTCAGCGTTTTAACCCTCACAGACACCCACCCTCTAACATTAGTGTTCAGGTTATGAGCAGACACAGGTCTGAAGGACGTACCCATTCAAATTAATATTTTATCCCTGTGTCTCTTTGCAGTAACATATTAGATTTTGTTAGAACAACCAAGTTTTTACTCTGCATGAAGGGCACCTGCTGCTTTTACTACTTAGCTTTTCGATCAGGTAACTTGCTGGTAAATTCCCAGATAAATGTGTTGTGTTTGAATGGAGCTATTGATAAATCTGATACTGAAGATAAACTAATCATTCATCTGTGCTCATTACTGGAATTAACAAAAGACCTAGATGTTATCTCATGGGTTTACTTAGTAAACATACTATGACTCAGACACATAACAATGCAACGAAAATCTTTCATACAGCAACTGTAATTTGATTAATCATACATTCTATTATATTTACCCATAGTTAATTCCGGCAATCACTTTATGCAATACAGCAGGTTGCCAGGCACTACTTATTTCTCCTGCTGAATAATACCAGCACTTAAGGGATCCATAGACTTACAAAAGGGGGAATCATGTATTTAATCATTTTTATATTTGTCATTAAATATAGTTTATTAAGAATATAGACAGCAATTGAATGTCCTTCATTTAATATTTTAATGCTCCAGGCACAATTTAAGGGATGGAAGAGAGATTTCCTGAGCGTCCTGGGTATTAACAATTGGCTTACTGTTTTACTAATTTGAGTGTCCCAGCTTAGTTAATGCCTCATTTAATACAATTCATCCTAATGAGTAGGGGTGGGGTACTGCAGCCCAAAGCGAAAAGCTCTGGCCATTTATGTCAATGGTATGATGGATTGTGGAGTGTTCAAGATTGTCATTGCGGGACTGCTCAAAGTCAGAGGTACCAAGGGTGTAACAAGACCACCTGTGCCATTGCCCCTTCTATACTGTCTATCCCTTGGTCTTCACCACTGTTGCTCAACACCTCTGCTGGTGTATCCACAGTCAAGGCTGCACAAACTAAACACGTTTGCCTGCTGGGACCAACCCAGCCCTGTATACACCACTTTCCGTAGAAACCCCAGTCAATCGGTCTACAAGATTACTGGGTGGGAAATATGGGTCTAACCAAAACTTTTACTCTATGAAATGATTTTTGTATATATACTCTAAGATATTTCATTTTAATAGGTTTGCACACCCTTGTAAATACACTTACTAATCTCCCAATGGGTATCCAAGCCTTGTCTTGAATCAGATGTTGGTGCACTATGGTCTGTGAACGAACAACAACAAGTCCCTTTAGATTCATAAGAAAGGACATACATGGGTTAGGTGGACCATTGTTAGAGGGGAGGGGAGTTGGCAGATGAATGGGACGCTTGGCCACTTGCTCTGTATGCTGCCAGGTCCTCTATTTGGATAGTATCAGACTAATGACATTGAATCCACTTTTTATCTGGTGTAAACAAACAATGTATTGCTCTAGTGTCACCTGTTCAGGCACTTTCTCTGGCATCTCTGAATCCAGCCACAGCAACCTTTTGCAGGCATCCAGCAGGCTCTACATAAATGTAAACAAGTAATCTCCCTCCCACTGTGTCATCACATGGAAGTGCCAGCAATGTAATTCTGGCATCAGCCCCACTCCAGCACAGCCTGCTTTGTATCTAAATAGAACCTTGTCTCACATGGCAAGCTGTGGGCAGCCAGCTGAGCTTAACCTGTCAGCAGGGCTTGGATGTGCAGCACCTACTCACACCAGCTGCATGCAGATGTGAATACCTGAGCTGAGCAGGACTAAAACCAGTGGACTCCTGCACCTCACAAAGAGCAAACATCAGTAGAGATACCTCTTTATCCCATTCCGTATCAAAAACAGATAAAAAGACAAAATTGTTTAAGAGTTTTTTGAAATGCTGATGAGATATTATGCTCAATGTAATCTCAGCTGCTATGGCTATTATCATGGCTAAATAATAGGTCCCATTACTAAAGAGCAAAGCACACTCTTCAGTCAACTGATCTGGATGTCTATAATAAAATCACAAACAGTTCTCAAAGGGAATTTTTCTCTTCTTGGTGATCTTACAAATGTTCAAGATGCACTAGACCAACACCCTTGACTTCTTTTGTCCTTTTTGTCTTTAGCAATAACTAGTGGTGACAATGTAGCATTCACAGAAGAGAACACTATCTTATGCATCAAAACATATCATCTGTCAGGATAGCAGAATGTGAACGACTCAGTACTTTTGCTCATTCACATGCAACAGTTTTTGACATCTGTAGATGAGTTCTTTAAGCTGGCTTTTTACAATAGACATTGTCTCAAAGCAACTTTACAAAATCCAGGACCAATAGATACAAAAACCCCTGTTGAGCAAGCCGAGGGCGACTGTGGCAAGGAAAAACTCCCTGGAAATTACAGGAAGAAACCTTGAGAGGAACCAGACTCAGCAGGGCCCATCCTTCTTGGGTGGTCTGGAAGATACTTTAAATAAGTAGGATTTACACAAATCATACAAACACAGAATTAAATGAACTAAAAGTTATAACTGGCAATAAATAAATAAATAATAGAGTTGTTATTCGGTCTAGTCTTCAATAAAGTCTGTAGTGAGTTCTTGTCATTCTTGGTGCAATTACGCCAGACCCGTCACATCCGGCAGGAGCAGCATCATTGTCACGGCAGTCTCGACTCCATTCCTTAACCTTGGCGGGTAAACAGGTTTCCATCAGAATGCCCTTGGGGTAAAACAACAGAGAATGTAGTTAATAATGTACAATGCTAGTTGAGTAAAACAGTTTTACAGAGAGTTTTAGACTCCGGCAGCCCTAATTATTACAGCATAACTAAAAGGGAGAGCGAGCAGGTAACAAGGTCATGAAGGCTTTCATAGGACATCAGCGCCCACCTCCCCTACCTAAACCTGAGTGATCGGACAAGAGAGGCAGAACGACAGCAACCCAACATCCCTGATCACCACAAGTTTCTATGACCAAGAACCCCCAAGCTCTGCTCCTTTGTCTATACTAATCAAAAGCCTGAGAAAATAAATATGTTTTCAGTCTAGACTTAAACATTGAGACTGTGTCCGAATCCCGAACAGAGGCAGGAAGATTATTCCAAAGTTGTGGAGCTTTGTAAGAAAATGCTTTTCCACCAGCTGTGGTCTTTTTAATTCTAGGAACTATAAGTAACCCTGCATCTTGAGAGCGAAGTGGACGCGCTGGGTTGTAGTGATTAATAAGCTCGCTCAGATACTGTGGAGCCAGACCATGTAGCGCTTTATAGGTTAGTAAAAGTATTTTGTAATTAATGCGGAATTTAACTGGCAGCCAGTGTAGAAATGATAGAACAGGAGTAATATGATCAAATTTTCTAGTTCTAGTTAGCACTTGAGCTGCTGCATTTTGAACTAACTGGAGTTTGTGTATGGATCTACCAGAGCATCCAGTTAGAAGAGCATTACAATAATCTAACCGAGAAGTTATAAATGCATGGATTAGTTTTTCGTCATCATTAACAGATAGTAAATTTCTTATTTTAGAAAAATTACGCAAATGATAGAAAGCAACTCTAGTAATATTATTGAAGTGTGTATCAAAGGAAAGATCTGAATCTAGTGTGACACCCAATTTTTTTACATCTGAGCTGGGAGTAACAGAGAAAGTGTTTAGGTTTAGCACCAGGTTAGACAACTTGTCTCTTGTAGCTTTAGAGCCAACAAGCAAAACCTCTGTTTTATCTGAATTAAGTAAAAGAAAATTACATGACATCCAGTTTTTTATGTTGTTTACACAATCTTCTATCTTACTGATTGTGTCAGTATCATTTGGTTTGGCTGATATATACAGCTGTGTGTCATCTGCATAGCAGTGAAAATTTATGCCATGTTTATGAATAATTTCTCCTAGTGGAAGCATATAGAGTGTGAATAATAGCGGTCCCAGTACCGACCCCTGTGGAACACCACACTTTACTTTTGTAGTTTCTGAGCATTTATTATTTACGTAAACAAACTGAGAGCGGTCAGTCAAATATGATTTGAACCAAGAGAGTGCAAGTCCTTTAACACCTACTGTATTTTCTAACCTATCCAGTATTATTATTATTATGTTATTATGCACTAAGATCTAATAGAACAAGAAAAGAGACACATCCATTATCAGAAGACATTAACAACTTGTTAACTACTCTAATTAATGCGGTTTCCGTACTATGGTTGGGTCTAAATACAGATTGAAATTTTTCATGAATACAATTCTCATTCAAATAAGAACATAACTGTTTGGAAACTACTTTTTCTAATATCTTAGAGACTAAAGGAAGGTTTGAAATTGGCCTATAATTAGATAAAACATGTGGATCAAGATTAGGTTTTTTAATCAGGGGTTTAATAACAGCACCTTTAAACAATTTAGTTACATACCCAAGGCTAAGGGATGCATTTATTAATGTAAGCAGGGGCTCTACAATAGCTGGGAGTAAATCTTTAAGTAAACGAGTTGGAACAGGATTGAGTATACACGATGATGACTTTGATGATTTAATCAACGCAGTTAGTTCTGAGAGATTTTGAGAGATTGGGTTAAAGGAATTTAGTTGGATTACCTTGTTACTATTATCATCACTATTATCACCAATGCTGCTTAGAGTGCGTTCATACTTAACATTGGGAAGTGACACACTCTGACTCTGAAGTCGAATCTTATCATTAAAGAATTTTAAAAAATCATCGCTGGTTCAGTCGGGTGGTATATTAGATTCAGTTTCATTGACGTTTTTAGTTAATTTGGACACTGTCTCGAAAAGGAATCTAGGATTGTTCTTATTTTTCTCTATTAGGGACGCATACTATAAAGATTTAGCTTTTATAAGGGCATGTTTATATTCAGTTAGAGCATTCTTCCAAGCTATCTTATACACTTCCAGTGTATTGTGCCGCCACTTGCGTTCTAATTTTCGTGCTGCTTGTTTAAGTGCGCATGATAAAGCTAACTCCTTTAGCTTTATCACAATGTTCAAATCTAAGCAACTGAAAGGACTTACCACAGGTGGAGAAATGTCCAGATCTTTACCAGGTGGCGTCCTTGAATGGCCAGCAGCTTGCAGCATTGAGAAGACGCTGGGTTAACCTAATGTAGCACAGCACCCTGCACTAGGACAGCACTCCCTGAATTAGGGGACACTGAAAACCCTCAGTCCTTACACAGTTTGGTAAACAGCACATCCCTTATTTCTGCTTTTTCAGCAGTGTGGGGTTCTGGTATATTATAAAACTCACCTACCACCAATGAATCAGCCTTAGTACATTTTCTCAAGGCCTCCACTGATAGAGACAGAACAAACTTCTCCAAGTCAAACTGCATGTCCAACCCAGCACACCCCATTCATCCCCATCAAAGAAGCGTGATCACTGCACACAAAGTAAACTAAAATAAACAGAAGACAATCCCCTACTTGTTACATGGTTGTTACATGGGATGACCAACACACACTAGGGTGAGTGATGAGAGATGGTGTAATGGTGACACATCTAAACCACACTATGTTGAGCTCACTCTGAAAATTGTATTTACAACAATTAAAACAAAATTAATGTGCCAGTTTTCTATGGGTAAGCCAAGGCCAAAAACAACAAACAAAACCCATCATGTATCTTTACTTACCAGAAACCGAAAGGTAATAAAAACAATTTACTTAATTAACTTCCTAGCTAAAGCAAAACTAGAAGGAAAAGGTATGAACAAATAAAATAGCACTTCCAGCAGTAATGACAAGAGCACAAAAACAACACAAATAGTATTTACAGAGAAGATCAATGCCTAAATTACACATAATATTTTCAACATTTAATCTCAGAGTGTCTCACACTACAAGAGAATAATACTGGTTACTGGTTCTCTCACTCTTTAGTTTCCCACCTTTTATAGTCTCTTCACAGTGAGGCACCCAGCACTTAATTGTGGACACAGCTCTGCCTAAAACAGGGAGACACAGAAGGGGAAACAAAACACACACACACACACACACACACACACACACAAGATATATCAGAGTAATGCTCCTACTGACCCAGGTTTTTTGTAACTGATTTTGTGGGATCTTTATTAAAAATAGCTACACAAAAACAGCAAATACATTATGAACAATATAAGCAATCACAATTTTAGGCACATAGATTGTGAGAAATTTATATTTCACAACATTATATTTTATAGTCTTTACTCTATGTGTCCACCTATGTAGCGTACGTTAAGGCTAAACGTTTATTAATATATTTATTTTCATTTCGATAGCCGATCATATCTGTGTAGATGCCCAGCTGATCAATAGTGCTACTGTTCAGCCTAAATAAAACAAGATTTAGAATAAAAAGATTCCATGGCATTTATGAGTAAAACAGGATGATGTGAAATAGCCATTCTTTATGGAGAACATGAGGTAAGAAAGATTTTCCCACATAGTATCTGTGGTTGTTGCTGTGCCGTTGTAGGAAGGGTCAATTTTGTGTGTATACAGTGGAACCCTGATTTCACAGACTAAAAGGTCCGTAAAATGTGATAACAGTGAGGGTTTTTTTTATATATGCAGATATTACATGCACATAAACATTAAAATAAATACGTATAGATACGTAAATATGTAATGTAAAACCTGTAAATAAATATTAAACTTAGAGTATCTATTATTCTAAATCTGTGCATAACTATGCACTATAACTTGCTAAACTTAATCATAAAACACAGGAAAAAAGATGAGAACAAAGCGAGCCTCCAGACAAATCAAATCACCCATGTAAACAGAGAGATGTCGCCGGCTAGTGGACAATTACTGAACTTCTGGCCTTCTCGCAGGAATTTTAAACAATTGGACTGTACATTTGGTTTTCCAGATTTCCAAGTTTGTCCGTTAAATCCGAGATCCATTAAATGGAGGTCAGTTAAATCAAGGTTCCACTGTATAGGTAAATAAGAATGTAAGTATTTAAGTATTTTAAATGATCGCTTGCTTAATCGCCCATTCAAACAATATAACAAGCTCACATTGTTCCATACTTTAGTATTGCATCATCCTCAGCCATCCTCCTATTGGTGGATTTTAGAATAGCCTCATGGGGCGGTCACACTATTTTTTTTTTCTTTTATCATTTCTATCACTATCTGAATGTTTTACGCAGCTATTTTAGTGCTGTCGTGCTGTGTTTCAAAACCACTGATCCTTAATCATGTCCAAAGGAAGTCTTTTTACAATGAGCAGAGTAATGCCAGCTTTAATCTTTTCATGCACAATTTTTTTAAGCTTATTTAAAATTATGTTGTGCATTTCTGCCCCAAATGTTTGCTTTTAGAACAGTCCTTGTCCATTTTTTATGTGTGCATGCACTTTCTAGTGTACTCTAAATATGTTGACACACAATATGTTGGTAAATATACATCAATTAGGCATAACACTATGACTACCTTCCTAATACTGTGTTGGTGCCCCTTTTGCTGTCAAAACAGCCCTGCAACTGTGATGCACTGTGTATTCTGACACCTTTCTATCAGAACCAGCATTAACTTCTTCAGCAATTTGAGCTACAGTAGCTCGTCTGTTGGATTGGACCACACGGGCCAGCCTTTGCTCCACACATGCATCAATGAGCCATGGCCGCCCATGACCCTGTCGCCAGTTTACCAATGTTCCTTTATTGGACCATTTTGATAGATACTGACCACTGCAGAACGGAAACACCCCTCAAGAGCTGCAGTTTTGGAGATGCTTTGACCCAGTCGTCTAGCCATCACAATTTGGCCCTTGTCAAACTGGCTCAAATCCTTATGCTTGCCCATTTTTCCTGCTTCTAACACATCGACTTTGAGGGTAAAATGTTCACTTGCTGCCTGATATATCCCACCCACTAACAGGTGCCGTGATTAAGAGATAATCAGTGTTATTCACTTCACCTGTCAGTGGTCATAATGTTATGCTTAGTCAGTGTATTTAGAAATTAGTATTCTGTATTAAGCCATAAATACTGTATTCTCAAAGTACTTTGCCCAACTTTGATTACAGATCAGCTTGTTAAAGTGTTATAGTTTAAGTTTATTTAAACAATAGTCTAAAACTATGCACTCCACCCAAATCCATCATAAGATAACACATAATAACATACTAATGTTTAAATTGATATTAAACTGTTTTTGATTCTGACATGTTTGTTACATATTTTCCAGGGCACAGAAAAAAAAATTTCTAAGTCACCTTACAGTAAGTGACCTTACTGGGTAAGCATTTATTTAAAAATGATAATCATTAGTGATAACAGCAGAACATTCAGCAAAAGCATCAAGGAGAAAGAAAGGAGGAGCTTACAGGTAAATGTGCATGTGTGTCAGTGCTGAAAAACAAGTGGCCTATAAAAGACATGGTTTCCAAAAGAGGAAAGAATAATGGTGTTTGTGTCTTATATCAAAACTTACATTGATAGCTTTAAGATTTTAAGGTTAGACTTTATCTTACCAAAATAGTTCACATACACTTTTTTACATGATATTTGGGTTTTAAAGCATGTTTAACCTATTTCTTGCACTGAAATTAATGTGTCAAACAAGCTACATTTATTTAAATGCAAAGACCTATCAGGCATAACATTATGACCACCTCCTTGTTTCTACACTCACTGTCCATTTTATCAGCTCCACTTACCATATAGAAGCACTTTGTAGTTCTACAATTACTGACTGTAGTCCATCTATTTCTCTATTCTATTATACTTTTTTAACCTGCTCTTACCCTGTTCTTTAATGGACAGGACCCCCACAGAGTAGGTATTATTTGGGTGGTGGATCATTCTCAGCACTGCAGTAACAATGACATGGTGGTGGTGTGTTAGTGTGTGTTGTGCTGGTATGAGTGGATCAGACACTGCAGCGCTGCTGGAGTTTTTAAATACCGTGTCCACCCACTGTCCACTCTATTAGACACTTCTACCTAGTTGGTCCACCTTGTAGAAGTAAAGTCAGAGACGATCGCTCATCTATTGCTGCTGTTTGAGTTGGTCATCTTCTAGACCTTCATCAGTGGTCACAGGATGCTGCCCATGGGTGACAGTAAGGTGTTTAAAAACTCTAGCAGCACTGCTGTGCCTTATCCACTCATACCAGCACAACACACACTAACATACCACCACCATGTCAATGTCACTGCAGTGCTGAAAATCATCCACCACCCAAATAATACCTGCTCTGTAGTGGTCCTTTGTGGGTCCTGACCATTGAGGAACAGCGTGAAAGGGGGCTAACAAAGCATTCAGAGAAATATTTGGACTACAATCAGTAATTGTAAAACTACAAAGTGCTCCTATATGCTAAGTGGAGCTGATAAAATGGACAGTGTGCGTAGAAACAAGGAGATGGTTTTACATTATCAGTCTAATTCAGAAAAAATTACCAAAACTTAGACCAAGGTGACTAAATTCCATTTAAAACACTACTGCAAATGTAAGTTTGATTAGAGTAATTACAATTAACATTGTGTATCAACTGCACTATGTCTCAACATTATATGGACACCAAACTCTGAATTTGTCGGACACCCTATTCCAAAATCACAGGCATAAATATAGCACTGTCCCTCTTCCCCATTTTTTGTTAAAGCTTTCAAGTATTTGAAGGTTGTCTGCTGGGAATCTGTGCCATTTTTGAAGGTAGGCACAGATCTTAAACAAGAAGTCCTGGCTATCAGTCGATAATTTACCTCAAAACAGAATTGAGATCAAGGATCTGTGCAGGCCACTGGATTTTTTCCACCCCTAACTTATCAAACCATGTATTTATTAATTCCACCTTATGCACTGTTGCTACAATGTGGAAAGCATATAATTGATTTTATATTATTGATATTTTATATCTGTTATTAACGGGTATGGCTAAAACGTCTAAACACAGCCATTTACTTCATGAAAAAGCTCTTACAATTAAGCACCACAAGACAATTAACAGTTCCATTGAGGGCAAATAGTTGGAGATGCATCACTCTCATAAACTGGGAATTAAGACCTGGTTGCAGTTTTAAAGATTAAGGCATATAGTAGCAGTAGCAACCACAAAAATAACCACAGAATGGTTTGAGTAAATCTATAGTTCTGTCACAACCTAACTTGTATTGAGTTTTACAACTCTGAAATCTATTTCAGGACTGTCAATCAAAAAAAAAAAACTGCTGTAAAAAGCATGTAAGGAGCATGTAAGGATTTTGCTATGGTCTTTTGTGCAGACTGCTAGGTCCATATCCACCTACATCATCCCTTCAAAAACTGTCCTCTTGACAAACACTTTAACACCTCATCACAAACCATTGTGTATGACATTATTCATAGAAGGATAATAGCTGTTCTGGGTGTAAAGGACAGTGTGTCATATATGAAAATGCAGCCTCTACAGTTTTACTATAATCATGTAATCCTATTTAAAGGACTATTAAAAAAAAAAAAAAAAAAAAGATTTACTTGTATAAAATACTTAATTGATCAAATGTGATACCTGTAACACTAACTAAAGATGGGATGGGGCAAAATAACATTTAAAAAACACTATTTTGAAACATTCTCTCATAGACACAATGTGTGTGGGCAAAACTGCATATCACCAGTTCCCCAGTGATTAAATAGTGTAATTATTAGAGAAAGTGATGTAACTGGTAAATATGCCTCTCTCCCATCTCTGAGTGTGTTGCATGCATTACTTTATTTATATTTATAAATTACATTTACATTGGTCTGTGAAACCATTGGTGGTAAAAATAAAGGTTAAAGATAATTAACAAATCCCAGTTTCTTGTTTTACTGAATTTTACAATATATCTTAACTTTCCTGCAAAGTGCATCACAAATATAATGCAGATTATATTTCAGATATCATTACTAACATATGCTGGATCATAAGTAAGACATCATTTAATTGACTAGTAATATTTACATTTATAGTACATTTATATATAGTAATATATATATAAATGGTAAAACCCACCTCCTGGTTTCTACACACACTGTTCATTTTATCAGCTCCATATAGAAGCACTTTGTCAAGTTCTACAATTAGTGACTGTAGTCCATCTGTTTCTCTACATACCTTTTTAACCTGCTTTCACCCTGTTCTTCAATGGTCAGGACTCCCACATGACCACCACAGAGCAGGTATTATTTAGGTGGTGGATGACATGGTGGTGGTGTGTTAGTGTGTGTTGTGCTGGTATTAGTGGATCAGACACAGCAGTGCTGATGGAGTTTTTAAATGCCGTGTCCACTCACTGTCCACTCTATTAGACACTCCTACCTAGTTGGTTCACCTTGTAGATGTAAAGTCAGAGACGACCGCTATTGCTGCTGTTTGAGCTAGTCATCTTCTAGACCTTCATCAGTGGTCACAAGACGCTGCCCACGGGGCGCTGTTGGCTGGATATATTTTTGGTTGGTGGACTATTCTTAGTTCAGCAGTGACAGTGAGGTGTTTAAAAACTCCATCAGCACTGCTGTGTCTGATCCAATCATACCAGCGCACAGTAACACACCACCACCATGTCAGTGTCACTGCAGTGCTGAGAGTCACCCACCACCCAAATAATACCTGCTCTGTGGTGGTCCTGGGAGAGTCCTGACCATTTAAGAACAGCATGAAAGGGGGCATAAGTCAGACATTTTACCATCTACAGGCAATAACATTGTTAAAAGATTTAGAGAATTTAAAAATTGTAATAAATATTTCCAAATCGGCTTTAAAATACTTCAGAAAACTGCATTTAATACAGTTTGTTACTGCTAACCAAAGCAAAACAGTCTCCTTTAAGACAGACTGAATCAACATAGAAATGTGTGCTGTGATCTGGTGAGCCAATCTTATTATTATTATTATTATAAAATTAAACTGTGAATTCTGTTTTCCTGGCCTAAGAGAAAAGGGACCATCATAATTTTCTGTCAGCAGTCATGTCTCAGTGTTCAGTCTATTACAATTATCTTATGCACAGAACAAGTCAGATAAAAGTGGGAATAATGAATAAAAACAATGAATAAAAACACACGAAGGTCAGAAGCTGAAGGAGAATGAATAATGACAAGAAGTATCTACACACCCACTCACAGCCAGTAGCTAAAACACATATACTGTACGCACACAATACAAACATTCACGTCTACTCGAATAGAAACCATTTAGCAACGTGATTGGCTGAGAGAAGTGTGCACTGAGACAGAGTGAGAGAGGAAGCAAAGACGAGTGCAATAGAGGGAGAGAAGGAGTAACATTACAGAAATGGAGGTCACCTAAGGTAAGTTTCTATTCTAATCTTGATCTTTTTGTGATTTTTGTATTACATTTGTGCAGACCAATCTTAACAGTCTGTGACAGCCCATGGTAAAGACTAAAAAAGCTAGATTTCTGAATATAAGTCACTATTTACAATTGATCAATCAAAACTTGAAAAGAGAAGTTGTTAATGAGACAGGTTCTGAGATATAGGAAATAGTGAAACTCAGCTTTGTTTGGCTTTTCTCTGTCATTTGAAGTGATTTAATTGTGTGTACTTTATATAGAGACTGCTGGCTAGACAACTACACACACACGCACACTTTTTTTGTGTGTATGTAGGTAAACAGTAACTTAGTAACTTTGGAAAAAGGTTAACTTACAGTATACTGTATTTACAGTACGTCATGGTGAAGTTAAGGCAGCTTGTAAAGGATCTCAGGATCAAAGTTATGAAGACTACAGTAAAATAACACCGTAGTAAACACATTAAACATTATGTCATCTCAGACGCAAGATTGTTGACACAAGATTTTACAATGTGCTCCAAGACTATTAATAAAAATGTTAAAGAGAAGCAATCAGTTACAGGACAACCTAAAACAGTAGAAGCAAAGGTTACATAAAAAGACCAGGTAATTGCAGTGCACTGAAATTATTTTCATACATTGCTAAGAAAAGACCACAGAGGTGCACACCTGAAATTTGCACCGAAGCATTTAGACAAATTAAGTAAAAGTAAAACTACTATGTATATGATTCAAGAACACAATACCTACAGTAAAGTATGAAGGTATAAGTATCATGATAGATAGATAGATAGATAGATAGATAGATAGATAGATAGATAGATAGATAGATAGATAGATAGATAGATAGATAGATAGATAGATAGATAGATAGATAGATAGATAGATAGATACTTTATTGATCCTTTGCAGGAAATGTCTTTGTAACGGCAGCTCACATCAGACAAACAACTTGTTACATACATACAACATCCGCTGACAGTAAAAAAAAAAACAAGCTAAAAAAATGTAGGAATTTTTATATACATGTCAAAATTATTAGTTGGTGTATGCATAGCATACAATAATGCTAGGTATTTATTATAAATTATTATGAATTATTGAATAGTCTGATTGCAGCTGTTAAGAAAGACTTCCTAGTGTTCAGTCCTGCTACAGGGTTTTCAGATAGTACTGCGACATAACATATCATCAGGAAATTGAGCAATGTATTATGACAGATTATGAAAGAATTACATTTCATCAGTTAAAACTAAATCTAATGTTATACAGTTTAACAACCACACATATAAGACTGGTTATGAAATAATGACAATATAGAGATAATTTTGAAATTGCAAGAGACCCTCGAAATCTTAAGGATCATACATGCTTTAAATTACATTATTTCTTACCTTTCATAACTATTTCTTAACTTTGCCTCACATCTAGAGGCACTTTACAGTAGCTAGTCCACTTTCCGTCTGTTTTGGTCTTGGGAGGAATCACTGCAATCAGAGAAAACTCATGCATAAATGAGTGCTCAGTGGTTCAACAGTTACAACTTGGTGTAGTGGGGCTTAAACCAGTGACCTTCTGAATAGCAGTACCTTAACCAGTGAGCTACCACTGCTGTCAGTAGTATTGCCATTTAGTAGACACTTTTATCCAAAGCACCTTACAACTGTGACATAAACAGCCTGAGCAATTAAAGGTTAAGAGCCTTGCTCAAGGGCCCAACACTGGCAGCCTAGCCAAATAATAGATGAGTAATTTTCCACTGAGCTACTCCTGCCCAGACTGTCACTGTTCAGTGATTTTTACCCCATTGTTTTTACCAGTGGACCATGCAGACACATATAATGCCACAGCACAGACAAAAAACTTGCAAAAAGCCTTTGATTGAATCTGCCTGTACACTCAATGTAGGCAGCATTTTCTGTCTCTTTCTCTTAAAGCTGTTTATTTTTAGCTGAAGCTTTTTGGTGAGTCATTCACTACACACTTACTTTAAATTGAGCTATCTGTCTAAGTTGTTCAGCTACCGGATCAGACTGCTTAAAAGACTACTTATGCCGTCATTTGCTAAAGAGCCTAATTTGCTTTGAATCAGATTTAATTTGGTAAGATCAGAAACATATAAAAGAAAACAGGTGTTCAAAATTGATCTTCACTTCTAAAACAAAAAACTAGTGTCTAAGTGTCCATTTTAAGTGTGTCTATAGGTTTTGCCCATTCTGTGAAATAAGTGTTTGTGAGGTCAGACACTGACATTGGACGCCTGGCTTGCAAGTGACAATGCTATTAATTCTAAAGGTGTTCAGTGAGGTTAAGGTCAGAACTCTGAGCAAGTCTGAAATTCCTCCACACCAAACTTGTCAACCATGTCTTTATTCACCTCACCTTGTGCACAGAGGTACAGAAATGGTGGAACACAAAAGATCCTTCAGCAAACTGAGGTCACATAGGTGGAGGCATATACGAGGGTTCTTCACAAAGTTTTCACACTTTTTTTAAACTCTATTTATTAACAATTTCAAAAACAAATGACATCATTTTTCTACAGTCACCTTTTGTGATGCATCACTTTGTGATGCATTTTTCCTAGCGTCTTACCATTTTAATGCAATCAGCAAAACATTTTGTTGGTTGAGCGTGTAGCCACTGATGCACCGCTGCTTTCACATAATCATCACATGAAAAGCTACTTCCCCTTAAAGCTTCTTTGAGCAGTCCAAATAGGTGAAAATCAGATGGCACTAAATCCGGACTATAAGCTCTCTCAGTCTCTTAGATACAACCAATTACTGCTACTCCCGCCCTCACAGTTTTCAACGAAAATATAAAGATCCCTCGTATTTTATATAGATGATTTTAGCAATGGAAACACCTGAACTTCATAAATAAGAGGGGTGTCTATGTATTTTTGCCCATATAGTGTATGTCCCTGAGAAATCATAGCATACGGCTATACTGAGAGTATGCAAAGCATAGGGAAATAAAACAACAGGGGCGTGTATTAGTAAGGTGTAAATCCACCCAAGGCCACCACAACAACATTCATGTGCATTAGAACAGAATCTACAACTGTCAGGAGCTGCCATCCTGAAAAAGACAACACACACAAATAAACATACAAAAATAAACATCTTACAACATACACCGATCAAGAATAACATTATGACCACCTTTCTAATATTGTGTTGGTCTCCAAAACAGCCCTGACCCGTCGAGGCATGGACTCCACTAGACCCCTGAAGGTGTGCTGTGGTATCTGGCACCAAGATGTCAGCAGCAGATCCTTTAACTCCTGTAGGTTGCAAGGTGGGGCCTCCATGGATCAGACTTGTTTGTCCAGCACATCCCACAGATGCTAGATTGGATTGAGATCTGGGGAATTTAGAGGCCAAGTCAACACCTCAAACTTCTTGTTGTGCTCCTCAAACCATTCCTGAACCATTTTTGCTTTGTGGCAGGGCGCATTATCCTGCTGAAAGAGGCCACAGCCATCAGGGAATACCGTTTCCATGAAAGGGTGTACATGGTCTGCAACAATGCTTAGGTAGATGGTACATGTCAAAGTAACATCCACATGGATGGCAGGACACCTTTCTATCAGAACCAGCATTAACTTCTTCAGCAATTTAAGCTAAAGTAGCTCGTCTGTTGGATTGGACCACACGGGCCAGCCTTCGCTCCCCAAGTGTATCAATGAGCCTTGGCCACCCATGACCCTGTCGCTGGTTTACCACTGTTCTTTCCTTGGACCACTTTTGATAGATACTGACCACTGCAGATCGGGAACACCCCACAAGAGCTGCAGTTTTGAAGATGCTCTGACCCAGTCGTCTAGCCATCACAATTTGGCCCTTGTCAAACTGTCTCAAATCCTTATGCTTGCCCATTTTTCCTGCTTCTACCACATTAACTTTGAGGATAAAATGTTCACTTGCTGCCTGATATATCCCACCCACTAACAGGTGCCGTGATGAAGAGATAATAATGTTATGCTTGGTCAGTGTATTTATCAGGTGTTTATCAGGTATTAAATATCATTAGGTCTCCTGCTTTTCCTTACATACTGCACTAATTCAATACATCTTCTATTACAACTGACATCCCTATTTACTGATTTATTTCTGTATTTATTTTACATATTTTGTGACTGTTCCTATTAAAATACCAGATGAAAGGAAGAGTGTTGGAAGCGCACATTTGTAGGAGCTACCCCAATGAACCCAATTACAAACCTGCTAATGTCACAAATCTTATTTTCCTCACATCTGGACATAAAACTGAGTTTTACAGCATTTTTATACCACAGAACTTAAGAATGTTAATGCAGAACACGTCATAAAGCATCTGCACTTTTGCTTCTCTGCTATTTTTTTCATGTTGTTTTTCTTTAATAACATAAATTTTTAAAGTATATAAAGCAATTTATCTATATTCATATCAATATACAGACAGTTAAAAAAGATTTTTAGATCAGAAGTCCTTCATTATATGCGCAAGATCTCTTCAGAAGCTAATGAAAGACTTGCATAAATTTACATTTCAATTACATTAATCAGGAGGCGACAGAAGTTGCCAGATTGACAGATAGGAGAATATGAAAACAAGTTAAGGAATCCTGTCATTCCTGTGCATTTTACAGTTTTTATTACCAATATCGTTTTCCAAACCACACAGAAATGTTACTCTTTGAGCATAAAAAGACAAGCAGCCTTCACCAGCTTGGTGCATAGTAATTGAACTTCTGTCATAATGAAATGAACTTGTCTAGTCCCCCTGAGACAAGTTCTCAAGCTGTTTGGGTTTCAAATAACCTCTTGACTCAGATCTAAACAAAAGCTTTGTGCTGTACTCAGAAGGAAGCCACCCTCCACAGCATGATAGAGTGCAGAGGACAAACATCTGTTATTGACTGCAGAATCAAGTTTCATGCTGATGGCTCAGAATGTTGAGAGGAAACCGAGCCTCTTTAAAAGATAATAACATTACAACTACTCTCTATTTCCTGGCTCAGTCAGTTACAGTTTTAAGCTTGCTGACATGATTAGTTTACTAACCATGTTCATTCTTTTTAAACCCAGTACACATCTCAAAGCACAAACAGCACGCACAAGAATGTATCTAATGCTAGGATTCAGGTTTGTCTAAGGTCACTAATTTTATTGTAGAGTTTGATGATTGTTCTGTAAAAACAAAAAGCATAGCAGAATAGAATTTCCTTCTGTTTCATACATATCGCCCTGTCTAAGTCTAATCTGCAGCATTTCTCTCCCATTGATAAAAATACGGAACTAAGCGTGTCCCATATCAGTTCAATACGGTACACCACGTTTAGTTTCCAAATAAGGAACGATTCCGTATTTTACAGGACGGTTGGCAACCCTACTATGAACATTGCTCACTATGCTAATAGCTAAAGCTATGCTAATGCTAGACTGATGCTAAATGCTAACGCTGACTTAGAAACACTTAGAACAAGTTCCTAAATTATTCTAAACCTTTAACTACACTAAATCATACATCCTAACATCTAAGCTAAAGCTAATGACTATGCTAATGTAAAAAGGAGGAACAAGACCTATGGGGAAACAAGGATTAAGACAAGGACAAGACCAAGGACAAAACAATGACTAGGACTAAATGATGACTAAGGCTAAGCTATAGCTACAAGGAACTAGGATTACAAGTTTAGTACTATGGCAACGCTAAAACAAGGTACAATGAATCTATTATGACTGCAAGGAGGGTTTGAGGCTGAGCCCTACCTTACCCTGCCCTGCCCTGCCCTGCCCTGCCCTACCCTACCTCAATGTAACGGTCTTTAAACTGAAAAAGGAAACAGGGGTAACATACACACAAGACCGTAATAAAAAAAACAAGGAACTGCTAGGGCTCATAGACATGAGGGCAAATAGGGAGGCAGGGGCGGAGACAGAGGGGGCATGGAACATAAACAAAAAAATCATGCAGTTCTTGTGCTTTTGGGGCCTGGTGAAGCTGGAACCATGACAGCTTGTTCAATCTAACCTTTTATTTATGGATATATTTATAATCATGAATGATAGTGAATTGTTTTATTGACATGAATAAAATTTATAATATTAATAATAATTAAAAAGTAAAAACAATTATATCTATTATTATAAATCATAAACATTTCATTATTAGAAGGGTTTATTATTATTATTATTATTATTATTATTATTATTATTATTATTACAATTCATTTTGGATGCTGGTGTAGCTAACTAGCTAACAATACCAGTATCAAAGGTCTGAGTATCTACCAATACTGATCTAGTACTTGTCACCTACCAACTGGCATGCGTGTCTATTCAATTATATGTGTATGTGTGTGAGTGTATGTAAAGAACAGAGTGTCATGTACACAAACTAAGTAAGACAGAGGTCCGTTAGAGTAAAGGAACATTACAATGTGCAAAAGATTATAACAGAAGTCACTCCTTGAATTGGAATGTTGATTGTGAGCCAGGCACACTTCAAAATCTTGGACCAAGCCTTCACAAAGAATGAAGGATTTAATGGCAGGTGATTAGACATCAGACCCTACCTGAGAAATATGGCCAAACAACAGAATAAATTAGATAATGTCTAACAGAAATGTAGTTTCCCTGTTTTACAAATGATTTATAGGTTAGTCAATTGCTCTTATAGATACTGATGTTAATAACCTCCACAGTACTGCAGGAGAACTGTTAGGTACACACTGTAGAACCATGCATTATTATTTGTGCATTTGCATTGAATTCCTGGTCTAATTATGTTTTACTATAATAATTTGATGATGTACAATGCGGTTAATTGCCCCACTGGCTTTTCTTGAGTGTAGGTCTAGGGACTACTAATGGGTGTTTTAAAGCTTATTAGAAATCCTGGTTTAAAGGACACAGTCTATATTATACTGTAGATGCAAAGACATATCTTGGCACTGGAAAGCCTAACATCCCCTTTCTTTCTCTGGCTCTGTCTTTTTGACTCTCTGGCTGTGGGAAAGGTTTTTTTATAGGGCAGGAGAAATGAATTTGTTTGTGTTAAATACATACCAATTTTTACAAGGAATTTAAATGACTCTCTAAAAAGGGAAATTAAGTGGCCAAAAGTGTAAGAGAAAGACACTACTACCTGGACTGCATGACAATTACTAAAGAATTAATTGAAATTCTTGATAATTTAATAGGGATATTTATCCAATTTAGTATCCATGCTGTTTTAAACATCATGTATATACACACTGTGGCTGTTTTAATCTGAATATTATACAATAGATTAAGGCAGTTAAGCGCCCAGGTGGTGCAGTGGGATATTCCGCTAGTACACCAGCGCAGAGATTCTGGACTTCTCAGTTTGAAACTCGGCATTGCCACCGGTCGGCTGGGTGCTATCCAGCAGGCATAATTGGCAGTGCCTGCAGCAGACATGTTTCTGCTAGGGCGGGATGACCGGACTATGTGGGTCTTCAAATGCTGTGTAAAGACCCTGATTAGCAGATAGAGAGGCGCCTGTGTAGAGTGCATAGGTGAAAAAGGGTTCCGCAAGTCAGAGGAGGCGTGAGCAGCAATATACTCACCTCGACTAAATTGGGAGAAAATGCATAAATAAAATAGAAAAAAAAGATTTATGGCAGTTAAACAATGCTCTCTTGGTATTGGAGGGTGCAATCTGTGCCAAGAAAACATTCACCTCACAATTACACCATCACAAGCAGAGAAGTCTGAACTGTTGACTGGTTTGTTCTATAGATTTATTCTATGTTTTCAATGTTTAACTGTCCAGTTTTGAGCCAGTACCCACTAAAGCCTTCTTTGCTAACAGAAGTGGAAGTCAGCCCAGACTTCACTATTCCCAGTCACAGAATCCAGCTTCTCCTAGAGGATACCCAGACATTTCTAAGTCAACTGTAAGATACAATCTTTCCATCAGGTCCTGGGTCTGCCCATGGGTCTCCGTCCAGATTGACATGCCTGGAACAGCTCTAGTGGGGGCCAACCAGGGGGCAGTGGCTCTACTTCGAGGCTCACTTGGATCGAAGTTCTTACCCTGTGTCACTAAAAGTAAGCCCAGTAACCCTGTGTAGGAACCACAAGCTTACTTTTTCTCTTATTACCCAAAGCTTATAACCATAGGTGAGGTAAGGAACATAGACCGACTGGTAAACAGCGAGCTAGAGGACTAATCACCTACTTGACCACCACAGACCGGGACAATTACTGCAAAACTGCTCGCGCTGACCCAATCAGTTTATCAACCCCCCACTCTCTTTTTCCACCACTTGTCAACAAGATCCTAAGATACTTCCACCAAAGGCAGGTTTCTCACTTAAAGAGGGCAGTCGTAGCTAAGCGGTTAAGGTACTGGACTAGTAATCAAAAGGTCACTGATTCAAGCCAGACCACTGCCAAGTTGTCACTGCTGGGCCCTTAAGCAATGCCCTTAACCCTCACTTGCTTGGACTGTATACTCTCACAGTACTGAAAGTCGCTTTGGATAAAAGCGTCTGTTAAATGCCAAACATGTAAATGTAAATGTAAAGAAAGCACCACACTCTTTTTTGTTGTCTTTAACTTTTATGTAACTCTCTTTAATTTTTTATTTATTTTTCTTTTACAACACTAACCTCTGGTACCTGATTTTCACCTATTTACTTTAGGCACTCTAATTTTGAAAGCTAGATGTGGGGTCTTGTGGAGAGTCTCCTACTCTTACGACACACTGATGAAAGCTAGCACATTTTCAGTTGACTAAAAGCAGTTCTTAACATTTTCAGGTAAGAACGTTTAGAATGGGTCCTTAGGGTCACTTGCTAATAAAAAACTACGACTAAATGTGTGATTTATTATACCATTGGGTGCTGAGAAAAAATGAAAAAAGCATGTTTCTTAATATTATTATATTTTGGGACTGTACTTTTGGGCCATTTAGCAACTAGTCTGTGAAGTACCAGCTACCCCTGTCAGTAATTTCCTGTTGTGATCACTGTTTCTGATGCAGTTTGACCTTGTTTAACATATAATTACATACATTTTAAGGCTGTTAATAAAATATTAAATTATTTCGTGACTAATAAATATGCAATTCAAGCACACACTTTTGGCATATTGAAACTCATATGGCATCAGTGTTGCCTTAAGTTACTTAAAAGTCTAACATATTAAAGTACTTATTGTCAGAACTATTTATCACTGATACATGCTGTTAATTGTCAGTTGTTTAAATAGTCTGGTACAGCTTTTTAATGTTGTTTAGATACTTAATAAAAAGTCTCAATTTTATCATGATATTGTTTTTCTTGAGGTAAAAAGACTAATCTCAGCAATTAAAACACTTCATTTTTGGAAGACACCTTGGCCCAGTATGTTTATTTAATTTAAAATGTCCAAACTTACTTTCATCATTAAACAATAGTACTTTTTTCAGTCTCAATATGGTATTCGATGGTAAACAGAGTCACTTCTATGGAAACTCTGATAAGTTGAGGTATTGTTTGTCCCTGGACTTTTAACCTGATGTCCTCTGTGTGTTAGCCTGTGGAATAAAAGGGTTTGAGCACTATATTGTTTCAACACACCATCTCTCGCTCTCTCTATCTCAGTTTGTAGTGGGTGCTTGAGAGTACTTAAATGATTGGGCAGAGATTACCTATTTCCAAACTTTCACATATATTTCACATAGTATACACTGTATATATACTGTACGTATATATACGTATATATATATATATATATATATATATATATATACACACACACACCGATCAGGCATAACATTATGACCACCTCCTTGTTTCTACACTCACTGTCCATTTTATCAGCTTCACTTACGATATAGAAGTACTTTGTAGTTCCGCAATTACTGACTGTAGTCCATCAGTTTCTCTAAATACTTTTTTTAGCCCCCTTTCATCCTGTTCTTCAATGGTCAGGACCCCCAGAGGACCACAACAGAGTAGGTATTATTTAGGTGGTGGATTATTCTCAGCACTGCAGTGACACTGACATGGTGGTGGTGTGTTAGTGTGTGTTGTGCTGGTATGAGTGGATTAAACACAGCAATGCTGATGGAGTTTTTAAACACCTCACTGTCACTGCTGGACTGAGAATAGTCCACCAACCATACAAATATCCAGCCAACAGTGCCCCATGGGCAGCGTCCTGTGACCACTGATGAAGGTCTAGAAGATGACCAACTCAAACAGCAGCAATAGACAAGCGATCGTCTCTGACTTTACATCTACAAGGTGGACCAACTAGGTAGGAGTGTCTAATAGAGTGGACAGTGAGTGGACACTGTATTTAAAAACTGCAGCAGCGTTGCTGTCTGATCCACTTATACCAGCACAACACACACTAACACACAACCACCATGTCAGTGTCAATGCAGTGCTGAGAATGATCCACCACCTAAATAATACCTGCTCTGTGGTGGTCCTGGGAGAGTCCTGACCATTGATTTTTTGCTGTAATGATTGGTCCATAGGTTTTATAAGAGGGAAGTCATATTTTATGCCTCCACATAAGAGGAAGTAATAAGTTATTGTTTAGATGCTAGTATGGTGTCTGTTGTGACCTCCTGGATGAGTCATCAGTTCTTTGTTAAATTTTAGTAGGCTGGCCAATCCTGGGATGATTTACTGCTGTTTTATCCATTTGTAGACACTACTGCCATAGCAATGGCTTGGTAACTTTTTCCAGACTGGTAGACTTTAAGAACTTTTTTGCAGCTAAGTTGTATTAGAATCAGCTTAGAATGTGGCATCAGAGGATCTTTTTGAGACCGTCTAGCCAGACAGGTTGTATTTAAGAAAAAATTTGATTTAACAGGTCTGGCATCTTGCCTGAATATGGCTACTAAAATTAAACCCATACGTCAATTGGTTAATTAGGTAACCATGCAAATTGGGCTACATATGAATGGACAGCATTTTCATTAATAAATAAAATTATTTCCAAAAAAGGCATTTTGTGTTTAATTGGGTTATCTCTGTTTAATATTAAAAGCAGTTTAAGGTTCTGAAAATGTGTGACAAATGTGCAAAAATCTCAGAAATTGTAAAAGGGGCCAATACTTTTTCACAGCACTGTAGCTTTGCACAACAATGTTAGAACCTCTAAAAGTGTTTCCTTTTGATTTTAAGGCTTCAATTCCCAAAAATTGCAAATGTAACAGTGGTTGTAACAGTTCTGCCCTTATAGTGGTGATGTTTTCAAGACAATGTGCTTCAAGACAACATATTCGTGGTATACCTTTTTATAAAAACATCAAAAGAAAATTACTAATTTATACTATTTGAATGAATATTTCAGATACATATACGGATCAGCCATAACATTAAAACCACCTCCTTGTTTCTACACTCACTGTCCATTTTAACAGCTTCACTTACCATATAGAAGCACTTTGTAGTTATACAATTAGTGACTGTAGTCCATCTGTTTCTCTACATACTTTTTTAACCTGCTTTCACTCTGTTCTTTAATGGTCAGGACTCTCCCACAGGACCACCACAGGGCAGGTATTATTTAGGTGGTGGATCATTCTCAGCACTTCAGTGACACTGACATGGTGGTGTGTTAGTATGTGTTGTGCTGGTATGAGTGGATCAGACACAGCAGCGCTGCTGGAGTTTTTAAATACCGTGTCCACTCACTGTCCACTCTATCAGACACTCCTACCCAGTTGGTCCACCATTTAGATGTAAAGTCAGAGATGATCGCATATCTATTGCTGCTGTTTGAGTTGGTCATCTTCTAGACCTTTATTAGAGGTCACAGGATGCTGCCTATGGAGCGCTGTTGGCTGGATATTTTTGGTTGGTGGACTATTCTCAGTCCAGCAGTGACAGTATGGTTTTTAAGAACTCTATCAGCGCTGCTGTGTCTGATCAACTCATACCAGCACAACACACACTAACACACCATCACCATGTCATTGTCACTGCAGTGCTGAGAATGATCCACCACCCAAATAATACCTACTCTGTAGTGGTCCTGGGAGAGTCCTGACCATTGAAGAACAGCATGAAAGGGGGCTAACAAAGCATGCAGAGAAACATATGGACTATACTCAGTAATTGTAGAACTACAAGGTGTTTCTATATGGTAAGTGGAGCTGATAAAATAGACAATGTGTGTAGAAACAAGGAGGTGGTTTTAATGTCATGGCTGGTCTGTGTATATCAATATCTGGTGTCATAGTGGCACAAAAACACGTTAGTACGTAAAATGGCTAATCTTGATTTGGTAAATGTGTACTGTTCCATAATGTATTAAGTATTCCAGTGGGGACCCACAATGACACTAATCAGTGAACATGGTTAGTGAACATGAATAAATGACTTAATAAGATATTATGCTTATCACAGCATCTTGTTCTCTTCTCTTTAGGTGCAGTATGACGAGTTGCACTGAACTTCACTCACCAGAAGAGGGAGACAGACTCCAAAGTACTTTGGAGTTCAAATTGTGGAAATACTGGAAGTTGACCACATCTGTGGAAGGACAGTGGACTTGAGAATGCTTTTTAATACTGTGAATCGAGTGTGCACAACTTTCATATTAACAATTTCCCTGTATGTGCAGTAAAGGAGGCATGTAACATTTGAGTTTACAGTTTTGCAATCAGCACCCAAACAAATGCAGCCCTCTTTCGTCAGTGCTCCCTACAAAGCCCAATCACGATCACACATGCATGCAAGCTCCTTTAAACTGATTTACAAGCAATCATTATTCTGATATGCTTTATACGTCTTTATGCAGATTGGTGGAATATCACGTGTTTGCCTGCCTAGCTCTTGGAATGTGCTGAAAGTCACTAACTTCCTCTTTAAGACACACTAGGCAGGGTTATTCTACACACAGAATTATTGGTGTTAAAATGCTCTCTCGTGTAGCAATAGGCATAACTCTGTCTGTCCTCACTTTAATAACTGTGTGTGGAAATGTGCTGGTGTGTCTGGCCGTCTTTGTAACCCGACGTCTGCGCAGTGTCACCAACTGCTTTGTTGTGTCACTAGCCATTACTGACCTTTTACTGGGCATTCTCGTCCTCCCATTTTCAGCCCTCGTTCAGGTCATGGATGACTGGCCATTGGGAGCTCACTTCTGCAATGTCTATATCTCACTGGACGTCATGCTAAGCACTGCTTCCATTCTCAACCTCCTGGCCATTAGTATCGATCGCTACTTTGCAGTCACTGCACCTCTGCGCTACCCAACAATGGTGTTACGATGGCATGTTGCTGTGTCCCTTGCTGCAATTTGGCTGGTGTCTATAGGTGTGTCGTTTGTTCCAATTCACCTGGGCTGGAATACAGTGGACCAGACGGTGCAGAATCATGGAGACGATGACCCAACAACGGACTGTCGCTTTGAAGTAAATCCCACCTATGTGCTGGTTGATGCTTTCGCTACGTTTTATTTGCCTCTGGTGGCTATGTGCTGGACTTACTACCGAGTCTTTCGCATTGCTCGTGCCCAGGCAAAGCGCATTCTTTCAAGATACCGTGCTTCTTCTCCAAGTGCTACGTCATCTCTACCAGGAGTTACGGCATTAGCACTACGGGAGCACAAAGCCACAGTGAGACTAGCAGTGGTTTTGGGTGCTTTTGTGGTTTGCTGGTTTCCCTATTTCACATTTTTCACTGTCATGGGGATACGAAAGGTGACAGATTTTCCAAAAACACTATACTCTGTGGTGTTATGGCTAGGCTATGCTAACTCTGCGCTAAACCCAATGCTGTACGCTGCACTTAACAGGGACTTCAGAACTGCCTATGCTAGGCTGTTGTGTGGATGGAGGGGGGTTAAAACACCAACTGGGACACCTCCTGCAGCCTTGGAGGTGGGACTGTTGAATGGACACACCCCTGCCAGAACCAATCCTGAGCTTTTGCCTGGACCATATGTGATGCTACAGGACATGAGTAAAGGGAGGAAGGAAAGAAACAATGGGACATCTAGCATCACTGTCACTGTCTTTCCCAATGGCCACAACAGGTATTACAGACACAAAACTATCAGACAACTCTTGTAATACACAGTACTAGAGCACATAAAATGATGCTAAGTGCCGCTCAGGTGGCGCAGCAGTAAAAACACTTGCTGGAACCAGAGCTGGGATCTCGAATACATTGTATCGAATCTCAGCTCTGCCTGCCGGCTAGGCTGAGCGGCCACATGAACAACGATTGGCCTGTTGTTCAGATATGGGCGGGATTAAGTCGGATGGGGTCTCGCTCTCTCATAACTAATGCAATTACGACCTCTGCTGGCTGATTGATGCCGCCTGCACAGAGATGAGAAAAGAGTGCTCTCAGGGTGCTGAGCTGCACTGCACTCGTCAAAGTGTAGGTGATAAGATGCATACGGCATGCTGCCCACGTGTCGGAGGGGGCGTGGGTTAGCTTCGTTCTCCTCAATCAGAGCAGGGATCGCCATTGGTGGAGAGGAAGCATGATGCAATTGGCAATTGGACGCGCCAGAAAGGCAGAAAAAGGGGAGAAAATGCATAAACTAAAATATATATATACTCACTATCCAACTGGGGGGGGGGGGGGGGGTTGCTGGAGGCAAGGCACACAGTAACACCCTGGACGGGGCGCCAGTCCATTGCAGGGCAGATACACACACACATACACACACCCATTCACCTATAGGGCAATTCAGTGTCTCCAATTAACCGGACTGCATGTTTTTGGACTATGGGAGGAAACCGGAGGAAACCCATGCAGGCACGGGAACAACATGCAAACTCCTATTTATATCTATATATACTGATTTTTTATGTGTGTAGTATGTAGTGTAAAGTCAAATGCACAAATGCAAGGAAAAGGTGAAGGAAAAAGGTGGGGGAGGGGGTGTTTGGGCTGCTGGTCAGTGTGAGGACAGCCTGTGTATTCTGCTGCTGTTATGCAGTCTGATGGCAAAGGGCACAAAAGAACCTCTGAAGAGCTACGTCTTGCTCTTTGGTGGAACGAGCCTATGACTAAATGAACTGCCCAGCTGCCATAGTTCCCTACTGAGAGGGTAAGAAGGATTCTCCAGGGTCACTCTGATTTTGTCCATCATCCCTACCTTCATCTCACTACCTCCAGACTGTCCAGCTCCAGACCCACCACAGAGCTGGCTTTCTTCACCAGCTTATTTAGACATTTAGATGTAAGAGGGTGATTCTTCAATTGCAGGCTCTTTTGACCATCTTAACTTTTGAAAAATAAAATTAGGAATAATTTAGTTTTAATTAGGTCAAGATAATGCTAGAGCAAAGACTTAATGATGGCTACAATTGAGCTTATATAGAATTTTAATATTTCATATTTATTTGCGAAGTGACATAGCAAAATGTCATTATGTGTTGGTAATGACGTGTTGCGGTAATGACAATTTTTACTTTTTTTAAGAAAAAACTAGATAGGACATGGATTTGCTAAAGCTAGTCAAAAGCTAGTACAAGATGCACTTTAAATACATATAAATAATGTGTACATTTCTTTTTTTTTTTTGGTAAAGTACTGCCATACTTATTTAAATGGTAATGACGCTGAATAAATATACTCTATGATCAGGAGGAATACATGATTAAATTACTCACATTTTCAGAAATTAAAATGTTAATCTTCTCTCATGACTGGCACGTGCTTCCTTGCAAGTCTTTGTGTCCATGGTTACAACATACACAAGTTTTACCTTCAAATGATTCCCTACAGAAACCATACGCTGTTGCGGTAATGACGATAATGCTGGGGACAGTAATATATTGCTCAAAAATATGCATATGTTGTACAAATATGAAAAAAAAATTACATTTTGTTTCTTTTTAAGTTATTATAAAACTCATATTGTGATTTTTATAATGAATTGATCACTTTTTAGCATTTTATTAGAGCAGAGAAGTTTTAAAAGTCTGGGTTGGGGACAAGGCCAAAGTAGCAAAATATTGATGTTTAAATCATCATAAAAAATCAAAATTATAATTATTTTGGTATGTAATTTTTTTAGTGATGCAATGAATGATCTTTTTAATACCTAAAATATTTGTTTTGTAATAAAGTATTTTTAACACAAATTTATAACTTAGGGACGTAAATGTTCCCCCAATTGAAGAATCACCCAAGAAATATCAGCAACAAAAAATCACCTAGGTGGTGCAACAGACCCGAATTTAAGTCTCAGTGGTGTCACCACACCAATCATGTGCTCTGCAGACACTACTGGCCATGTCTGAGGAAAGATAAGGCCAAACAGGAAATCAACCTGTTTACCACAATGTCTCATGCAGTGGAGGAATAGGGTACAATAAGGTAAATTGACCTCTCTACTTGTTTATATGAATGAGTGTACAAAGTTTTTGTGTATCCACAGACCCAGCAGGATTCCAGAAAGGACAAAGCTCTTATTAAACATGAAAAATTAAGTAAATTATACAGTACTTTACATGCCTCAAATGTAATCCGCTTCACCTACAGATGTCACCATTCGTATTTACGCAGTTAAATGGTATTTTAAAGGTCTGTCGGCATCTGGTGGTAAACAAGTGAAATTCCATATTTAACATTAAATGCAGTTTGGATACTTTTAGGCACAAATTTAATATCATGCTGTTTGTTATTATATATTGTACATTATTTTCACTTAGATAAAAGAACAACAAGGCATTTGACTTTAAGTATTCAAATTAATTGACTAAATAATGAAAGTTTATTCTGTGTCTGCCTATCTTTGCCTCTTTGCTTTCTTTAAAATTAATTAATTTATTTATTTATTCATTTATTTATTCATGAGGGCTAATTTTGCAGGACTTATGTTAATTATTAAGCTAAAAACAAATATTTTAAATAAAATTTAAAAAAATGCAGTAGCCTTTTTTGCACTAACAGCACATAGAGGTTCTTTGTCTAAATTGTTTACTATTTTTTGTTTGTATAGTGTGAACACTGTGGGTAAATAAAATAATTTTTATGGCAGACTTTTGAAAGTTTTAAGCTCTCAATGTTTAATTTGTTACAAATAAATTATGCTTTATATATTTATCTCTGCACACTCTCTAACTTCATTTTATCTCTCTGGCAGATCATAATATTTAAAAAAAAAAGGCTGCACACTGTCTGCTTCCTCAGAAGTAACCCTTGGTCCAAGCTTTATTCCAGTCCCTAAAGTCCCTCCAGTACACAACAGGTAAATAAATGTGGAATTCATGAGTACTATTTAAATTATAAATGAGCTCCATGGGTTTTTTATGGAAATGCATAATTATTTACTTTATGTTGTCATTAGTAGGGTTTTCAGCCGTAGTCTAAGGAGACACATGGAGCCAGTGGAGACTGCAAAAAGCTTTGACTCTGAACAATTAATGACAAAAGGGAAGAAGGTGGCAAAATGAAAACCTTGATGATGGGGAAAAAGCTACTTGAAAAGTCCACCTGACAGAAAATAAACAGGGCCTTTTGTAGGCCTTAATGTTGGAATCTAACATGTTCACATCTGAAAGCTCTATATAGGGTTATGTATTATTTACTGCCCTCTTCAGGTCAATAGATATAAAAAAGGGTAATATTTAAGACCTGAAGGGTACACGGACTGACACAATAATGAAATTTGAAATGTTACAACTTACTAGCTGTTTACTGTTTCATAATGAACCATAATTGCATAACATTAAAGTGGAAGCTGGTAAAAATTATACTTGGTGTCTTCTAAACCACTGTTTTAAAGATTGCTTTTGATGCAATGTATAATGTGCAACATTTAGGCATAAATGTATTAGTGAGTTCTGATTTTGGGCAATAAGGCTTTCTCACATTTGGTGTAATAGGTCCCCTCAAAGTGGTGGATGAAATTAAGCTCAGGACTACATCTATCAGCTAAAACATAAGGACCGCCATCCAAAAATGTGCATGGCAATATTTTGTAACAATTGTATATGCCATGGTCCGAAGTCATAATTAGATGTTAGGCTATGATGATAATTAAACTGTCAGTATTCCATTCTTTTCACAGCAAACTCACAAAACAGTTTTTATTACAGTTCTTGCTTGCTTTATGTGGGCTTCTTCATCCTTAAAATGTACCTTTCCCATACTGCTGAAAAACGATGAAAGCATACGATTTGCTTGCAAACCCAGGACCTTCTTGCTGTGCGACAATGCTACCCTCCAAGCCACCATGCCACCCCCCACAGAGTATAGATGCAATGTAGCTGCTTAATTGTATCATTAAGTACATCTGTCTGGGAGCACCTGAAGCTGATATTTCTCCACTCATAACTTTTTTCTCACTTGTTTTTGATTCTAGTGCAAAACTAAGAACAGCAAACCTCAGACACCAAACACGACTCCCTGACTACATCTGGGCTAAATATTTGTAAAGATTAAATTATATGGACAAAATTTGTATTAAAGACAAGCTATAATTGTTGCCAAGATGTAATTTGAAGTTACAGAAAAAAGTAAATCTGCCAAGTCCAATATTACGTCCTCTCTGTCTGCTAAGCATATGAGTAGGTGGATTGGATACTCTCAATCTTTCCTGAGTGTGGGCGATGAACTACATGGCCTGTGATTGGCACCTTGTTACCTTATTTTAGACACATTTTAATCCTGATGAGAAAATGACTAAATATGCAGTAAATGAATGAATGAATTAACAAATGAATGAATATATTAATTAATCTAAAATGGATAATATATAGATTTAGAAATCTGCATTTCGATCCGTTTGTTTTCTACTCTTTCTGACTGGTTCTTTGACATGGCCATCGCATTCCATCATTTCTGCTCAGGTTTTCCTGCTGTACATCACTCTTCAAAAAATCTCTTTCTTTCTCTCTATCGTTTTCTCTCTTCATGTCTCATTTCCTTTTTGTGATGACCCACCAAACATTAAAACCATTCATCACTGCCTCTTTACCATCAAATTATCAAAGACAAGCACACACACACACACATCCGCACCTACACACAGACACAAAGACGTTCTTCAATAACGCAGATATTTAATGGGCTCTCTAAAGCTATCCATCATCAACATTTGTCATCAAAATATCAAGAAAATAAATGTGCTGAATGCAGACAGGACACACTGGCACACACACAATAAAGAGTCTTGCCCTCAGGTGATATTCAGAAAAAGAAAGTTAAAGGAGAAAGATAATGAAAGGACAGTAGAGATGGAGTATGGGGGAAAAGAGATGAGCTGAAATAAAAGAAAGACCACTGCAGTGAAAAAGAAAAAAAAATGAAGAAATCAGAGCATGTGAGTAACATGGACACGTCTGCACATAAACATGTAGAGAAAAGATGATGAAAAGCAGCCATTGTGTACTCAGATGCAGACTTTCCCCTGATTACAGTTACTTCTTGAATGCTGACTCACCAAACAAACACTGCAACCTCAAATATAAACGAATCATTCTCACAAAAGTTTGGGTTTCTTTATCAAAGGTAGTGTAGGTCTGATGCCACCCAGAACACAAAGCAGAAATACACCCTGGACAGGCTGCCAATCCATTGTAGGACATCAGCAATTTATCCTTTTCTTAAATATGCTTAGTCCAATTGTTTGCATGGTTTTAAGAGGAAAACAGAGTATCTTAGGGAAACCAATGTGGGTATGGGGAGAAGACACCAAACTTATTTCTCTCAAACAGTGACTGAAAGTATCTTTACACTCAGGTCCACGGGTGTGTGGCACGACTCCAGCAGCTGAACCCCCATACTGCCTTATAACTGTTAGAAAATCAATCTATGTATGTAATATAATGCATTTTATAATCTATCTATCCATACATCCATTTATATGTTAATACAGTATTTAAAAACCTCAGAATTATTTCCAGAAGAGGTGGGGGTACTTTCTAAAAATGCAATAAAACTGAAATCTTCAATTTGGTAATTTAATTAACAGAAATGTATTTATTAAATATATTAATTTATTAGGATTTTAACGTCAAATTTTACACATTCATGACAGAACAGTAGTTACTGGTTACACAAGATACTCAGTTCACAAGTGTAATGTCAAATACAGTCATGGACAATTTAATTCACCTCACTTGCACGTCTTTGGACTGTGGGAGGAAACCGGAGCTCCTCGCCCACACAGACACAGGGAAAACATGCAAACTCCACACAGAAAGGACCGGGGACCTTCTTGATGTGAGGAGACAGTGCTATTCACTGAGCCACTGTGTCACCCTATTTAACAGAAAAAAAGATTTTCTGTGTTTTTTATAATGACAAACTTAATTCTATTTCTTAAATAGCACCAAATTTAGAAATTGATGCCTGCAACAGACTTAAAAAAGCTGGGACCGTGGCATACCTTTGGGTACTAATTGTTGCAGTTTTGCAAGTGGAATTTTCGCCCATTCTTGCTGTATACAAGACTTGAGCTGCTCAACAATCTGTGGTTGCCGTTCTCTTATCCTTCTTTTCATGACGAGCTATACATTTTCAATAGGAGACAAATCTGGACTGCAGGCAGGCAAGTTAAGCACACATACTCTAATACTCTATGTCTACAAAGCTGTTGTAACTCGTGCATGATTTGCTTGTGAATCAGGCCTGGCATTGTTCTTTAGGTTGCATTTCTTGATGCAGCAGCGGACTGTGTTAAGGTGCAATGATTTTTACTCTCAAGCCAGTTTGTACTCTCAAGCCTATGTGGCTATGTCCATCAAGGTAGCATGACGGTTCTAACAATACCACCTGAGGGCTTGATTGTCATGCATATCCAGCTGCGGTTTCCGTCCTTGTCCTTCATGCACCAAGATTTATCATGATTTTCAGAATCTTTTTATGATATTGTGAACTGTAGATGGTAAAAGACCTAAATTCTATGCAATCTTGCATTGGGAAACATAGTCTCTGAACTGACTGTGGTAAACCATGACTCATCCTTGCTTGCAGAAGACTAAGTTTTTGGTGGGCGCTTCTTTTATACTCAATCTTAATGACTTCACCTGTTACCAGTTAAACTGCTAATTGTGGAACCTTCCAGAACAGTGTTGCTTGCATAACCTTAGTCTTAAAACATTTACATAAACTGTAAAAGGACATGCAATAGCAGTCTTGGAAATTTCTGCAATTTTCCTGATTTCCTGATTTATTGTGGAAACGTGTTGGGTTAAATATAGGCATACAGCAAGAAGTGACACTGTCCACCGTCTAGCAAGCTTTACATTACTATGAGTTCAGAGACTGCTGTGCAAGCAAGAGGCTCGTGTATTTTTTTCATGTGGTTGCGGTGGAAGGGTACAGTGAAATATCTGGTGTGCATGTGTGTGATACCAGGCCAAAAGTATGCAGACACTGCTTCTAATTAGTGATGTTAATTACTTATATTACAGTCAATTTCTAACACCCAGTAAAAAGTCTTCCTGGAACAATAGAGGCTGCAACAGCAGCAAATAGGAAATCTAAAAAAAATCTAATAAAATGAATATTAATGGTTTTATATGTGATGTTAGGGTGTCTGGTATTTACAAACGTCCTGCCATATAGTGTAAGAGTGATGAATTAGTGAAATAATCCCATATGGTATTAACAAATTAACACTGAACAAACGCATTAGGAGAAATGTTTGTTTTGTCGAGTGTGGAGAGTAATGACATGCTTCCATGCTGTTTTACAGCTTGGGACCTTAATTGCTGTAGTCATTAGCACAACAATTAGCAATTGATGTCTGTTCAATTGAGAGTTATTTGAATAAGAGTGGTAATTTGTGAGGTTAATAATATAAACAGCTGGGTTAATGTCGTATTTCAGTGCTACTTTTTAAGCTCTGAATGCTTATCTACAAAATTAACAACTGCAAAATTTTATTTTTATTTATTAAAACAATTATTAGTACAGAATACATAAATAAACAACTTCACAGTGCAAGTGTTCTTTTTTTTTTTTTTTTATTCTTTTAATTAATTTTTTTATTTATTTTGAATTAGAGACAGGGATCAGCATTAAGAAACAGTAAGTCCATCCAAAAGACCATTCCTACTTCCTCCCTCCCTGTTTCTTTGGTCTGCGTTCATTGTGCACTGTGATGGAATTTAATATGCAACTTTTGTTATTGAATAACAGTCACATGTGTCTGAGCACATGCTGTGTGCAATATCTCTGGGAGCGCAGGTAATGTAATAGAGATAGCAGGGCCTATTCATCACTCTGGCCGCTTGCAATGCGCTTTATTATTTTAATGCATTTTTCAGCAATTAAAAATGATGTATTGCTGCTTGTGGTTCCATCCAGTAGGTGTGTGGTGCACTGTGTGGTCACTTAAAACGTCAATTACTGGTGTTACAGTGCAGCAAAAGACTAAACTACCTCTTTCTTATTTCTTTTTTTTTTCAGTCCCACACACCACACGCATTCAGTAGGAAGAGAAACACACTGAGATACATTATTATTACTCTTTTATTCCTGTCTTCTCTTTTAATCATAACATCTCCCATCTGAGAATGAAGCCCCTGTACAGCACAGCATGTCCCACCTGCAGTAATCAGAAATGTATTATGCTAATTAAAATAGCTAACGAGCATTGCATTACAGCTGATGTGCAATTAATCTGCGATTAAGCGTGATTAGTTCAGAGATATATCAAAACAAGCACAAGTGGTGCTTACATTAAGTGCAGGTTAGCATGTTTGCCCTTCAAATATGACAAGGCGAATAATTTCCAGTAATGTATGTTTGCTTATGAAAACACGTACTTTCAGTTAATGTAAGTGATTATGAATTAGCTCATGAGAGTGGCATAGTTGTGCAGCAGGTATAATGAATACTCTATCTTACTGTACCTGTACCTTTGGGACAGTGGTAGCCTAGTGGGAGTTTGAATCCCAGCTCTGCCATGCAGCAACGGTTGGGCCCGTGAGCAAGGTCCCTCACCCTCTTTGCTCCAGAAGGGCTGTAAAATGGCTGACCCTGCGCTCTGACCCCTGCTTCTGAACAAGCTGGGATACATGAAGAGAGAATTTCATTGTACTGTACACCTGTATATGTATAAATGACTAAAGGCATTCTTATATTCTCCCACCTCCTAAAAGCCAGCAGAAAGGGGGATTGGCTACTCTAATTTGCCCCTAACTGCGAGTGAATAAAATAGTGTGTATTGTCCTAAAAGGGTTATCCAACATGAACCTAAGATGTAGGTTAAGGTACTGGACCTAGCCTAGTGGTTAAGGTACTGGACTAGTAATCAGAAGGTCGCTGGTTCAAGCCCCACCACTGCCAGGTTGCTGCTGTTGGGCTTTGAGCAAGGCCCTTAAACCTCATTTGCTTAGACTACATACTGTAATTTTAATGTAAGTCGCTTTGGATAAATGTGTCTGCTAAATGCCAAAAATGTAAACGTTTATGTCATAGGCAGTGACCAGAGCCAAGGTTTGAACCTAGGTTCCCAAGACCCTGTTAATGTGTGAAAATATATACCAATCAGCCATAACATTAAAACCACCTCCTTGTTTCTACACTCACTGTCCATTTTATATATAGAAGCACTTTGTAGTTCTATAATTACTGACTGTAGTCCATTTCATATTTCTTTATGCTGTTCTTCAATGTTCAGGACTCTCGCAGGACCACTACAGAGTAGGTATTATTTGGGTGGCGGATCATTCTAAGCACTGCAGTAAGACTGACATGGTGGTGGTGTGTTAGTGTGTGTTGTGCTGGTATGAGTGGATAAGACACAGCGGCGCTGATTAAGTTTTTAAACAACTCACTGTCACTGCTGGACTGAGAATAGTCCACCGACCAAAAATATATCCAGCAAACAGCATCCCGTAGGCAGCGTCCTGTGACCACTGATGAAGGTCTAGAAGATGACCAACTCAAACAGCAGCAATAGATTAACGATCGTCTCTGACTTTACATCTACAAGGTGGACCAACTAGGTAGGAGTGTCTAATAGAGTGGACAGTGAGTATTTAAAAACTCCAGCAGCACTGCTGTGTCTGATCACACTAACACACCACCACCATGTCATTGTAACTGCAGTGCTGAGAATCATCCACCACCTAAATAATACCTGCTCTGTAGTGGTCCTGCGAGAGTCCTGAACATTGAAGAACAGCATGAAGAAATATGAAATGGACTACAGTCTACAGTCTACAGTGGGGGTCCTGACCATTAAAGTACAGGGTGAAAGCAGGCTAAAAAGGTATGTAGAGAAACAGATGGACTACAGTTGGTAATTGTAGAACTACAAGTGGAGTGGAGCTGATAAAATGGACAGTGAGTGTAGAAACAAGGAGGTGGTTTTAATGTCATGGCTAATCAGTGTATGTTGAGAAGTAAAAACTTCATTGTGCTAAATAATTAGATGCCCCTAACACTTAATTTTATATTGTCTTAAGAAGGAAAGGGTTTTAATTTTAACAAAATTGTGTCTACAGTTCCTCTGCTTACCTCTGTGAAGGACAATCTGCTTGAATATGTGTGTCCCTGCCATATTGCACCTCTCTGCATGAATGTCAGTGGGTCGGTATGTGTTTCTGCGTGTGGGTGTCTGTGAGAGCATGTGTGTTTTAGTAAAATGTGTGTTGCTCTTGTGCATTCCAATTCATACTGATCACATTGTAATGAAAGTGCAGTGGGCTGTGTCTAAGTGTGTCTCTGTAGAATGTGTGTTTAAGGGACTGAATGTGTAAATATAAAAAATGGACCAGGCTTCTTTATCTATTTTTCATATGTGTTTATGTAAGAGACAGTAAAGGTGTATAAAAGAAAGGGAGAAAAATAGATGAATAATTAAAAAGAGAGAAATGGGCAGCTGTTGAGCCCTCCTGGCCCATAGGGGGCCTCACACCAATCAGCAAAACGCAGTGGGAATCAATTATCACCAGAGGAAGGGGGCAGGAAACACCCCCAAAAACATATGACACATTGTCTAATAGAATAAAAATCACACCTTAACACACACACATGTAGTGATTATCTAATGATTCTGAATCTTTTGTTGAAGTGAATTTCCACTAGCCTAAGTTAAAAAGACTACTATATACATTTATTAGAGTCCCCTTGATGGCTTACACTCTTCACAAATGATGCAAACTGTAAAAACTTGAGTACAAAAAGAGAAAATAAATTTTTGACATGGATTTCATTATTATTTATTGTACATGCATGTTGTGAGAACCAACGAAAACTCAAATGTGCTCTACATACCTATAAATGTGTACATACTACATTTACATTCATTTGTGCCTGTTGTACATCTTAGTTTAAATCGGTGAACAATAATATGGAGACTGCAGCATAACAGCCTTTATTCTTCCAGTAAGACTTTACTTTGAATTTGGAACATGGTTGTAGGGATTCACTTCGGTTAATTTTAAATGTACAAATACACCGATCAGACATAACATTAAAACCGCCTTTTTGTTTCTACACACATTTTCCATTTTATCAGCTCCATTTACCATATAAAAGTACTTTGCAGTCCTACAATTACTGACTGTAGTCCATCTCTTTCTCTGCATGCTTTGTTAGCTTTGTTATCCCTCCCAGGACCACTACAGAGTAGGTATTATTTGGGTGGTGGGTGACATGGTGGTGGTGTGTTAGTGTGTGTTGTGCTGGTATGAGTGGATAAGACACAGCAGCGCTGATGGAGTTTTTAAACACCTCACTGTCACTACTGGACTGAGAATAGTCCACCAACCAAAAATATATCAGCCAACAGCATCCCGTGGGCAGCGTCCTGTGACCACTGATGAAGATCTAGAAGATGACCAACTCAAACAGCAGCAATAGATGAACGATCGTCTCTGACTTTACATCTACAAGGTGGATCAACTAGGTAGGAGTGTCTAATAGAGTGGACAGTGAGTGGACACAGTATTTAAAAACTCCAGCAGCGCTGCTGTGTCTGATCCACTCATACCAGCACAACACACACTAACACACCACCACCATGTCATTGTCACTGCAGTGCTGAGAATCATCCACCACCTTAATAATACCTGCTCTGTGGTGGTCCTGTGGGGGTCCTGACCATTGAAGAACAGGGTGAAAGCAGGCTAAAAAGGTATGTAGAGAAACAGATGGACTACAGTCAGTAATTGTAGAACTACAAAGTGCTTCTATATGGCAAGTGGAGCTAATAAAATGGACAGTGATTGTAGAAACCAGGAGGTGGTTTTAATGTTATGGCTGATCGGTGTATATAACCCTTATCTATTTATTATTATTGTTATTATTATTACTATTATTATTATTTTTAATTGCTGTATTTTTGGTGGTGGTGGTGCTACCGAATAGGATTATTGATTTTTATTTTATTTTATTAGAATTTTTTACAATTTGGTTAAAGTTATGACAGGACAGGTAGTTACCTCACTTGCATGTCTTAGGACTGTGGGAGGAAACCGGACCTCCCAGAGGAAACCCACACAGACATGGGGGGAACATGCAAACTCTAACGCATAAAGGACCCTGACTGCCCCACCTGGGAATCAAACCCAGGACCTTCTTGCTGTGAGGTGACAGTGCTACCCACCAAGTCACCGTGCTGCCCCCAAATAGGATTAACCCCCATTCACCCCTTGTTGCCTATGTAACAGACTGAAGGTGCTGGAAACAATCCCTTGGTCCATGTTGATGTAACTACTGCAGATTTGACTATAAAACTTCCATTCTAGCACATTTCAGCAGAGTGAAATTGGATTCAGAGCACATGTACTTTGTGACATTGTACACCATTATGCTGGAAGTAGCAATTTAGTGGATAAATCTTGACCATCAAGAAATGCACAGACTTGTATTTAGGTGGCTGTGATATTAAATCAGTGCTTGATTTGTATCATTTTGCCCACTCTAATATTTAATCTGAATATAAACCCAAGTAAACCATTTGACCCACAACTGCTTGCATTGTAATCAATCACAACTGTTCGTTGCTATGTCTGTATGATTTTATACATTGCACTGCTGCCACATGACAGGCTGGTTGTAAGGTTCAGGTTTTTTTATATTTTCATATTGATTTTAATTGTTTTTCAATTGTATTTCAGTGTTTTATATTTGTGTTATTTTCAATGTATAAGTGTCAAAAATAATCCTATTATTTAACATTACCCTAAAATAGATGCAGTTCCACAGGACCACGGAACACATTAACAGGTTTCCCATACATCCTTATGGGAAAAAATACCTTGAAACTCAACGCCTTTTAAACTCAACGCCACTCCCAGAACCAATTGACGTCAAGTTTCAAGGTACCACTGTAAATTATATTATTATATACTGTCATATATGTATTGTTGTTTAAACCATATGATCAAATATGTTAAATGTTTTAAAAATATTTTATCCATAATGCATTTACTGAAATTATTAAATATAAATTAATATTTTATTTTTTGCTATGAATTTCAAATCTACATTTTATAATATACTATTTAATAGTAGCATACCTCATAATCACATTATTTGCTACAAAACAACTTTATGGAAAACAATTTGCATGATATGTATTCTTAACAAAAAAAAATCATAGCAGCCGCTCAGGTGGCACAGCGGTAAAATACGCTAGCACACCAGAGCTGGGATTTCGAATACATTGTATCGAATCTCAGCTCTGCCATCTGGCTGGCTGGGCGGCTATATAAACATTTGGCTGTTGTTCATCCAGGGAGGGAGCCGTATAGGGACCTCATAACTGATGCAATTACGACCTCTGCTGGCTGATTGATGGCGTCTGCACATAGAAGAATAATGCAATCAGGGTGGGGCTCTCTGTGCACAAGGCTGATCTGCATATGAACTCGCCCCGTGCAGGTGAAAAGATACAGTTGGCTACTGTTCATGTGTCCGAGGGGACGTGTGTCAGTTTGCTCTCAGCAATCAGGGCACAGGTCAGCACCAGTAGAGGAAAAGCTTAACGCAATTGGGTAAAAATTGGATGCGCTAAAAATTGGGAGAAAAAGGGAGAAAATGCATAAAAAAATCATAGAAATATGTTTCAAAGCTGTTTAGCTACTAACAGATCAGACAAAGCATTGATCAGTGTTAAAAATCATACTGTTTTAGTTTATTCTAGTGCAGTATATTTTAACCAATCTTAAAATATATACAGTACGGTATGTGCCTACCGATTCAGGTTTGGTTGTAAGACAGATAAAAGAAACATTCAATAAAAACAATCCAAACTACAGTTTCTGTGTGAAAATGCAAAAACAGGAAAAGAAGTGATTTTTCTGTCCACTCTAATTCCTGCAGGAGCGATAAGATAAATAAAACTGACTCTCTCTCATACAGATAGATTTTCAATATACACCAATACTATATGACAAATATAATAAAGCCACTTGGATGTTCACACGGTTTATGTTTCCTCTATGTCTGCCAGCTGTCTTTTTATAAGCTTATTTTTCTTCATGTGCAAGTTTTGTGCTTTAGATCATAACATCTATAGTCATACTCATATGGACATAAATGTATCTCAATCTGTGTGCGTGTGGGTTTAGATGGGTGGAGAGAAGCGCATGTGACAGGTGGATCTTCAGCAGGAGGGGCAAGCCTTGGTCACCCCCATCTGGGGGACCAAAATCTGAAAGATGTACACACTTACCCACACCCATGCAAATATACCACACAGACAAGAGCACTGTGAGAGCAGCTGCCCCATTCCATCCCCCCAAATTAACACAGGGTGAGGAGACAGAGATAGTAATAAGAGATTACATATACAGTATGTTATAATATATAAACAGAATTTCCTACTGTAGGATCATTTTAAATACTAGCAACCTATCTATGTCTACCTGTAATAAATGTGAAGATTTACTGTGGTTATCTAACTGAACAGTTATAATGGGATGGCATAGGAGCGTGAGGCATTTTCAAATGACAAATTCCTAAATTCATGTTTTATTTTTAAGATCACTAATATATTATATTTAAAATTAATTATAGAAAATTGGCATGCAATTAGTTTAATTTAAAATAGATTAAAATTGTAAATTATGATAATTTCGTTTGCATAAAAATATATACACTGACTAGGCATAACATTATGACCACTGACAGGTGAAGTGAATAACACTGATTATCTCTTCATCACGGCACCTGTTAGTGGGTGGGATATATTAGGCAGCAAGTAAACATTTTATCCTCAAAGCTGTTTTGATAGAAGCAGGAAAATGGGCAAGCGTAAGAATTTGAGCAAGTTTGACAAGGACCAAATTGTGATGGCTAGACGACTGGGTCAGAGCATCTTCAAAACTGCAGCTCTTGTGGGGTGTTCCCGTTCTGCAGGGGTCAGCATCTATGAAAAATGGTCCAAGGTCCAAGTGGTAAACCAGTGACAGGGTCATGGGCGGCCAAGGCTTATTGATGCACGTGGGGAGTGAAGACTGGCCTATGTGGTCCGATCCAACAGAAGAGCTACTGTAGCTCAGATTGCTGAAGAAGTTAATACTGGTTCTGATAGAAAGATGTCAGAATACACAGTGCATCACAGTTTGTTGCATATGGGGCTACATAGCCGCAGACCAGTCAGCATGCCCATGCTGTCCCCTGTCCACCGCCGAAACAATGGGCATGTGAGCATCGGAACTAGACCACGGAGCAATGGAAGAAGGTGGCGTGGTCTGTTGAATCACATTCCCTTTAACATTATAAGTATATATATATATGTGTGTGTGTGTGTGTGTGTGTGTTTGCAGGGGGATTTTTATAACTTTTTTTTCCAAGTTTAAATGGTTAATATTTAATGATTATGAAAGGCACAAAAGATGCTTGTCTTTATCTTGGTATTAATCAAATAATTATTAAATACATTTAACAGTGTTATAATTCTGGAAAAAAGAAACCTAATTAGGAAAGAGTGTTTGTACCACAGCGTGCACTTATTTCTGAGAACCCAGATCTCGACGGTGGTAGACTACGCTGCACCACACAAGCACCCATTTGATTTGTTGATTTGTCTTTTAAACCTCTTTTATGTAAAAACTGTCCTACACATCTTTGTGCCCATTGGAAAATAGTGGGAGATGAGCAATGCTGCAGGTGTGTGGCCCTGTGTGTGTGTGTGTGTGTGTGTGTGTGTGTGTGTGTGTGTGTGGGTGGGGGGGGGGGGGGGGGGGGGGGGGGGGGGCTGTTACGAGAAAATATGTGTGTATATGTAATTAATGCAATGTTTCTGGGTGATGGTCAAATTGAGTTGTGTGAAGAGAGCAGGCCGGAGGGCTTTCACAATTATACAGCCGAAGCACTGAACATGACAAATGACCATCATTCATATTGAGCTCACACATTCACACACACACACACACACACATACATCCCAAAGGTAATAGACACAGCACCAGGAAAATATTGCCTTAAAATAAGTAAGAAATCTCATGATAAAGTGTTGTGTGTGTGTGTGTGTGTGTGTGTGCACTATAAAAACCCACTATCATTTCTGTTAACCAAGCCAATAATCCTTTAATACTCCTCCAAATTCTATTAGCTGAAGTAGCAACCTTTCCTTTGTTCCAACCTTTCCACATTTGTTTGTTACTTGACTGCATATCTTCTCGTCTGTCTCACTCTTTCTGACTGCTTCTCCTTCTCTCTTAGTGATGAGTCCTGTGGGAGGTGCTCTACTAATGGGGAATCAATGGAGAATCAGCTTTAGTACTGCTCACCTTACACACCACAGACTAATCCTATTTCACTACTCCCATGGGAATACACACACACACGGCCTGCAGCCTGCCCTATTATCCGGTCTGCTTAATAAATTATCTGATGAGTGCCTGTGTGTGTGTGTGTGTGTGTGTGTGTGTGCATGTTCTAGCCTGAGGCAGGCCAGGTGGAGTTTGGTTGCTTGGTTTGCTAGCCTATACAGACAGCCCCAGGTCTGCCGCCCAGCAGGCCGGATGAAGCAGGGCTCTGTAGTGAGATGGATGCCAGGGCTGGGCACTAAGAGCCTGGTGGCAGCTGGTGCCATCTCCCCCTCCTCCCAACCGCCCGCTGTCTGCCTGTAGGAGGGGTGAGGAGGTTAACAGCTAACGGAGACTCAAACTGGATAATCGCCTTTTATTAAGTGACCTATAGTCCACAGAGAGTGACACACAAGTGAGCGACACATGCAGTACCACACATTCACGCACAAACACATACAAGCACACAGGGGTAATGGGGGTGATTAGGTGACAATTGAACACTCCCTTGCACAATCATGAAGAAATGCCCATAGCATACACTAGTTACTATTTATTTCTCTCTCCTTCATGAACACACACACACACACACACACACACACATACTTCCTATACTCCTGGTTTTCATTAACTAATACATTCTCCTTTTGTCGGATTTTAGTCATTTGCATTCATCTTCTTACATCCTTTTTGTTTTGTCCATTCATGGCTTGGCAGTTTCTGACCAGCAGTCTTTGTTCATGAGCATGTGAACCAGCCGTGCATTCAACCATCAAACAACAGATCCACTCACTCCTTCTCTCTCTCTGTCTTTCTTTTTCTCTCTCTTTCTCTCAATCACTCCTTCCCCTCAATTCAATCAATCCACTGCCCTCAAGGTGTTTAGCAGATCAGTGCAAAGCCAATTACACTCTTAAATTGCAAAAACAAGGTTATATACAGTATGTATTATTCCTCTTTATTCAAGACCTCATACAACCTGTATGGTTTGTTTCAAAACCTACTTTTTAATTAGAAAAAAGTTGTTTTAAAAAGTATTTGTGTGTTACTGTAATTATGGTACCCCAACTATAGAAATATCTGGACACAAATTAAGCCAATTTTTAAAACAATAAGTCTAAAAATACTAAATTACTGGCATTAGTTAATCATTTATTTTTAAAAGCCAGTTTATCCTGGTCAGGTTTATGGTGGGTCCAGAGCCACCTGTAAATGCTGATGGATGAAGCATCAATTTCATCAAGCTCACGAATTTCCTTACACGTTTATGTTTTTGTGGGGTAGAGGAAAACTGGTCTACTTACAGAAAACATATGAACATGTGGAGAAAATACAAAATTCTTCACAGACAGTGACATTAAGGATTAAACCAAGGTTTTCAAAAATACCATATAGCCAATAAGAATGGAAACTAAACAATAAATAAAAATACATTACAATTAATATAATTTCTAATGTAATATAACAATGTGTGGGAACTTCTCATTGTTATTTGTAAATTCAAGCTATATTTACACTTTAAATAATGTTATTAACATACAGCTATCAAGCAAAATATATATATATATATATATATATGTACACACACCGATCAGCCATAACATTAAAACCACCTCCTTGTTTCTACACTCACTGTCCATTTTTTCAGCTCCACTTACCATATAGAAGCACTTTGTAGTTTTACAATTACTGACTGTAGTCCATCTGTTTCTCTGCATGCTTTGTTAGCCCCCTTTCATGCTGCTCTTCAATGGTCAGGACCCCCTCAGGACCACTACAGAGCAGGTATTATTTAGGTGGTGGATCATTCTCAGCACTGCAGTGACAATGACATGGTGGTGGTGTGTTAGTGTGTGTTGTGCTGGTATGAGTGGATCAGACACAGCAATGCTGATGGAGTTTTTAAACACCTCACTGTCACTACTGTACTGAAAATAGTCCACCAACCAAAAATATATCCAGCAAACAGTGCCCCATGGGCAGCATCCTGTGACCCCTGATGAAGGTCTAGAAGATGACCAACTCAAACAGCAGCAATAGATGAGCGATCGTCTCTGACTTTACATCTACAAGGTGGACCAACTAAGTAGAAGAGTGGACACGGTATTTAAAAACTCTCGCAGTGCTGCCGTGTCTGATCCACTCATACCAGCACAACACACACTAACACACCACCACCATGTCAGTGTCACTGCAGTGCTGAGAATGATCCACCACCCAAATAATACCTACTCTGTGGTGATCCTGACCACTGAAGAACAGCATGAAAGGGGGCTAACAAAGCATGTAGAGAAACAGATGGACTACAGTCAGTAATTGTAGAACTGTGTCTCTATATGGTAAGTGGAGCTGATTAAATGGACAGTGAGTGTAGAAACAAGGAGGTGGTTTTAGTTTTATGGCAGATAAGTGTGTGTGTATACATATATGAAAGTGCAAAAATGAATGTGTGCACCAACTGTTTTTGATTACCATTTGAGACACCCCTTTCCATTTCAATTCACTATTTTAAGGATGTTCTATTACTTTAGCTTAAGTGACATTTGTTATATGATGCCTTAGTGGGCCAAGGGATTAAGTCCACATTACTGAGAACTTCAAAAGCAGAGTTGGCAGGGCATCACACACTCATAGCATGGCATCAAACTGACTTATTCAATCACTCACACCTTAAGGCAATATAGGGTCAATCCTTTGACATATTTTTAGCATGTGAAAGAAAAGCAACTAGAGGAATCTCTCTTGCTCTCACTTAAAGACACACACACACACAGGCTTAACATGTCAAACAATAGCAATAGTCAAACCTGAGATTCCTTAAACTGTGCAGTACTCACACACATACCTGACACTGCCACAGTACTCCATCTGTACTTGCACGTTAGCAGGCTGATATAATTACCTACAAAATTTGAAGGTAATTGTCTGTGGCAATCACCAGGTAAATCACTTCAATACAAGTGCATTCAGACCAAAAACATCCTCTTCCACCAAGCCTACATCCCAGACATATGGGCAAATCAAGAGAAGTGGGTTCCAAACATGTCTAAATTTAGGGTAAATTCTTTTCCACTTAAACATGAGACTGATTTGATTTGATTTAAAAAGAGAGAGAGAGAGAACCTAACATGCTAGGTTATACTGATAATGCAGTTCATGCTATTAGGCTTATTAGGATAGGAAGTTAGGTTGACTTGAGCTGTGGGTTTGGAATGTAGACCTGACGGTAAACGGACTTGTTTAATGTTCTTCAGGAGAAAGCGCAGTTAGAAGAAATTTTGGTAAACTGGAAGCAACTGCATTAAAAAGTCATATGAGCTGAGTTTGGCATGTTTTTATCATGTCTATGTCAATTCTTTGCATGTTCATTTCCTGCCACTTGAATATGAAGTAGTTGAACTGTCTACTTTAAAGAGTAAATTGAGTAATTGGATGAACGAGTAAATCAGTAATTGTAGATTGCTTTGCTATAAACCAGCTCAATGGGGTTTAGGACTGGAGATTGTGCTGACCATTTCATGATTTGACCGGCACCTGAATGCTCCACATTTTTGTTTTCTTTTTTTATTCTATTGCATTAACACATTTTTATTTTTTAAAAGCCATTTTATTAAAGCCATCTCTGAAATTACCAACAGAAACCCGAAGGATCCGTCTCAAACTGCACTTCAACTCTTCATTTTAAGTATCTTTTTCAGTTTTATCATGGCCCCTGCAGCAACTTTGTTTCCTTGTACTGTGTGTGGTATATTTAGTATGTTAGTGGTAAGTATGCTGCTCTCATTTGTTGTAGCAAAGCTGACTGGATCTTATAAGCTCAGTATACAAAAAATATGTTTTAATAACCTAATAACCTAAGAATGCCATGATAGAGCCCTGGATTACCATAATGAATATACCCTTTAGCCTTGGATATGTACCCATCTATTTTAAACGTGCAGTTATTAATCCCCTGACTACAAAACCTAATTCCGATCCCTATGCGCTGTCTAATTATAGGCCAATTTCAAACTTTCCTTTTGTCTTCAAGACCCTAGAAAAAGTAGTTTCCCAACAATTACATTATTTTAATCATTAAACCAACCATAGTGCTGAAACTGCATTAATTAGGGTAACAAATCTATTATTTATTATTATTTATAATCTATCTATTAATGTTCTCTCATAATGGATACATCTCTTTTTTTTGTTCTATTAGATTTTAGTGCAGTGTTTGATACTTTAGGTCATAACTTTTCACTGGATAGGCTAGATATTACACTAGGTGTTAAATGACTGGCACTGTCGTGCTTTGAATTCAGTCTGACTGCTTTCAGTTTGTTCTTGTAAATAATAAATGTTCTAAAACTGCAAAAGTAAAATATGGTGTTCCACAGGGGTCAGTGCTGGGATCTTTACATTTACATTTACATTTTTGGCATTTAGCAGACGCCTTTATCCAAAGCGACTTACATTACAGATACAGTATACAGTCTGAGCAACTGAGGGTTAAGGGCCTTGCTCAAGGGCCCAACAGCAGCAACCTGGCAGTGGTGGGGCTTGAACCAGCAAATCTTTTGATTACTAGTCCAGTACCTTAACCACTAGGTTACGGCTTTATTATTTACACTCTGCATGCATTCATTAGAGAAAAAAAAATCATAACATGACATTGATTTTTACTGTTATACAGACAACACACAGTTGTACGTATATCAGTCAAATTCAATGACATCCTCACAATTAGTAAGAATTAAGATTTTTGTGAACAAAATAAAATCAAAGCAGAGGTAAGAGCATTCAGTTACATAACGTCACAACTTTAGAATAATATATTCATGATGTTCATGATTCAAACACAGTCTCAATGTTAAAGTTTAGATTAAAAACATACTTATTAAACAGGCTTTCAATTAGGGATGAATGGCTCCAGTCATGGGGGTCTGGAGTCTGGACACATGGTGCTCTCATGGTCTGTCACACTTGCTAGCTCAGCTTTATGACCCGGGTCTTCTGGCTGTGCTTGCTTCAGCCCTCTAGGACTGGGACTGTCCACCCTGAATACAGACAAAGGCTTGAGGGTTCACGATCATAAAAATCTGTAGTGATCAGGGATGTTGGGTCGCTGTTGTTCTGCCTCTCTCATACAATCACTCAGGTTTGTTGAGAGTGAGGAAGGTGGGCAATGATGTCATGAGAGAGCCCGTATAGCTGTGGACCTTCTAGTCCTCTTTCTTAGTTATACTGTAATATTAGGTGTGCTGGAGTCTGAAGCTATTCTCTGCACAAATGACAACTTACTGTTAATAATTTTGTTCATATCGCATTTTTACTACAGTTTCTGTTTTTTACATCGACGAGGTGATTCTGACGTGAACCTTTTTACCCACCTGAGGCTGTAGCCTGCAGGTTTAAGACTGCCATGTCAATAATGCCCCTCCTGCTGGATATAATGGGAACCTGCCGTGTCTGCACTCAGAATGTTCAGAACTCACCATTAGACTTTATTCTACCATAGACTGAACTGAACCATAGACTGTTTTTTTTTCTCCTAAGGTTTTTACTTGCAATATTTGCTCAACAGGTTTTTTTGTCCTGGAATCTGTAAAGTTAATTTGAGACAATGTCTATGTAAAAAGCGCTATACAAATTAATTTCACTTGATTTGAAGCCTACTATTCTTTTCTTGTCTTCCAATGTAGCTCTGCCATAGCCTGTAGGAATATTTCAGGTCACTTTTTTGCTGTAGAATAAAACCACGTCCAACTAGACATATGTAGACTAAAGGTTATTGCATGGCAGTGCAAAATGCTTTGGTAGCCTCCAGTCACTTTGTGCAAGTTGCCCTCTTTGAATCTAGCAAAAAAGTGTCAGACCATCATGCCTTCTTTTTTATATTTGACAGCTGGTGTTACACGCTATAAAATCGTTCTTATACTCTGCAGCCTAGAGCAGCCCCCCAAAAAATGTACATTTTGAATGATCTCTCATTACACCTTCTTCCAGTCTACAGTATTCTACTGGCTGTACTGCATTTCCAAAGAAGTTATTATTATTATCATTATTTTCTTTTTTGGAAATCTAAGCAATGCATTTATTTTTTGCCATGTGACTTGTTAAAACTTAAACCTGTTAAATTAGAACACTTAATTGAACATAGTTGAAACTGACACATGCTTACGTTGAGTTTCTATGTGCCTTTTGATGGTGTAGAAAACTGGCCCATTGGCATTTTTGCAGGCCCAACACTACTTTTAAACATAAAAGTGTTTGTAGGTAATCAACAAAAATTGGGACACATGTAAGACTTGTATGAATCAGTTTTTAAAGCATAAATTACTTCAATTTTTACGAAAGTGAAAATCCACTTACCTCTGGCAGTTTGCTGCTTAATGCTGTATATTTTTAAGTAATTCACTGAATGTGCTCCATAAACATTAACAAAATCTGTGTAAAATACAGTACATATACAAGGTGACATTTTTTCTGGAGAGGAGTTAAAAAGTAAGTAAACTACAGTAGCTACTGTCATGCATTATAGGGGTAGTACCATGCTCTGGGGTTGTTTTGGTGACAGTGGGATAGGTGTATTGCGGATTTTAAACCATTATCCACACTAACACATCCAGGCTACATGAAGTTATATTATAAAACAACAAAAGTAAATCTGTGGTTTGTTCATTCTTTTAAACCTTTATTTAACTGACAAATGTACAAAAAAGATTTCCAATGTTTTTACTGGTAAACTTAATTGTATTTAGTAAATATAAACACATTTTGAATTTGATGCCTACAGAACTAGACCAATGCTCCTTTACGTATATGCAAACTACTCACAGTCCTTTTTTGTCTTTGGTTTAAAGAACTCGACGTCCATTTTTCTCAGTATGAGTTCACCTGACCACAACACACATTTTCACTGTCTTTATATTCATCTACGATGAGCTCATAAGGAGGCATAGTGGCTTGGTGGGCAGCACTGTTGCCTAACAGCAAGAAGTTCCTGGGTTCATTTCCCAGATAGAGAAGTCTGGGTTCTTTCTGTGTGGAGTTTGCATGTTCTCCCCTTGCCTGCATGGGTTTACTCTGGGAGCTCCGGTTTCCTCCCACAGTCCAAAAACATGCAGTCAGGTTAATTGGAGCTCCTAATTGAAGCATGTGTCTGTCTGTGTGTGTGTGTGTGTGTGTGTGTGTGTGTGTTTGTTTGCCATGTGATGGACTGGTGACCTGTCCAGGGTCTTTCCTATACCTTTCGCCTAGTAAATCAGACCCACCATGACACCAGTGACATTTAATATTATTTAGAAATGACTGGCTTTTACACTAATAATGAATGAATAATGAAAGCTGGTCTCAGCACAGCAGCTTCCAAATTAAGAATTTCTAACACATGGTCTTTCTCCTGGTTAGTGTCTCTTGTCACAAGATCCATCTGCAGTGTTTGGTGTTCTATTCACATATACGTACATCACATATACGTATATTTGCTTTGAAAACAAACCACCAAACATATTATTTTAAACCATCAAATATAATACAAGCATGATTCAATGATTTGCTAAACTGTAAAACTAAAAATAATAAATGTATTTAACTTTTAACTTTGAGGAAACCAGTGGACACTAGTTGAGGCTGAAACTCGAGAATTCAATAATCAGAAAGGGATATTCCAATACTTGTCCATGTAGTTTATGTTATAGTGTCATTTTATTTTGAGGCATGGTGTCCTAATTTGTCATTAGTGATTATGATCTGCTACAGATAGTTACAAATTAAAAATTACAATAAAATTACATATAACCCCCTACGTCTAGCCAGGGTTTAGCCAGAGAGAAAACCTAAACTGTCACATTATTTATCTGCATGGCCAGACATAATCCAAGAACCACTAAAAAAACAGGTCCACAATGAATTAGAATCTGCCTATTCCACTATTCACAGTTAAGGGAGTTTTACATTTCCAGTTGCTTAGAGGCTGGCATGCAATAAAGTAGCTCACACTGATGTTTTATTTTTTTCATGTGATCAGCATTTTTAATGAGGTTGGAATCATTTTGTGTTTTAATAACTATGGCTAACTAGTTTAATTATCCTATTGAGTACCCACTAAATATTATGGATCAAATGTACCATAATTGGTTCACAGTTACACGTTACCACTCAAGCCAAGTTTTTATTCCTATAGGCAAAAGTAGTACTATACCAGCTTCTAACAAAAGTTTGAGCTGTATTAAATCCCCTTAATCCCCCTCAAGTCCTCTTAGATTTTCAGTCTTCAGGGAAAATAAGTTTCACTCACAATGGGTTTCAAAGAACACCTTTTGGGGGAAATCAAGATGAGCCTATTAATATCAAATAGTATGAGAATAAAACAATCATAAGTTTATAATGGGTTGTTCATTTCACTGACAAAAAATGAGAGCTCCTAAAATCCCACCCTGCAGGAAACATAAATTATCCATCTCCATGAGAAGATTCATTTTTAAGCCACCTTAGGCATTTTATTAACTATGCCATGATGTTACATATACTCAGATTGTGTGCATTAATTTTAGCAGAACAGTAATAAACACACAAGATAAATGTAGTCATTTTGAGTTATTGCATTAAGCAGGGGAAATATACACCAGAATACCTTTATTGGAATATACACCTACATATAAAGATTCTGGGTTACATAGACAACCACTACACTAAATAGTTACAATAAGCATTTGCAAACAAATAAACAATAACAAATATTAAGTGTTGTATAATGGCATTTTATTTTTAGAAAGGCAATTTTAGGCAAATTACAATAATTTATAAATCTAAAATTGAAACATATATGCAATAGAACATTTAAAACTGTTGAATACAGAACTTACAAACACCATTTTCAGAACAGCTGCTGCATTTTGTAAAAATCTATATAAATGTGATTTATTTAATTGTCTTGAACAGATATTTAACAGAAGTAAACAGAAAAGATTTCCAATGTTTCCTCTGACCAATTTCAATCAATTTTATAAATTTAAACAAATGTAGAATTTGATGCCTGCAACATTGTGTTACATCACCTTGTGTTTCTCTTGAAAACTGAAGATACTAGTCACTGAAGTTTGCACAAAGTTAAAAGGTTATGTGTACATTTGCATACAGTTATACTTTTAGTTAAGAAATCTAACAAAGACAAAAGGCATTTTACTAGTAGCAAACGTTTTAATGAAAAACAAAATTCAGTGTTTTTTTGGTTTGACAGGAATAACAGTTGTTGTATTAGTGGAAATTTGGCTTGTATAGCTGTGTACAAAATTACAAACCTGTTGGCAGTTACAGGAAACAACTTGTTTTTAAAACACTTAAAGAAAGTAACTTTATGCTGAAAAAATGATTTTATTTAAATAAAAAATGCTGCTCTGTGTAAAGTTTAGGGTAAGACTAATACAGTAGTTAGGTCATTATCTGAATGCAGTGGAATTAGAGTAAAATAAAGCAAAAATAAATAAATAAATCCTAGCAGGCTATTCCATTTTAGCTCTGACAAAAATGTAGCCTAATGTGCAACATATTGGATATTTTACTACAAAAATGACTGGTGTTTTAGAGAATGACGGCACAGCTTGGAACAATCTGCTTGTCTTTATTAATATTGTCCTAATTACTAAATTATACAGCCTACACAAATTGCTTGACGTTACAGCAAACAGACATTTACATATATTGAGTAGAAAGCTGTAGAAAACTAGTACTGTAGTAGAAAACATTACAAATATGTGTTAGTTTTTAAAGACCTGAATATTGAATATGGGGAACACATTTATTTATAAATAAAATAAGAAAGGCTTTTTATTAAAGAGGCCTGGTAGCATAGCAGGTGATATGATTTAGGTACCTCCCAAAAACATTCCAACAGGTGTACTGCCTAGTCTAAATACACACACACACACACACACACATAATGTTGAAAGAAATGGTGTGTGTATATATATATATATATATATATATATATATATATAAGCTTGTGAACGACTCATGCATATTGTTTATTGTGTTTATTGTGTGCTGGTTTGCCCTGCTTTATCACGACTTTTAATCCGTTTCTCAGTCATCTAGACTCTTTTAAACTCTAGATCTTTATAATAAAACATGTGGCAGGTGCTTTTTAATGCGCTATTACTTACCAGTTTCATTTCATATTGTGCCTTCACTGCTGTTTGCAAGGTATAAAACCTTATCTGCTTATACGACAAGACCTTTATCATTTAATTCTACAGGCTTTCTTTTCTCCCCATCTCGTTTTCTTTATATAGTACATATATATCCCACTTTTTCGTTGTGTGTTTTATGAATCCCACGCAGCTCTTTAGTAAACTTGGAGAAATTGATAACATGGCAGACAAGCGCAATAAAAACGGCGCCCGCGGCCCACCACCCGCAAACCCCCATTATGTAAATCCGCAGGTCATTTCCTAGACAAATCGTTCACTTTTATTCCTTTATTTTTCCCATTTTATACGCTTCCGTTTCTCCAGAGAATAGAACATTTAATGTGTCTGCTCTAAGATTGATATATTCTGGAATAATTCTGCAGCGTCTATGACTGCATCGGATCTTTTCTCCGGATTAACTTCTCTTTACTCAAATTGTGAAAAATATCAGCAATACAAAAAATAAAGCTTTAGCGCAGAGAAAATATTAATAGAAATATTCCAGTGATATTAAAACAGCCATTATGGTGCAATTTGCATGTGTGGAAATAAAGTTGTGCCCTTGGGGTGAAACATATGAAAACCCTTATCACCCGGTAAAACGGACCACACATGCAAAGCAATCAGATAAAGACTAACTTTTGTCTGTACCATAGTAAAACTTTCCTTTATGTGAATTTGTGTAGAACTGTCTGGTTAGGGGTTTACTTAGAATTGAAGTAATAAGACAAATAATAACAAGGCATTTTTGGTGTATCCATCACAAGTATCACAACCAGAAACTAACTAAGGAACAAACTAGACGCTCTTAATTTTAATTATTAAAATATTTTAAAAGACACCAGGTTTAAGAAAAGCTTTATGAATTTATAAATATTTGTAAATTAATTTGAAGCTTTAAGGAGTAAACCCACTGATTTCTTCATTTAAACTGTGATAATATGCTTTTAGGTGGTAACATTTGAACCATTACAATCCAGGATTTGACTATCAAGAAGAAAGATGTCATACGTTATTTTTATTGTTCTTTATTGATCTGTTTAAAGAGCCTGATAACTTGGATAATTATAATTATGTTACTGTTTTATTAATTGTCATGCACTACAACAAGAAAGGGAAAATAGTTTGGCTTTTTTTAAATTAATAATAATAATAATTATTATTATTATTATTATTATTATTATTATTATTATTATTATATTGGTTTTATTATTGTTGTTGTTATTATTATTAAATAATATATAATTATAATAATAATAATGATAACAATAATACAAATAATAATAATTATTATTATAAGTTTCGTGTCGTTGCAGAATATACTAACATTTTAGTGTTCCTTTTTTGTACACAAACAGTAAAATGGAAACACTGACATTTTTCTATTAAAACTATTTCTATAAAAACTATTAAAATTACAAGATCTGTGATTTGTGAAAATATATACTGTCACATTTTCACATGGCGTACAGAGACCAGGGATTCAAGTGTTATAACAATTTTAATCAATATTAAACAATCAACCAATAAATAAATAAATAAAGCATTGCTTCACAAAATATTGCTTTGTTTTTAGTCAATACTAAGTAAAATAATATTTAGTAAAATAAACAATATTCAGTAAACTGAATAAACAATATTCAGTAAAATATCAAAATAACTCATCAACTAAAGAAATTGTAACAGGAAACACCAGTTCACACAAGTAAAGATAAACCTTGCATTTCTCACTGGGTGGAAATGACATATGGCATAAAAAAGAGGCCAAGGGAGCAAGTAGGGGAGTCGAGTAGCACTGCCAGAGAGTCTGCTGGATTACCGCTCATATTCTGCTCTCCAAAAATCATTCACGCCTCAGACTTGCTCAATAACAGGATCAAAAAGGTCAGACATACTGACACTGATCCAAGAAATAAGTACTGTTTAAAGATCAATCTTTTATTTTACAATATTGGACTACAATACACACCCCACCACCAAGAAAAAAATTAATGAAAGAAATATTATTAATATGATCCACAAGCAAAATGCCTCAGCATACATTTCTGTCTTTTAAATTGTATGGTGTGTACGTAGTAAGAAGAACTGAATTAATAGCTCACTTAAAATGTAGAATATATTAAACTAAACTGAGATACGCAAGCGATGTATTATTAAAGCCTAGAGCAACATCTAGTATTAGAATCCCACAGTATAATACAAAATTTAAAAAAATAAAGGAAGAAACATTTTCATTTTAATTTAATTAATTTATTTATTTATTTATTGTTATTTTACGGATGCATTTTTGCTTCTATGTTTCTTTGACCGTTAATCACAGGTGGGATGGTCATTGAAAGTGCATGTGCTACATTCCTATTGGTCAGCAGGAATAAACTAGTTTTAAACGTTTTAGACGTCTGGACTGAGTAGCAATATTTAGCTGAAGCATACTATCTTTGACATAAACCACATGCTGTAATCACATAAAGAGCAAAAGCATACCTCGTCTGAACTGTCACGCAATTTGTTTGCACTTTGAAACTCACCTCACGTTTTAGCTGGCCAACAGCATATTATTATTTCATAAGTACTAATAATAGAATTATTAGTTTAATGTTAAGTGTTCAAGTCACTATTGGGTCTCTGAGCAAGACTCAACCCTCCTGGTTTCAGGGTCACAGCATCATAATGCTTTAAAACTATGAAACTATATGCTTTCCAAAAAAAATACTTGTACTTTGCCTTGTTATACGGAACAATAAAGACATTCTACTTGAGAGGTGACAAAAAGATACCTTAATAAGAAACAAAAAAAAAACCTAAATAGAGAAACTCAAGATGGACCATGGACGCCCCCATGTAGTGAATAGGGGTGTCACTATAGGTGCCCTCACCTTATCCAGCTGCGTGGCAGCATAAACCAACTTTTCTATCTGCTAGATTAATTCAGTCGTATGTCAATGGCCACTTTTGGTACTTATAAAATAAAATTTTAGGGAGGTCCTTTTCTATTCTACATTGACATAGTATAGTACTAGTTCGATGGTAATAGTATTGGACTGTTAAAAAAGTCCCCTAGCTGCTCAAGAAATCAGCAGTCAGCATAATGTGAATGTAATGACATAGTCTGACAACTTGTTGTATATTGCAGTGACCTCAGAACCATGACCTTCTCCAATAAACACCTTTGGAATGAGTTAGTCAGGCCATCTCTGGCAACATCCGTGCACTTTTTTATTTGTCCCACCTTTTAAATATATTCAGAAGATTTGGTTAGTAAGTATATCAGACCTTAAGAACCTACGTGAAATCTCATTAGTGTCAATCATTGTAGCGATGCAGGTGTAACATGTAGTACAGGGTAGAATGGCAGGTTTGCAACCCCTCCTTCATTTCCTTGAACCTAATCAAGGTACATGAATCAATGCATTGACTTGCTTGGATTCACGTAATTTTGTTTTTATTATTAGGTTTTCATCAGTAATGTTTGCGTGTGGGTCCTGTTTTGATTACAAAAGCAACTTTATACCAAACATTTATTTTCAAATTTGTCAGGCACTGTATTATACAGCTGATTCAACGCAAAAGCCTAAGTGGTGCCTTCCTTTCCCCTCCGGAAAAAAAAGCAGAGGGGGAACGCTTTTAACCAATCCTATGGAAAAGTATGGTAAACTGATCATTCAGATTAGGTCTGAATTCCATCCTGTTGACCAGCACAACAGGCCCCACAAGTAAAATGCTCTTTTGAAGATGAACTGAGGAGGACTGTTTGAAAGTGCGCACAAATGAACGCAGCATCTGTCAAGTGGCTCTTGGATATTTGTCAAATGTGACACAAATCGATTATTTGAGTTCAAGTGGCTGCATTTAGAGATGACGGAAACCAGGCTCGTGTTTAACAGTTTCTTCAGATTCAATTTCTTCAGAAAAATCAATAAATACATCATGGGTTTTCTGTCTGAAGGATTCATTCTGAGAGAAGCAATTCATTTAGACTGAAAGTGCCATATTTCATGAAATGTAGCTCTCAAGTTAAGTTGATAGCTTTTACTAAAGTTTTGTTGGAATATTGATAAAAACAATACATAATACATTTGACACCGCATTGTATAGAGTCCGTACTGAATAGGACTAGGTCATGTTGTTCCATACATTTTATTTTAATTGACCTTTTGCATTGATAAACGTGAAACTGTGTTTTTTACAGTGATAGACAAATTGTGTTTGTGCGTGTGTATGTGTGTGTGAGTGAGTTGATCAATCCATCCATCCACATACTTACACTATCGATCCCTCCATCATCCATCCTTCCATCCACCCATCCATCCATCCATCCATCCATCATTTTGTCATTAAATAAAGCAAAACAACAAACCTGCCATCTATTTTTGTGTGTGTAAAAATCAAATAAATAAATAGTAATAATAATGTTTTTTTAGATGTAAGATATTGTGCTGATCTAGGTAAGTTACAGGAGTAGCTAAAATTATTGGACAAATTGTCAAATTGATCTATAATCTGCAATACGAACGAAAATGTTAATGTAAAGTATTCAAGAATATTGATGATATGTAAGGAACAGTTTGCCACCTTCACGCTCAGATCCACTCAGTCGTAAATCTTCTTTTGTCAACCAATAGAAAAGCGAGGGTCTGACGTCCTCGACCAATGGAAACACTAGTTTGTGACTTTGGCATAATGCAAGTGGAAGATGCGACAGTTCGAAAGGAATAAGCTCATCTGAACAGTTCTCAATGCAAATGTGACTGGATATGTCGGAGTTTCAAAAAAAGGACACAAAGAAGAGCACACTAGAAAAATGGCTAGAAAGACTTTGAACTTGCTGTCAGGTCCGTTTCAGTTTGCATGATTTATTTAGCCACCTCTGCAGGAATATGGAAAGCGATCAGGGTCCAAAGCCGGAGCAACCGCCTAAACCGAGCAATGAGCCGATCCGATTCGGTATTGACCGGATCCTCGGTTCTTCTGACCGCCTGCACGCCGCAGAGAACAACACAGACAGTACTACCGAAACCACGTCACTTTTTGCCGGGTTGTCCGGCCCTATCTTAGCAGCTTTTCCGGGCTCTTTGGAGGATCCAGGCGGGCTCGTGCAGAATAGGACTGTGGGACACCGCGGGGTGATCCGGGTCCCAGCGCACAGACCGCTAGGTGCAGCCATAGCGCCACCTGTGGTGAGCGCAGCTCCGGGATTTGGGCCGCTCTGCTTCCCCTGGGTAGAGAATCACCGCCGCTTCGCCAAAGACAGACTACCAGGTAACTGTCATTAAAATAAAGTGCAAGCTTGTTACCTCTATCAGGGTGAAGATGTGTTTTCCTTTTATTCAAGAGTAAAAAAATAATAATTTCGTTTGGAGGAAAGTTAAAAATGTAAGCTACTAACGAAATGTGTTAAACTAATTCTAAATACAAGGATTTTTATTTTAAATACACTATTAATTATATACACAACTGAATTTTTAAATTATAGAAGTATATCACTACAACAACAACACCATCACTAACAACAACAATAACCATAAAAATAATAATATTAATAATAATAATAACTATAATAATTAGATTGATTAGGGTCACATTTCTCTAAACATTTCGCATTACTTTTCTATACAGCTGTTTTATATTAATTATGGGCTGGGTTAAAATAAATAAATGCAAAGTGTATCTCTATCAGTTGCTCTTCACCATTCAAAGGTAAATTAATTTAAAGAAATGTGTAGTGAATATACAAATTACATCTATAAATATAAATATATAGCCTATAGTATAACGAATACTAGTGTTTTTTTATTGTTTTACTTGTTGAAATGAATAAATTAGGGTTTGAAATGCAGAATATGCATATTCCAAGGCAAGGCAAGGCAAGTTTATCTGTATAGCACCTTTCATACACATTGGCAATTCAAAGTGCTTTACATAAGGAGAAAAAATTAATTAAAAGCATTAAAACATTCCTGAGATCTAGAACCTCAGAAAGACTTCTTGCAAACATTTAGTTACAATTAAGAGAACATGAAATTCAAACAAGAGAGATAAAAACAATTAAGAACATGAAAAACTAAAAGAAAATATAGTAAAATACAACATAGTAATCCAGACAGTTTGTACACCTGTCACATCATGGACTAGTGTGAAGAATAGTTAAAACATTTACCGTACATTAATTTAAAATTGTGCATTATTTTAAACACATAAAACATTTCAAATGAACAAAGTTGACCTTGCTATGTATTTAAATATTATAAGTCTTTAAAATAAGTACACTTTTGTTGGCCTCTGAGCGTTAAGGCCTTGCACAAAGGACCAGCTGTGGAAGCTTGACGGTGGTTATAATTCACGATCTTCAATGCCGTAGCAACACTAGTTATCATGTACAGTATTTTGCTCGACATGATCATAATGTATAAGTAAAACAGTATAGGCTGCGTTATAGTATAATATTATATTTATGTTTTGTTAAAATGACCAACTGGTTTACACACTCATGAGACTTCGATGGATATCCAAACGACTGCTGAATGAATTAATTAATTACTTATGCCAGACGCTTTTATCCAAAGCGACTTACAGTAACAACCAAAAAACAATGCAACCAACTGAGGATTAAAGGCCTTGCTCAGGGGCCCAACAGTTTAACCGCTGAAACCTACAGCCATCATACTAATTTACATTAAGCCTGAAAGTATAAAACAATACAAACCCCAGTTATATGCATTACCTTTAATCTATGTGAATGGATGATTTTCAAAATAAATTATCAATACAAAGTACTTTAATAAGTAATAAATACTGGGTCGGTTTTACAGTTCGTTAAAAATAAATGGTTTAACCACTAAAATCCTGTAAAGTGTCAGATATGTTTTATATAGATATCTATATCTATAGATATAATAATTATATCAACTTAGCATGCAAAAACTTGATTTTTTTGCTCGTTCACATGTGAACAAATTACACGTGTTTTAATCTTAAAATGTTTCCCAATTTGGATTTTTAAAGTGGATTTTTGACATTATAGATGTTTTACACATGATCAGACTGTTTTATATGTGGCGTTTTTGTTTGTGAATGCAACTTAATATGCCTACCACAACTATGCTAGCTGGCACTTTAAGTTAAACATATTCGTTGTAAACTAAGGTAGTCCAGGGTAGACCAAGTTGACCATTTAAGTATCGTTTAATTCCCAGTACCAATCATTTTTGATTAAACAAACCTGGGTAACCTTGGTGTCTTTGGATGTGGTTGTACACCGGGATAAGAATAATAGTCAGAACCCATACGTAGAAGAAGATCTCTAAATTTGTAGACCTAGATTAGTCGGTACAGCAGTTGGTACTAACTAATCCCGATTAGAGTTTCAATTAGAGAAGACGAATCTTGAGCGCTACCGTGTTGGTTTGTTTTTGCAGCATCCTTCGTCTTCGTGGTTACACAAGACATATTTGGACGCAGTTAAGCAAATCCAGCAGATCCTCTGATGCAACAATAAATCAGGAGACTTATCAGTGATGTTGTAGATGGTGCACCAATTCACCAATGGGCCACAGTGCTGGTCCAATCACAAATCCAAACACAAGGCCGAAATACCAGTCCAAATATTACAATTAAGCTCAGTACTGTGTATGATAAGCAACATATGGGTTTCTCCATTAAACCCCAGCACTTTTTAGATATCTTGTGACGAGCTACTTAACAGGCATAAGCAAACCATATTTTTATAGAATTGTATTACTATCTAAGAAGCTAAATTAGCCTACTTGTAAACTACATTACGTTTACTAAGCACTTTTAAAGTATGTTGGTTTATTAATATAATGTAAAAATGGTTTTACGGTATTTCCTAAGGCAAGCTGTTGTTTAAATTAATAATGTATTGTTTTATGCAAATAAAAAAATAAAAAAATCGGGGTGGTTAGACGGAACAATAATAATCCATATATTTTAAGGATATTTCTTTCTTTATTTATTTAACTATATTACATAACACGGTAAATTATTATTTAAATCTTTAATTATGATCATAATTATGATTATGATTAAAGATATTGTCTTAGAAACACGTTTGCAGTATCGTGTTATAATTATACGACCTGATAGTGTAAACTAAACCACCCAAAGCACAAATCATTCAAATGTTTTCTGTTGGGTTACTGAGCACACTGCAGTTGAGGTTTTTTTAATGGCTTAATATTCTTTCCAATACTGTCTTTAAATCATCTTGTAGTCATCAAATATTTCTAGGGTATATTTATATTTATGCAATCAAAAATCCTAAACATGTCATGCGTTTCTAATTAACCACAGCCAAATTAACAATATTGATTCGCTTTTAAAGTATGTCAAGTGTGTTAAGTGGTAAAGAATAATTCAGAAAAAAATGGACTATTTAGTTTCTGTGTACTTAACACAAACTTTGCTTTTTAATATGTGTAGAATCAAAAACCCACCTGTTGCCATGTGCTACGTGCTCACACTGATGTACACAATATGAGTACGGTTTTTTGTTTAATTACTTTAGGAAAGAAATCAGGAAAATAGATTTCAAACATTATGTTTACTCCTACATATACGTTTGTTTTAGGTTAAAAAAAAAAACGTATGCAAAACGAGACACAAATGCTGTTTATTTGTATATAATTTGTATATAATTAGTTTTTGTATATAATTAGTTTTTGTCTTGATAATATTTCCTGTAAAACGTTTAACACTTATATCATCAAGTTGCATATTTTATCCATGTTGACAGCACAAAAATGCTAAATACGACAAAATGTGTATAAAGAAGGAGACGGTTTCTATCCAATTAGGCCAAAATATAAAACACTTTGATGTCCGGAACACTGTGACCTTACTCTACCAGATGTAGTTTAACTGAATTTCAGTTCTAAATTGTTTAATTGCTATTACTACTATTATTCTTATTCTTATTATTCTTATTCTTATTTTTTAATTGTATTACTAAATATAAAGTATTACAAGGGGCTATATAATTATTGATTTTTTTCACTTTCTCCTTTATTTGTTTTATTATTAACTTTTTTTCTTGTTATTAGCTCTACTGGCATTACCCATCACTCGGCGTATAGGTCATCCCTATCAGAACCGCACCCCGCCGAAGAGGAAGAAAACCGCGTACCTCGTTTTCTCGGGTGCAGATCTGTGAGTTAGAGAAGCGCTTCCACCGTCAGAAGTATTTGGCCAGCGCTGAACGCGCCGCTCTCGCCAAAAACCTCAAAATGACTGATGCTCAGGTCAAAACCTGGTTCCAGAACCGCAGGACCAAGTGGAGGTCAGTAGTATTTTCTTTCTTTCTTTCTTTCTTTCTTTCTTTCTTTCTTTCTTTCTTTCTTTCTTTCTTTCTTTCTTTCTTTCTTTCTTTCTTTCTTTCTTTCTTTCTTTCTTTCTTTCTTTCTTTCTTTCTTTCTTTCTTTGTAAATTGTTTATCTTGTAAACTGTACATTTTAACCAGTTCTATTTCTGCTTCTTCAAGTGTATATGACAAATTATAATTATTATACACAATCATTGTAACATATTTTGAAGTACCAATGGGAAAAAAGAAACTAAATTAATCAACAACTCCAAACTCAGTAAAAATAAAAGAGCAGTAATAAAATAGTAAAGTCAATTGTTGAACGTTATTATATTCAGTATATTAATAGCTTACAGTTTAAAAAAGATTTTTAAATATTTGCCAAAATACAAACCCCATATACAAAAAGTTGGGACATCTGTGATTTGTTAATTCACCTGAATGTTTATTTAACAGACAAAAGCAGAAAGAAATGATTTCAAATGCTTTCACTGATTAACTTCATCAACACATTAAGAATATAAAGTTGGAACAGAGGCAAAATAGGAGTGTTGAGAATGTGTAGAAGTCTAGCTTATTTATTAAGCACCTTTACACACACTGTGGTATGTGATTTGCAAAGTGATTTGCAAATTGGAAAATACAGGGGTAACAATGAAAATCTAAAAAGATGAAAAGAGAATATAAAATGAAAACGTGGTTAAAACATGGCAAATGATAACAGTAGATTTAATCAATGTATGTTGTTTTTTGGAAGTCCAGTTAGTAGACAGTGGTCAATCCTGCTAGTAAAGGTCTGGGTGTGTGACCTTTGAGCTCTCTGACAGAACTGCAGAGAAACCATCATGCAACTGTGTCACTTAAAACAATAAATCACTGCATCAAGAAATGTAACCTGCAGAGAAAGAGAAAGCCATACATCAATTCTAAACTTTCTCGGGAAGTTAATGATTATTTCAGTAAGATGATGCCAGGCCTCATTCTGTACACAGTACAAAAGTGTGGCCTTGTAGACACAGAATACATTTACCTGACTGACCTGCCTGTGGTCCAGATTTGTCTTCTACTGAAAATGTATGGCGCTGCATGAAGAGAATCAGACAGCAGCGGCCAATGACTGTTTAACTTGTGTTTAACTAGTCTTGTATCAATCAAGAATGGACAAAAAATCACTTGGAAAACTGCAACAATTAGTGTCCTTAGTTCCCAAACCATTAAAAGGTCTCCTTTATAAGAAAGCTGATGGAGCACAGTGCTAAACATGCCACTGTCTTAACTTTTTTTGGAATGTGTTAAAGGCATCAAATTCTAAATGTGTTTATATTTTCAAAATACAGTGAAGCTAATTAGTGAAAACATTTGACACTTTTTGTCTACATTTATCAGCTAAACAAAGATTCAAGAGAAATAACAAATCACAAATTCTTCTTTTTATTGCATTTTACAAAATGTCCCAAATATACAGGACATAGGGTTTGTATTTCTAGATGGTGAAATAAAGTTGGATTTTTTCTTGATGGTAAATCTCTATTAATTTTTTCTCCTTTTCTTTACACTTCCATCTCTAACAGGCGACAGACTGCTGAGGAGAGGGAAGCAGAGCGCCAACAGGCCAATCGAATGCTATTGCAGCTGCAGGCTGATGCCCTTCAGAAGTCCATCAGCGAGTCAGTGCCTGTAGATCCTCTCTGTGTTCATAATTCCTCCCTGTATGCCCTGCAGAACCTCCAGCCATGGGCTCAAGAAAAAGCAGCAAAAATGGCCACTGCTACTTCACTGGCCTGAAATATCACTGCTGGTGATACTAGACTCATGAGGAGTGACTGATTGTGCTGTAACTGATGGTGTCTGAAAAAACTGTGTTGCAGTACAACCCCATTTTCTGCAGATTTTGTGATCAACCCATTGTATGGTGCAAACAATCTGGGAGAATACAGATAGTTGAAATATCAGCAACCCTGAACTGATTTGCAAATATATATATATATATAATTTTGAGAATTAATGGGTTCAATAAATAGAGCTTTTCACCGTGAGGAGAGCACTATGGATCATTGTTTTACTAAATAGCATCAAGAACATTGGCCACTTACCAGTTCTGAAGTTTTGCGTTGATATAGAATGACCTTCTCAACACAAATATCAACTGTACAGGATTGTCATAAGTTTTAAGCAGATATATTATGTTGCACTACAATCCTTTCATATATTCATTCATTCATTCATTCATTCATTCATTCATTCATTGTCTGTTTTACCACTGCTTTATCCAATTCAGGGTCACAGTGGGTACAATTCACTGGGCAAAAGGGAAACACTCCTGGCAGGTCACCAGTCCATTACAGGCACACAAACACAGACACACACACACAGTCAAACATAGGGGCAATTTATTATCTTTAATGACTGCAGGTCTTTGGACTGTGGGAGCAAACCCACACGGACACAGGGAGAACCCGAAACTCCACACAGAAAGAACCCAGAACGCTCCTTCTTTCTATGAGGTGACCCACCGAGCCACTGTGCCACCCCTCATTGTTCTGGTCATGATCTAAAGCCCATTTTTGCAACCGGATGCCACTTCTCACAGATATTTATCCATTTAGTTACTTTCACTAACCACTTTATCCTGCTCAGGGTTGAAGTGGGTCTAAGTCAATGATAAACACTGACACATAAAAATAGACCCTGGACCCAGGTCCCATGTTAACCCTTTGATGCACAAGCTAAGCAAACCTCTTCTAATGCACAACATGGGTCGAAAATGACCCATATTCGTTTCCTATGTTATTTCATGTATTACTGAGTATCTTTTTGGTATATATTTTGAAACCATTTCACCATTTAATGTTCCATACTAGAATATGTTAACAGCTAGCAAGCTAATAGTATTGGACATATTCAAGATTCAAGAGCCTAATCTTTGGTTGTCTTTCAAAAGATCAGTAAATATGTTTCTGACTACAAACACTTACAAATGTCAGTAGTTCCTGTCAAATTCCATAGTAAATACATAAATACATTTTTGGCCCATGTTGTGCATTAGAAGGGTAGTGATACAAAAATGATTTTTATTTAAAAAACAAAAAATATAAAACTGAAATAAGGATTTGTGATGATCAGAAACAAGTTAATTGAGGAATTCATGAAAGCTTGAATGACGAAATTAGTTTATTGCAAAGATATAGAAAATAAAAACTCAGTCGGGTCACTTTTGACCCAGGTTGTGCATCAAAGGGTTAAAACGTGGTACCCACTCTACCAGTTTTGCCACAGTGGCTCCTCATTCCAGACAATGCAATACTTTATTGCAAAACAATTTTGCAGTATATTGACAAATGAACTTGAGAAGATGCTAATACTTTTTACTAGTATTTAAAAACTCTTTGTTTGGTATTTTATTATATCTTTTAATAGCCGTGTATATAATCTAATTGTTTGATGGTAAGAATTTCTTGCACAAAGACAGAAAAATAAATGTAGCTTAAAAATGATCAATTGTCAGAATGTCATCACGCATACAGTACACAGACCAAAAGTGGGTGTATAGTGAGATATAAGATAACTCATTTTACATGAACATTTTGTTAATATTCTCCACAGTATTCCAAGGACCTTCAGTAGAGGGCCTAAGGATGACCAACCTAAAATAAAATGACTGTGGGTGGATTTCGTGGCTGGTAGGTAAAATTCTGGTAAAATTACCTACTAGGTGCGAATACACCCTAGACTGTACATGACACACCTAACATTTATTTATTCACACTAGTACTTACTCACAAATAAAGGCAATTTAGGGCAACCAGTTTATGGGATGTTTGTGGGGAAAAAATGCAATTTCTGGATGTTTGGGATGCAAAGACTTTCCCAGTTCTTCTGTTACTGCAATCAACTTTCCTAGCTGTGCTAACATGCTACCCAGAGGAAATTGTGGATGTAAAAATGGTAGAGATTATATTCAATCTCATGTTTATATTCAATACTTCATGTTTAACAAGAAATAAAATAACATTTTAATAAAATAAAATATTTTTTGTTATTTATAATTATTTCTTATTTTTTAAATGTAAAAAGAAGTATAAGACCCAAACAGCCTCACCTTTGCCCATTCCTCCCTTTTTAGGTCTGAAAAAAGCTCATGTTGCAATAGAATTACATGCTAGACATTTTCTATAATTGGAAATGAAGCATGTTTCTATTCATTTTCAGTACTGCTTAACATTTTTCAGAATGTATTTACTTTTTTTGATAAGTTTACTTGCTGTTTTTGAAAGGTAAACAATCCCCACATATCTTCTCTGATCTGTTCCACAATACAGTGTGTGGATTATGGCTGTTTGGAAATTGAGCAGTACCAGCTTTGGATGATTTAGACAACTTGATGATTGGATGATTTAAAACAACTACCTTTAGTTTAAACCCAGTTTTAAAAAAGGAGGAAAAAAAACAGAAAGCACCAATAAGTATATAGACTTTTACAAATATGTAATAAAAAAAATTTTTATTTTTATTGACGTTTGTAAATATGCACCAGGGGTATTTAACAGGGGTAATATAAGACTAAGACAATGCATTAAATGAGTAAAACCTATAGAACCTTCCATAGCTAGAAAGGTAACAGATGATGCTTTCATAATAACAAAAGCTTTGCCGTTAAAAAACAAATAAGGTTTGAGGTTTGCTACTTTTATAAAACTTTGTCCAACAGTTTAAGAACAAAATTTTTTCTATGCAGGATTGCAAGTAATTTATGGATTCCACCATCTATTATTTATAACATTATGAAATTACAGCACTGCATTAAAAACCTACAAGCTTTTGTAAAGACTATAACCACAGAAGCTTAGGAACACTTGGGTAAGCTCTTGTAAGTAAACACAGTTTACATATGTAATATATTATATATGCGTAATGCAGGCTAAACTCTACTTTGCAAAGCTGCACCATCATTTTGAACAACAAAAAACATTGTTGAGTAATCTGTTCTTATTTTAGATGGTATAACACACAAGGAAAAATGTGTGCTGTGTTCAGATGAGTCCACCTTTCAATTTTTTTTTTACAAATAATGGACATCATGTCATCATGTTATCTGGGCCAAAAAGGAAAAGGACCATTCTAAAGTTTTAAAGTCAGTGTCTGTTATGGTATAAAGGGAGGTGTTACTGCAATAGTATTTGTAACTTCCACATGCGGAGGGGTGTATAGAATGCCCTATTTGTCATTTATACATACACTGACATACAGTACAATGAAATTCTTTCATATCCCAGCTTTTTTGGAAGCTGGGGTCAGAGCGCAGGGTCAGCCATTGCATGGCACCCCTGGAGCAGAAAGGGTTAAGGACCTTGCTCAAAGGTCCAACAGTCCAAGTGGCTGCATGGTAGAGCTGGGATTCGAACTCTCAACCTTTCAGTTGGTAGCCGAAAGCTCTACCCACTAGGCTACCACCGTTCATATACATTTTGGAGCAGCATACGCTGCTATGTTGATTTGTCTTTCAAGGATTCCCTGCTTGTTTCTTAGTAAGAGAGTACAGGTGCTAGACTGGCCTGCCTACAAGTCAGACCTGTCTTTCAATTTTAATTGAAAACAAAGCGCAATATACAACAGCAGACCCTGAATGGAAAAATCCACTTTTACAGCTACTGTTTACAACTACTAGCTCCCAAATAATGCTGAAAATGTGATGTAAAACATTAGGAAATCTACTACTCTCCCAATGTGTTTGGAAAATATTTAACATATTACAGCCAGCAAATTTAAATATAAAAAATATTTAATTTTGACTTACATTTACAAAAACATTTTACTTATATTTTACTATTTTTAATTTTTCCTGCTGTCCTCTTTTGGAATTAGGTTTGTAATATAATGTGTTCTATGGGTGTACGAAATGCTTGACTAAAATTACTACAACATTTGTTTTTCTAAGGAAATCTACAAAACATTGTTATGTAAATAATATTGATCATTATATGTCATAAGATGATTTCATTTTGCTGAAAGTTTGTCTTTTCTCTCAAGTTTATAAATCAAGATAAATGTTTGTAATATATAAAAAACAACCAGTATTATTCTTTAAAAGTTTTTATTGTTAAATTTTTATACAGCAACAAGAAAGTATGTTTTCTGTCTCTCTCTGTCTGTCTGCCTTTTTGTATCATCCCGCTGTACAATCAAAATGTGTTTAAAAAAGAACTAAAAAAGATAAACAAAAAAGCCCAGCAACTATTTAATACATCAGCTGTACACAAATCACATCTCATCTCATAATAAAATCATACAATAGTATATGAAAATAATGCATGGAGAGGTATGTGGTGTAAGAGGTTCTTCCTCTTCATCTCTTTGCTCATTTTTGTCACAGTGAGTAGATATATGTCAGTATAAGTTATGTCTCGTTTTGCCAAAGAAACAGGCTACATTACAATTTAATAGTTTCTGATTTGGATGTTTTTAATGCATACCAGCAATGCTTGGACTCAGTAGCAGGCATCAAAATGAAACAATGGCTTACACATTATATGGTATCTTTATTTTCCTTTTTCCACCTCCTTTCTAAAGGTAAGCAATGTCTAAAGCATCCACCACCCCCATTATATATTTGATTTGATCTGATTCATATCACAGTGTGTGGATGTATGGCTATGGTCATTAAGCAGTACCAGCTTTAGGTCATTCACAGCTTTTTTTTGTTATAATAAAACAAGATAATTAATAGAATGTAACCTAATGGCAAATAGTATAAAACAGTGCCCATGTTAAGATATAATTCAAAACTTGCAGTGATATGTGTCTATTTTATCAATATCCTCCCCTTATGCTTACAATAAAAGACAGACAGAAAGAGACATAGACACAGACTGATCCGAAGACAAAAGTGTCTGGACAAAAAAACAAACACTAACACATAACTATACATTAATACCGTAGTACAAATACACACGGATAACAAATACACACAGCTCCGTATTTTGAGCTGGGAGCAGTTCCACAAGACTTGTTGTTCAAGTGAGAGTTTAAAACAGGGAGATACACCCAGAGACAAACTGGCTGAGTCTGGAAAAGCATATACCAATCAATTCACACTTGATGGGTGCAGAGAAAACAGCTGAACAAAAATGCATATACATTAAATTCATACTATGCTAATTTTAAGCCAACAATATTTGTCAGTCAGTTATATAAGTTTTGAAAATAAAGATTTAACATATAATAACTTTTCTTAATTATTGTGCAAAAATGTTATTGTAATAAGTCCACTTTAAGATGTGGTAAATAATAATTATATCTTCCATGCTTCATTTTCATCCCTATCAGTTCTTTTTGTTACATAGTAGATTTTCCACAGTATTCTGAGCTATCATGCATTACCAGAATAATTCCACAAATAAAATATACGCACGAGGGATCTTTAAAAAGTTTCAGCACTTTTATATTTTCATTGGAAACGGTGAGGGTGGGAGTAGTAATTGGTCGTGTCTGAGAGACTGAGAGAGAGCTTATAGTCCGTATTTAGCGCCATCTGATTTTCACCTTTTTGGACGCTCAAAGAAGCTTTAAGGGGAAGAAGATTTTCATGTGATGATGACGTGAGAGCAAAGGTGCATCAGTGGCTATGCGCTCAACCGAAACCATTTTTTGCTGATGGCGTTTTAATAAACAGAGTTTAAAAAAGCAAGGGAACTTTTTGAAAAACCCTCGTACCTTCGGCCAGCTGCCTAGACTACAGTACTGTAAAAAAAGTATTTGCCCCTTTTCCGATTTTATCTATTTTTGCTCATTTGTCACATTCAAATGTTTCAGATTTGCCAACTAATTGTAATATAAGATGAAGACAACAGACATTATTAAACACTTATTAAAGATAAAGATTTATTTACAACCTTTATCACCTTTATCAATTGTGAAATACCAATACCCCAAACCTAATTACTGGTTGCACCTTTACTGGTCCCTTGGCTGTACAAACAGCAATCAAAGTCTTTTATATCACAGTGGAGGAATTTGTCCCACTCTTCTTTGCAGCATCTCAATGGGATTCAACCTGTTCTTTGACACAACTCCAAAACCTTCATTTTGTTTTTTTTAAACATTTAGAGCTGGACCTTAGCCTAACTAACTTAAGGACATTCTCTGATATAGAGCAGAATTTACGGTTCCATCGATTATGACAAGTCATCCAGGTCCTGCTCAGGTAAAGCAGCCCCAGACCATCACAATACCACCACCATATGTTTAACTGTAGGTATGATGTTCTTATGATGGAAAGCAATGTTAGCTTTATGTCAGATGTAATGGGACCCACGTCTTTCAAAAATTCCATCTTTGTCTCATTTCACAGAATACTATTTCAAAGTCATCTAGATGTTTTGGCAAATGCAGTAAAAGTGTTCATGTACTTTTTGGTCAGCAGTGGATTACACGTTGCAACACATTCTTCAATAAATAAAATCATTTAAAAAAGCATTGAGAAGGGGGCAAATACTTTTCCCACAGCACTGTACATTCATTAAGATGACACTAATTGCCAGGGTTGTGCAGAATACTTGTAAAATCTTTTTGTGGTTGAATAGTGTTATAAGGAACGCCTTTAAAAAACATGTAACCTCTAACTCTCTAAACCTACAGCAGCAGTTTAGAAGTGGCACAGATTAATTTAAATTGGTGAATGCAATCTTGTCTGAAGAACTGTACTGAAAATAGTTGACTTTATTTAAGATAGTCATTGCTCACACTCACACCTGGTAGCAATTAGAGTTTGGTCTCACTGGTGTTATCGACTAGGAGGGCATCTACACAGATATGATTAGCTATGTCTGGGTTGGATAGCTGAAACTCCTTATCCAGGATATTCCTACCTTGCTTCTTGATAGATTTTATTTGTTGAAGTGGTGAAGTATTTAAAAATTACCTCTGAATCCCTGAATTTTTTCAAACGCAGAGTAGGTATTATTTAGGTGGTGGATCATTCTCAGCACTGCAGTGACAATGACATGGTGGTGGTGTGTTAGTGTGTGTTGTGCTGGTATGAGTGGATCAGACACAGCAGTGCTGCTGGAGTTTTTAAATACCGTGTCCACTCACTGTCCACTCTATTAGACACTCCTACGTAGTTGGTTCACCATGTAGATGTAAAGTCAGAGATGATCACTCATCTATTGCTGCCATTTGAGTTGGTCATCTTCTAGACCTTCATCAGTGGTCACAAAACTTCAGCAGCGCTTCTGTGTCTTATCCACTCATACCAGCACAACACACACTAACACACCTAACACAGCATGCAGAGAAACAGATGGACTACAGTCAGTAATTGTAGAACCACAAAGTGCTTCTATATGGTAAGTGGAGCTGATAAAATGGACAAAGAGTGTAGAAACAAGGAGGTGGTTTTAATTTTATGGCTGATCAGTGTATGTATGTATGTATGTATGTAAATGGATGTTCAAATTTCAAGTCTTAAGCCCAAACATTTCGTGACACACAATGCAAAGGAGCATCCACAAATAAAGCATGGCTTCCTGGGTACCAAGCATTTCTTCTGCCTATAATCAGTAAAACTGCCTAAGGCATTCAATCATGAAGGTTCTTTTTCTAACTCAAGTATATAAGGATACAGATAATCTAGGACAGACGGAATGATTTGTCATATATACAGATACACATGTACAGTTTTTCTGTGTATACCAGGGGCAGAGCACTGGGGCAGCCATCGTATAGCACTCCATGGAGCTGAGAGAGTTAAGGGCCCAACAGTGGTTGCATGGCAGAGCCTGGATTCAAACTCACAACCTTCTAGTAGGTAACTCACAGCTCCAGCCTCTAAGCTACCACTGTCCCTAACAGTGCAAAACCCATTTTTTTACTTTAAAACACACACATTTCCCTAATTATATTTAGAATCATTTGTAGATGTAAAGTCAGAGATGATCACTCATCTATTGCTGCCATTTGAGTTGGTCATCTTCTAGACCTTCATCAGTGGTCACAGGACGCTGCCCACTGGGCACTGTTGGCTGGATATTTTTCTCAGTCCAGCAGTGACAGTGAGGTGTTTAAAAACTTCAGCAGCGCTTCTGTGTCTGATCCACTCATACCAGCACAACACACACTAACACACCACCACCATGTCAGTGTCACTGCAGTGCTGAGAATGATCCAAACACCCAAATAATACCTGCTCTGCGGTGGTCCTGGGAGAGTCCTGACCATTAAAGAACAGCATGAAAGGGGGCTAACACAGCATGCAGAGAAACAGATGGACTACAGTCAGTAATTGTAGAACCACAAAGTGCTTCTATATGGTAAGTGGAGCTGATAAAATAGACAAAGAGTGTAGAAACAAGGAGGTGGTTTTAATTTTATGGCTGATCAGTGTATGTATGTATGTATGTATGAATGGATGGATGTGTGTATGTGTGTGTATGTTTGAATGGATGGATGGATTTATTTCAGCTGTTAATCCAATTAAAAGTACTGATGTCTTGGACTTGATCTGGTTGAGATTCACTTAGATATATTTGTTGTTATGAACATTATTAAATAAGTGATTCAACTGTTGGACACCATTCCAAAATAGCAATGTAGAAATTTTAAGGGTCTCCCAAATCTTATGACATGAAAACATAACAGATCTTACACATAATAAAATGGGAAAAGCTGTTCACTAGTCAGCTTTAACTTAAATCACACAATAACATAAAATAAAAGTAAAGGAATAGACTCAAGGGCCAGGTTAGTCGGACAACAACCCAACAATATGATTACTATTATGGTAACAGGAAATTGCTATGAGGTGTAGCACTGATATACAGCTACATTATATGCAACAACCATCATGGTTGCATGAGATGGAGTAGCTTCTTTCTCACCCTCCTCCTGTGACAAAACATTTTCCTGAAACATAGTCTTCTTTGCTCTTCTTTCTTTCTCCTCTGCTCAGGTTAATCCTTCAGTCCTGTGCACTTTTTATATCACATTTTCAAACATCTGCAAAGATCTCATGATGTTGTCATCCTGCAAAAAATAAACACATTAAGAATTCTTTCAATAATCAAGAGTACATGGACATCTGACCATGGTTTTGTTGGACATCCTATTTCAAAACCAGGGGCGTTAATTTGCAATTGCACCCCCCACACCAAACTGCAACTTTCAATAGCCTCTCTCATTCTGAGAAGGCTTTTCACATTAGTGTGTGGAAATTTTGCTCTTTTAGTCAGACCACTGGTGAGGTCAGGTACCGATGTTGGGCAAGACGTTCTGGCTCACAGTCAACATTCCAATTCCTTCCAATGGTCTTCACTGGAGTTAATCTTAGTCTTTTAATTCATGTTTAAGCCACAACAATTGCACATGTAGAAAAACAATTATATAAGGAAAATTATATGCTTCCAACTTTTCATCAACCCCTTCCTGTTCCAGCATGACTGTGCCCCTGTGGACAAAAGCAAGGTCTGTTAAGACATAAAGAAACTGCACAGAGCCCTGACCTCAGTTCCATTAAACAACTTTAGAATGACCTGGAACGTCAATTGAGGCTTTCTTGACCCACATCAGTGCCCAGCCATACAAATGCATTTTTGACTGACTAGGCACAAATTCCCACAGGAAACCCATGTGGAGCATGCAAACTCCATACAGCTGGGGAATCAAACCCAGGTCTATCTTACTGAGGGGGGCAACAGGACTACCCACTGGGCCACTGGCAGTGGCGTAACTAGGAGCTCATGGGCCCCAGTGCAAAAAAAATTTTGGGCCACCCTCAACAAAATCCCTTGCTGTGCACTCAGTGTATATTTTTATTACATGTATTATGATATTTCATTGACTTTTAATTATTTTAATATTTTACTTAACGAAAACATTGTCGTGTTTTTACTTTGGTTATTGCCGCACTTTACCTCTAGCATTAGCCACTTGCTACTGTAGAGGGTGGGCTCACCTAGCTGCTGTGAGTGATGCTACAGGTCTTTTGCTCTGTGCGGTGGTGGAGGTGTGGGAATAAAGGCACATAACAAGGTAGAGTTTACATTAACTGTTTAGTCAGGACTTCAGTGAGCGTTACAACACTTTAGACTGCCTAGCTCCAGCACCAGAACTTCAATGCTGGGGCCATATGGCAAGTCTCATATACAAAACTAACTACAGAATGCACATGTTGCATTCTGATTGGCTGAGCTGAATGTCACTCACATATTGCCGCTAAAATATTGTAATATAATAATGCAGCCGAATGCAGCCAATCGAGGGGCAGTGTGGTAGGGGGTTGAGTTCATGTCGTGGATTGCCCCCCCCCCACCCCCCACCCCCCAGCCGTGGGCCCAAGTGCTTACTAGAGTAAGAATATAGTTACTGAACAAACACTTCTGTAAGTTGCTCTGGATAAGAGTGTTTGCTAAATGATTTAAATGGCTGTTCAAATTTCAAAGTTTGCAGAGGCAAAGTCTTAAGCCCAAACATTTCGTGACACACAATGCAAAGGAGCATCCACAAATAAAGCATGGCTTCCTGGGTACCAAGCATTTCTTCTGCCTATAATCAGTAAAACTGCCTAAGGCATTCAATCATGAAGGTTCTTTTTCTAACTCAAGTATATAAGGATACAGATAATCTAGGACAGACGGAATGATTTGTCATATATACAGATACACATGTACAGTTTTTCTGTGTATACCAGGGGCAGAGCACTGGGGCAGCCATCGTATAGCACTCCATGGAGCTGAGAGAGTTAAGGGCCAAACAGTGGCTGCATTGCAGAGCCTGGATTCAAACTCACAACCTTCTAGTAGGTAACTCACAGCTCCAGCCTCTAAGCTACCACTGTCCCTAACAGTGCAAAACCCATTTTTTTACTTTAAAACACACACATTTCCCTAATTATATTTAGAATCATTTATAGCAGTATATTTAGATACAGTAAGATACAGTAAGTTTGCTCACATTTACTTAGGTGAACATCTAGTTCTGTGATTCATAGACAGTTTTTTTAGAGAACCAGATCTGATCAAAGCAAAACCTGATAATACCACCTATAAATGATTTTTCAAAAACACATGTATACTTAGTAAGTCTGTGTGCTCAGTAAACTCTCTTAATTTATAGATAAATGCCTGTTTATGGACGTGGCCTTGGTTCTTTTCTTCCTCCAAGCAGTGCTGTCTTTGTTAAGATTAACATCAGATGTCACATGGCCAGCCATCCACATCAATTATCAGATATGTCTGATCCATCAGAGATGGCTTTATTCTTCCTGGTTTCTAATCCCTTTAAGTCTTGACAAAGCGTTTGATTTTTGCTTGGTGTTTTTCTGTTAAAACTAGTAGTTTTTGGAGTAGTACAGGGTGTTGCATATTTCACATTTATGTTTATTAAACAACCCATTTTTTTATTAAACAACACTAATTAAAAAATGAAAACCACTCTACTGTTTTCTAAAACAGATTATAAAAATTGCTAATAAACTATACAGAGTTTCTAAATAATTACTTTTCATTTTAGTGGATGTAACAAAGTTCAGAGTACCACGTGAAGCCACAGTGAAGTCTTGTCTTTTAATAGTACCTCTAGATTTCTGCTTGCACACTATTAGTGTAGCCTTTACCGTAGATACCTAAATACCTGTTGTTTATGACTGCTTGTATTTAGGTCAGAAATTTTGTTTTAAATAAGTTTAATTTTTAAGTTATTATTTCAGTGTAAAAAAATGATTTTTAGCCAAATGTTCCAGATAACATGCTTACTTTTAAAACATGTTTTCACATGGTGTAAACACAATGTTATGTAATTACGAAAGTATGAATGTTCATTAAAATAAATACTTTGTTGATGGTAATCGTAATCCACACCTTCGAAGAAGTGAAAATACATTTCGCACATTAATCTTAAATGAAGAAATACATTTAAAAAATGATAAATGTAAAATTGCTACCACTTTTCAGGCTTAGAATTAATTGTTTAGGACATGTAGATTTATATGCTGCATTGTAATACTGCTTTTAAAATGCCATTTAAAAAAATATTTATTATACTAAGTGTGTCTGTTACTTTATATTAGTTACCTTATAAGTACATGTTACTTTATATTAGTTACCTTACAAGTGCATGTTACTTTATATTAGTTACCTTATAAGTGCATGTTATAAACTTTATATTAGTAACCTTATAAGTGCACCTCACTTTGACGTGAGGGAAAAACAGTTTCATATTAGTTATAGTATATAGTTATTATAGTTATTAGTTATAAGCTACCCACTAAAGTAAGTCCATATTACATACACTGTCACATACTGATGACGAACTTAAATTGTGACTGAAGCAAACTTGTCGTTTTTATCCAAAGCGACATCTGACCAATACAATCCAATCAACTAAAGTTTAAGAAGCTGCTCGTGGGTCCAACTTTGGCAACCTGGCAGTGGTTGGGTTTGAACTAGTGGCCCTCTGATTACTAGTCCAGCATCTTAACAACTGAGCTACCACTGCACTAGACAGCACACACATCACACATATAAACAGACTTAACCACTGTGTTTAGATCTTTTAAAATGAAATTTATTTGAATTTAAATGAAAAAATGCGTTTTGGTGTATTTATGCTCCCAACGTCTTTAACTGCTGTACAATGAATTAATTTGGTAGACTTACAATGTTTCATTGAACAAATTGTAGTTGATGTTGATGCAGATACGTTAATACTGAGGTTGCATATTAGGACGATTTTATACTTGCCACCAGATGGCACACAAGCACGCAAGAAATTGTAAATGGTATTGTACATGGAAGCAAGATGTAGCCAGGTGCTTTCTCTCAGGATTATGGACTACAATTGTAAATGAACAGCCTTACATAGAAACATTATTTTTAAAAGCAATTTCCAAATAAGATGAGAGCAAAAGTTTGTCAAATATATAAACCTTTTTTATTTAAAACGTGTTTAAACATAACAGCATAATACAGCAGGTTTTCTTTGGATAAGTGTCAATTACCAATATACCTAATTTTTGACAATTCTCTTTTTAACAAAAAAAAATGTTGCTAGTTTATTTGGGGAGCAGTTGTGTAGAGGAATTTACAGATCTCACCATAAATGTTTATTGGTGTAAAGACCAGAACTTTTCTTAGTTTTGGACATTGTCATACTGAGAGACAAACTTTCCTTAAACTGCAAGCTTTCTGACAGATGTGATCAGTTTTTATCAAAGCATTATCTGTACTGTGCATCATTCATTTTCCATTCGATCCTAATCAAGTATTTTTGCTCCCAAGAATCATCCCCATAACACGATTGTATTATTTTCTGTTATTGAGGATGGTTTATGTGTTAACTTGTCACACATACTACAAAGAATGAAACCAAATAATCTCTTTCTGCCACTGTTTCAACTAGACTTCAAAATGATGTTTTAATAAATTAAGTATAGATATGGATATGGTCCTTTTCTTTGCAACTCTTCTCTAAAAGCTTATTTGGTGTTTTAGCTGGAATGTGGTTGATCCATTAACCGGACCAGACTTTAATCTTGAATGAAGAAATAAATTAAACATTGATAAATGTACAATTGCTACCACTTATCAAGCTTAGAATTAAACATATTTAGGACATGTAACAGTGCTTTTAAAATGCCATTTAAAAAAAAAACTATTTATTGTACTAAGTGATCCATAAACTGGACTGGACTGAGTCCAGAATCACAGTTCCAGAGAAAAGCAGGTTTACCACACAGAGAACCTGACAAATTTGTGAAAGAGAAACTTTGATATATAGAAAGATTCCCACCTGAAGTGAATCAGTGCTAATAAGGCACAGATGACTTAAAAGGAACCAACCTATCAGTCATTTGCACCTCCTTGCGCCCTCTACTGGCCAAAAATAACAATGCAGAAAGGCAGGACAACGTGGCTAACTGCCAAACTTATTCAGCAGCTGAGCCACAATACACTACCTAATAATACAAAACCATTTCTGAGATTAAAAACATATTCTCAGTAAATAATGCATTTTAATATTCTATCATTACAAGAATGCTATAGAGTTTTAGTTATAGTTAGAATCTTGGGGGTTTAAAAAATTGGATTTGGATGATGTGCATGTATAGTTGTGGCCTTGTACCCTAAATAAATAACGGAGAGTTATTATAAGACCATGTATAATGAATACCTCTTGACAGGAAAGAAGAAACTCATCAAGAGTGACAACACCGTCTCTGTTTTTGTCCATTTTCTGCAAAAAAAAACCAAAAAAAAAAAAAAAACAATCTGTAATCATTAAACACTGGACAAATAACCTGTATTTAGAATTAGTTAATAAATTAGATTAAACAGTGGACACTAAAGCATTAGGTTGTTGGACAGACATTATTAAATTATTGGCATTAAAAGTTGTCCCCCCACTACAGCCTTTTAATTGTACTGAACTGCTGACACATATTTTAAATCTTATAATTAATATTTTATAATTAAGTTTTGGAGTTTGCATGTTCTTCCCATGTCTGCCTGGGTTTCCTCCGGGAGCTCTGGGTTCCTCCCACAGTCCAAAAACATGCAGTCAGGTTAATTGGAGACACTGAATTGCCCTATAGGTGAATGGGTGTGTGTGTGTGTGTGTGTGTCTGACCTGCGATTGAATGGCGCCCCTTCCAGGGTGTTACTGAGTGTTTTTTAAGTAATTAACTCGTTAGCTATTTCCATGCCTCAACTGGACAAGAGGAAAAAGCCTAAAATATGCAAGGTGAGGTATGTCAGGTTAATGGATCATTGCTTTAAATAATTTAACTAATAATCACAGATTGTCTCTGACCTGAAAGAACGCGTCCACATGCTGTTTGGGGGTGTCCGTCCTCAAAGCAGGGTAAGTATATTTTCCCATCATATCATAGATGGCTCTTACTATATCAGTCATCTCCTGTACAGCAGAATATACAGCAACACACAGAAAGTCAATCATAAATATCTGTTCCTCCTGAAAGATTAAGGAGTGTAACTGGTGCTTGCTCGCACCTCTTTGTTAATGTAGCCATCTCTGTTGATGTCGTACAGGTTGAAGGTCCACTGCAGTTTCTCCCGTGTAGAACCTCTTAATAAGATGGACAAAGCTGTCACAAAGTCCTAAGAGACAGAAGTATTGTTAATGAGAATTACACTGTGTTTTGGCTTTCTGTTGCACTCATAACATTGGGCAAAAACAAAAGTAAATTAATTAATTTATACATTTATTGATTCATTTGTATTGATGATTGCCATCAAGGGTATTTTGTTTGTTCACAAATGTGTTGTTTAACATGATAAAGGACATTAGTGTACTAAACACCAAGTTAAATTTAGTACTCATTTTAGAGAGTGTGTGATAATACAGTCACTTTTACTGTTATTACGGGGGCTCTTTAAAAAGTTTCCACTTTTCATTGGAAACGGTGGAGCGGGTGGGAGGAGTAGTAATTGATCGTGTCTGAGAGACTGAGAGAGCTTATAGTCCGGATTTAGCACCATCTGATTTTCACCTTTTTGAATGCTCAAAGAGGCTTTAAAGAGAAGAAGATTTTCATGTGATGATGATGATATGAAAGCAGCGGTGCGTCAGTGGCTACGAGCTCAACCAAAAACATTTTTGTTGATGGCATTAAAAAGTTGGTACGACACTGGGAAAATGCATCAGAAGGTGACTATGTAGAAAAGTGATGTCATTTGTTTTTAAAAAATTATTATAAAATAGAGTTAAAAAAGAACCCTCGTATGGGTAAGAACTTTGAAGAACCCTCATATAAAGTTTACAGTTGTCTAGATGTCTTGATAGAAAATGAGGATTTATGGATTAATGAGTAAATAACAATATTTTTTATAAATGTGCAGTTGAAAACATTAAAATGGTCAATGCAGAGACATAATGTAATTCCATTTTGTCCCAACTACATTCATATACAACTCCAAATAAAAAAACAGTATAGAAAATTCTAAATTCTTAATTTTAACCCCCAAGACATTATGTTATGTCTGGATATACATCCATTTCTGCATTTTAAGCCTGCAACACATTTCAAAAAAGGTGGGATGGTAAAGTATTTACCACTTTGAAGATGTTTTGGCACCAAGGATCCCAAGTGATTGTTTTAAGGGTTATTTTTGTCCCATTCTTTATGCAAACACGTCTTAAGGTGTGCAACAATACAGGGTTGTTGTTGTTGCGTGTTTTATTTCAAAATTCTGCACATATTCTCTATTAGGGACAGGTCAGGACTGCAGGCAGGCCAGACCAGTACCTGTAACCTCTTCTTCCACAGCCATGCCTTTGTAATGTGTGCAACATGTGGTTTTGCATTGTCTTGTTGAAAAATGCATGAACATCCCTGGAAAAGATGACTTTTTGAAGGCAGCACATGTTGCTCTAAGATCTTATTGTACTTTTCTGCATTAATGCTTAAGTGTTAATTACCTTAGCCAAGGGCACTGACACAGCCCCAAACTAATCTCTTCTTCATGCTGTTTAAGGGATCGGAAATCACAGGTGATCAGCTTATGCTTGTTCCCCTGTCCTTTACGCACAAAAATTTCTCCAGATTCCTTAAATAATTTTAAATAATATTATGCACAGTAGTAAGAGAAATATTCAACCCCCTTACACTCTTTCTTTGAGGAACGTGATTTTAAACATTTCAAGACAAAGATTAACAGAAAGAATTACTTCAAACTTGATGGAGCCATTCTGGCCCGAGTCAAAGGCATTGAACAGGTAGTGAGCATACGTACTAGCATCTGTGGAAAACAGAGGAGACAGAGTCTTTTAGGAAAATACACAGTTAAACAACTCAACACTACTTGTGTTTATCTTCTAAATTTAAACATACCTCCCTGAGGAAAGAACTGTGAGTAGATCTGCTTAAAGGTCTCTTCATTCACCACTCCACTAGGGCATTCCTAAAAACAACAAGATGAAAAATAAAAATAAAAAAAGTATAAGCTTAAAAAGAAGTGAAAATGAGATACCTGATATAATGAAAAATATGTATGACATAAATAAAATATGTATACATAACCATCTGATATTTGTTGCTTTAAAAGTCAACACTTTAGATAGTCAGACTGCTGTAGCTGCACAATTATATTTTTTATTGCTATAGCTACCATTTCATATCGATTCAACTCCTACATAGTATTGTTGATCTTAAAACCTGCTGCTAGTCTGTATGAGGTAAAGTTAGGTTACAACATCATTAAATCTTTGGAAACTCAATAATAACCCTTAATTTGCATTAAATGTGATGTGTTATATAAACACCAGTCAGATATTTGAGTGTTCACGGTGTGGTGCAGCCATGGTGAAAAGAAAAACTAAAATAAATATTATATAATTATAAATATTATATAATAACTCAATTTCTCCAAGCTGGGACATTTTGGGAAAATCTGTGATTTCTTATTTCTCTTAAACCTTTTTTTTTCACTGAAAAAAGTAAAAAAAAATGTTTGGCTTACCAACTTCATTGTATTTTGTAAATATAAACTAATTTAGAATTTGATGCCTGCAATATATCACTATACCATGGTGGTTTCTCATACAATGCCATCTAAGGGCTAGAAGGTCACACATATTTAACAGTGTTTTTTGCCCTACACATAGATCTCTGGATTTTTTTAATCTTTTCACAGTATTATGTATGGTGGATGGTGAAATAGATGAATTCTTAGCAATCTTGCATTTAAAAATTTTACTTTTGAACTGTCTGACAATTCCCTCACAAAGTTTGGCAAGTAGTAGTGAGTCTTGCCCTATTTTTGGTGGTTCCTCCTTCCACAGCCAATCAGCTTTTGTGGAACGTTTTAATATAAGTATTCTATAAACCTTTCACTTCTTTTTTGCCTGTTCCATTTTTTTGGGTGTGTTACAGGCATTAAATAAAATAATTGTTTATATTTACAAAATACAAGTAAGCTGGGCAGCCAAACATTAAAAGTCATTTTGTGCATTATTGTACAACCTTTTTTTAAAAATGAGAAATGTATATTATTTACACCGATCAGCCATAACATTAAACCACCTTTGTTTCTACATACACTGTCCATTTTATCAGCTCCACTTACCATATAGAAACACTTTGTAGTTCTACAATTACTGACTGTAGTCCATCTGTTTCTCTGCATGCTTAGTTAGCACCCTTTCATGCTGTTCTTCAATGGTCAGGATTCTCCCAGGACCACTACAGAGCAGGTATTATTTGGCTGGTGGATCATTCTCAGCACTGCAGTGACACTGACATGGTGGTGGTGTGCTAGTGTGTGTTGTGCTGGTATGAGTGAATAAGACACAGCAGCGCTGATGGAGTTTTTAAATACCTCACTGTCACTGCTGAACTGAAAATAGTCCACCAACCAAAAATATATTCAGCCAACAGCGCCCGTGATAAGCGATCGTTTCTGACTTTACATCTACAAGGTGGACCAACTAGTTAGGTGTATCTAATAGAGTGGACAGTGAGTGGACACGGTGTTTAAAAACTCCAACAGCGCTGCTGTGTCTGATCCACTCATACCAGCACAACACACACTAAAACACCATCACCATGTCAGTGTCACTGCAGTGCTAAGAATGATCCACCAACTAAATAATACCTGCTATGTGGTGGTCCTGTGGGGGTCCTGACCATTGAAGAACAGAGTGAAAGCAGGCAAAAAAAGTATGTAGAGAAACAGATGGACTACAGTCAGTAATTGTAGAACTACAAAGTGCTTCTATATGGTAAGTGGAGCTGATAAAATGGACAGTGAGTGTAGAAACAAGGGGTTGGTTTTAATGTTATGGCTGATCAGTGTACATTATTACTAAGGCCCAACCTAATTCGTGTTGCGGGACATGAAATTAGCCGTTAACCGTGAAATATGCAATTTGTTGTGTTAAATCAAAGTTTAATATTTAATTCTAAAGTTTTATTCTATGTACAGTTTATTTCTTTCTTAAGAAACTCAGCCAACCCTAAACACGTTCAGTTACACTAGCAATCGGTTAGACAAAATGTCCAAGATGTCAAAGATGTTGATTATGTGGACGCAGAGAGGAGTGTGTCAAAACACAGACGAGTATTTTGGTCTTTGAGAGGGAGCTATTAAGGTAGGCTGTGCTGTGTATTGTAGCTTCCATTGATTATACCATTCAATTTATAAATGTTATTTAATGACTTCCGTTAAAATGTGGCACTTTTGTTTAAGAATTTGTGAAATCTGTGATTTTTCAAAAACGAGATTCATGAATTATAAGAAAATTTTCTCGGGAATTTAGAAAGGCCCTAATTATTACACAACAAATGAATGAGTGTCCAATAAATGTTTAATTTTTAGTGTTTTTTATTACATGTGAATAACAAAATAAAGAATAAACACTGGTCAGAAAAAATGGCAGCCTTAAAAATTGCATCCAAATGCAGCAGAACACATAGAAATTCATTCTGCCATAAATACTAATTGTAAATGCATAACTGTCACAATAAACTTAAAAACTAAATGACTGTACATTTGTGAAGTCAGGAGAAACTGTGATGTGTGTAACATACATTTTTAAATCCCCTGTAGAGCTCCTGCAGTTCTCTTTTGCTGAAGTTGGTTTGAGCCTGCAGCTGATCCAGCCCTTCTGGACGATGACAGACCATTGTCATCTCAAAATCATCATCAAAGTTATCTACAAAGAAGAAGGTTGGGAAACAGAAAAGCGAGGAAGAATCAGAGAAAGATGAAGAGTTACAGTTATCTGGGTTGTAGTGGGCCTGGCACCACTTAAAATCACTGGGACAAGTCTAATGTTGTATGAAAACGCCTGACTCGCAATCAAGTTTCAGTTCAGTTCATCCCAGAGGTGTTTGATGGGGTTGAGATCAGAGCTGAGACACAGGCTACTGGAGTTTCTCCACACCAAACTCATAAAACCATGTCTTTATAGACCTCTCTTGGTGCACAGGGGCACAGTTATGTTGGAACAATAACTGTTTTAACAAAGTCGGAAACATATAGGTTACATTTAAAAGTACTTTATAAGAATTAACATACTTTAATTAAAGATTACATTTGTAATATAGTTTTATTGTGAGATTTAGCAAATGAAACATTTTCATAACATATTTTACCATTTTACTAATGATGTGGTTAGTAACATACACCGACCAGGCATAACATTATGACCACTGACAGGTGAAGTGAATAACACTGATTATCTCTTCATCACGGCACCTGTTAGTGGGTGGGATATATTAGACAGCAAGTAAACATTTTATCCTCAAAGTTATGTGTTATCAGCAGGAAAAATGTGATGGCTAGACGACTGGGTCAGAGCATCTCCAAAACTGCAGCTCTTGTGGGGTGTTCCCGGTCTGAAGTGGTCAGTATCTATCAAAGGAAGGAACAGTGGTTTACGGCAACAGGGTCATGGGCGGCCAAGACTCATTGATGCATGTGGGGAGAGAAGGCTGGTGGTCCAATCCACCAGACGAGCTACTGTAGCTCAAATTGCTGAAGAAGTTAATGTTGGTTCTGATAGAAAGGTGTCAGAATACACAGTGCATCACAGTTTGTTGCATGTGGGGCAGCAAAAGGGAACACAATATTAGGAAGGTGGTCATAATGTTATGCCTAATCGGTGTAGATCAAACTGCATCACAACAGCTTCTATTCTTCTTTGCAATAATAATTATATCGCATTTATGGACACATTGTCCTTTAAATGACCTTCACACACTTACATTTACATTTACATTTTCAGCATTTAGCAGACGCTCTTATCCAGAGCGACTTACAGAAGTGCTTCTATAGTGAACATTTCATTTCTCAAGTTTAGGAAAACAACAGTCAAAGAACACAAATCTGCTAAAACCTGTTAGAACCAAAGTGCCTTTTTTTTTTTTTTTTTTTTTTTTTTTGAAATGGAAAAGAATGGAACAAAATGTTAGTAAATAAGTACAAGTCAGCCTAAGTGTTTAGTAAAAAGGTGGGTTTTTAATCGTTTTTTAAAGACAGCAAGAGACTCAGATGTTCGGACAGACAGAGGAAGTTCATTCCACCACTTCGGCGCTAGAACAGAGAACAGCCTTGATGCTTGTCTTCCTTTAGTCCTGGATGGGGGCTCAAGTCGAGCGGGACTAGAGGCTCGGAGGTTGTGTGGTACAGAACGGGGTTTGATTAGGCCACGAAGGTAGCTTGGGGCTGGTCCATTTTTGGCTTTGTAGGCGAGCGTCAGTGTTTTAAACTGAATGCGTGCAGCTACAGTTCAAACACTTTACTCATTTACAGACACAAACACACACACACACTTTCTAGAATAAAATGAAAACACTGCCAAAGAAAGAGCATTCTTATACCTGATCCCAAGGCTATGGAATAAACCTTGTTTGGGATTCAGACAGTCTTTACTTAGGGTTTTGATTAATTGTTGTAAACTAAAATGGTGTATGTTATGTGGGTCTAATGCAGTCTAGTGCTCTCATGGTTCATCCCATTTGCTGGTCATGTGTTGGGTCATCAGACTGTGCTGATTTTTGGCCTTCCTAGACCAGGATTGTCTACCTCCACCTTAAACAAAAGCACAGAGCTTGGGGTTTACGGTCATATAGATTTACAATAATCAAGGTGTTGCTGTTGTTCTGCCTCTCACATCTCAGACTGGTTGATTGTGAGAGAAGTGTTGGCTGATGTCCCAAGAGAACCTTCCAGTTCTCCCTTTTTTATGCTGTTATAATTAGGGGCATTTGGAGTCTCATGCTATACTCTGTACAACTTCTAGTCATGAACTCTACTTCTACTTCTAGTTATGCATTATTTTGTTACTTCAGTATTTTAAGAACAATATTTTGTTTTCTACCTTTATGTGAAATACAAAAGCTTAGGTGTTTACCACAAACTGACATTAACACAATTTCAAGGTTGCCAGAAAAGGTGAAGCAAACTCACAGCTAACAAATACAATGCAAATTAACCACTAGATAGAAACATGGAATGATATCTGGCCACAACGTACTGGTGAAATTCTCCAGGACCTGGGTTTAGACCCATTAATTTTGAATTACCACAGCCTAGTTTAGGATCATTCTATTATATCATTAAACTTTGTGCTTACTTCTCCTAAAATAGGATTATTTTACTCTTATTTGTACCATTACAAGATACATAAAGCAGTGGTCTCTTTGACAAAATTGGGAAGAAAACCTAAACTGCTACTTATGCTGGAAAGTGAGCGACACTATCCACAGCAAAACAGGTTTTAAATCCCCTCTGGTGTAAGTGAATGAGTGTGTCAATGGAGTGAATTAACATCTTGTTACAGATGACATCTGCCTTATGCCATCTGTTTCTAGGTGGCATTGGACCCTTCCAGAAAAAAAGAGGTTAGTCAAAATAAATAAATAAGTATGCAGATAGACAGACCGTGGCCAGAATCAAGGTTTAAGCCAAGTTCTGGATCCTTTCCTACCAGAAATGTAAAATCTAAATACATCTTTGGACATTGCTACCATAACTAGTTTTACATCAAAGCATAATTCTTCACATGGAAACTTAAGGTAGTAAGGGGTTTATTATGCAAATCCTCCGAAATAGCATATCCCTGTCAATCACTCCCTCTCTCTCTCTTTCCTCTTCAACAAAATGTACATCTGTTTCAGTAATTCTGCTTCCAAAGTACCTGTTTTGCATAATCAAAATTACCATAGTTGTTGCTTTACAGGAGAGAGATGACTTAGACACAGTCTAAGTCTCTGTAGGACATATTTTAAAAAATATGTTTTATAATGTGCTGTCACTACATATTTTACATATTCTTTTTCCACCTATTTATTTTCATAATTTATGCATTTTATTTACAGCACAGAAAAACAACTTTGATTTTACTAATACATATCCTTCCAAGGGCGGCACGGGGGCTAAGTGGGTAGCACTGTTGCCTCACAGCAAGAAGGTCCTGGGTGAGGCAGTCCGGGTCCCTTCTGTGCAGAGTTTGCATGTTCTCCCTGTGTCCACATGGTTTTCCTCCGGGAGCTCCGGTTTCCTCCGACAGTCCAGAAACATGCAGTCAGGTTAATTGGAGACACTGAATTGACCTATAGGTGAATGTGTGTGTGTGTGTGTGTGTGTGTGTGTATGGACTGGTGCCCTGTCCGGGTGTTACAGTGTGGCTTGCGCCCATTGAAAAGCTGGGATAGGCTCCAGCATGCCCGCAAAGCGACCCCAATTGGATAAGTCTTTAAGACAGTGAGTGAGTGAGTGATATCCTTCCAACTGCATATATCAGCTTTAAATGTTATTTGTTCTTAAAAATATGTAAAAGAAAATACATGTTAAAGCATAAATTCTGATATAAATAAATAAGTTTTAGGTAATAATGAAGTTAATTAAAAATGTAAATTTGTAATTTTTAAGGCAAATTTCACCTGCTTCTTTAATTTATAAATGTTGTTACTGACTGGAAAATTAAAAAATCCTCAGACAGAGCAAATCATGTCTGTGCATAAAGCCAGCTGATCCAGGTTTGAATCTCAGCATTGGTGGGCTAATATAATAGACCTGCACCTCCCAAATGCCAATAGATATACTGAAATTCTAACTGCTTACAACTGCTTTGCAACAAAGTACTAATGTAATTGTTCTTTCGTCTGAATACCTACTCCTATTAATGTATTTGTTCATGCCTTTAAGGATGGCAAGGTGGCTCAGTGGGTAGCACTGTCGCCTCAAAACAAAAGGTCCTGGGTTCTTTCCCCAGGTTGGGTGGTCCGGGTCCTTTGTGTGTGGAGTTAGCATGTCCTCCCCGTGTCTGCGTGGGTTTCCTCCGGGAACTCCGTTTTCCTCCCACAGTCCAAAGACATGCAAGTGGGGTAAATTGGAGATACAAAATTGTTCCTGACTGTGTTTGACATTAAACTTGTGAACTGATTAATCTTGTGCAACCAGTAACTACAGTTTCTGTCATGAATATAACCAAAGTGTGTAAAACATGATGGTAAAAATCCTAATAAATAAATAAAATAAAATATGCCTTTAAAATCGGAATTTTTGTTGAAATGTATAAGGACACTGTCAATCAATCATAATAGGTCTGCTTTTAAAATGCTTGATTTGCATAATCTGAGTTACCTAATAGATACAATAAATACAGAGAACATTTAAACATGCTCATTAATGAGGCACATTCTCAATAAGACATGTGTGCTTTGACTACATACAGTAGTCTAGATATTCATTCACATGAGCCAAGATTTTTAAAGAAGCTTCATTTCTCTATATTTAAATGATGCTACCATATACACTCACACACTCATGCATATGAGCCAGGATTTTTAAAGAAGCTTCATTGCTCTATACTTGATTCATGCTTCTATATACACTCACACACTCATGCACATGTATCCAGTAATCATGTGTATAATATATATTTTTACAGTGTTAAATTGCAGTGTGTATTAGCTGTCCTTCAACCAAAAATGATTTTCAAAAAGAGAACCCTCAAGGCTTTTCTAACCTAAATCTACTACCATTTTCTTGGGCTATAAGACTATGATACTTTTTGTCATCTATCAGGTTCTGTGTTAAACAATAAATTGCCATAGGTTATGCCTTTGCATCGTCTTATTTTTATGCATATTCTTGTAACAGATGAAGTAAATACATACAATAAATGACACTTAGTAAAAACATGACCAGAAAAACAAGCGTGGTGGAAACCAGCCAGACTCAGCTTGTTGACCTCATAGTTGGCACTATTCACAAAAATAAAAAAATAAAAATAAACTGGCCCTGCATGCACAATCAGCAAGGCATGTAGAATCTGTACTGTAAGCAAGATTTAGGGCATAATAAAACAAGTGTTTATAGGTCCATTTGCTAGCACATTTTGCAGGTAAAAATAAGTGAGAAAAAGTGTTATTACCAACAAACGAAGTTAAAAGCCAAAGTCTATCTACTGAAGCTCAAAGTAACAGATATTTGAAATCTGCTGTCTTAAATTACATATTGTAATGAATCATATGTTAAGTTGGCGCACTGCTAATGATCAAGTCAAGTCACCTTTGTTTATATAGCACATTTAAAAGACAAGTGTTGACCAAAGTGCTGCACAATAATATCAAATTAAAATAACCACTCAACTGTGCAAACATTCAACAAGGAAAATAACATGCATACAAACAAATCAAATGAACAACACTAAAAACAAGATAAAAATGGTTACACTGGCAAGACAGAAACAAACCAAGACAGAGCAGATATTGAATGCATAGTCATTGATGCCAAAATGCCAAAAAAAATTTGACTTAAAAACATGTATTATGGGGGATTTCTTTATGAAAAGTGAAAGACTGTTCCAGAGTCTTCGGGCAGCTACAGAAAAGGCCCAGTCACCCTTGAACCTCATTCGAGAGTGTGGAATGGCTAAGAGCAGCTGGGTAGAAGATTGTAGGGCTTGTGAGGTGGAACAAAAACAGAAAAGGTCAGAGATATAGCTCAGAGTCAAACAATGCAAAGCCTTAAAAACAAATAATACAACTTTAAATTCAATTCTATATTTTACTGGTAACCAGTGCAATGATGTAAGTATGGGGGTAATGCTCTCCCTTTTCTTGGTACCAGTCAGGAGCCTCACGGCTGCATTTTGGAGCAGCTGTAGACGTGACAAGCTTGACTGACCCAAGTACAGTGAGTTGCAATAGTCAATACCAGAGGAAATAAAAGCATGAACAACTGTTTCCTTAAAAGACAGGATGCTTTTAATTTTTGCTATACTCCTACATTGATATAGCTACACACTACATTTCAGAGAAATTATGATTTGGGACAAAGCAAGGAAATTACTTTTGTGTACAGTATGTCATAACCATGAATGTAAGTTAGCATTGCTAAAAAATTACAAGATACAAGTTTAATGTGTGTCGTGAGTGCATAGATAAATATGCACTAAACAGGATGTACATGTTTAAAAAATAAAATAGACTTTGCTGTAGCATTAGAATAGATTTTTAATATATGCTAAAAGAATAGGGAGCTACATGCATGAGCAACTACATCAATAACTACAACAGTGTTACACATTTCCAAATGATTTTAAAACATTGTTCACAAGAAAGTAAATGAAGCACAGTGGTAAACATGCCCCTATCCCAACTCGGTGTATATACAGTATAAAAAAAATAATATTTAAAACATAAAATAATTTGTCTTTCTACATTTATTTAATTGAATGCAGGTGAAAAGGGAGCTGCAAAAAAGTGGCAACCTTGCAGTGAGTTTATCTATTTGCACCCTATTAAGACAATTTATTGCCCCAACAGTAGATGCATGCATTATCAGGCATGTAGCTATTTATTGTCAGAAATGACTGCTTAATGAGTCCTAAACACTCAGGTTAATGTGTAATGAAGGGCTCATGACTAGAGGCAGACACATATGCAGAGATGTTACTTATAGTTTATTCATCATTACAAACAGAACCAAATTTTAGAGGACAAGACATAAAGCACACCTTCCCAATCCTAAGCAAAACCCAGAAACATACTAGTCTAATGCTAAACATGAGGTAGGCTACAACATAAAAGGACATGATCCTCTAAGCATGGCTTCTAAGCAAGATACATGAACTAGAATACAAGAGAAGATTCTCTAAACAAGATTCCTAAGCAAGATACATGAACTACAATACAAGATTCTCTAAACAAGATTCCAAGCAATCACAAAATAAGAAAACTGAAAAACCAATGGCACATTCCTTACATACAATGAGCATTCAACCTGCCATGAGCTTCAGCTGTGGATCATTACCTTCATTGTCCAATCATAATGAAGATGTGTCAACTTCACATTATACACACTTAAACCATGTGCTCCTGGAGAAAGGGGTGTGGCACATACACATGAAAAATGAGCTCCAAGAGCACAGAAAGGCTGGATTTGTGACAAAATGCAAGTATTTGGACAACAAATAAAATGGAAATAATTGAATTCTGTTTAAACAAATGTTTAATGGTATCAACAATTGATTTTTTTTCTAAAACAATTATATTTTGATATTTTTCTTAGAATAAATTTACTTTCATTAAAAGCTAGATGTCTCATATTTTCAGAGTAAAGTTTTATTTATTTTATAAGGAATTTTTAACGTCATGTTTTACATACATACCGTTTCCATAAAAGGGTGTACATGGTCTGCAACAATGCTTAGGTAGGTGGTACGTGTTAAAGTAATATCCACATGGATGGAAGGACCCAAGGTTTCCCAGCAGAACATTGCCCAAAGCATCACACTGCCTCCGTCGGTTTGCCTTCTTCCCATAGTGCATCCAGGTGCCATGTGTTCCCCAGGTAAGTGACGCACACGCACCATGGCCATCCACGTGATGTAAAAGAAAACGTTATTTATCAGACCATGCCACCTTCTTCCATTGCTCTGTGGTCCAGTTCCGATGCTCATGTGCCCATTGTTGGCGCTTTCAACGGTGGACAGGGGTCAGCATGGGCACCCTGACTGGTCTACAACTATACAACAAACTGTGATGCACTGTGTATTCTGACATCTTTCTATCAGAACCAGCATTAACTTCTCAGCAAACTGAGCTACAGTAGCTCGTCTGTTGGATCGGACCACACGGGCCAGCCTTCGCTCCCCACGTGCATCAATGGGCCTTGGCTGCCCACGACCCTGTCGCCGGTTTACCACTGTTCCTTCCTTGGATCACTTTTGATAGATACTGACCACTGCAGACTGGGAACACCCCACAAGAGCTGCAGTTTTGGACATGCTCTGACCCAATCGCCTAGCCCAGTGGTCCCCAACCACCGGGCTGCAGACAGGTACCGGTTTGTGGGCTATTTATTACCGGGCCACACAGAAAGAATGAATAATTAGAGATCGCTAGAAAAGCAGTTTTCACTGCTTCTATTTGGAGTGTTCTTGTCTTATTGTCACCCCTAGGTGGGAGCAGCGTCTCGTTGCAGCAAAAAACAGCTCATTTTTACATAGTTTGTGAGTAATATTATTAAATAATAATAAATCCTCCCTTCCCTGCCGGTCCGTGAAATTATATCTTATATGAAACCGGTCCGTGGTGCAAAAAAGGTTGGGAAACGCTGGTCTAGCCATCACAATTTGGCCCTTGTCAAACTCGCTCAAATCCTTAAGCTTGCACATCTTTCCAACTTTGAGGATAAAATGTTCACTTGCTGGCTAATATATCCCACCCACTAACAGGAGCCGTGATGAAGAGATAATCAGTGTTATTCACTTCACCTCTCAATGGTCATAATGTTATGCCTCGTCGGTGTAGAAGAAGTTAAACAGTTGGGTTTGTGTTACGTTTTAAGAAATATGCTATTAAACTATATTATAGGCAACATACAGTATGAAAAATGTCTGGGTGAATAAATTACATAGACTGTATAATTTCATATGTTTTGCCTCAGATCTTGAGTTGATATTTGATTTTTCAAAGTGAGTTATCATCCAGAAAATACTTCACTTTTCCAGCTGACAGTGATGAATGCTGCGGCATTTGTTTTGCAATTATTTTTATGTCAAAGTAGTACAAGGTGATTTATAGGTATTGCATTTTACAAACTGAAGTGTGTGTAGATGTGTTATATGATGATCTCTAGGTTGCTACTTTTTCTAATCTGTAACTAAGGAATCCCCACTCCTGCTCTCAAGGATCCACAACAAACAATCATGTTCAAGGCAGCCAGAAAACAGAACATGAGTCATGAGTAATCACTTATAAAAACAGATAGGGCAGATTCACAGATAAGACCGCTGATTTCACTCAACCATTCAAACAAACAGAAATAGAAATTCACACTTGTACACCAATGAAAGGCTGCCCTACACTTTAACTGCCCACACAGACATGACACAGCCTTATTAAGTCTTCCACACTGGAAGATTTAATAAGCACTTTAACAAGAACTAACTCAGCCTCTTATCTAACAAGCCAAAAAGAAAAAAGACATGAGAAAGTTTAAAGTAGAACATCAAGAGTGTAAAACTATTTAATGATGTGGAGATATGCAGTATCGAGTGAATTCAAACTGCTCCAGAGGATGCAATTAACGTAAACCCAAGCATTTGTGTGTATTTGTGCCTGGCTGCAAAAGCAGCACTGTGGATAAATAAGTGATGCATGAATAGCAAACTCTGTTATAGCAAAGGCAAGAGCAGTAAAATAAAAAGGTACCTAGAGGTAAGTACTTCCACAGTATTTTCACTGGATCCTTAAAACTAGCTATCCAAAACAACTTTTCTGATTGACAAAGAATGGCCATGCCATGTACAGCATCATGTTAACATCTTTTACTATTTTATTTATTTCCTTATTAGGATTTTAACATCATGTTTTACACACTTTGGTTACATTCATGACTGGAAACGGCAGTTACTCATTACACAAGATTCATCAGTTCACAAGTTTAATGTCAAACACAGCCATGGAGCTCCCAGACGAAACCCACGCAGACACGGGGAAAACATGCAAACTCCACACAGAAAGGACCCGGACCGCACCGCCTGGGGATCAAACCCAGGACCACCTTTGCTGTGAGGCGACAGTGCTACCCACCGAGCCACTGTGCCACCCTTAACTTCTTTTTAAGTCCCTTCTAACTAATACTTAATTGATTAATTCCACACAAAAAAGGTAACACAACAGTTCAGGTGGGTCATTAACTAGCTAATATATAAAGTCGACCCCCCTTCCAACAATTTGCACTCCTAAGATCCCTACACCCTAACAATGTGGACCAACATAAAGGGTTATTGTGGGTGTAAAGATATACATTTCCAAATAAACACAGATGCATGGAAAGATTTAGAAGCCATAGCCTAGTGGTTAAGGTACTGGACCAGTAATCAGAAGTTTGCTGGTTCAAGCCCCACCACTGCCAGGTTGCTGCTGTTGGGCCCTTGAGCAAGGCTCTTGACCCTCAATTGCTCAGACTGCATACTGTAATTGTAATGCAATATAACAGAAGTATTTTCTTAGTAAACATTACTCTAGAACAAATAGGCAAACGCAACAACAAGTAAAAACCCTAATATCAATATATAGATTTACGTTAGTTTGCATGACTTTTGATTTATGTAACTTGTAACTTACTGAAGCCTTAATTTTCTTTGGGATTAATAACGTATCTATCTATCTATCTATCTATCTATCTATCTATCTATCTATCTATCTATCTATCTATCTATCTATCTATCTTTCTATCTGTCTATCTGTCTATCTATCTATCTATCTATCTATCTATCTATCTATCTATCTATCTATCTAACTAACTAAGTCTGTTTGTTTTTAAATAGGGGCTGGTTGGTAACTGGCTTTTGAATTCTTTTAAATTCATATGTTTTTAATTAAATACAGGCAGGTCCAGGATGCCAGTGCAGCAGGCAGCACTTGAGTAAATTGAAAACCAGGCAGAGGACTGATGGTGGACATGGAAATACCTGCCAAGAGGGAGTTGCAGTAGTTCAGCCTTAAAATGAACAGTGCCTGAACAAGAATGAAAAATATTTGAAATCTTTATTTTGATCTTAATTCTTTCTGTGTATTTTGCATGCATTCACATACTGTAAAATATGGTGGTGTATCTTCATTTTCATCCTAATCGCCAATTCTAGCCCACTCCCCTAGTTTTCTTTCACATGATGACAGCTACTAATCCAGGAAGTTGTGACTAGAATATGCTTCCTCCAGTGTTCAGTTTTAATAGTTGTGGTCTATGCAAAATCACTGGCAGGTCAGCTTCATTTCACACAAGCTCACAGATTAATGGGGGCATAGAAATGCTGTTCTTCCTACCCAGAGAGCGAGGACAGTAAAAGAAAAAAAGATGAGAGGAAAAAAGGATATTTATGAATAAGACAAAGTGCACTATTAAGAAGCAATGTAGCTAGAGGCATGGAGTCAGTGGAACTAAAAATGTGAATAATGCACTGAAGACAAAGCCACTGACTGGCACCTACACTTACAAATATATAGAGTTAAAATTAATACTATAATTTATTTGCAAACATCACAATTCTATTCAATCTCCTTTAGAACAAAAAATCCAGAACAAATTCTAAGACTTCATTCAACCACCAGATTACACCCACACACATCCTCAAAATGACATAGCAAACAGCTCAATACTGAATTGCAATAAATTGGCACAGCACCAGTGGTTAAAGCCCAGCAGACTGGCCACATCCATCATAGTCTGCCTCTATGCAGTGCTCAGTTAACTGCAAGGTGAGCATTTTCACTGCTTTCTTTATCTTACATGCATGTTTTTGGAAGAAATACCACATAATTCAATGAAGAATAGTCAGCTCTTGATGCAAACATTCAGTCAAAATAATGCAGATATCCAGTGTAATTAGCTAAGACTCAGATCCATCAAGACTTGTGGATCACACCCAGAGAAGAATGTGCTAATTAGATGAGTGATGATTTGTCAGGGTGCCTTGAAAACATGCCAATAAATAATAAATCACTGCCACTAATCATTTTTGCTATGAGATAATCATTCTGATATACAAGACTTTTTATTTAAAATAATAATAATTTTTTAATTTACATTTAGTCTGTAACAAATAAAAGTCGATTGGTTTATTTTTATTGGGTGCTTGTTCTTTGCATAAGGTGGACTGAAATCATACTAAAGCACAACTTCACAATATATAATATGTATAACAATATTAATATTGTAGATTATTTGTTGATGAAATGACAGATACTAAAAGGAAAAGAAAAAAATGAAACACAGAACAAAAATACATTAAAATATTTTACAAACACCGCTCAGGTGGTGCAGCGGTAAAATACGCTAGCACACAAGAGCTGGGATTTCGAATACATGCTGTAAATGTAAATGTACAGTAGATATAATTCATGTTCATGATTTCACTATTTGAATAAGACTGGTATCCATGGGTGAAAAAACCACAGATAACCAAGAGGAACAAAAATCCCCCTAAAGACTTCCAAGCCGATAATGTTCTTTAGACTGATGAGTTGAAACCATGAATTCTGCTATCTAACAGAGACTCCTAAAAGTGAATGGCCAATCGTTAGTCCATGACCTGAAGCTTAAATGCTATTAAGTTATGCAACTAGACAAAGATACAAAATACAAGAGCATTTCCACCTCTGAATGGATTTAATGAATTTTAAATTAAGGTTTTAGTGAAAATTAAGGTTTCAGTGAAAATTAAGGTTTCAGTGAGTCAAAGTTATGTATTAAGCTGGGGAGGGAAGAAGGGGCGGGCCAAAGCCCAGAAATGGATTGATGCCCTGTCCAGAGTATTCCCGCCTTGCAGCCAGTGTTTCCCAGTGGAACCATACCTGCCATGACCAGGAAAATAATTTTAAATCCATTAATTGTTCACAATAAAGCTCTTAACTCCTGATTTGGTACAGGTATTAGCTAAAATAAACAAACAGAAATACTGTTATGTTACTTATTTATCGATAACACTCTTGCCTTACTCAGGCATTCTAAAACTATAGAAGCCATAATTCAAAAAGTAAATGATGACAATTTATCAGACAGAAATGTTATATTCGTATTACTCCTATTTAAATTAGGCCTATAAAACAATAAAATATTATTTAATATTAAAAAATTACCACAGTTAAGACTTTCACTCAGAGAAGTGCATGCATGTGTAAATCTAACTATGTACTGATCTATAGGAGTAATAAACATGCTTAAAAGAAGCTCTCTTCTCTCTCTCGTCTCTTCTCCTTCTTATACAAGGGTGCTTTTCCTAATCAGGCTTTGTGTGCCAGGACAGAAGAGCTCAAGCTAAAGTGTAAATACTAGCTCATCAACTTTGAGCTACAACTAGCTTTTCTATCTGTGCTGATCCTCCTTCAAACCTCACCAAAGCACGAGAGTTTTTAAAAGAAATACTAGGAACCTTCAGCCTAATTCCTGTAAAAATCCACATGGCTTGTTAAAGTACTAAAGCAATTTGACATGTACTGTCAACAGATATTGGAATGCTAAGAACAGTCAGTCAAACATATTTCTAAGAGCTTTTTTAGAGATAGATGTTTTTGTATGGAGAATGTTTTGTAGTTATGCATTACCAATGTATTGTGTGTATGATCATGCCAAAAACTACATATAATTACAGTAAGTTACATTTTATTCTATTTCTCCAGTGTTTGGCAACACAATGGTGGATGGGGTCTTGCACACCAATATAGGTCTTTTGGGCCTGAGTGCCATTGTGATTATCACTGGCTGTGTGGAGTTCTGCATGATCTTCCTGAACTAGTTTTGGTTGTACACAACATGACACCAGTTTATCACAGGGAAACACATGCATTATGCTCAAATTTATGTTATTTTCTCAATACAGGAAAACATGTTAAACATATTGTCTATTGTAATCACACACACTCCACAGATGTGATAGATAACAGGTTGAAAAATACTGATGTTCTCTTTTACACACTTGTACACACTAATGCCAGCCGTCACATTTCTGCATATGGACCTAATTATCACTTGTGACCCAATTATCACTTATCATCATGTCTACAGTGTAAAATCAGTTTCATAATGTTTTACAGGGCAGCTGCTTCACACAGTCTTTCATCTAGACCTGGTCTTACAAACAGCTTTACTTATTGGCTAAACTAAGTCAAATTCAGTTTTATTAGCCCTGCACTTGTAAAATTATATATTGTCAGAAAGCAGTTTTACACTAGGTAAGGTCTACATCCTCTAAGCAAGCCAAAGGTGAAAATACCAAGAAAAAAACTAACCGAGACAGAACCTACAGAAGAGAATCAAGGTTAAAAGTAAAATAATAATAAAAAAAATAAATAATTAAAACAATAAAAAAAACTGATAAGTCTAAAAAATGAGAAGTATCATGATAAGTTTTACTGTAGCAACACAGATGTGGAAGGAATGTTCAGGAGTTCTGTACAGTCACATATATGTTTCTTAAGAATCATTAATAACCGAATCAAACAGAAGATGAGACCAACAAATACATTTCACAACAAATCATAAAGGACAAATAAAACAATGCCAGGCATTCTATTGTCATTATGGTTAAATATAAACATATTAACATATTTAAATGATTTCCCATTACTCATGGTTTTAGACATTGTGTGCTAGAAAGAACACTGGTATTTGTCTAGTTAGTTCCAAGGTAAAAATGATTCATTTTCATGGTGGCTCAGTGAATAGCACTGTTGTCTCACAGCAAGAAGGTCCTGGGTTTGATCCTCAGGTGGAGCAGTCCGGGTCCTTTCTGTGTGGAGTTTGGATGTTCTTCCTGTGTCTGCGTGGGTTTCCTCCAAGAGCTCTGGTTTCCTCCCATAGTCCAAAGACATGCAAGTGAGGTGAATTGAAGATACTAAATTGTTCATGACTGTGTTTGACATTAAACTTGTGAACTGATAAATGTTGTGTAACGAGTAACTACCTATTCTGTCATGAATGTATCCAAAGTGAAAAACATGAAATGAAAATTGTTCACCGCAGTGATTTAAGAACATTAAAATAATTTAACTCACACAATGGCTTGTTAAATGAACAGCACACTGTATGGTATGTGGACACGCCTTCAAATAATTAAGTTTTAGTCCTACACATTCCCAACAGATGTAAAATTGTAGAACATTGTGGAAATCCCAAGACTGTCATGGCATACACATCCATGACAAATGTATGTAAACTACGGATTAGAATTATGTTCTTTGTATATTTATCTAAGCGGCATCATCAAACAGTCTGCTGTTTTCTGTATACTGTAACTAAAATCATCATTAGACATGAGTGTGCACAAATATCATTCGTCACTAGTATTAACACTTTATACTAACTGTCTCTATCCTTCCATCTATCCATCCACCCAACCATCCATCTATCCATCCACCCAACCATCCATCAACCCAGCCATCCATCCTTCCATCCATCCTTTCATTTATCCACCCAACCATCCATCCATCCAATAATTTATACAATTTTTATCATTCATATACCTTAAATAGGAGTCTGTATTAGATTTAATGATTTATCTCAGATTTTCATAGGTATCTGTATTAAATGTAATGATTTCTCTTAGATTTCTATAGGTGTCTGTATTAGATTTAATGATCATCATTTAGATCTCTCTTTAAGTTAATGCATCAGCTGTTTAAATGTTTTATTGTGTGTATTATGTGTTATATGAAGGCTTATTACATTAGCCCTTTATAACTCATTAATATAGTAGTATATATTGATTAAAATCATCATAAGAGACCAGTATTTACAAACACTTGTGTATAAAAATGTAATGTAAATACATGTGACTAAAACAGTGATTATAGATTCATGTCAAATTTACACATGGCAAAAAACTGCATATAAACCCAGCTGGTTCAACAGTGACTGGCATGGGTAATGTAAAAAAAATGTCACAAATATGTCAAGTTCAATTACAGGCATGAAACTGTTAATCTTTTACCTTGGTAAGGCTTGAATCCAGACCGAACAACATTGTGAATCTGAGTTAGTGTAAGTTTTGTTGATGTATCCAGAAACAACCTGCCTTATTAAACCTGGACACATCCGAACTCAGAACATGCACATTCATAAAACCTGCACAAACATAATTTGCAATGTACATTTTAGGTATATTCTCTAGGTCCTTACTACATATCATAACATAAACATATAAATATCACAACCAGATTAACAGATAGCAAGACATACCCAGTACATTTAAAAAACAGGCAAGGGGCAGCAGAGAATGTAAATAAATAGAGCAACAGGTGATTTTCCTGTCACTCTGTGTAGGTGTGTGTATTTTCTAATGTATGCTTTCCTACCCAAGTTCTGATCAACATTTCTCACATGACAGACAACAGTCAACACACATATGGACCTATTTGTGCAAACAGTTTAGGAGGGCAACATCCATGTTGCCATGACAACAGCACATCCAAGGTAACGGGCAGGAAGTGGGTGGGTGAGTAGAGTGATAAACACCCAAAGCATGTGCACTTCAGACATACACATGTACATGTACACACATACACATGCATGCATGCAATGAACAAAACATACTTTTACTAGCTGATTAACATAAGTGCGTAAGTATGTGTGTGGCTGTAAACAGCAGATTATCAGTAGTTTAAGCTTAGAGAAAGCTACTTGTTGCATGTGTAAGGTTAAGTTCTGAGTAAAATGCAATTCTACAAGAATGTGTGTATTTGTATGTAGGTTGAATCTTGAATCTATTTATGTTCTGGATGTCTAGAGTTAGTAGTGTTTATGTAGACTGTAGACTCTGTTCCTATTTACATCTGTGTCTCTGTGTGTATCCTACCTTTGGATGGTCTCCTCTGTTTGGTCTGCATAGTCAGCGTGCCAACTACTGCACCCATGTTGTCACCGTGGAAACAAGCGTGTCAGATCTGATGTGGCTCCGTCACATGTGCTTTACTCACTCACTCTGTCCCTCTCACTGTTTTTTCCTCATCCTTTCTTCCCTCTTTCAGACAGCTCTCCTCCTCACTTGCTCCCCTCTTTCTATACTCTCGGAGACGTAGCACCCCTCCCTTCGCCCTCTGCTTTCCTCCACCTCAATCTCATTCTCACCCCTTCTCGTTGAGTGCTGCCGTCACGCAGTGTGAATCAGGATCAGAGAGCCACTTCATCACGCACTCGCACAAGCTTATATAAGCATGCCAAACATGGCCACACCATAAAACATGCTTATTACCACTTACTACCCCTGCTAATATACAGACATTTGAATGAAATGTGCAAAGCCGTGTAGGTTTAAAAAAGAGAAAGAACACAGTAAAACACAGTACAATAAACACAATATTATGACTTTATTACTGGTGGCTGTTACTAAGTATCAAGATCTGATACTCAATAACAGCCGTTTGTTACCATAACACAAGTGACATCTAAAACAGAGACTTTCCCAACAGCTTCAGGGAAAAATATTCTACAATTTTAATCTTAATAATCGTATTTGATATTCAAATTATTAAAGGATGACAAAGTTTTTTTGCCAATAACATGTATAATAGCTAGTTTATTATCAGTTTCATAGTCAGTCTGCAGGTATGGTGGCTGTGTTGTGATGTATTATGTATTTAAATTGTGTTTATTTTGGCATATTTTAACATACTAGGCTAGTAAAAAAAAAAAATCACTACGAGTATAAAAATGTGAATTAAAACTCCTACTAAACCAATGACCAATGTGATCAAATTTGTAAGCAGTTAGACAGCTGGCCTATAAGCTATTCCCTGATGCCACTAACATAATATAACACGTAATTTTTGTTATATTTATTTTTAAATACATTGAGAGACTATGATAATGTAAATCAAGACCATTGTATAATTTATGGATGGATGGCTGGATTGATGGATGGATGGATGGATGGATGGATGGATGGATGGCTGGATTGATAGATGGATGAATGGATGGATGGATGGATTGATAGATGATGGATGGGTGGATGGATGAATTGATTGATAAATGGATGGATGGATGAATGGATGGATTGATTGATAAATGTATGGATGGATGGATGGATGATGGATGGATGGATGGATGGATGATGGATGGATGATGGATGGATGGATGGATGAATTGATTGAGTGATAAATGAATGAATGGATGAATGGATGGATTGATTAATAAATGGATGGATGGATAGATGGATGGATGATGGATGAATGGATGGATTGATTAATAAATGGATGGATGGATGGATTGATTGATAAATGAATGGATGGATAGATGGATGGATGAATTAATGGATGGATTGATGAATGGATGGATAGATGGATGGATAGATGGATGGATGAATGGATGGATTGATTGATAAATGGATGGATGGATAGCTGGATGGATGGATGGATGATGGATGGATGGATGGATGGATGGATGGATGAATTGATGGATGGATGGATGAATGGATGGATTGATAAATGGATGGATGGATGGATGGATGGATGATGGATGGATTGATTGATAAATGGATGGATAGATGATGGATGGATTGATTGATAAATGGATGAATGATAGATGGATGGATGGATGGATGGTTGATGGATGGATGGATGGATTGATTGATAAATTAATGGATGGATGGATGATGGATGGATGGATGAATAGATGGATTGATTGATGAATGGATGGATGGATGGATGAATGGATGGATTGATAAATGGATGGATGGATGGATGGATAGCTGGATGGATGGATGATGGATGGATTGATAAATGGATGATGGATGGATGGATGAATAGATGGATTGATTGATGAATGGATGGATGGATTGATAAATATGGATAAATGGATGGATGGATAATGGATGGATTTATTGGTAGATGGATGGATGGATGGATGGATTGATGAATGGATGTATATATTGATAGATGGATGGATGGATGGAAGGACGGACGGATGATGAATGTATCAATAGATGGATGGATAATGGATGTATGGATGGATGGATGGATGGATGGATGGATGGATAAAGGTTTAGGTGTGTAGTATTTTATTACATTTCAAGTCAAGTCAAATTTATGTGTATAGCACTTTTTACAATGGACATTGTCTTAAAGCAACTTTACAGAATCCAGGACCAACAGACCAAAAACCCCTGTTGAGTAAGCCAAGGGCGACAGTGGCAAGGAAAAATCTTTAAAATTACAAAAAGAAACCTTGAGAGGAACCAGGCTGCCTAGACCCCCAGGATCTAAATATATTTTCAATCTGGAGCATTAATGAGCATTAATGATGAAAAAAACTGAATAGACACCTAAGCTGTGTCCGAAATCGCATACTTACAGAGTACGTACTAGACTGGAGGAAGTATGCACTACTCGGCCGGTAAAAAAGTACATACTTTCAGTACAGAAGTGTGAAGTATGCACACAACACCGCTACGTACTACATCCGCCATCTTACCAACGTCAAGTGATGATGTGGGGACGTGATGACGTAATATCACCATAGTTACAGACTCATTACAAACCCCACTCGCCAAAGTTTTGGATATTTATCGTCTTTTTGTTATTTATTTGTCTTTAAAAAAAATTATTTTATTTATCTTACTTACACTTGTGAACAGAGGACTCCGTTTTCCGCTATCTTCCTTGTTTCTTATTCCGCTTCAATCGCCTACGTAGCTCCAGTTGCATTATGGGATACATTAGCGGACCGCAAGTGTGCATTGTTTGCATACTCAAACATGGCTGCCCAAGAAGTAGGTCAGCCGGGTACTTCTCGCGTACCTCTTTATGTATACTATGTATTCGGACATACTAACCGCTCTCGCGTCCTCATTTCGCGTACTATTGAGTATGGAAGTATGCGATTCCGGACACAGCTCTAGTAATAGTTTTAAAAATGCTAATAATAGTTTTACCCCTCCCTTCCTCTTTCCTTCAGATATTATTAAGCCATAATGCTCAGCTGTTTAATTTGATAATATGCCAAGTTATAGAATATATATTGGCTCTCCCTGAAGAAACAGTTCAACAATAGGAGCTTATATAGTTCCCTTAAAACAAAATGAAGTTAATTAGCCACGAGTGTCCACTTCATTTTCAACTGGGGCCTTAAGTTAAATGTTGGAATCATGTAATAGAAGCATATGGCTTCCATTTTTAAAACTGTGTAACCTGCACTTGCTTTAATAGACAAGTATATATAAGTAATAATGACATATACAATTACATTTTTACATAAAAATAAAAACAAATCAAATTGTAACAACTGATTGTGTTCAGGTGGCGCAGCTAACTACCACTGAGATCCAGAGTTCAAATGTCAGCAATGCTACAGGCAAATTAGGTGTCTAAACAGACATGATTTGCTATGTCTGAGGAGACAGGGCGGACGAATAACCTAGCCATCAGGAGGTGCACCTGTCAATGCACAGTTCTGGTTCTTAGCCTGGATCAGAATAAAGGGAGTTGTGTCAATATAGGCATCCAGCATAAAGAAATGTGTCAAATCAGATATGTGGACCAGAGTGATCTGCTGTGGCAACCCTTAAATACATGAGCAGCCAAAGCCAAAAAAATTAAATAGCACAAACATTTTCTGAAATTTCTGCTGTCTGGTCAACAAAAGTGGCAAGAGAATACAGAGAGCATACCACATGGTCCTCTATATGTGTTAGTGCTGTCTGCTGCTAGTATATAGAAGCAGTTGGTGGCTTCACGCAAGTCAGAGGAGTCATTTGCTAGACTGTAGCCCTCAATGGGAGTGGGGGTGTTATGCAACTAAGAGAAATCATCAGAGAACACAGGAAAATTGTGAATATCTAAATTAAGTTTAAATAAAAAAATCACAGGGGTTCACAGGACAAAAAACATATTTGTGTTTTTAAAACACTGCTCAAATAATCTTGCAGGGACAAAATGGGTATTGGCGGAAATACACAACAATTTTTGGGCTATGCCACCTTAGCAACTAAGCAGGTTATGATTACTGACAGAAACATTTAAATGTATTTTATGAATATTTTACAGAAAAATGTAAGGCTCAGGGTTACATCACCTGAAGCTTAATACAAGTTGCATGATGCAGTAAAACAATGCCCCAAATACACAATTAATGCTTACAAAAATGTATTATGTGCCTTTATTTTATTTATTAGGATTTAAAAGTCACGTTTTACACAATTTGGTTACATTCATGACATGACAGGTAGCTTCTGGTTAAGTTTTCAATGTCAAACAGTCATGGACAATTTTGTATCTCTAATTCACCTCACTTACATGTCTCTGGACTGTGGGAGGAAATTGGAAAGCCTGGAGGAACATGGGGAGAACATCCAACTCCACACAGAAAGGACCCAGACTGCTTCACCTGGGGATCGAACCCAGGACCTTCTTGCTGTGAGGCAATGGTGCTACCCGACTGAGCCACCGTTCCACCTCTATAACATGCTTTTAAATAGCCAAGTCAGTTTAGGCCCTCAGTTAACAAGATTTTGACAACAACCATACCATGTGATCCCTTGAATCCCTGTGATCCCTTAGCTGAAGCTAAGCAAAAATCCAGTAAATCTACACTCTTATTTATGTCAAAATCTATGAACTGAGCACACATGAATCGTTTCTTGTGTTGATTTGTTAATTGTGGCCAGTCTCTATATAGAGCCACAAAATCTTCTCTAGTTTGACATGTAGTGTACTTAAAGCTCTCAGACTGTGTGTAACTATCAAACTAGTTACAAAACGAACTTACTTTAAAATGATGTGAACTAAAAACAATAATGAAATGAACCTGGGCTAACATTATTACATTCAGTTTATAAGCTGTAAATAGAAGAAAATAATTAGGGATACAGATTCACTGAGTGTACTTTAAGATTTTAAAACCAGTATATTAAGAACAACTTTCAAAATTCACCATAAAAAAAAATCACTATTTCAGTTTGATATTTAATCAGTCAGAAACCATTCAAAGCTTTAGACTGTCTGTTTAAACAATTGACTTTATCCAAAGTGAGAACTACCACAGTATGAGCACATACCAAGCAGTGCATGAGATAATTCTTTAATATATAACAACCGTCCTGGCTCTAGTCATGATCTATTGCTTCTAGAATTCTATATTTGCCTCTTATGAACCTTCAGAATCCCCTGGCAGTCTGACACAGCTGAGAGAAAAAAGTCATTTTCTCTGAATGGTGGCTAAGCATTTGATGATTCCCCCTGAGCACTGGGTCCATTTCATCAAGCTGAAGCTGGCATGAACTTAAAAAATGTATATGATACTTTTTTACAGCCTTTAATGTCTCAAGTTAATATATAAAAAAATTAAAGAGGGAAGAAAATCAGTTAAAAAACTATGTATGTTTGTGAAAAAAATTTGAACACTGTCAAGGCAGCAGCCAACTGTAAAATCTAATGTGTACTACAGTCCCAGAATAGACTAATACTAGTGAAATGACTATGTAGTAAATTAGCTTACAAGGGAAACGCTGCCTGGATAGCTGCAAAAAATAAATAACAAAACACAGTGAGGCATTGCTTTGGATTCTCATAAAATGTGGTCAGAATTTCATCCAAGTCATAACAATAGACATACACATTCTGCATAAAATGGTAACACTACAACATTAATAATTATAATTTGCCTATATTGAGTACATTGACTGACAGTACAGACATGAAAAACATGTTACCAGTGGTATTTATTGAAGTAGCATTAATGTTTGCTGTGGCTGCTGATTAGCCAGGAGCAGTGGTAGTTCAGTGGTTAAGGTACTGGACTGGTAATTAGAAGGCTGCCGGTTCAAGCCCCACCATTGTCAAGTTGCAACTGTTGGGCCCTTGAGCAAGGCACTTAACCCTCAACAGCTCAAACTGTATCATTCATAATTGTACGTCGCTTTGGTTAAAAGTGTCTGGTAAATGTAAGATGACTACTTTGGCAAACATGTACAAATGGCACTTAAAACTTTACTGTGCAAAAAAGAAGCCTTATGTTAACCATGTCCAGAAGCTGCGTCGACTTCTCTGGGCTCCTGGGCATCTAGAATAGACCATCACACAGTGGAAACATGTATTGTGGTCAGATGAATCAGCATTACAGGACTTTTTTGGAAAATAAATGGATGCCGTGTGCTCCGGACCAAAGACGAAAAGGACCATCCAGACTGTTATCAACAACAAGTCCAAAAGCCAGGGTCTGTCATGGTATGGGCTGTGTCAGTGGCCACGGCAAAGGTAATTTACACCTCTGTGATGGCAGCATTAATGCTGAAAAGTACATTGAGATCTTAGAGCAACATGTGCTGCCTTCAAGATGTCATCTTTTTCATGGACGTCCATGCATTTTTTAACAAGACAATGCAAAACCACATGCTGCACACATTACAAAGGAATGGCAGCGGAAGAAGAGGGTACGGGTACTGAACTGGCCTGTCTGCAGTCCTGACCTGTCCCCAATAGAGAATTTTGAAACAAAAAAATGAGACAATAACGACCCCGTACTGTTGCACATCTTAAGACGTGTTTGCAGGAAGAATGGGACAAAATAAAACCTGAAACACTAAATCGCTTGGTATCCTCTGTGCCAAAACGTCTTTTAAGTGTGGTGACAAGGAATGACAACATTATAAAGTGGTAAATGCTTTACTGTCCCAACTTTTTTGGAACGTGTTGCAGGAATGGGTGTTTATTAATAAATGAAATGAAGTTGAGCAGATAAAACATGAAATATCTCAGGTTCATCCTGTGATATTATTGCATTTTATTTGCATTACTTGCATTTTCCATACTGTCCCATGATTTGGTGTTGTAAATCCAACCAACTCACCAACTTATAACATTTAAAATTTAAATAGTAGATATTGCATATTTTGTCCATGTTCCGATCAGTTTTGGTCCAGATACCTAATTTTTCTTTTAATAAATTAATATTTTAGGTATATTAGGAATATACTTGCTCATCACCACCCTAATAAACTTGGTTTAAAAAAGGTTTTTTTTATGTTCTCTTTCTCTCTTCTTTGTTCTTTACTATCTTACTTTGACCATGAAAAATCAGTTTAAGAGTAGCCACACTGGCTGGCACTAAGCGATAGGAAAAAGTCAGCAAATTAAAAAATTGTCTACAAGAAGTCGGAAACATCAGACCAATTCCAGAGTTCTGATAACTGTCTGCTTTGCAAACTACATAGAATTAAAAAACAAATGAGCACATCAGATGTAGTAACTCAGCAAGACCTCTTCACACTGATGTAAGTTCAGCACTGTTCATTTGTTCCTGCTGGTACAATATCATTATATATTAATTATGTGATTATTATACTGTAGCTCTGAGTGTGTGTGGGTGGATAGAAAACAGCTGCAGGATAATGAGCCATGATACATTTTTATTTACGCCAAAGGAAATCAAAAACATCAGAATAACTTATTGTTATACAATCCTAATGTCTTCTCTTCTGATCTTGCCAGATTCCTAGGGGTGTGTATATGTATATACACCGATCAACCATAACATTAAAACCACCTCCTTGTTTCTACACACATTGTTCATTTTATCAGCTCCACTTACCATATAGAAGCACTTTGTATTTCTAAAATTACTGACTGTAGTCCATATGTTTCTCTGCATGCTTTGTTAGCACCCTTTCATGCTGTTCTTCAATGGTCAGGATTCTCCCAGGACCACTACAGAGCAGGTATTATTTGGTAGGTGGATCATTCTCAGCACTGCAGTGACACTGACATGGTGGTGGTGTGTTAGTGTGTGTTGTGCTGGTATGATGGGATAAGACACTGCAAAGCTGATGGAGTTTTTAAACACCTCACTGTTACTGCTGGACTAAGAATAGTACACCAACCAAAAATATATCCAGCCAACAGCGTCCCATGGGCAGCGTCCTATGACCTCTGATGAAGGTCTAGAAGATGACCAACTCAAACAGCAGCAATAGATGAGTGATCGTCTCTGACTTTACATCTACAAGGTGGACCAACTAGGTAGGAGTGTCTAATAGAGTGGACAGTGAGTGGACACGATATTTAAAAACTCCAGCAGCGCTGCTGTGTCTGATCCACTCACACCAGCACAACACACACTAACACACCACCACCATGTCAGTGTCACTGCAGTGCTGAGAATCATCCACCACCTAAATAATACCTACTCTGTACTGGTCCTGTGGGGCTCCTGACTATTGAAGAACAGGGTGAAAGCAGGCTAAAAAAGTATGTAGAGAAACAGATGGACTACAGTCAGTAATTGTAGAACTACAAAGTGCTTCTATATGGTAAGTGGAGCTGATAAAATGGACAGTGTACAAACAAGGAGGTGGTTTTAATGTTATGGCTAATCAGTGTATATGAGTGTATATGTGTATTTAATTATTTTGCCACCGCTTTAGGGACAGTGGTAGCCTAGTGGGTAGGACTTTGGGCTATCAACTGAAAGGCTGAGAATTTGAATCCCGGCTCTGCCATGCAGCCACTGTTGGGTCCTTGAGCAAGGACTTAACCCTGTCTGCTCCAGGGGCGCCGTACAATGGCTGACCCTGCGCTCTGACCCAAGCTTCCAAACAAGATGGGATGTGCGAAGATAGAATTTCGCTGTACTGTATATGTATATATGACTATATTTAATAAGTGCATTCTTCTTTATATTGGTCAGGGTAACGGTGGGTCTGATTGATTAGCCAACACCACAGACCATCCACAATATTATTCTACCTTGGTTAATCATCCTGCAAACTTGAGTTTATTTTTATTTCTTGCAGCTGCGGGGCTACACCTGGAAGTGTCCAGTTACAGTTTTTTTTTTTATAGGTCAAAATTGCCACATATTGTTAAAAACAACGATACATTTTTAAAATCAGGCTTGTAAAAGCTGTCAAAGAGTGAACAGTTTAAATAAATAGTTCCACTTCACATGTTTAGATTTTTAGTAAATACTTTTAGTTTTTACTAGTTTCTACTATGAGCATTTGAAATAATAATAATGAAATAAAATTCATTGTCAAATTAAAACATATCACAGCATGTGACAATCATCTGTATAATTAAAAAGATTGGGCTGAGAACTTTTTCAGGCATAGCGCAGCCTCAATATGTTCACACAATTTGTGTACATAGCAGTATGTCATGTTATACTGCAGCAATGGCAAAAGTATTAGTCCATAGATCATAGAAACACATACTGTATGTAAAAATATATAGAGCATAAAGAAACTAAATCAGATTAATGCCAACCCTGATTTGATGATTCATTGTTAGCCTTTAGCTGAGGTATCAATATTAAAGAGCTTTTTTGATGAAAGATGTATTACTTTTAAATTATTCTGACATTATAATGCCTTCAGAAAAACAAGTAATTTATTCATGATTGGGAAAGCAGTGTCACTGTGATGGATAGCAGCGATGCATTATTAGCTACATATTAGAGGCAGACTAATGTGAAATATTGATTACTGAAATTATAAAACTTAATCCGCTTCAAAATCAAAACAAAATAGACATGACAACCAGATGGTTTATCTTTCTCCTTCTTTCTGAAGAACTGAAATGTGCTCATATCATGTTGCACATTTTTCTTTGTCAAGTACATCTACATGTACAGTATATTCAGAAAGTAATCCCATCCATGACTTTTTTTTACATTTTGTATACTCGTCCATATTGTCCTCAGGTATGTCCTGTCCTCAGGAGTCCATCAGCTGCAATCTGAATTGATTGGAAAAAGGGCCTACAATTTACAGAGCATTGTCAAAACTAAAACCAAGCAGTGACGCCCAAGAAACTGTCTGTGGACCTCCACAATCAAATGTATAGATCAGGGCAAAATATAGAACAATATCTAATGATTTGACTGTTCATAGGATCACAGTGATCTTAATAATTTGGAAAGTATTTGGAAATTAGTTTAATGTAACAGACCCACTTGCCACCAGCTGTTGTAACAACCAGTCATTTTCATTGTGATTCTATCCCTTCTCTGTCCACTATCTCTGCTACGGGATGCGGATGGTTTTGGTTCATGTTTTAATTCCTTGGTTAGTTTCCATTATTTTGTTCATCACTTTACTTTTGACGTTTCTCTGTTTGTGGCTATTTAGCCAAAGAGTTGTTCTACATTGGCTAAGCATCCTGCATACTGGGTTCATATTTTAATTCCTGCAAGTACCGGGCAGAATATTTGGGATATTCTGCCCTAATTCAGGTGTGCAAAGCTTGGAGAGACATATCCAACAAGAGAAAAGATTTCCAGCTGTTCCTGCTGCCAAAGATACCCTGCGCTCTGACACAAGCTTCCAAACAAGCTGGAATATGTGAAGAATTTCGTTGTACTGTACACCTGTGTATGTAAATATGACAAGTAAAGGTACTAAATTCTAATTACTTTTGTAAATAAGAAGTTTTTGACTTTCATTTTCTAAAAACTCTTGTCATCTTGGGTGATTAAGTGTTAACTGTTGGGCAAAAATTTAGCAATTCCATTTAATACCAAATCAACAGCTAATTAAAGTCTGTAAAAAGTCAAGGGATTTGAATACTTCTGAGTTCACTGAAAGTATTTACACACACACACACAGCAAAAGCCTTAAAGAGACTGTCCAACAGCAGACAGCTGTAAATACATCATGTGTTATCTTTCAGCTACAGACACACATCTGTTTTGACTAATGATGGAACATTGTATATTACTTATATACAGTGGCACGTTTCTGAATACAGCTTAATATTATTTTGTGGATTAGGTTGCAGAAATAAATTTTCATTTTTTTTCCAAAACAATTTAGAGAATCTTTAAATAAAGTGTTTACAACATTAAGCCAAACTAAACCCATCACCCCAATCTGAATCATCCCCTCATGTGTGGAAAAAATGTGTACAACAGTACAATACTGTACAAAACAGTACAGATCCCAGTATTAGATTATAATTGTAAAAACCTGTTAAGATCTCTAATCATCACAGTGTCTACATGTGTTTGGTAGTGGTTTACATTAGTTTTGGATTGTATTGTTCTGTGTTTTTCTTTGTAATAAAAACTCGTGTCTTGGCGTTCCCTTATCAAAAATGAATTGTGTTTGTTTGTTTATTAGGATTTTAATGTCATGTTTTACACTTTGGTTACATTCATGACAGGAACGGTAGTTACTCATTACACAGATTCATCAGTTCACAAGGTTATATCAAACACAGTCATGGACAATTTTGTATCTCCAGTTCACCTCACCTGCATGTCTTTGGACTGTGGGAGGAAACCGGAGCTCCCGGAGGAAACCCAAGCGGACACGGGGAGAACATGCAAACTCCACACAGAAAGGACCCGGACCGCCTCACCTGGGGATCAAACCCAGAACCTTCTTGCTGTGAGGCGACAGTGCTACCCACTTAGCCACCGTGCCACCCAATTAATTGTGTATTTACCCCTTAGTATTGTTGGTGCATTTACAGATGTTCAAGTTAACCATGCTATTAGAACTAACACAACCCCATACCATAACAGACACTGGCTTTTGAACTACTGAGATGGCTCTTTTCCTCTTTGGCCCAAAGAACACAACATTTATTAATTCCAATAGCTATGCTGTAGTATTCACTAAGTGCATCCTAAAACTAACCAAAATGTTGTTGTTCTCCTCCAACAGACAAGGAAAGTTCATTCCACCACCTGGGTGCTAGTACAGATAAGAACCTTTAAGCATGTCTTCCTTGTGTTCTGATTAGTAAATCAAGTGTAGTCAGTGTACTCAGAGGGTATATGGTGCAAAATGGGGTTTCTCTAAGGTAGGTTGGGGCTGGTGGGTTTTTGCCTTTTTTAAGCAAGCATCATACTCTAAATTAAATTTTGTTAATAATAAATTCAAACTATTTTCCATAATTACCTAGATGCAATCTGTTTAGGTGTCTAAACAACAGGATGAGCTGAGGAACAAAAATAAAAACGGATCAAGCACAGAATCCTTTGGGAATCCTGTGGCAGCATGAAGTGGGTGACAGCAATAAAAGCTGTTTCTGTTGTGTGTGCTACCTTGAAGCCAGGCTGATACTGATCCTGGAGGTTATTCTTGCTGAGAAAAAGAGATATCTGATAGTGGACAGCACTTTTTAGAAATTCAGACAGAAAACAGTGTGATGAAGAACAAGGTTTAATTTTATTTATTTATTAGGATTTTAACGTCATGTTTTACACACTTTGGTTACATTTATGACAGAAATGGTAGTTAACTGGTACACAAGGTTTATCAGTTCACAAGTTTAATGTCAAACACAAGTCAAGTCAATTTGATTTGTATAGCACTTTTTACAATGGACATTGTCTCAAAACAACTTTACAGACTCCAGGACCAACAGACCAAAAACCCCAGTTGACCAAGCCGAGGGTGACAATGGCAAGGAAAAACTCCCTTAAAATTATAGGAAGAAACCTGGGAGAAACAGGGAGGAACCAGACTCAGCAGGAACCCCCATCCTCCTTGGGTGGCCTGGAGGATAATTTAAATGAATAGAATTTACACACATACATACATTCTTAAAATTAAATTGAACTAAAAGTTATAACTAACAAAAACAAAATATGATAGTTAAACACAGTCATTGAAAATTTTGTATCTCCAATTCACCTCACTTGTATGTATTTGAACTGTGGGAGGAAATCCACGCAGACATGGGGAGAACATGCAAACTCCACACAGAAAGGACCCGGACTGCCCCACCTGGGGATCAATCCCAGGACCTTCTTGCTGCGAGGTGACAATGCTCCCCACTGAGCAAGCATGCCGCTTACTAAAGAAGAAGAACCTGGGAAAATGTTAGAAGTATTGTAGATGGGATAGGGTAGATGAAATCCAGTGAATATAGGTTGTGGGGTTGCCAGATAGGAGTAGATGTACAAACTTATTTTGGTAAAAGGAAAGAAGCAGGTACATTGGTAGCTAGGAATCAATGATGGCTGATCATGATAGCTGAATAATGTGATTTTTTAAATCTATCTATCAATCTGTCAATGGCAGTATGGGAGGTGGAGGGAGGTAAGGAGAAAAGTCAGTCAATTAAAGTAAAGCACAGAAGAGAAAATAAAAACCTGAAAGAAGATTTCTAAATGGTTAAGGTTAAGAGCTACAGATGTGAACATCTGTATAACAAAGGGGTTACAAACAGATTAGTTTACTAATAATCCAGCCTGGTAAATTAAGTGTTAACTAATTTTGTCAGGCACTAACATTGTCATTCTATTCACATACACGAGACTGTGACCTGGAAAATAGCTTTCCAGTGTTAATGATGCAAATCAGCCAATTACAGAACGAAATGGATCCAAATAACACTCTCATCTTATTCCATTCAGGAAGCTTAGTCTTAAAATAACTGAGCCCTTCATTAAGTGGGTAGTACTGTGTTATCTCTTGTTGCAGTATACCAACTGTGTGTGATACTAAAGTGATACCTTTGAATTAAACCGACAGATTTTTTTCCTTAAATTAGCCAAGGGTTTTTACCAGTAAGGCATTTCAATAATCTAACAGATTAAAAAGTAAAGTACAAAAGTATAAAATTCCTGATTCCAAGTCAGTTAGTCACATTTCTGTTTTGTTAGAGCTGGCACAGTGAAACTGTAACAGCTGTTATCAAGCAGTGCTAACATTTAGGAACAAGCCACACAAGCAGTCAGAATGATATTGGCATATGGTGCTTAAAAACTGTCTGTCCTTGGTTTCAACACATACATCTAAGATCCAAACTACATCAGTACTCACTCACTCACTCCCCCACTTTCACTCACGCAGTTACACCCTGGACGGGGCGCCAGTCCATCATAGGGCAGACACACATACACACACCCATTCACGTATAGGGCAATTCGGTGTTTCCAGTTAACCTGACTGCATGTTTTTCGCTATACACGCCTCTTCCGACACGTGCACAGCCCTCCTCTTCTCGCCCCTGCATTCTGCACAGGCATCTCTTCCGCCAATCAGGGTCCTTACACAGCATATGAACAAACACCCACCCACACATAAGCTGCGTCCGGAATCGCATACTTCCATACTCAATACTACGCGAAATGAGGACACAAGAGCGGTTAGTATGTCCAAATACATAGTATAAATAAAGAGGTACGCGAGAAGTACCCGGATGACCTACTTATTGGGCAGCCATGTTTGAGTATGCAAGCGATGCACACTTGCGGTCCGCTAATGTATCCCATAATGCAACTGGAGCTGCGTAGGCGTTCAAAGCGGAATAAGAAACAAGAAAGATAGCGGAAAACGGAGTCCTCTGTTTACAAGTGTAAGTAAGATAAATAAAATTACAAATTTTAAAGACGAATAAATAACAAAAAAATGATAAATATCCAAAATTTTGGCGAGTGGGGTTTGTAATGAGTCTGTAACTATGGTGATATTACGTCATCACGTCCTTACGTCATCACTTGACGTTAGTAAGATGGCGGATGTAGTACGTAGCGGTGTTGTGTGCATACACACACACTTCTGCACACTTCTGTACTGAAAGTATGTACTTTTTTACCGGCCGAGTAGTGCATGCTTCCTCCAGTCTAGTACGTACTCTGTAAGTATGCGATTCCGGACGCAGCTATAGTCCGGCCCCCACCCTGCAGATATGGTGGCCAATTAGTATCTGCTGCAGGCACTGCCAATTATGCCCGCTAGATGGCGCCCAGCAGACCGGAGGCAACACCGAGTTTCGAACCGAGGAGTTCAGAAACTCGGTGCTGGTGTGCAAAAACTGAAATCTGTTATTCACAGAAGTATTCAGACCTTTTGCTGTGACACTCCAAATTGTGTCCAATTTACACTGGACATTAATCAAGAACAAAACCAAGCCATTAAGTCCAAGAAACTGGCTGTGGATCTCCACAATCAAATTGTGACAAAGGATATATCAAGGCAAGGATATAAAACAATATCTAAGTCTTACCACAGTGGCCTCAATAAGTTTAGAATAAAAATAAAAAAAAGGTTGGCCTTTGTCATTGAGATAAGACAGAACCCAATGATCACTCTAAAAGATCCCCAAAGGTCCTGTTCAGAGATGAGAAAATCTGATAAATGATGAACTATCACTGCAGCACTCCATACATCAGGTCTTTATGGTCTTGAGTGTCAAGACAGAATCCACTGTTGAGGTAAATTCATATGACAACTTCTACACAATATTGAATACAGAGTGAGTGTGAATGAGAGATTTCAGTGAATGAATTAATTAATATTTATTTTATTTTCATCAACTGCTTTATCTTGGTCAGAGTTGCAGTGGGTCCAGTCCCACCAGGGAAACAATAAGCACAAGGCAGAAATACCCTGGACAGGGCACCAATCTATTGCAGAGTTTCAGCCCTTCCTCCCTTTCTCAGACACAGCCAATCAAGTCTGTGTGGACACCCAGCTGGCCGGTAACATCATCCAGATCTCAGCGGAGGTGGGCTAGTGTAATAGACTACTGTGCCACCCAAGCGCCTAAGAGATTTTAGTTTTTATTTCTATTTAACTTATGAATTAAGATAAGCATATTTTTGTGTTTTGTGCAGATATTTTTTAATTATTTGCAGTAGTTTAATAGTTCAGAGTTGTGAGCCGACCAGCTGAGAGCTGCAGTAGTCACAATAATAGCAATGCAAGCTATTATTACAGAATACAACCCAGGCAATTAAGGGCTTTGCTAAGGGGCCCAGCAATGGTGATGTGAGGAGTGTTGCCTCTTGCTGTTCAAGCCCCAATAATTAACCCTCCTGTCAAAGTCACTTAAGTGTTTTTCTGTTGCTATCTTGATCTAAACTCAGCCGGGCCTGTATATCATTTTTATACATGCCCCACAGCATGAAACGCTGTTAACTGCTTAATTGTTTGATGCAGTACATCTGTTTGGAAAATCTCTGCCAGTCTTTTTATTCTTTCCTTGTTTGATTTAATTTGTGACTGATCTGAATATTGTATTTGTATAGTTACTAATTTAAAAATATGACCAAAAGAGATGTTTTACCTCATTAACTAGTTTTTATTTTATTTATTTACTTATTTATTTAATTAGCAAATTCTCAGTTTGTTGTCAATGCCACATTTTTTTGAAAGTTGAGTCAAAAATTGCTACAAAAGCAAATAAAACACTGCTTCCATTTCCAACATCCTATCTTTGTGAAGCAGTGACGGCAACCAAAACAAAGTTCCGAAGTAGACTGGACATAACGAACAAACTTTGGGTGTTATTGTCTCCTATCACCCCTAGGTGTGAGTGTTTTGTTGCAGCAAAAAAAAGCTTAGGGTTCCCACTAATTTTCCATAATTGGCGAGTGATGTTATGCACTTTGTGTTTTTTTATTATGCTCGTCGTATAATTTTATTTTATTTTTAATCCCCCTGCCGGTCCGTGAAATTATATCTTATATGAAACCGGTCCGTGGTGCAAAAAAGGTTGAAGATAGCTGATTTAAACCTCTGAATTTGAAGTTAGGACTCTAAAATGGATTAATGCAGAGTACAAATGTGTGCTGTGGGTTGTCAAGTTCACTGATTGTCAAGGGTTTTTGGGAATTATGGATCTCACTTTCTTCAGGCCAGAAAAGAAAAGGACCTTCTGAAATACTTCCTGTGCAAAGTTCAAAATCGGCATGTTTCATGGTATGGGGTTGTGTTAGTTCCAATGGCATTGGTAACTTGCACATCTGTGAAGACACTATTAATACTGAGGGTTACATACACATCTTGGAGCAAAATATGTCATTTTCAAAGGCACTGTCTTATTTTTTAGTAAGACAATGACAATGACAAGCCACATTCAGCACGTTCCAGGAGTGATGGTGTTACACTGGCCTGACTGTACGACACAGAAGAAAAGAAATAAATGAAGAAGTATTAAACTTATGAGCAGCTGTGAAATTGGAATCAAATTCCAATTTCACTATCACAATTACAACAACTTGAATTCATTTACATTTTCGGCATTTAGCAGACACTTATCCAAAGCAACTTACATTATACAATCTAAGCATTTGAGGGTTAAGGGCCTTGCTCAAGGACCCAACAGCGGTGACCTGGCAGTGGTGGGGTTTGAACCAGCAAGCTTCTGATTTTAGTCCAGTACCTTATCCGCTAGGCTACAGCTGCCTTCAACTGTCTACAACTTGTGTCCTCAGTGTACAAATGATCACAAATCTATGTTCAATATAATGAGACAAATGTTTATTGCCCATATTCACTAGTGTGACAATAATAAGCAGTTTAAAACTATAACAAGTATAATCTTTCTGCCTAGAAGAGAATGCACATGTTTTTTGCCTCCCAGGCATAGTGAATTGGGTGAGCAGCATTGTCATACAGAAAACAGACTAATCCCCACTCTTAGGTTAAATTAAGGATCTGTGATGTTTTGAGTTTGTTTTCCCTTGAAATGCCTCAGGAAATGTGTTAGGCTTTATGGCATCACAGGCTTTAATATGTAACAGGAGACTTTAATTAAACAAGTCTGTCTATGGTAAGAAGCTAGAATTTGGTTGAATGTTCCAACAAGACAATGATCTAAAACATACCACCAGAAATACACAGAGATAATTTGAAGATTACAGAGTCGAGGTTTTGCAGTGGTTATCCCAGTCTCCTGACGTAAACCCCAATTAAAAACCTTTAAGCAGAGCTAAAAAGGAAAACCCACAAAAGAGAACCTAGTGTCTGTTAGAACTAAAGTGATTTAGTATTGCTCTTAGATTCATCACTGTGGATTCTCCAAGCTCATCAAGCATTATAGAGGAACAATTGGAGTTATGTTGTCAAAGGGGAATTGCACGAAGTACAGTGGTACCTTGTGACTCCACATCCCCTAACATTTTTAATCTTTGAAACTCGATGCCCTTCATGGAGAAATTTGTACCCCTAAACTCAACATTTCCCATAAAATTAGAAAATTTAAGTTGTCATCAAAGTGCGCATATGAGACGAATCAGCATTATAGTTGGGGGTTCTGAGAAATTGGGAGAATCACCTTTTCCGAGTTTAAAATGCTTATTGAAAAAAAAAATTTAATAAAGCTTAACGTGGATTAATCTACTTAAAAAACGACACAGGAACACTATATTGTTCTTAATTATTACTGCTTATAAGTTCTCTCCACTAATGAAATTCCTCGCTTGTTGTTTTAGTACAATAAGTCTATATAAAAACACTAAAATACAATATAAAAATACAATAAAACCTGCACTTTACCTTTACTGCTTTATTGTTTCCTTATGCTTCTTAATCGTGGAGATGTTTGATCTTGGAATACTGTATTCTGTTCAGTAAAGGCGCATTCACAGGTGTTGCACAAAACTTAACAAGGAAGAAACGTGAATGCGCCTTTACTGAATGGAATACGGTATTCCAAGATCAAGCATCTCCACAATTAAGAGGTATAAGTGTGTTTTTCATATCATACTTATTTTCCATTAGCCTAAAATATATGCAGTTCCATAGGACCATGGAACTCATTAAAAGCTTTCCCATACATCAGGGGTGTCAAACTCAAGGTCCGTGAGAGCTTTAATGACGTATGATTGTTGTGATGATTCGAGTAGTTACAGAGACGTACTTATAATTTAATGGGACACCTGCGCCTTTAAGCGGCAACCGTTGACATCGTAGTCATGGCAACTAACTTTGACAATAATAAATAACTCTCTTGCAATCTAATACAGAAGCATCGTCTGTAAATAGTAGACATTTATATTCTCAGTTGTTTAGCGAGTATGTTACAGCGTTTCAGTTACGAATTTACTGTAATTCCGTAATTAAATACGGTTGTTACCGTTACTATAGCAATTAGTATTTTTGCACAAAATGCTAACTCGTTAGCGCTATTTTACGTTTGGTTAAATTTCATATTGTACTAGATGTAACACTTAACTACAGCTATGTGCATGTACTGTATTAAGTTTTTTATTGTTTTTATTGTTTGTATTTTGTAGTTTTACTCCATTCTGATGCACACAGTATACGGATGGGAAGCAAATAAAACCGACCCTAACTGTATTTTGGAGGGAGCTGTCTGTCTGTCTATCTGAGAAAGGGGGAAAACTTGGCGAGGGCAGAACAATTGTCTTAAAATACACTGTAAAATCGTACATAAACTGCATCTCTCATGATGCATGCCGTTTTTGTGACCTGCAAAGTGACCTCATCCCGCCACTAGATGATGTTGAGAAATATTTATTGGCCCTCTGTGAAAATGAGTTTGACGCCCATGCCATACATCCTTATGGGAAAAAATACCCTGAAACTCAAAGCCTTTAAAACTCAACACCAGTCCTAGAACCAACTGACGTCAAGTTTTAAGGTACCACTGTACTAAATGCCTGGATGGTTTTATTGTAATATGGTTTTGTTAAGACCAATAAAAATTAATAACATTTAATGAAAGGTCTGATTTCTCATAATCTCAGCGTGATAATTTTTATAGAAGGTTTAAGCACTCTTAACAAATGCAAGAAGTTTTGGATCTGACTGTATTTCCCACTTTATATTGTATTTAATTTGTGTGGTGCATTGAATTTGGTTTATAAATGATGCATGTTATTGTAGAGTGATGCACCAGTTTAATCTCACCTCTCCTACCTTCACACCCTCTGTTACACAGACTAATGAAAAAGCATATGTTATCATCACCTCACATTCCCGAAGAGGAATCATCTCTCGTCTCTCTCTCTCTGTCTCTCTCTCTCTCACACACACACACACACACACACACACACACACAGCTCTTGACTCTCTCAGGTTCCAATTTTCCATTAAGTGCTCCAGTGTCGTTTGGTTTGTCTATCTCTATGTCTATCTCTTTCTCACCTTTCCACAGTCTTATTCTTCAGTCTATTTCACCATTTTAATAATGATCTAATTTCTCTTTCTTTTATTGCTCTCTCTTTTGCTCCTCACTCTCCTTCTCTCAGCTTCACAGCTTGGAGTGCTGGTTGAGCATCCACAATTTCGAGCAGCATGCTCTTATATAATAAATGAATCAGACATTCCTTATGTGTGACATGGCTGCTAGTATGGTATCACAGCTTTTCAAATCTCATTAACTCTCCATATGAGTCAGGAGAAGGAGGAACAAAATATTTTTCTCAATATGTGCACTCAAATGCTATTTAACAACTCTTCTTCCATAGATTACTGTACTACTGTCCTCGATTTTATATGTGTTGTTGTTATTTGTCTGATCAGTGCCTGTCCAAGAAGCTACCGGATTTATTCAGATTAGGAGAATTGCATGTAGAATTTTATGCTTGTCTGAAAGTCAGCAGTGTTGTGCCTCAGATTTGCAAAAACAGACAAATAACCTTTGATCACACACAAAACACTTATGTACACAGAGCTACAGTTAAGGTAGAAAGTACAAAGATTTCTCTCAATGTTTACCCAATTGCGTTATGCTTCCTCCCTACTAGTGCTGACCCCCGCACCAATTAAGGAGAGCGAACTGACACACTCCCCCTCCGACACGTGCAGTAGCCGACTGCATCTTTTCACCTGCACGAGGCGTGTTCATATGCGGATCAGCTTTGTGCATGGAGAGCCACACTCTGATCGCATTATTCCTCTACTCTGTGCAGATGCCATCAATCAGCCAGCAGAGGTCAAAATTGTATCAGTTATGAGGTCCCTATCTGGCTCCCTCCCTGGATGAATAACAACCAAACGTTGTTCATATAGCCGCCCAGTCCAGCCGGATGGCAGAACTGAGATTTGATACGATGTATTCGAAATCCCAGCTCTGGTGTTAGTACAAAAATTTCTTAAACTGTTCTCTTTCTGTGACTGTATGTTTGGGAAAAATACTCCAATAAAAATGATTGGAAAAGAAATCTTTGAAAGTATATTGTGGGTTTTTCTAAAAATATTCAGGGTTAAAAATATACATATATCAAATCATGTATGTAATGTATGCACTGGTTTCCCTATTAGCATCACCAGTTGTTCAAGTTCCCTATCCGTGGTCTCACTTTTAATCCTGTGTGTTGTCTCAGTTTGGTTTATTTGCTACTTACTGACTGTTATCAGCTGTTGTTCATGTTCTCTCCAAATTAGTTAGTGCATAAGTACTTTTTTGTTCTTTGCTAAGAATTGGCAACACTAAGCACACTGCATTGATTTCTGTGTATGCCTTGTTAATTATTTCCTCCCTTATGAAGAATTCATCATGGATTCTATAAGGGAGAGCTTGCCAGGTCCTGCTGCTGCAAAGCTGCCCCAAGCCATGACATTTCCACCTCCATGCTTCACAGTTGGTATGAGGTTCTTGTGCTCAAATGCTGTGTTTGGTTTGCGCCACACATGTCTTCTTTCACTGTGACCAATAATTCAACTTTGGATTCATCTGTCCAAAGCACATTGTTCCAGAAGTCCTGGTCTTTGTCTAGGTGTTCTTTGGCAAACTTTAGTCTTGTGCTGATGTTTTTTTTTTAAAGCAAGGGTTTCCTCCTTGCACACCTTCCATGAAAAACAAACCTGTACAGTCTCTTTCTGATGATAGATGAATGTACCTTGACATCAACTGTGGCAAGAGCTACCTGAGCTACCTGAGCACAGAGCTACCTGTGGGTCCCGTGATGACATTGTAGGATTATTGGAGACTTCTTTACGCATCTTGCAGTCTGCTCTTGGGCTGAACTTTGGCAGTTGTTTTAAATGTTCTCCACTTGTAAATTATTTTCCGGACAGTGGATTGGCTGATTTCTAATTGTTTCTAATTGTCTTTTTAAATCCCTTCCCAGACTTATATGCATCTACAACCTTCTTTCTGAAGGCCTCAGTCAAGAGCAATTATTGTCTGATATTCAGGTCAGAAAGATCATCCTCAGAAAACTGGACAATTCCTTTCTCATTTTCTTGCCTCTTTATTATATTTAGTTTCACAACCCCTTCCTTTTCTGTAGATGATACCGCCTCATCCCTGCAATTTCTGAAAAGCAATAAAATGGCCCATATATTTATATTTTCAATTATTAATAATTCTTATAATATAAAACCCTCTTATAGGATATTATCTGATTCAGCAGACTAGTGAGACATTTTAGCTTTTTTTTTTAAAGTGCAGAAGTCTGTTCAGAGCTGATGGGTTTCACCATAACATTGGTAGAATGTACGTAGATGCTTGCAGCAAATCTTCTTAATGGTGCCATTTACCGGCCTAGAGCGTTCACCACTAATGATTGCATCAGCAAGCAACAACCTTACAGTCCTCATTTATAATGGTTGTACACACTGAGAAGCTTAATAATTATTCATTTTTATGTTTTACCAAAACTTTGTCCTAGTCAAGGCCGTAGATGGTTTGGCAGTGAGCCATGTTGAAGTCATGTCCTTCTACTTTGCCATTTTTGGCTGGCAGAGGGGGCACAGAGGCACAGATGGATGATGTGTTGGTTTATTGTAATTGACAGTCACCAGCATATTTTTGCGCGAAGACGTGGGAGTGTCTACACATCATGGTTTCAACCTTTTAGACATGTTTTTCTCTGTAATACCAGGCTTGGTCTGGTCTGGTTTCCTGCTTGCGTATGAGGCCAGTACATCTAATTTCTGGGAACTCACCTAGTGTCACTGTATTTTATGGGTCCTACAAGGTAACTGCCCTGGAAGACAAACTGCATCAAAGACAATGGGATGTCCCTTTTCCAGAGCAGACCTTATTTATTTGCAATATTTGTTAGTGCCTTTTTAACCACATTATTGTTCTTGGTCAAGCATTTTGCATTATGGTTCATGTGTCATTCTTGCATGTGAGGGGCTTTACCTCGCTTCAGTAGCGAGGCGTGACATGTCCTCTTAAAATGACAGTCAACTGTAATCCAAGAAGAACAAAGTAATCCAGACCTGCAATGAGAAGCAGCTACAGTTGACACTGTACGCAATCAAGCAAACATGAACTAAAAATATGTTGTCCAAAAAAGAAGGCACCTAATCAGCACCAAAAATCAGCACCTAATCTAAACAAAAGTTCATTCTAATTATGCTAAACCGCCAAAAATATGTGTACACCTGACTATACTCTTTTTGGACCTCCCAATGCAAAACAAAGAAGGCTTACACAAAATAATTGGAGCGTGTCTGTTGAAATCTTGTAATCTTGCCAATGTAGTCCAAAGATCATTTGTCTTTGTTTGTTATCATGTATGTACTGATGGATTAGAAGACCTGGCTTGACATTGGCATTCCAATTCTTCCCAAAGGTTTTAATGGAGTTAAGGTTCTGGCTCTCTGCAATTGTTTCTTCACACAAAACTCAATGTCAGTGTTAAATCAACCAGTGTCACACCCTTTGTCCACATGGGCATGTTTAACCTGAAACATGAAAGGGCATTTTCCAAACTGTTAAAACAAAACTGAAAGCATTGATGTTATATATTTGATTTTTTTTTTAATGTTGCTAATAGGTTTGAGTAAACATTTACTACTCAGTTTATAGGAGAAGTGCCCACATACTTTTGGTCATATAGTGTTGGTAAAGAAATTGCACAATGTTTGTTAATATAATCCTGTAAATTAACACTAGTAACACAAGCTTCCCCCCTTAAAATAGACAACAAAAGGACAGTGCAGGAATGTACAATACTCAGCATGAGTACAGCTGATTTAGGATGTGAATGAATTAAAGACTGAAGGGAATTAATACCACATATGCAAACACACCTACACACTTATACAATACACATACACATACAAGACCAGTAAAATAACTGCTCCTTTTATAGTGGCAGCAAATGCTGTCTCAACACAAACACATACAGCAGCTGAGAGACAGGATTCAATGAGGATAAATTTGACTTGCTGACATAACAGTTACAAACATTCTCCCTGATAAGTGGGTAGCACTGTTGCCTCACAACAAGAAGGTCCTGGGTTCAATCCCCAGGTGGGTGGTCTGGGTCCTATCTGTGTGGAGTTTGCATGTTCTCCCCGTGTCTGCGTGGGTCTACTCCGGGTGCTCCGGTTTCCTCCCACAGTCCAAAGACATGCAAGTGAGTTGAATTGGAGACACTAAATTGTCCATGACTGTGTTCGATGTAACCTTGTGAACTGATGAAGCTTGTGTAATGAGTAACTACCGGACCTGTCATAAATGTATCCAAAGTGTAAAACATGACGTTAAAATCCTAATAAACAAACAAACAAACACATAATAAGTTGATTAACATTGCCAAAGAGAAGAAACCTCAAACATTTCCTAATTTAAAACCTTATAATCGAGAAAAGTAATTCTTACACAATTTCAGACATATCACACTAAGAGAGATGTGTGCGCAAGTATTGTAGTCCCAATGACAAACCCAATTCCTACTGTCTATTGTGTGTGTATGTGTGTTTCTTTTATTTTCCAGTCTTCCAGAATCCATCTGAGCTTCCACTTATTGTGTGATTGTGTCTACTCTGCTATTAAGCCTAAAGCTTCATATCATCAATTTTCCTTTTTTGGCTCCCTCTTCAATTTCCTCCAATCCTTTCTCACTTAGTTTCTCTTTAGTTTCTCTTTTCTGCCTTATTCATCATTTCAAAACCCTACATTTTCTCATACTGTTTGTCTCTTATTCACATCCTCACACCCTGTTCTTCTTTTCAAATAAATATGACACTCAAACTCTCAGTATTTAGAAGGGTGAGACAGTCAGTCAAACACAGACTGAATGTGGGGGGGACTATCAAAAGATCCTTAAAGATATATACTCTATCTGTATATATACGTTATCAGCCATAACATTAAAACCATCTTCTTGTTTCTACACTCACTGTTCATTTTATCAGCTTCACTTACCATATAGAAGCACTTTGTAATTCTACAATTACTGACTGTAGTCCATCTGTTTCTCTACATACTTTTTTAGCCTGCTTTCACCCTGTTTTTTAATGGTCAGGACTCTCCCAGGACCACCACAGAGCAGGTATTATTTAGACGGTGGATGATTCTCAGCACTTCAGTGACAATGACATGGTGGTGGTGTGTTAGTGTGTGTTGTGCTGGTATGAGTGGATCAGACAAAGCAGCGCTGCTAGAGTTTTTAAATACAGTGTTCACTCACTGTCCACTCTATTAGACACTCCTACCTAGTTGGTCCACCTTGTAGATGTAAAGTCAGAGACGATCGCTCATCTATTGCTGCTGTTTAAGTTGGTCATCTTCTAAACCTTCATCAGTGGTCACAGGACGCTGCCCATGGGGTGCTTTTGGTTGGATATTTTTTGGTTGGTGGACTATTCTCAGTCCAGCAATGACAGTGAGGTGTTTAAAAACCACTCACCATGTCAGTGTCACTGCAGTGCTGAGAATGATCCACCACCCAAATAATACCTGCTCTGTAGTGGTCCTGGGAGAGTCCAGACCATTGAAGAACAGCATGAAAGGGGGCTAACAAAGCATGCAGAGAAACAGATGGACTACAGTCAGTAATTGTAGAACTACAAAGTGCTTCTATATGGTAAGTGGAGCTGATAAAATGGATGCTGAATGCAGAAAAGTACGGACAGGTTTTAATTCATCATTTCATTCCTTCTGTAAAGCGCCTGGTTGGAAATGCTTTCATTTTTCAGCATGATAACAAACCCAAGCACACTGCTAAGGCAGTGAAATCATATTTGAAGAGAAAAACACTGAGGGTCCAGACCTGAATATTTTAAAGGCAGTATGAGATCAGCTGGACAAAGAAAGAAAATACAGGCTAAATCTAAAAAAAACCCTGGGAGAAAGAACCCTGGGGGTAATAGTGACCTTTGTATGTAGTAGCCATTTTGTTCTGAACATTTTGGGGTTTTTTATTTTGTGTAAATATTTCCTGTATTTTCTGTTTGAATATTAATAAAGAGACTGAAAAATAAACATGGACGGTCAATAAAACTTTTATAAAACATCAAAACTACTGTATATGATACACACACACACACACACACACAAACACACACATATCTATATATATATATACATCGATCAGCCATAACAGTAAAATCACCTCCTTGTTTCTACACTCACTGTCCATGTTATCAGCTCCACTTACCATATAAAAGCACTTTGTAGTTCTACAGTTACTGACTGTAGTCCATTTGTTTCTCTGCATGCTTTGTTAGCCCCTTTTCATGCTGTTCTTCAATGTTCAGGACTCTCCCAGGACCACTACAGAGTAGGTATTTAGGTGGTGCATCATTTTGCAGCACTGCAGTGACACTGACATGGTGGTGGTGTGTTAGTGTGTGTTGTGCTTTTATGAGAATAGTCCACCAACCAAAAGTATATCCAGCCAATAGCGCCCCGTGGTCAGCGTCCTGTGACCACTGATGAAGGTCTACAAGATGACCAACTCAAACAGCAGCAATAGATGAGCGATCATCTCTGACTTTACGTATGAGTGGATAAGACACAGCAGCGCTGATGGATTTTTTACACACATCACTGTCACTGCTGGACTGAGAATAGTCCACCAACCAAAAATATATCCAGTCAACAGCGCCCTGTGACCACTGATGAAGGTCTAGAAGATGACCAACTCAAACAGCAGCAATAGATGAGCGATCGTCTCTGACTTTACATCTAAAAGGTGGACCAACTAGGGGACAGTGAGTGGACACGGCTGCTGTGTCTGATCCACTCATACCAGCACAACACACACTAACACACCACCACCAAGAATCATCCACCACCTAAATAATACCTACTCTGGTGTATGTGTGTGTGTGTGTGTGTGTGTGTGTGTGTGTGTATTATGTACAATAATTAAAAAGATGTGATTGTTGTTTAGTGTTGGTTAAAAAAAATGTATATTAATGAGTAAATATAAAGTAAATATCAGGTAAAGCAATATCATAAAATAATGTGCATATCATATTAAAAGCTGTTATTTTTGTAAATTATTTAAAAAATACACACTATATTTTTAAAAGGACAAACACAAATCACATTGCTACATTGCTACATTTTATATTACAGTTTTAAGCAGACACCTTAATTTGGCATTGATAGTTAACCTGTGTTGAATGTACAGATGATCTCATTATAGACTTACAAATCAACACCCTGCTGATGTTGATTTTCTACACCATTCCCTGCATGACTTAATTTGAGATATCCCAAGTTTTCTACAGCTTTATGCCACTCCAGAGGCCAATAAAAGAGCCATTATAGATTCTGATTTACCCTAGAAAATAATCAATTTTGCTACAATAAAGAAAGAGAGGAGGCAGATGTGGAAGGATAAGGCATACTTATCATTAAAAGATTAGCGGAGGATGAAAGACTAATGCAAGACAGATGTTGCTGGGAAAGAAAGCAATTAAACAATAAAATAAGAAAACACAGAAGAAGCCGTAATGGCTGAAAAAATAAAAAATGTTAATAAAATGTCACAAATTTTGTTTCTGAATTTTGCTATGTCAGCTTGCTGTCTGTGAATAAGTAAGTGCATACATATGCTCCTCCTAATTATTAAGTTCAGCTGTTCAATTCACAACCACAGGTGTTTAAAATAAATTATTTGAAATCAGTTATACACCCATCAGCCATAACATTAAAACCACCTCCTTTTTTCTACACTGACTGTCCATTTTATCAGCTCCACTTACCATATATGAGCACTTTGTAGTTCCACAATTACTGACTGTAGTGCATCTGTTTGTCTGCATGCTTTGTTAGCCCCCTTTCATGCTGTTCTTCAATGTTCAGGACTCTCCCAGGACCACCACAGAGTAGGTATTATTTGGGTGGTGGATCATTCTCAGCACTGCAGTGACACTGACATGGTGGTGGTGTGTTAGTGTGTGTTGTGCTTTTATGAGAATAGTCCACCAACCAAAAGTATCCAGCCAATAGCACCTCGTGGTCAGCGTCCTGTGACCACTGATGAAGGTCTACAAGATGACCAACTCAAACAGCAGCAATAGATGAGCGAACATCTATGACTTTACATCTACAAGGTGGACCAACTAGGTAGGAGTGTCAAATAGAGTGGACAGTGAGTGGACACTGTATTTAAAAACTCCAGCAGTGCTGCTGTGTCTGATCCACTCATACCAGCACAACACACACTAACACACCACCACCAAGTCATTGTCACTTCAGTGCTGAGAATGATCCACCACCTAAATAATACCTGCTCTGTGGTGGTCCTGACCATTGAAGAACAGCATGAACGGGGGCTAACAAAGCATGCAGGGAAACAGATGGACTACAGTCAGTAATTGTAGAACTACAAAGTGCTTCTATATGGTAAGTGGAGCTGATAAAATGGATGCTGAATGCAGAAAAGTACGGACAGGTTTTAATTCATCATTTCATTCCTTCTGTAAAGCGCCTGGTTGGAAATGCTTTCATTTTTCAGCATGATAACAAACCCAAGCACACTGCTAAGGCAGTGAAATCATATTTGAAGAGAAAAACACTGAGGGTCCAGACCTGAATATTTTAAAGGCAGTATGAGATCAGCTGGACAAAGAAAGAAAATACAGGCTAAATCTAAAAAAAACCCTGGGAGAAAGAACCCTGGGGGTAATAGTGACCTTTGTATGTAGTAGCCATTTTGTTCTGAACATTTTGGGGTTTTTTATTTTGTGTAAATATTTCCTGTATTTTCTGTTTGAATATTAATAAAGAGACTGAAAAATAAACATGGACGGTCAATAAAACTTTTATAAAACATCAAAACTACTGTATATGATACACACACACACACACACACACAAACACACACATATCTATATATATATATACATCGATCAGCCATAACAGTAAAATCACCTCCTTGTTTCTACACTCACTGTCCATGTTATCAGCTCCACTTACCATATAAAAGCACTTTGTAGTTCTACAGTTACTGACTGTAGTCCATTTGTTTCTCTGCATGCTTTGTTAGCCCCTTTTCATGCTGTTCTTCAATGTTCAGGACTCTCCCAGGACCACTACAGAGTAGGTATTTAGGTGGTGCATCATTTTGCAGCACTGCAGTGACACTGACATGGTGGTGGTGTGTTAGTGTGTGTTGTGCTTTTATGAGAATAGTCCACCAACCAAAAGTATATCCAGCCAATAGCGCCCCGTGGTCAGCGTCCTGTGACCACTGATGAAGGTCTACAAGATGACCAACTCAAACAGCAGCAATAGATGAGCGATCATCTCTGACTTTACGTATGAGTGGATAAGACACAGCAGCGCTGATGGATTTTTTACACACATCACTGTCACTGCTGGACTGAGAATAGTCCACCAACCAAAAATATATCCAGTCAACAGCGCCCTGTGACCACTGATGAAGGTCTAGAAGATGACCAACTCAAACAGCAGCAATAGATGAGCGATCGTCTCTGACTTTACATCTAAAAGGTGGACCAACTAGGGGACAGTGAGTGGACACGGCTGCTGTGTCTGATCCACTCATACCAGCACAACACACACTAACACACCACCACCAAGAATCATCCACCACCTAAATAATACCTACTCTGGTGTATGTGTGTGTGTGTGTGTGTGTGTGTGTGTATTATGTACAATAATTAAAAAGATGTGATTGTTGTTTAGTGTTGGTTAAAAAAAATGTATATTAATGAGTAAATATAAAGTAAATATCAGGTAAAGCAATATCATAAAATAATGTGCATATCATATTAAAAGCTGTTATTTTTGTAAATTATTTAAAAAATACACACTATATTTTTAAAAGGACAAACACAAATCACATTGCTACATTGCTACATTTTATATTACAGTTTTAAGCAGACACCTTAATTTGGCATTGATAGTTAACCTGTGTTGAATGTACAGATGATCTCATTATAGACTTACAAATCAACACCCTGCTGATGTTGATTTTCTACACCATTCCCTGCATGACTTAATTTGAGATATCCCAAGTTTTCTACAGCTTTATGCCACTCCAGAGGCCAATAAAAGAGCCATTATAGATTCTGATTTACCCTAGAAAATAATCAATTTTGCTACAATAAAGAAAGAGAGGAGGCAGATGTGGAAGGATAAGGCATACTTATCATTAAAAGATTAGCGGAGGATGAAAGACTAATGCAAGACAGATGTTGCTGGGAAAGAAAGCAATTAAACAATAAAATAAGAAAACACAGAAGAAGCCGTAATGGCTGAAAAAATAAAAAATGTTAATAAAATGTCACAAATTTTGTTTCTGAATTTTGCTATGTCAGCTTGCTGTCTGTGAATAAGTAAGTGCATACATATGCTCCTCCTAATTATTAAGTTCAGCTGTTCAATTCACAACCACAGGTATTTAAAATAAATTATTTGAAATCAGTTATACACCCATCAGCCATAACATTAAAACCACCTCCTTTTTTCTACACTGACTGTCCATTTTATCAGCTCCACTTACCATATATGAGCACTTTGTAGTTCCACAATTACTGACTGTAGTGCATCTGTTTGTCTGCATGCTTTGTTAGCCCCCTTTCATGCTGTTCTTCAATGTTCAGGACTCTCCCAGGACCACCACAGAGTAGGTATTATTTGGGTGGTGGATCATTCTCAGCACTGCAGTGACACTGACATGGTGGTGGTGTGTTAGTGTGTGTTGTGCTTTTATGAGAATAGTCCACCAACCAAAAGTATCCAGCCAATAGCACCTCGTGGTCAGCGTCCTGTGACCACTGATGAAGGTCTACAAGATGACCAACTCAAACAGCAGCAATAGATGAGCGAACATCTATGACTTTACATCTACAAGGTGGACCAACTAGGTAGGAGTGTCAAATAGAGTGGACAGTGAGTGGACACTGTATTTAAAAACTCCAGCAGTGCTGCTGTGTCTGATCCACTCATACCAGCACAACACACACTAACACACCACCACCAAGTCATTGTCACTTCAGTGCTGAGAATGATCCACCACCTAAATAATACCTGCTCTGTGGTGGTCCTGACCATTGAAGAACAGCATGAACGGGGGCTAACAAAGCATGCAGGGAAACAGATGGACTACATTCAGTAATTGTAGAACTACAAAGTGGTTCTATATGGTAAGTGGAGCTGATAAAATGGACAGTGAGTGTAGAAACAAGGAGGTGGTTTTAATGTTATGGCTGATCGGTGTATACTGGGTGTTTGGGTGGCACAGCAACATGACCACGTACCTAAACAGTGTATAACCCTATTCATGGCAACAATATTTAGGACTGCAGATGGAAATTAGCTTGTTAGAAAACTCTGGTGCAATGTGTTTTTTCTCTTTGAGATTAATGTATTTTGTGCATGGCTCCTGACAAATAAATAAATTATTTTATTAATGAAGATAAATAATAGCAGTGGCCACTTTATCAGGATAATGAAACATGCCACATTCAAACCCTGTTCAGAATTGGTTTAAGAAACATAAAGAGTTTTTACTTGACTTTCACATTCCTTGGCTCTAATCTTTAACAAGCATCTGTGGAATGTTTTGAACAAATAAGTACAATCCATTAAAAAACTCCACCTCATAGCTTCCAGGACTTAAAGGATCTGCTGCTAATGTTTTGCTGCTATATACCACAGGGCATCTGTGAGGTTCATGCTTTGATGGCTCAGAGTCAATATTAGGCAGGTGGATTTAATGTACAGCTGATAACAGCTTACACTGGTGCAGTGGACCCTGGCTTACTTATGGTGCAGGACAATACCATGCTTCATGTGGTCAGGGTGTATAGGCAGTTCCTGAATGAAAAATATATTGATGTTATCGACTGGCCCTCACATTCACCAGACCTGAATGCAATTGTGAACCTCTGGGACTTTAAGACGCCGCCGCACTACAGTCCAGACTGCCCTGATCTGCAGTCTTATTAGGAGCATGCAGACTTTGCCGGGAGTGCATACAGGCACACGGGGGCCGAACACTCTACTGAGTCACATTATAAGCATGATGAAATTCGCAATAATTGGATCAGCCTGTGATTTCAGTTTTTACTTTGATTTTCTCTGTGATTTAAAATCCAGACCTTAATTGGTTGATGATGTGGGTTTCCACTGACTGTTATTAAGTCCTTTTGTTCTCAACTAATTGAACTACAGTGCTACCTTGTAACTTGATGTCCCCTAAACTCGGAATCTTTGAAAATTAATGCCCTTCGTCGATAAACTCAACGTGTGTGCGACTGCCACTCTATTCAGCGCTTGGCTTAAGCAGAGCGGTAAAACGGCAACAAAGTGTGATTATGAGACGAATCTGCATTTGTGTGAAATAACCATCAAATCCACTCTGAAAGCTTCACGTGTATCTGTGTATAGGGATTTTTCTCCTGTTTCACTTTTAAACTTGTGTTATAGCTCGGGGTGCTGAGAAAATGTGAAAATCATCTTTTCCGAGAGAGTCTAAAACGCTTATCGCAAAAAAAAAAGCTTAATATGACTTCATGTATTAAAAGAACAACATAGGAACACAAAACCTCTCTTAATTATTACTGCTCATAAGTTCTGTCGACTAATGAAAATAAGCTTTGTGCACCACCATACACCATAGGAAATAATAACAGTCTGTGCAAAAGTGATTTTGCTGCTTCTCATGTAAATGCGTCCTTACTGAACTTGCTAAGGAATACGGTAATTCAAGAAACAATAAGAAACAATAAAAAAGTAAGGGTAGGCGCCCAGGTGGTGCAGTGGGATATCCTCCTCGGTTTGAAGCTCGGCGTTGCCACCGGTCGACCATGCTATCTAGTGGGCATAATTGGCAGTGCCTGCAGGAAGGGGTGACCGGAATATGTGGGCGGGTTCTTCAAAAACTGTGTAAGGACCCTGATTGGCAGATAAAGGGGGCCTGTGCAATTTGCTAAGGAATACGGTATTCCAAAATCAAGCAACTCCACGATTAAGAGGCATAAGAAACAATAAAAAAGTAAGGGTAGGCGCCCAGGTGGCGCACCAGGATATCCTCCTCGGTTTGAAGCTCGGCATTGCCACCGGTCAGCTGGGCGCCATCTAGCGGGCATAAATGGCAGTGCTTCCATGGAAGGATGACCGGAATATGTGGGCGGGGTCTTCAAACACTGTGTAAGGACCCTGCTTGGCGGATAGAGGTGCCTGTGCAGAGTGCATGGGTGGATAAGGGTTCTGTTGGGGACTGCGTGCTGGACGAAGAAGGCGTGAGCAGCAATATACCCTCCTCAACTGCAAGAAATCTGGGATCCCCAGCAGGGAAAGACCAATTTACTACACTAAATTGGGAGAAAAATATTATATTATATTACATGACTATTTTATAATGCACTTGAAGGTACAGGGGTTGGACAAAATAACTGAAACACCTGTCATTTTAGTGTGAGAGGTTTCATGGCTAAATTGGACCAGTCTGGTGGCCAATCTTCATTAATTGCACATTGCACCAGTAAGAGCAGAGTGTGAAGGTTCAATTAGCAGGGTAAGAGCACAGTTTTGCTCAAAATATTGCAATGCACACAACATTATGGGTGACATACCAGAGTTCAAAAGAGGACAAATTGTTGGTGCACGTCTTGCTGGCGCATCTGTGACCAAGACAGCAAGTCTTTGTGATGTATCAAGAGCCACGGTATCCAGGGTAATGTCAGCATACCACCAAGAAGGACAAACCACATCCAACAGGATTAACTGTGGACGCAAGAGGAAGCTGTCTGAAAGGGATGTTCGGGTGCTAACCCGGATTGTATCCAAAAAACATAAAACCACGGCTGCCCAAATCACGGCAGAATTAAATGTGCACCTCAACTCTCCTGTTTCCACCAGAACTGTCCGTCGGGAGCTCCACAGGGTCAATATACACGTCCGGGCTGCTATAGCCAAACCTTTGGTCACTCGTGCCAATGCCAAACGTCGGTTTCAATGGTGCAAGGAGCGCAAATCTTGGGCTGTGGACAATGTGAAACATGTATTGTTCTCTGATGAGTCCACCTTTACTGTTTTCCCCACATCCGGGAGAGTTACGGTGTGGAGAAGCCCCAAAGAAGCGTACCACCCAGACTGTTGCATGCCCAGAGTGAAGCATGGGGGTGGATCAGTGATGGTTTGGGCTGCCATATCATGGCATTCCCTTGGCCCAATACTTGTGCTAGATGGGCGTGTCACTGCCAAGGACTACCGAACCATTCTGGAGGACCATGTGCATCCAATGGCGGTGCCATGTATCAGGATGACAATGCACCAATACACACAGCAAGACTGGTGAAAGATTGGTTTGATGAACATGAAAGTGAAGTTGAACATCTCCCATGGCCTGCACAGTCACCAGATCTAAATATTATTGAGCCACTTTGGGGTGTTTTGGAGAAGCGAGTCAGGAAACGTTTTCCTCCACCAGCATCACGTAGTGACCTGGCCACTATCCTGCAAGAAGGATGGCTTAAAATCCCTCTGACCACTGTGCAGGACTTGTATATGTCATTTCCAAGACGAATTGACGCTGTATTGGCCGCAAAAGGAGGCCCTACACCACACTAATAAATTATTGTGGTCTAAAACCAGGTGTTTCAGTTATTTTGTCCAACCCCTGTATGTACCAATATGAAGATTTTAGATACATTATACTATGGTTATAGTATACAATAAATATATTATTTATTTTTTAATGTTATGGTTGTTAAGAGAAGCCGTTTTTGTCATTGGTAACACTCATGACAGCAGAAATTCCCATTTAATTTGTCCATATAACTGGACTCAAATACTGGACTCATATTGCTATCTGTAGTCGTATGGACACACCTAGTCAAAGCTTATATTTTCATAAATAGACTTTTATTGCTATATATGGACTAACATAATTGGTAAGTTCTGGGTTAACATTTACAGCACTTTGTGGATGCTTTTATCCAACACGACGTACAACTGAGACCACATGCAATCAAAGCAATAGAGAGTTAAGTGCCATGTTTAACAATGGCAACTTAACTGCGCTGGGGCTTGAACAGCGACTCTTTGATTACTAATCTATTCCTCCAACTGTAAAGTGAACAATAACTGCCCTGCCATTTCATGTAATCATTGTCACCCATGCACATTTAGGTGTGTGTTTGTGTCTGTGTGGGTGTGTGAGTGTGTGCATGTGCACATCTAATTTACAACCCCTAAGCAAAAATGACGGCACCAACTTCTACAGAGGGAAACTCCGCCACTGCTTGATCCCTCTGTCTTCTGTCTTTTATCTTAGATTACTTGTTTCAAATGGTGAACATAAAAGCAATCATGTTTAATCCACTAAACTTTAAAACCATTAAACTTCAATCGACTGATTTTAAGCAAGTTTGAGACAGATATGATGGAATCCATTACCAGTGCTGTATTACTGTTCCATTACTCTGAGCACTGTGTCAGAAGCAGATTGTGAGAACGACATCTAACAGTCTGCTGTTGTCTGGAATGCATGTTAATCAGAGGTTCATTATTTCAGTTTTTTTTCATTATTTAATCCAGCTCAGAAGTACTCGAGTGGGGATGTTAAAAGCAGCCCCAATCCACCTAATGGCTGTTTATAATGGATTGTTAGATGTAACCCAGAAATAAACAATTAAGACAAAGTGCTGAAAAATAACTAAACATTATTAAAAACCTGATTTTAGAGACATTGTATAAAAAAGTAAAATCATCTTGTGACTTGTTAATTCTGTTAGGGCAGTTGTAGCCTAGTGGTTAAGGTACTGGACTAGTTAGCACAAGGTCACTGGTTCAAACTGCCAGGTCACCACTGTTGCGCCCTTGAGCAAGGCCCTTAACCCTCAATTGCTCAGACTGTATACTGTAAGTCGCTTTGGATAAAAGCATCTGCTAAAGGCTGAAAATGTAAATGTTAAGACTTACAAAGCAAATACTATTAATGTTTTAGAACTTTCCTCTATCTACAACATATAATATTGTTGAAATATTCAGAAAATTCAGAGGCATTTGAAGAAATTTCAGTCTGGGCAGGGCAAGGCCAGAAACCACTGTTCAATGCACTTGCATAGGAAATTGTCATGCTACTGGCATCACTATAGCTACATGGGCTTAGGCATACTTTGGAAAACTGTTGACATTTAGCACAGTCTGCCACTACATCAAGAAATGCAGTTTGAAACTCTTACACAAAGATAAATTATCAACACAAAGATCAAGATATATCAATTATATGCAAAAATGTTGCTGCATAGAGTTCTCTGGACCCAAGCTCATCTCAGATACACCAAAAGAAATGTGCTGTAGGCAGATGAGTCCAAATGTTAGCTTGTTTCTGGGGGGAAACTGGCATTGAGTATTCAGTGCCAAAGACAAAAAATAAATTTTTCCCTGATTCCATACAGCAGGGGTGCCCAATACGTTGATCACGATCGACCAGTCGATTGCACAGTGCTCGCTGATAGATCGCACCTCATTCAAACAGGTCAACATGATTGACATGAAAGCATGACAGCATTTTTGGATCAACCTACTTGTGTGAATCAGCCTTTTCCCACATGAAAATAATTAAGTCTAAATATCGGTCCACCCTTACTGATGAACACTTGGAAGGCTGCTTGAGAATTGGCATCAGCAGCAGACTACATAAACCTGGCTGACACCATTCAGTGCAAATCATCAGAATAAGGTTAGTGTGATTTTTCAGTCGCTTTCCCTGTAATGCTGAATATCAGTATAGGCAACTGAAGTGCATTTAAAAAAGCTTTTTTGAAAAATGATGAGGCCAAGTGTGACGCGACGGATCAAGAATGGACGCTCGCGGATTGTAAGAAGAACACTTTAATAAAGCGTGGAACAAAACAAAGGCACAAAACAAAACCCGAAACACGGAAGCAAACAACACAGACTAGGAAAAGGCAAAAAGCGTAGTCATATATATCAGGCAGAAATCGGTACACAGGAAAAGATAATAGAAGAATAAACGCTCGGTAAGCTCAGGAAAAATACACTGGCAATACTTCGCAACGAGCCCGAATAACCACACAGTATATATATATGGTCCATGATTAGAAGCAGCTGCGATCATTAGTATTCCGGGGAACCGATTCCTTGAAGAGATTCAGGATTCACGGAGTAGTCAGGTGATCGGGTCACGTGCGTTCCAGAAGGATCCTGGGAATCGTAGTCCTCACTCTCCGGCACAGAACCCGCTGTGCAGGAAGTGCGTGTGACATTACCCACCCCCGATGAGTCCGGGACGGCCACGGGACGAGGACGCCCGCGACGACCACCAACCACGCGACCGAAGGAACCGACTGAGGAGACATCTGGACGCGACGAGGACTTCCTGGTGGGACCACTAGTGAGACCACCGTCCGATCTGGACTGAGGTTCAGAGGGACGTCTTCTAGGCCGACCTCTGGGACGGGGACCAGGCTTGGCTGGGAAGCGCTGATGAAATTCTGCTTTAAGTATGGGATCGAGGACCTCCCCAGCTGGCACCCAGCACTGTTCCTCGGGACCATAGCCCTCCCAGTCGACCAGATACTGGAGCTTGCCTCCACGTCTCCTTGAGTTTAACAACCGACTGACAGCATAAGCAGGAGACCCGTCGATAACTGTCGGTGGTGGTGGCATCGAATCAGGCGAGACCTCGTCCAATGGACCTGGAATGACAGGTTTAAGAAGGGATACATGAAAAGAACTCGATACCCGGAACTGAGCAGGTAAGTCCAACCGATATGTGACGTTATTGATTCTCTTAAGAATTCTATATGGACCAATGTACTTAGGGGTAAGTTTCTTGCACCCCTCGGCAAACCTGAAGTCTCTGGTCAATAACCACACTCGATCACCTGGTTGGAAGAGAGGTGTTTCACTGCGATGCCTGTCGGAACACTCCTTATAACGCTGAAGAGCAGAATCAATGCGTTGGTGAAATGGCAATGTGAGACCAAGGGCGAGCGGGTATAGGCAAAGGCATTAACTTCCCTGCAGGCAACGTTTTCGGTGTCTTGCATTGGGCACAAACAGAACAAGAGGAGACAAAGCGGTGAACATCAGCAGAAAGAGTCTCCCACCAGTATTTGCTAGCTACCAGTTGCCGGGTTCTACCTTCCCCTGGGTGACCAGACGACAGCGAGGAATGAGCCCAAGTGAGTAAACGATCCCTGAATTCTTTGGGAACATAGATCTGGTCTACAGGGCATTGGTCTGGTGGGTGCACTCTAGCCTTTTTAATGTCTTCATCTATCTCCCATCTAATGGCTGCAATACTGACCTCATCTGGAAGGATAGGTTTGGGTTCTCTGTCTTTCTCAGAGACCTCCTGACACTGGGATACAGCGACTCTGGACAGTGCATCAGCCTTCGTGTTCCGGGTACCAGGGCGGAAAGAAATGCTGAAACGAAACCTTGAGAAGAACAAAGACCACCTGGCCTGACGTGCATTCATGCGCTTGGCATTTTTGAGATATTCTAAGTTCTTATGGTCTGTAAGAACAATGAAAGGGTGATTGGCCCCCTCCAACCAATGTCTCCATTCCTCTAAAGCTAGTTTGACTGCCAATAATTCTCTATCTCCTATGCCATAATTACTCTCAGCGGGACTAAGTTTATGAGAGTAAAAAGCCACTGGGTAGAGCTTGCAAGGATTACCAGCACGTTGCGAGAGAACAGCTCCTACTCCCGATTCTGAAGCATCTACCTCCACCACAAAAGGTTCGGCCGGATTAGGGTGTCTGAGTATGGGAGCTGAGGTAAACGCCTTCTTTAACAACTCAAAGGCTGACTCTGCCTGTAAGCTCCAAGCAAGCTGTTTGGTGGCTCCCTTTAAGAGGGTAGTAAGGGGCGCAGCGATAGAACTGAAATGGCGTATAAAACGACGATAAAAATTAGCAAAGCCAAGAAATCTTTGTAGTTCCTTAATGGAACATGGACGCGGCCACTGAACCACGGCTTGAACCTTATGGTCATCCATAACTATCCCGTTATGACTAATAACGTAACCGAGAAAGGAAATGGTCTGAGCATGAAATTCACATTTTTCTACTTTGATGTACAAGAGGTTTTGTAAAAGCCTACCCAACACAGAACGGACATGAGCAACATGGGTATCTAAGTCAGGGGAATACACTAGAATATCATCTAAATAAGCGATTACAAATCTCCCAATCATGTCCCTTAGGACATCATTGATGAAGGCTTGGAACACAGAGGGGGCGTTGCTAAGCCCAAAGGGCATTACACAGTATTCGTAGTGCCCCCTAGTGGTGACAAAAGCTGTCTTCCATTCATCCCCCTCTCTCATTCTTACCAAATTATAGGCGCTACGGAGGTCTAATTTGGTAAAGTACTTGGCTTCCCTGAGTTGTTCTAAAGCTATAGGAATGAGAGGCAGAGGATAAGGGTATTTCTTAGTGACTAGATTAAGTTTCCGATAGTCGATACATGGTCTAAGAGTACCATCCTTCTTATCCACAAAGAAGAAGCCGGAGGCCGCAGGCGACGTGGAAGGTCTAATAAAACCCTGGGCTAACGCCTCCTGTATATAATCCTCCATAGCACTCTCCTCCTGTTGAGTGAGGGGATAGACCCTTGATTTAGGTAAATCTGCATTCTCCTCAAGGTCTATAGCACAATCATACAAACGGTGTGGAGGTAATTTTGTAGCATTGCCCTTGCTAAAAACCTCCAGCAGGTCAGAGTACTCGGAGGGAATCACACACGACTTTTCGGACTGAGGGTCTACAACAGACGTGCATCTTAGAGGTACAGAGGGATACAGTAAACAATTGCTATGACAAAATGGGGACCAGGCTACTAACTCACGGTTCGACCAAGAAATGTTGGGATTGTGGAGTTCTAACCAGGGGAGACCAAGAATAATCTGATAAGAAGACATAGAAATTACAAAAAGAGAGAGCTGTTCCACATGTAAAGCGCTAGCTTGAATTGACAAAGGATAGGTAGTAGAAGAAATGGGGGCCTCTCCCACAGGCTCTCCATCCAGGGCGGTGACACGGAGGGGAGTTTTCAAGGTCTTCACTGGAATCTGTAGCTTGGAGACTAGCTCAGCATGGATGAAATTCCCCTCTGCACCAGAGTCAATCAGGGCTGAAACAACAGAAACTCTTTGTTGGTAGTAAACCTTTACGTGCAAAAGAAATGACCTTGAAATTAACCCCTTTGTGGAAATACTCACCACATTAGCACGTGAAGTACTCTCCACGTGCTTTCCAGGGGTTGAAGACCTTGACCTTTGAGGACGAGCCCCACAGTCACGCAGCACATGACCCGCCCTGCCACAATACAAGCACAAGCCACTAGCAAATCTGCGCTGCCTCTCCTCAGTGGTGAGACGAGTGGTGTCGAGCTGCATAGGTACCGGGGTCTCCTCGATGAAATCATTGACAGGATAAACACGAGACACACGTGGGTGAGCTGAGATGGTTCTCCTGGGTTGAAGTAAATGATCCAGGCGAATGGCTAATGTGATGAGTTTGTTAAGAGACAGATTCTCATCCTTACAAGCTAGTTCTGACAATATGTCACCATTGAGTCCCTGGCGAAACATCACTATCAAGGCTGGATCATTCCATCCGCTACCAGCCGCAAGGGTGCGGAATTCTATGGCATACTCAGACACAGATCGTTTACCTTGACGAAGTTTCACGAGTAGGTCCCCACTGGATCTCCCCTCATGAGGGTGGTCAAAGACAGCCTGGAATTGCTCCAAAAAAAGTTCATAAGTCATGGTGTTGATCTGTGACCACATGGCTGTGGCCCACTCCAAGGCTCTACCAGTCAAGCGTGAAATTACAAACGATATTTTGGATTGGTACGAACTTACAGGAGAGTTATTGAAATAAACAGAGCATTGTAGCAAAAAACCCCGACATAAATTTGGTGAGCCATCAAACTTGTCCGGTTTGCTCACAGGAAAAATCATATTCCCCACAGCGGGTCCTTGTGAGAGTTCACTGTGTGATGGCTGTGGTACCTCTACAGGATAATTTTGAAATTGAGCAGACAGTTTACCAATACCCTCGATAACCTGAGCAATCTGAGTTTGTTGCTCACCCTGTTGTCGAGCCAGACGGTTCAGAGACTGGGAAAGCTCCTCCATAGCCTGTTGGTGTTGTCCAAGAAGTATGCCTTGGCTGGTTATGGCCTTCTGAAACGCCTCGGGATCCGCCATCCAAACGACGTCGGCGAAGTATTCTGTGACGCGACGGATCAAGAATGGACGCTCGCGGATTGTAAGAAGAACACTTTAATAAAGCGTGGAACAAAACAAAGGCACAAAAAAAAACCCGAAACACGGAAGCAAACAACACAGACTAGGAAAAGGCAAAAAGCGTAGTCATATATATCAGGCAGAAATCGGTACACAGGAAAAGCTAATAGAAGAATAAACGCTCGGTAAGCTCAGGAAAAATACACTGGCAATACTTCGCAACGAGCCCGAATAACCACACAGTATATATATGGTCCATGATTAGAAGCAGCTGCGATCATTAGTATTCCGGGGAACCGATTCCTTGAAGAGATTCAGGATTCACGGAGTAGTCAGGTGATCGGGTCACGTGCGTTCCAGAAGGATCCTGGGAATCGTAGTCCTCACTCTCCGGCACAGAACCCGCTGTGCAGGAAGTGCGTGTGACACCAAGTTGGCCAACCTTTTTAAAAAGTAGATTACAATGACTGAAGTAGTAGATCTCAAGCCACAGAAGTGTGGGCACCCCGCCATACAGAATGTTATTAGAAAAAAGTTCAAAGGCCTCATCTATTGTGAAATATAGGTGCAGTTGCAACATATCAAGTGTAAGCAATTGATGGTAAGGCTTAGGGGCCCAACAATGGTTACCTGGTGATGGTGGGGCTTGAACCCAGGACCTTCTGATCACTAGTCCATTACCTTAATCTTTTTATTAAGAGGTGGCATGGTGTCATAGTGGGTAGCACTGTCGCGTCACAGCAAGAAGGTTCTGGGTTCCCCGGGAAAACATGTTGCCTTGATAGCATGTCTCTCTAAAATTGAATTATATACATGTACATCAATAGTACCTTCACACATATGTAAACCACCCATGCAGTGGGCACTTAGGCAGCACACATACTATGACAGCTGTTCGCTTTGCAGCTTTTTGGTCCTTTTTGTCTTGTCACTGAGAATTCAATGTCCCCTTTTCCAGAAAACATGGTTCCACTGTATTTCAGTTTATCTGAGATTAACTCAGGCCCAAAGAACTCGGGGTGTTTCTGCATAGAATTGATGTTTGTGTAATAGAGTTTTAGGTTGCATTTCTTGATGCAGTGGTGGACTGTGTTAAGTGACAACATTTTTCTGAAGTACACCTGGGCCCATGTTTCGTATTTTTCCAGATTTCTTGTATGTTTTACAAAATTATGTAAGGAAGATGATGAAAGAACTCAAATTTGTTGCAATCATGTGCAATGTTCTTAAAAAATTTTATTTTTGAACTGCTTGACAATTATCTGATGAAGTCTGAAACACAGTGCTGAGACATAACCCATCATTGCTTGTACAGACAGAGCATTTGGTGGATCCTACTTTTATACCCAATTATTATTCCCTCAATTTACATGCTTATTGTGTCAAAGCACTGTTCTATAAAATTGTATCAACTTTTCACTCTTATTTATAAAGCAAGTATAAATACAGATTTCTGTATAAGTTAATAAAAATATGTTTATGACAGCAGATTTACCTTTGAAAAACAAAATTAGTCTTACATGTTACATGTCAAACATATGACCTATGAAAAGAACCTGGGTGGTTAACTATATCTTATTATAGATGCTTCTATGCCAGAAACAAATTAATTCAAGTTTATGGGAAAACTATTAACCCATTAATGCTACAAGGTTTGCAATAGTCAACATTTCTTGCACAAAGACTTTCTCATACTTGTAATTACAGCAGCGTATGACTGAAATGGCAAAGTAATTTATCACTGAGCTCCAACCATCAATAAGCAGATTATTCTCTGACCTTAATTATGTCCAGCCGGTGATATTTATACTGAGCAACACATTCACCCTGGCATTTTTATAAAATATAGTGGGGGTTTTTTTTTTTTTCACATGCACAAATACAAGACCAGCACAATGTAAGTGGCAGAAAGCCAACCATGTCAGAGAGTGAATTATAGATATGAGAGAAAATCAGAGAATAAAAAATTACCTGATATACTGAGCATCCAAGCAGAAAGGCAGAAAAACTGACCATTACATTAGCCTCAGCTGTGTATCCAAAAGAAAAATATATGTAACAGCTATACAAGCCACCACATGCACACTCGACCCTATACCATCCACCATCCTTAAAGACACAGGACCAAATCCCCTTCATCACACCCATCAACAACTTCCTGACATCAGGTGTTGTCCCTACTGCTTTTAAGAAGGCTCAGGTCATTCCCCTTCTTAAGAAACCTACACTAGACACTACAGACATTAACAACTACAGACCTGTCTCACTCCTCTCTTGTCTATCCAAAATTCTTGAACGTTCTGTCTATAACCAACTATCTGCCTTTCTTACTCAGAATGACCTCCACGATCCGTACCAGTCTGGCTTCAAGGCAGCGCATTCTACGGAAACAGCACTTGTAGCTGTTACTGAGAAGCTTCATGCAGTCAAAGCAGCCAAACTGTCATCTGTCCTTGTTCTTCTTGACCTCTCTGCAGCCTTCGACACAGTGAATCACAGCATTCTCCTGTCCACTCTCTCCAACCTTGGAGTAACAGGTTCAGCATGGAGCGCCCTCCTACCTCAGCGCCCTCCTACCTCAAAGGGCGCTCCTACCAAGTGTCATGGAGGGGATCCATATCTCCCCCATGCACTCTCTCAACCGGTGTTCCTCAGGGCTCTGTACTTGGCCCACTTCTTTTCTCTATCTACACCCGCTCTCTGGGTAAGGTCATAGCCTCCCATGGCTTCTCCTACCACTCCTATGCAGATGACACTCAGCTCGTTCTGTCATTTCCTCCTTCAGACACACAAGTCTCAGCTCGCATCTCAGCATGTCTGCGAGATATCTCACAATGGATGTCAGCTCAACATCTAAAACTTAATCCCAGCAAGGCAGAGATGTTGCTCATTCCCGGAGATCAATCTCCAACCCAGGACCTAGTCATTTCTCTTGATGACTCCCAGATCAGACCATCTGATAAGGTAAGAAGCCTTGGTGTTGTCCTGGATAACCAGCTGACCTTCTCTCCTCATATAGCCAACATGTACAACATCAGGAAGATTCTGCCATTTCTCTCCAGGGAAGCTACCCAGATTCTGGTCCAATCACTTGTAATCTCACAATTGGACTACTGCAACTCCCTCCTGGCAGGAGCTCCCATGTCCACTATTAAACCCTTGCAGCTCATTCAAAATGCAGCTGCCCATCTGGTTTTTAACCAGCCCAAACACTGCCACATCACCACACTGCTGCGTTCTCTTCACTGGCTTCCTGTAGCTGCACGTATTCAGTTTAAAACACTGATGCTCGCCTACAAAGCCAAAAATGGACCAGCCCCAAGCTACCTTCGCGGTCTAATAAAACCCCACTCTGTACCACGCAACCTCCGAGCCACTAGTCTCGCTCGACTTGAGCCTCCACCCAGGACTAAAGGAAGACAAGCATCAAGGCTCTTCTCTGTACTGGCACCCAAGTGGTGGAACGAACTTCCTCTGTCTGTCCGAACATCTGAGTCTCTTGCTGTCTTTAAAAAACGATTAAAAACCCACCTTTTTACTAAGCACTTAAGCTGACTTGTACTAAAAAAAAATTCCATTTCCAAAAAAAACAAACAAAAAAAAACCACTTTGGTTCTGACAGGTTTCAGCAGATTTGTGTTCTTCGACTGTTGTTTACTAAAACTTGAGAAATGAAATGTTTACTATGGAAGCACTTCTGTAAGTCGCTCTGGATAAGAGCGTCTGCTAAATGCAGAAAATATACATGTAAATGTAGATGTGTTACGTCTTTAAAGACATGGTTAGACATGCTTGGTGTTGAGGTATGAACAATGCCCTGACCTTAACCCTATTACAAATTTAAACACAGAATTCTAAAGAGTGGGAACTGTTAGAGCTGTGGGAAACCCCATAGTAATGCTAATAATTTGGGTATGGGATGTCTAACACACTAGTGGTCTGGATGTCCTTATACCAGACCACAGCAGGATTCTACCTTATACGCCGATCAGCCATAACATTAAAACCACCTCCTTGTTTCTACACACACTGTCCATTTTATCAGCTCCACTTACCATACAGGAACACTTTGTAGTTCTACAATTACAGACTGTAGTCCATCTATTTCTCTACATACATTTTTAGCCTGCTTTCACCCTGTTCTTCAATGGTCAGGACCCCCACAGGACCACTACAGAGCAGGTATTATTTAGGTGGTGGATAATTCTCAGCACTTCAGTGACACTGACATGGTGGTGGTGTGTTAGTGTGTGTTGTGCTGGTATGAGTGGATCAGACACAGCAGCACTGCTGGAGTTTTTAAATATCATGTCCACTCACTGTCCACTCTATTAGACACTCCTACCTAGTTGGTCCACCTTGTAGATGTAAAGTCAGAGACGATCGCTCATCTATTGCTGCTGTTTGAGGTGGTCATCTTGTAGACCTTCATCAGTGGTCACAGGACGCTGCATACGGGGCGCTGTTGGCTGGTTGGCTGTTGGCTGGTTGCATGTTCTCCCCGTGTCTGTGTGGGTTTCCTCCAGGTGCTCTTTTTTCCTCCCACAGTCCAAAGACATGCAAGTGAGGTGAATTGGAGACACTAAATTGTCCATGACTGTGTTTAATATAAACTTGTGAACTGATGAATCTTGTGTAACGAGTAACTACCGTTTCTGTCGTGAATGTAACCAAAGTGTAAAACATGATGTTAAAAATCCAAATAAACAAACAAACAAACAAAAACTATATTAATGAAATGAGGCCAAGAAATTATACATAAGGAAAGTCAAATAAAGCAACCAAAGCACTTGACAGTCTACTGATGATCACAGTGGTTACTTGTGGTGCACTGGGCAAATGGTTATAGGTCTAAGCAATGAAGGGCAATGAAGATGCAATTCAATACTGTTCTCTAACCTTAATTATGTCCAGACTGTGATATTTATACAGAGCAACACATTCACCCTGGCATTTTTATCAAATACAGTTTTCTTGTATTTTCTATACAAAAAGAAATACACACATACATTGATTCTTAAGACCAGCACAACACCAGCAATGAATTCTAGGCATTACAGGATCTTAAACAAGAACAGAGTGGGGTGCAGGTTTGTAATTAGCAATATTAATGAAATGAGGCCAAGAAAATTATACATAAAGAAAGTCAAATAAAGCAACCAAAGCACTTGACAGTCACAGTGGTTACTTGTGGTGCATTGCAAATGGTTATAGGTCTAGGCAATAAAGGGTAATGGCGATGCATAGCCATATGTTCAGACCGGCAGCAGTTCAGATTGCTCATTGTCATGTGTTCACACAGAAAGCATCATCGGCGTCAGAGATAAATCACGTAACAACCAACAGAATTTAGGTGCTTAATTCCTGTTGGTAATCACCACATTACTGTGCTCTTAATTTGCATAAAGTTAGACTGTGCTTTACTTTTTCGTATCACTGACTCCTTCCACTTTGTGTCGCCAACATTCGTGCTGCCTCTTGTTGTCAGAAACTGGCAGCTGTAATTAAAAAAATCAATGATAGCTAGTCGTTTTGTCGCATCACATCACTGCAGGTCTAAACTAAGGGTCAGTCAATAATAATCAGTGACATTTTTTGTACAATTTATCATCTACAAAATAAAGTACTAGTACAAAGAAAATTACACCAACATTTAAAATCACTTCACTGAAACTGGACAAGTTTTGTGTCTCTCCCAAGCCTGGGAGAAAGTTTTGATGTTTAATTTCTCCTTACCATAGTGTCTGTTCATATTCACATGTTTTAAATACAGGTGACAATCTAAGCCAGCAGCTTAATAACCATAATAACCATCTTTAGTAAGGTATTTTATGAGCTATGCCTACTACACAAATGCACTATTGGGTAGACAGTTACTGAAAGAAGCTTTTCCAAAAGTCTAAAATGCTTACTGTTAAAACTTAACATGGTTTAATGTACTAAAAGAAAGAGACAGGAACACTAATCTTCTCTTAATTATTACTGCTCATAAGTTCTCTCCACTAATGCAATTCCTCACTCGTTGTTATAGTACAATAAGTCTATACAAAAACACTGGAATACAATTGAAAACAGTTAAAAATTAATAAAAAATACAGTAAATTCTGCAATTTACCTTTACTTTTTTTATTGTTTCCTTATGCTTCTTAATGTGAAGATGCTTTATCTTAGAATACCGTATTCCATTTAGTAAAGGCGCATTCACATGAGCAGTGACAAAATATTCTGCTTTTTTCCACGTTAAGTTTTGTGCACAGTTATTTTGTCATTACTCATGTGAATGCGCCTTTACTGCACGGAATGTGGTATTGAGAAGCATAAAGAAACATAAGTAAAGCTAAAGTGCAGGTTTTATTGTTTATTTGGTTGGTTTTTATTTATATTTTAGTGTTTTTATTTTATACTTGTGTTATTTTCAGTGTATAAGTGTCAAAAACAATCCCATTATTTTACATAAGCTTAAAATATATGCAGTTTAATGGGACCATGGAACACATTAACAGGTTTCCCATACATCCTTATGGGAAAAAATACCTTGAAACTCAATGCCTTTAAAACTCAATACCTTTAAAACTCAATGCCAGTCCCAGAACCAATTAACATTGAGTTTCAAGGTACCACTGTACTTGCTAAATTCAAGACTGCACTTTCTTATAGTGCTTCTTTTCAGATTAGAAAATATTAAATAGTGATGGGATAGAAAGTGCTGATTTGGCTGGTTTGGAGGTGAGGGGGCAGGACAACTCCAGAATGCAGAGAGGGCTAAGCCAAATGTCAGAGCAAAAGCAGCAAAAAAGTCTCTAGTGGTAGGCAAGAAAACACAATGGAAAAGAATAAAAAAGAGAAGGTTTTATTAAGTTGCATATAAATCTACCTGAAGCCATAAGAGAAGGGAAGGTAGTGTTAAAGTTCAACAGTAGAGAGAATCCTAGAAAGAAAAAATCCAATTCATGAGTATGGCTTCCTTATTTTAAAGCCATGTGAACTTCATGCTGCAGTGAGTAATTCCATCTGGGCAACCAGACTAAGACAGACATGCTCCAGTAAATATGTTGTTGTACTCCAAATAAACATGTTTACCTGTTACCTGGACATTTTGTAAAATGAAATGAAAACAAGTGTGATTTGTTAATTCATTTTTTAAATGACAAAAGTAAGAAGGCTGGGTCCCTGTTGAGTCTGGTTCCTCTCAAGGTTTCTTTCTGTAATTTTAAGGGAGTCTTTCCTTGCCACTGTCACCCTCGGCTTGCTCAACAGGGGTTTTTGGTCTGTTGGTCCTGGATTCTGTAAAGTTGCTTTGAGACAATGTTTACTGTAATATAAAAAAAAATTGACTTTACTTGACTTAAAAAGTACAAGATATTAAGCATTTATTTAACATTTTTTAATGATCAAAGTAATTGCATTGTATAAATACAAACAAATATAAAATTTGATGCCTGCAACACACTAAGAAAAGTTGGGACATTGAGTCATTTTTATCACTGTTTCATAATCTTTCCTGTTACATTAAACTTTTTAATGCTTTGGGAACTGCAGATATAAATGGCTGCAGTTTTGCAAGTGGAAATTTTGCCCATTGACACAAGCCTTTAGCTGCTCAACAGCCCATAGTCACCCTTGTCTGACTTTCCTCTTTATGATGAGCCATACATATTAAATAGGCAACAAATCTGCAGGCAGGCCAGTCAAGCAAATCCATTATGTGTCTTTAGAGCTATGCTGTTTTAGCATGTGCAAAATGGCACTGTCTTGCTGAAATCACCACAGACTTCACCTTGAAAAGACGTCACCTTAATAGCTGCATATGTCTCAAAAACTCCAAAATATGTCTTCATCTTAACAGCACATTTACAACCAATCAAGTTGCCCTTAACCAGGAGCTTTGCAATTTGCATCTAATGTAAGGATTTTTCTTAGAGTAGGATAATTTTTTTTTCATTTCATGATGTGTACTGTGCAAAAATGCCCATTTGGCTTTATTTATCAAAGTAGCATGACAGTTTCTTCATGTAATTCTGTCTGGAGGCTTAAAGGTCACCCACATTCAATAGTGGTTCAATAGCCTTCCTCTACATGGACTAAGATGTTTTCTGATTTTTTTTATAATACTATGTGCAGAAGATGTTGGAACGTCTGAAAATCTGATCAGGTTTCCAAATACTGTACAACAATAGTGTGTCAATTAACAGTATCATATAATCATTATGTGAAATGATTCAGAAGCAGAGAGAAAAAATTACATATAAGACTACCAAGTTCAATCACATGTAAGAACCACATTTTAATTAAAATACTTGTGTGGTTACATAGTCTCACTTAGGGACTATATTCAACTTTTTGTATTATAAGTAAAGTAATGTATTTGTAGCTCTCTAGCGATATATTTAGCTAACAGACCCTTTAGTTCCCACATATAGAACATGCTTAGGTTGGTTTTCATTAGTTGAATTTTAGAGGCTAGAAAAATATGATAACTCTTATTAACTGTAGGGTCAATGTCAACAGGGTCAACAGGTAGTCATGGAGTGGTAATGATGTCGATTTTGAATTATTGGTTTTGATTAGAGCTGATTTTACCACAACATTTTATTAATTCATTCATTGTCTGTTTTATCACGGCTTTATTTACATTTCTATTTTTCAGCATTTTGCAGACGCTCTTATCCAGCTTATCCAGCAGCTTACAGAAGAGCTTTCACAGTAAACATTTCCCTTCTCTAGTTTAAGCAGACAACAGTCAAAGGATACAAATCTGCTGAAACTGATACTATCGAGGGTTAGTATGTGCATGTTATTGCTCAGCTTAAGTCCTTAGTACAAAGGTGGGTCTTTAGTCGTATATTAACGATGGTAAGAGACTCCAATGTTCAGAAGTTCGTTCTACACTTGGGTGCTATTACAGAAAAGAGCCTAGATTACGAGTCGTCCTCAAGTTCTGGGTGGAGGATCAAGACAAGCAAGACTAGTGGCTCGAAGGTTGCATAGTTGTGTGATTGCATGGCTTTATTCTATTCAGGATCACAGTGGGTCTAATTCACTGGGCAAAAGATGTAGATGTAATAAAAGAACTTACATAAGAGAGTCTATTATTGTTTTTTTTTTCATTCAGAAACATGTCAAGGCTCAGTCTGTCACCCTGTCCAGTCCTTTACAAACTGGTGTTAGGGCACTACTGTTGCTGCAGTCTATTGCTGTAAATGTAATCTGATAAGGTGTTTTTGATTAGACTGTGTAACCCAAATACAGGCAGGACATGTGCACCCAACACTTTGTTAAAAAAGAGGTGACATACACCCAGCATGACAACTTTAACTCGAGTCAGACAGGGATATTTCTTTTTGTTCATATTTAATTCCATATTAAATATTAAGAGCCCTCACATTAATGTTTAAAAGGAAGATCTGGTTTGTCCTTAGGGTTGGCTGTAGGCTAGAAACTGTGTTGAGTGGGTAGGTGGGTGTGTTTGTATGTGTTTGTGGTGGCGGGGATTGGTTAGACTTAGAGTAAACATATTCAGAACAATCAAATTTCAATATTACTGTTTTTTAAACATTATGATAGCACAGCAGATAGTGTTTGTGGATTTCATCATCACCTCCTGCCACTGTTTGTAGAGCATTTAGTGTTTTCTCACCATGTCTGTATGCATTTCCTTCCAGTTGGTTTCCCATTCCAAAAATAAGCACAAGGTGTATTAGCTGCTGTAAATTGCCTCTAGCTGTAGGCATGTAAATGTGCTTTGTACCCAGTGTGTGGAAGTGGCACCAAACCCATCACTATCCTTAACACAGACAACACAGTTATTAGAACTTAATAAATTAAAATGTATTACTGATACGTATAACTGAATATGGCTGCATTGCACAATATAACACTGTAGCTTTATTGTTGGCTTTTTGTGAGATTTTATTTGAGATTTTATCCTCCACAGTTGTGTTGGAATAGCATGTAGGCTGGCCAAGATGCCATTGTGCAACTGGATGCCAAGACCGCTTTCAGACTAACCAGATATAAATCACCACTCCTGTGGCAATTCCCCTGTCTAACTTAGGATTTACACACATTGGGATAAGCCACACTTTTACATTTATTGCATTAATGCGGGGATAAGTGGCCTGTTTGATTCTATCTAAACAAGACATTCTTGTAGAAGCTCTTTTAGTCACGCTAAATAAGAAAAAGTACTTTGTCAAACAGGGTGTCATTAACGCCTCAAATCACATACAGAGAGAGAGAGATTCATGCATTTTATGGTTATAATACCTGGGACAGCTGAGCTAAAGTGGCTCAGTCAAGTGAGAAAGCAATTTGACCTCTGTGTAACAGCTGAAGCAGTAATTATGATGAACTATCATATTAATATCAGGCACAAATACACATACCCCACTAAGCAGATAATTAGCTGACAGCATTTTAGACATTTCTCCTGAACACCCACAGACTCACTCACTCATACACACACTTACTTACTCACCCACATTTGCACAGTTTTAATTGCCCACTCGCCTCTATCGGGTGCCACTGTGAAAAAGGTTCTGAACCATATGCTGTTTTTTTTCTTGAAAAAAATGACTTATAATGTCGAACATATTGTTGGGTCAAGTTCATCTACTACAGGTGCTGGTCATAAAATTAGAATATCATGAAAAAGTTGATTTATTTCAGTAATTCCATTCAAAAAGTGAAACTTGTATATTATATGCATTCATTACACACAGACTGATATATTTCAAATGTTTATTTCTTTTAATGTTGATGATTATAACCGACAACTAATGAAAACCCCAAATTCAGTATCTCAGAAAATTAGAATATTACTTAAGACCAATACAAAAAAAGGATTTTTAGAAATGTTGGCCAACTGAAAAGTATGAACATGAAAAGTATGAGCATGTACAGCACTCAATACTTAGTTGGGGCTCCTTTTGCCTGGATTACTGCAGCAATGCGGCGTGGCATGGAGTCCATCAGTCTGTGGCACTGCTCAGGTGTTATGAGAGTCCAGGTTGCTCTGATAGTGGCCTTCAGCTATTCTGAATTGTTGGGTCTGGCGTATCGCATCTTCCTCTTCACAATACCTCATAGATTTTCAATGGGGTTAAGGTCAGGCGAGTTTGCTGGCCAATTAAGAACAGGGATACCATGGTCCTTAAACCAGGTACTGGTAGCTTTGGCACTGTGTGCAGGTGCCAAGTCCTGTTGGAAAATGAAATCTGCATCTCCATAAAGCTGGTCAGCAGCAGGAAGCATGAAGTGCTCTAAAACTTCCTGGTAGATGGCTGTGTTGACCTTGGACCTCAGAAAACACAGTGGACCAACACCAGCAGATGACATGGCACTCCAAACCATCACTGACTGTGGAAACTTTACACTGGACCTCAAACAACGTGTATTATGTGCCTCTCCTCTCTTCCTCCAGACTCTGGGACCTTGATTTCCAAAGGTAATGCAAAATTTACTTTCATCAGAGAACATAACTTTGGACCACTCAGCAGCCTTTTTGTCTTTAGCCCAGGCGAGACGCTTCTGATGCTGTCTCTTGTTCAAGAGTGGCTTGGCACAAGGAATGCGACAGCGAAAACCCATGTCTTGCATATGTTTGTGCGTGGTGGTTCTTGAAGCACTGACTCCAGCTGCAGTCCACTCTTTGTGAATCTCCCCCACATTTTTGAATGGGTTTTGTTTCACAATCCTCTCCAGGGTGCGTTATCCCTATTGCTTTTTTCTACCACATCTTTTCCTTCCCTTCGCCTCTCTATTAATGTGCTTGGACACAGAGCTCTGTGAACAGCCAGCCTCTTTAGCAATGACCTTTTGTGTCTTGCCCTCCTTGTGCAAGGTGTCAATGGTCGTCTTTTGGACAACTGTCAAGTCAGCAGTCTTCCCATGATTGTGTAGCCTACAGAACTAGACTGAGAGACCATTTAAAGGCCTTTGCAGGTGTTTTGAGTTAATTAGCTGATTAAAGTGTGGCACCAGGTGTCTTCAATATTGTACCTTGTCACAATATTCTACTTTTCTGAGATACTGAATTTGGGGTTTTCATTAGTTGTCAGTTATAATCATCAACATTAAAAGAAATAAACATTTGAAATATATCAGTCTGTGTGTAATGAATGCATATAATATACAAGTTTCACTTTTTGAATGGAATTACTTAAATAAATCATCTTTTTCATGATATTCAAATTTTATGACCAGCACCTGTATACTAACCACATACAAGAGTACCCATAACAACAAAGATAAAAACAATAATAATAATCATCATCATCATTTTAAAACAAGGTCTCCCTCTAGTGTCAAAATTAGAAATTTCAACTGAACAGGAAACGTGTGGGGAAAGAGGTGCAGGCCTGACCTCTAGTGGGCAATCATGATAAGCAATCAAAAAAAACTTTATTTTGTCAGATTTAAAGCTTGATGATTCTGAGTTTTTAACGAGACACAGTTAAAAAAAACTGTAGACTACTTGGAAATACAACTACCACTGACATTTGCACAGGTACTTAGGCAGTTCAGATTAATTTGCAGATTACTGTTTTAGTGGGTGCGAAGGATAAACAAAGCAAAACTAATTTAAACTGGTTACAACAGCTTCTGTGGCAAGGTCAGCAAGAAGGTGCTTACAAGTTAGTGGCAGATGAAAAACCAGCTAAAACAAGAAGTCACATCATAGCAACTTTGCACATACAGTGTATCACAAAAGTGAGTACACCCCTCACATTTCTGCAGATATTTAAGTATATCTTTTCATGGGACAACACTGACAAAATGACACTTTGACACAATGAAAAGTAGTCTGTGTGCAGCTTATATAACAGTGTAAATTTATTCTTCCCTCAAAATAACTCAATATACAGCCATTAATGTCTAAACCACCGGCAACAAAAGTGAGTACACCCCTTAGTGAAAGTTCCTGAAGTGTCAATATTTTGTGTGGCCACCATTATTTCCCAGAACTGCCTTAACTTTCCTGGGCATGGAGTTTACCAGAGCTTCACAGGTTGCCACTGGAATGCTTTTCCACTCCTCCATGACGACATCACGGAGCTGGCGGATATTCGAGACTTTGCGCTCCTCCACCTTCCGCTTGAGGATGCCCCAAAGATGTTCTATTGGGTTTAGGTCTGGAGACATGCTTGGCCAGTCCATCACCTTTACCCTCAGCCTCTTCAATAAAGCAGTGGTCGTCTTGGAGGTGTGTTTGGGGTCATTATCATGCTGGAACACTGCCCTGCGACCCAGTTTCCGGAGGGAGGGTATCATGCTCTGCTTCAGTATTTCACAGTACATATTGGAGTTCATGCGTCCCTCAATGAAATGTAACTCCCCAACACCTGCTGCACTCATGCAGCCCCAGACCATGGCATTCCCACCACCATGCTTGACTGTAGGCATGACACACTTATCTTTGTACTCCTCACCTGATTGCTGCCACACATGCTTGAGAACATCTGAACCAAACAAATTAATCTTGGTCTCATCAGACCATAGGACATGGTTCCAGTAATCCATGTCCTTTGTTGACATGTCTTCAGCAAACTGTTTGTGGGCTTTCTTGTGTAGAGACTTCAGAAGAGGCTTCCTTCTGGGGTGACAGCCATGCAGACCAATTTGATGTAGTGTGCGGCGTATGGTCTGAGCACTGACAGGCTGACCCCCCACCTTTTCAATCTCTGCAGCAATGCTGACAGCACTCCTGCGCCTATCTTTCAAAGACAGCAGTTGGATGTGACGCTGAGCACGTGCACTCAGCTTCTTTGGACGACCAACGCGAGGTCTGTTCTGAGTGGACCCTGCTCTTTTAAAACGCTGGATGATCTTGGCCACTGTGCTGCAGCTTAGTTTCAGGGTGTTGGCAATCTTCTTGTAGCCTTGGCCATCTTTATGTAGCGCAACAATTCGTCTTTTAAGATCCTCAGAGAGTTCTTTGCCATGAGGTGCCATGTTGGAACTTTCAGTGACCAGTATGAGAGAGTGTGAGAGCTGTACTACTAAATTGAACACACCTGCTCCCTATGCACACCTGAGACCTAGTAACACTAACAAATCACATGACATTTTGGAGGGAAAATGACAAGCAGTGCTCAATTTGGACATTTAGGGGTGTAGTCTCTTAGGGGTGTACTCACTTTTGTTGCCGGTGGTTTAGACATTAATGGCTGTATATTGAGTTATTTTGAGGGAAGAATAAATTTACACTGTTATATAAGCTGCACACAGACTACTTTTCATTGTGTCAAAGTGTCATTTTGTCAGTGTTGTCCCATGAAAAGATATACTTAAATATCTGCAGAAATGTGAGGGGTGTACTCACTTTTGTGATACACTGTACATAAGAAGTTAAAAAAGCTGCTGGCAGTCTACAACCCTAAACAGAATGTAAAGTAAAAAAAAAAATTTTTTTCTAACACATTTTAATTGTTTTTCTTTGATTTATTTATTAATTTGTTTAATGTAATGATTGAATGCAGATTACATTATACTAAATCAAACGGACAAAATAAATAGTTTGTGCTATTTCTTAAAAACTCAGTGTGCTAGTAAAAATTAAAAGCATAAAACAGGGTTTGAGAAGGAGGGTTAGGAAAAAAGTGTTCTGTACAAAACAATGTTAAATGCATTTACGACAGTGTATTAAGTTAATGATTCTTTTTTTGCCAACCTTGTATTTAGGCTACTTGTATTCAGTTAGATATGTTATCAATGGGTAAATGACTTAAAACTACTTTTTAACATTTTATGATATTAACAAATAATTTGTCCATGATTTTTTACGTGACCTATAGGCAACACAATGCATTTATTCTCTCTATACAAGATGTAACATAAAGCCTCCACAAGGGGGCGTTCTTGTACAGGTTTGTTTAACTATTGATATTTTTCCCTGCTACTCCTTTTTTGGAAAGACCCTGCCCACGACCACAGTCACAGTTAAGTTCAGAATTATCGGCACCTTTCGTAATGGTAAGTTAAAAAGGAATAATATTTTGTAGTTAATTAGCTTCATTATTGTTCTAAGAAAATGGGTGGCACAGTGGCGAGCTGGTAGAATGGGCACTGCACACCAAAATGGTTTCTAAGATCATGGGTTTAATCTTTGCTTTTGATCACAATCTTTGAAGAGAAGTTTCCCCTATGGCCATGTACTGTAGATTCCCTCTGTGTAACTGGGTTTTCTACTACCTTTCGATTACATTAAGTAAACTTGCCATTTTAAATTGCCTTTAGATGTAAATGAGTGAATATGTGAGTGTGCCGGCCTGAGATAAACTAATGTTTCCAAGCAGTGCTGTATACGTATAAACAAGTATTAAAAAAGGTCTGAATACTTCTGTGAATATGTGAGATTTAAAGATTGAATATTTTTTAATGAACTTTCAAAAAAATCTAAAATATGTTTTCACTTTGTCATTATGAGCAATTATGTCAATTTTCTGCATGAATGTCATGACCACAAAGTCATTAGTATCCTTGTTATATAAGACATCAATAAAAACACTGCAAATCAGTCCTAAACAGTTGCTGTATGTTCCAATAAATAAGCCATATATGGTATTTAATTTACAGTATGACCTGATCATGATTGTAAAGCTCTTCCTCAGATGTTACTATAGCACAAAAGACTTTTATTATTCTCCACCCAGCTGACAAACTCCACCCAGCTGACAAGTCCTTTAATTTACATTTAATAAACACTTACTTTTCTTACAAAAGTACTTCCCCCCCCCCCCCCCCCCCCCGGCTTGGCACCTGATCCAGGGTGTATTCCTGTCATTGTGACCATTCAACCAGAATGAATCAGTAAGAATAAATAAAAGAAAGTGTATGACCGCCAGACACTCAAACAAACAGTACATGCCTGTTAACAAGCTTAACAGAAGTAACAGGGCGGACTGCACTTTGCTAGGTGAAGACACGCATCTGCAAGGTTGTAAGATACGCTATAGTGGTTAGACACACTAGATAAAGTTAGTGTTTTTGTGTTGCTGTTGAGAAAGTGCTCATATTAAGCAGAGAACACTATGCTCAAGTTTAAAGTAAAAAACACAGCCTAATTTAAACCACTTACATGCTAACAGATATCAGATTCACAAAAACTGACTCTCATGAACATTTGCAAACATTATTAGCATACAGAGCTATTTACACTGATGGAAGTCCAAGTGGCTGTGGCGTTACCATGTCAGCACCGCTGGATAATTAACCAAGATAGAACAATACTGTGGCTGAAGAGCCCCACACAGAAAATAACAACAAAAATAAACCAAAGTAAAATCCACAGCCTGAAGCTGAGGTGGTAGAACAAATGGATACGTTTATAAATTACTTACAAAGTAAGTTCACTCAACAGGATCATAAGTATACACTGCCCCAGGTAAATGTCATAAAAGGCAGGTGGGCAGTGTGAACTGGTTAAAGCACCTTCACCACTGTAGCGAGTTAATGCAAAATGAGGGGGAAAAAACTGGCAGTCAGTTCTTAATGTCTCCATGCCGCCTGTTGGTGCATAAGGGATGGCAGGTGGGCATAATACTTGCAACTCCTGCCGATCTGTATGGGATGTAGTCCCGTTATAACAGAGCAATTTTGTGTTGAGCATAAACTGAAAAATATTGTATGACTGCTGGTGTTTAACCAACATGCCAATTAACATGCATGATAAATTAACTAATTAGCAAATTATTTATTCCTGGCATTTCTCATTTGGGTGGCATTGGCAAGGTTGTTTTATTTTTTATTTTTGTTTGTTTCGTTGTCACAAACTTAGGCCTCTGTTAAGTAAAATATCTCAAGATTACTGATGCTTGTGTTGTGACAAATTTGACATTTGTCATACAGCAGAAGCTCAGACTTTGTGCTGAACAAGCACTGAATTAGTTTTGGGGTTGGTGGTTACTTCTCAATGTTTCAAATCAAAAATTGTGAAACCAAATTCTAGCCCAGCTATTTAATACATTTATTAAATGAATTAAGGTCAGTGTGTACATAATAATGTATGCTTGCTTGGAGGTAATCAGGAAGTCAGGTAAATTTCCCCTTGGACCCACCAAAGGCTGTTATTAAATGGACTCTAACACTTCACAGCTTTTTTCAAATAGGCAAACCTATTAAAGGACAATGATTATCCCCACAGCCTATTTAAAGAGCCCAAACTTTACTATGCTCACTTTTTTGATGACGGTTATGACTCCACCATGTGCTGGGTGGCACAGCAGTCTGTTACACTGTAGATGCCCGGCTGGCCAATAGCACAGCTAAAATTCAAAAATTTTAATTTATGTTTATACCCTCCACAGATTCCATGTCAACAAACTTTAATTTTTTGTTGTTTAGAATATCTACTCTGTACATGACACAAGCAATTTATCCAACACGTTTACAAACAGATCATTTCACTTATTCACTATATCAATATTCCAAAAGATCAGAGGTTTACATACACTAAGTTGATTGTGCCTTTAAATAACTTGGAAAATTCCAGAAAGCAATATCAAGGCATTAGAAGCTTCTGATAGGCTAGCTGGCATCATCTGAGTTAAAAAGAGATGTACCTGTGGCAGTATTTCAAACCTTCATTTAAGGCGCACTTGTCATGATAAAATCAAAAGAAATCAGCAAAGAGATCAGATAAATTATGGACGTCCACAAGTTTGGTACATGCTTGGGAGCAATTTTCAAAAGCCTGAAGGTACCATGTTCATGCAATAATATGCGAGTTTAGACACCATGGGGCCACACAGCCATCATACTGCTCAGGAGGGAGACAAATTATTTTTCCTACAAATGACACACATTGGTGAGAAAAATACAAATCACTCCTAGAACAACAGCAAATGACCTTGTGAAGATGCTGGAGGAAACGGGTACAAAATATTTATATCAGCAGTAAAATGTGTCCTATATCGAAATGATCTGAAAGGCCGCTCAGCAAGGAAGAACTCACTGCTACAAACCATCATTAAAAAGCCAGGTTACATTTTGCAAAGATCTTACTTTCTGGAAAAATGTCCTCTGGTTTGATGAAACAATGGAACCGTTTGGCCATAATGAGTATTACTAAATATGGAGGAAAAAGGGGAAGGTATGCAAGCCAAAGAACATCGTCCCAGCCATAAAGCATGGGGGTGACAGCATCATGCTGTGGTGGTGTTTGCTTCACAAAATAGATGGACTGAAAAAGCGTGCGTAAGCAAGGAGACTACAAACCTGTCTCAGTTATATGAGTTCTGTCAGGGGGAATAGGCCAGAATTCCAGCAAATTATTGTGAGAAGCCTGTTGAGGACTACCTGATATGTCTGACCCAAGTTAAACAATTTAAAGCAATACTACCAAATATTAACGACTTGAGCCTCCATCCAGGACTAAAGGAAGACAAGCATCAAGGCTCTTCTCTGTTCTAGCGCCCAAGTGGTGGAATGAACTTCCTCTGTCTGTCCGAACATCTGAGTCTCTTGCCGTCTTTTAAAAAACGATTAAAAACCCACCTTTTTATGAAGCACTTAAGCTGACTTGTACTTATTTACTAACATCTTGTTCCATCCTTTTCCATTTCCAAAAAACAAAAAAAAAACACTTGTGTTCTTCGACTGTTGTTTACCTAAACTTGAGAAATTAAATGTTCACTTTGGAAGCACTTCTGTAAGTCGCTCTGGATAAGAGCGTCTGCTAAATGCTGAAAATGAAATGAAATTAACCGTGTGTATGTAAACATTTGAGCCACTGGGAATTTGACGAAAGAAAAAAAAGAAATTTTTCCTTGTATTACTCTGACATTTTTTATTCTGAAAATATAGTAGTGATCCTAAATGACATAAGAGAGGAAACATGTACTAGGATTAAAAGTCAGGAATTTTGAAGAACTGAGTTTAAAATAATGGTGAAAACATCAATCTGTTGAATGATTTCTGCGGAGTAGCAGTACTCCCAAGCAGTGACCCAAAAATGTACATAGAAAATGCATCAAGTATGCATTTAAACTAACAGTTTGCAGCATTTTTATGATCTGGGTCTGGTACTGCAACAACAAATACACTGGGATTGAGTGGGTAAATAAGTGAATGTGTGTTTGTTGTCTTGTGATGGATTAGTGGGTGTAGTGGTTCTTTATGCACAGTGTTTCAGGATTGTGCCACAACCAGAGCAGCTTCAACCAGGATAAAGTGGTAAGTCATAGCACATCAATGATAATTTATTTGAAATTAATTACTTCAAGTTACCATCATTTGAATTACGGTGTATATATATATATATATATATATATATATATATATATATATATATATATAAATATATATATATATATATACAGTATATACAGTGTATCACAAAAGTGAGTACACCCCTCACATTTCTGCAAATATTTTATTATATCTTTTCATGGGACAACACTATAGAAATAAAACTTGGATATAACTTAGAGTAGTCAGTGTACAACTTGTATAGCAGTGTAGATTTACTGTCTTCTGAACATAACTCAACACACAGCCATTAATGTCTAAATGGCTGGCAACATAAGTGAGTACACCCCACAGTGAACATGTCCAAATTGTGCCCAAAGTGTCAATATTTTGTGTGACCACCATTATTATCCAGCACTGCCTTAACCCTCCTGGGCATGGAATTCACCAGAGCTGCACAGGTTGCTACTGGAATCCTCTTCCACTCCTCCATGATGACATCACGGAGCTGGTGGATGTTAGACACCTTGAACTCCTCCACCTTCCACTTGAGGATGCACCACAGGTTCTCAATTGGGTTTAGTCCATCACCTTTACCTTCAGCTTCCTCAGCAAGGCAGTTGTCATCTTGGAGGTTGTGTTTGGGGTCGTTATCCTATTGGAAAACTGCCATGAGGCCCAGTTTTCGAAGGGAGGGGATCATGCTCTGTTTCAGAATGTCACAGTACATGTTGGAATTCATGTTTCCCTCAATGAACTGCAGCTCCCCAGTGCCAGCAACACTCATGCAGCCCAAGACCATGATGCTACCACCACCATGCTTGACTGTAGGCAAGATACAGTTGTCTTGGTACTTCTCACCAGGGCGCCGCCACACATGCTGGACACCATCTGAGCCAAACAAGTTTATCTTGGTCTCGTCAGACCACAGGGCATTCCAGTAATCCATGTTCTTGGACTGCTTGTCTTCAGCAAACTGTTTGCGGGCTTTCTTGTGCGTCAGCTTCCTTCTGGGATGACGACCATGCAGACCGAGTTGATGCAGTGTGCGGCGTATGGTCTGAGCACTGACAGGCTGACCTCCCACGTCTTCAACCTCTGCAGCAATGCTGGCAGCACTCATGTGTCTATTTTTTAAAGCCAACCTCTGGATATGACGCCGAACACGTGGACTCAACTTCTTTGGTCGACCCTGGCGAAGCCTGTTCCGAGTGGAACCTGTCCTGGAAAACCGCTGTATGACCTTGGCCACCATGCTGTAGCTCAGTTTCAGGGTGTTAGCAATCTTCTTATAGCCCAGGCCATCTTTGTGGAGAGCAACAATTCTATTTCTCACATCCTCAGAGAGTTCTTTGCCATGAGGTGCCATGTTGAATATCCAGTGGCCAGTATGAGAGAATTGTACCCAAAACACCAAATTTAACAGCCCTGCTCCCCATTTACACCTGGGACCTTGACACATGACACCAGGGAGGGACAACGACACATTTGGGCACAATTTGGACATGTTCACTGTGGGGTGTACTCACTTATGTTGCCAGCTATTTAGACATTAATGGCTGTGTGTTGAGTTATTTTCAGAAGACAGTAAATCTACACTGCTATACAAGCTGTACACTGACTACTCTAAGTTATATCCAAGTTTCATGTCTATAGTGTTGTCCCATGAAAAGATATTATGAAATATATGCAGAAATGTGAGGGGTGTACTCACTTTTGTGATACACTGTATATATATATATATATATATATATATATATATATACACAGTATATATATATATATATATAATTCATTGTTATGTCAACATCAAGAAGGGTTCATATAATGCTGCTGTATAAAATACACATTAATACACATGTGCACACACTCAGCATGGGGTGATTTTCCTTCTGTAAAAAGAAAATGTCCATAATCATATTTTTTATGTGTATGCTCACACACACACACAAACAGGGAGATCACTGGAGCGTCTGTATCTGAGTACATTAAATTAAGTCTTACATACACAGTAAACAGACACAAATATAAATGTGCATGTCCGCATAACAAAAAAAAATACTATATATAATGGGCTTTGCAGCCAAACAAGTACCATTTAATGTGTTGTCTGATTTTAACACACACAGATAGTCTCTGCAATCTTTGCAATATCATCAAATTAACACTCTAACATACAAGCTGGATGAAAATAAATTTACAGTTTTTACACACTGAGAATTTTCCACCACTGAGCATAACGAAAGAGCATCCAAAATAAGTCAATGTATTTTTTTACTTTTCTCAGCTTTACAGTTCAGTGTCACTGGGCAGGTTAATGCACTTGGAGGAGAGTGTCTACTGCCCTCGTCCATATACGTAAGCTCATAGACACCTAAGATTGACTGGAGTCGCATTATTTGTAGGAGATATATGAATGTAGTTTCTTTTTGTCAGGAATCAGGCATGTGGCCACAGATGGCTTTTGGACATTGACTGCACTACTGAACTACGAGTTTCTACTGCACCACTCAGTGGCTAATGTAATACATTTCTACAGTTGTATTACAAAAATACCAGTACCACAAACAGTGCCACAATAATTATAAATTAGATCACATGACTACAAGAATCACATTATTGAGGAGCTAATTTGGTTTGTTTTTGTCTTTTTATTGTTGTAGTGTATATGAACGCTGCACTGCAAAAAGTGTGTAGAAACCCGTTCCAAATAGGTGCATAAAATCAAGCATACAGTCATTTACTCTTTATAGACAGAGATTTACAGCAAATTAGGCTGTACTGTAAAACTAAGACACTCACGACGCCATCTTTTTAATCCAAGAATCTGCCTTATAAAACTCTTCTGTTAACATAGCCTAGTGGTTAAGGTCAAAAGATCACTGGTTCAAGCCTCATCACTGCCAGGTTGCTGCTGTTGGGCCCTTGAGCAAGGCTCTTAACCCTGAATTGCTTAGACTGTATACTGTAACTGTAATGTAAGTTGCTTTGGATAAATGTGTCTGCTAAATGCCAAAAATGTAAATGTAAATCAACCATGAAAGTGTGTAGAAACTTAATAGAATAGAGAGAAGGTGTACTGAAGCATGCTGTTAATAATAATAATTGACTTTCCTTGACTGTAACACTTATGAAGAGTGTTAGCACACAAAAAAACTGTAGATACCTCATTCACTGTTTGGCATGCACAGAGCCCTGATCTCAGTATTACCCTACACATCCAACTGGCCAACAGAGTCTTTACCTCACAACATTAGGACCCAGTATTCCTGAAGATAAATGAAAGAGAATCCCTTCAGTCATGTTTCAAAATTTAGTAGAACGTTTTTCTAGAGAAGTGGAGATGGTTATAGTTGAAAATGAGGAACCAACACTATATATTAATGCACAACTGGATTTGATTTTCCGATCTGGGGTGTGTACACTTTTTGTCCATGTAGTAAATACCTGCTGCATTTTAGCTTTAAATGCTAAATGTAATACCTTTTCAGTCATCTAATGTATTTCCTCCAACAGCCAACTACTTCTACTTAATATTTAATAAGTTAAAGATTCTGTGCACAAAATCAGTTATTCTACAATCCAGTTAGGCCTAAACATGCTCAGCTGATCTCAGATCTGGGCTTGTGCTGCAAGGTGATCTCTCCTCAAACCATGGATTCAGTAAATATACTTTATATCACAAAGCCTTATCAGTCTGAGCCATGTGCTGTTTTGTTTTATAAATCTGCCACAGCGCAGGATACACCAAGCTATTCATTACAAAAGATCAGAGGTGCAGTCTTAGTTTCTGGTTTTTAGCACATCAACAACATTCGCTTTCTACAGTGTATCCATAATAATACTTGTGGTCTAGTCCAATGGGTACAGTAATAACAGCACTATTTATACAGGAAATGACAAGTTACTGCCTGTGTTTAGTCACAATTATGTACAAAATAATAAAACGCCATGACAAAAAGTTAAATGTCATTAGGATAAATCAGCCTTATTCACATTATCAATAGTTTGTCACTATTATTTCCATTATTCTGCCTCACATATGAGCACACACAAAAAAACCTTTTGTAAACAAATTGCTTTTTAAAATTTTTAGGTAAAAAAAAAATGTATCCACTCTTTCCACCTAATCAATATTTGTTAAAGTATTTTTTCAAATTTGTTAATTTGGTTATAATGTAGATACAGTTATTATTCTAATAAAGTTTATTGAGGGGTTTAAACACTATACTGTTCAAAGTAATACAGTACACAATGCATATTGACACAACAAATCACATTTTCAAAAATCCGCCCAGTACTGACCCTGTACATGTCTTTCATGACAATAATGTCCATTTATGTTTTGTTTTGAGTTAAAATGTCTGGGGTCCTGGCTTTGGATTTTGCTTTACTGTCTGTGAGGAGTTTTGCATATTCTACATGTTTTCTACCCATTCTCCAGTTCCACCCCCCACCCAAAAACACAGGGAAACTGGCTGTTATGTGGTGGCAGCTGTCAAAGAGCTGCTCCACTTTAGAAGTTGTGTCCCTGTGCGTTGCCTGTTTTGGCTGGCAGATGGGGCATGGAGGGGCAGATTTGTGTGATCTGTCAACCTCTCTCGATGGCCAGAGTACCCTTTCATTTTATGACATCCAGTTCTGCACTATCCCTGTTCTTTTTTTATTTATGCATTTTCGACCTATTTTAGCACAATGTAGTTGTATTCAAATACCCAATTGTAATTTGCTTCCACTGCCGCAGACCTCCACTTCAACCGTCACACACCCCATATGAACTCGCCGCGTGCAGGTGAAAAGATGGGTCAGCACTGCACAGGTGTCGGAGGGGGCGTGTAAGTGTGCCACCCTGCAATGCACTGGTAACCTGTACAGGGCCTACCTGTGCTTTATGCCAACATTTCCAAGTAACACTGACCCCACAGCAATCTTTTTTTTTTTTTTTAGCAAATGCCTGAAAATTATTTTGAAAGCTATGTGTGTCTAAAGATGTGTCTTTTGAATGATTTGTGTTACTCTTATTTTACTGTGTTTTAATATTACATGTTACATGTGAGTGTAGCATCATCCCAAATAGAACCATATAACATAAATATAAATTGTGTTCCTACCTTTGTTAAGAGTTCCTGTCACCAGTTTGTGCAATGACACTGCAAACTTTACCAGTCCATGTTTACAGGCAGACATCTTCTTATAGAAACAGGGTCACCAAGCCTTGGGTCAGGAGAAAAAAAACCGAAATGAAGACGAAAAGTGGAAAGACTTAGAATAAATTTGTATGTTTTGTATATTGAGAAAAAAACAGTCGGTATAATTAGTTTTGTTACACTACACAAGAAGAAATAATGTGTGTAAATAAAAATGAAAACTTTTTTGACAGAAAGTCAGTGGAAAGAGAACCTAAATTGTGTCTTCTAAAGTGCTCTGCTGAAATACAACACAATCTTTTTATTTGTTCCTGATGATTCCGCTGACTGATGTCTGGTAGATGAGATGCACAAAAAAGGTGTAAGTGTGAGAGAACAAACACAAGCAAACCAATCAAAGAGCTAAAATGTTCTTATTTTAGTTCTACTTTCTTGTTTCCCTTTTTCCATGAAGTTAGAAAAAAAATATTGAGTACAGTAATCCGTGAGAGGAAAAGAAAGAAAAATGTCCAGTTGGCTAGTTTTAGTCTTGCTTTAGTCTTGCTGTGTGCTGCAGTGTTCCAATTTCAGCTCTGCCGTATGTGTCGTTCTTTTTCACTCTCTTGCTCACTTCTCTCTTTTGCCACCTTATCATCCCTCATGTTAATGAATACAAATAGCGTATGCACTCATATCTTCTCTATGAACATGTTATTCTGTTGTTTTTATTTATCCTTTTATTGTCATTCTCTATCTCAATTTACCTATAATTACATTTTCTTCTGTTTGGTCTTTTTCCAGCTCCTGGTACTGTTCTGCATTTTATTACCTCTTTTACTAGCAGCAGTTATATGTTCCCTCTGATCACTGTCCCTTATTCATTCCATAAGAGCAATCTCAAGAGACATAAAATAAAATATAGTACAGCAAAGCCAATTGCAAAGAAGCAATACTTGTGTGATTCGGAACAAATATTAATATCTTACTTTAAATAGAAATTCTTAGGATAATGTAGTGAAATTTTAGTTTCTGTTCTATTTTACTGTACATGATTAAATACATTCCTGTCTTTGTAAAAGCAGAGCAACAGTGATTATTTATCCACAATGTATGATGCATCAAGTTAAATATTGGCATGCATGTGAAATACTGAAAAGGTGCATCTAGAGCAGGGGTGTGAAACTCATTTTCACAGAGGGCCACATCTGCATTATGGTGGCCCTCAAAGGGCCGATTGTAACATATCCTGCTGTGACTGCAGTCTGCCTTTTAAGTCTTGGACAATTTGTTGTTTTTCTTGGAGGCTAAATTCCGTGTTTGGTGTCAAAATGCCAAATCTATACTGTATATTTATCATGTATATCTACATTTATATTGTACTCCTTTACCACAGACACAGCCTCATAACACAAGAGATGTACCAGTTTTTCTTCTTGAAGCACAAACTTGTATTCACTCTCCCATCTTTCATTAAACCTGCCTTCTGCTTCAATTTTCTCTTCTTGTACATTATGGGATTATTTGTAAATACTTCACAACATCACCTCAGTTAAACGCTGATGTGGAAACACTTCCATCTAGTGGTGGGATGCGGTAATTTTGCGGGTCACAAAATGGGCATGCATTGTGGGAGATGCAGTTTATGTACGATTTTACAGTGTATTTTATGACAATCATACTTTTAGTCTTTAAAGCTCTCGCTGGCCACATAAAATGATGTGGCGGGCCGGATTTGGCCTGCGGGCCTTGAGTTTGACACATGTGATCTAGAGTATTCAGCATATTTAAGATAAAATGTTCAAAATGATTGATTCTCTGAGTTATGCTGTATTTGTCTATTTATATTACTTAACCTTCTTACCAGTATTATTACCATTATCTAGAATAATATTTGTTTTATTTTTCACAAGCCGTACAACATAAATCTATGTGTTATGTTTAAAAACAGCACCAAATTTATTCTAAATGATGTTATTATTGATCATTGTACCTTTTAATCTTGAAGACATCCACACTTTTTGCCTAAGTAAATAATCCCACCAATACTGCTCCCAATTATACAGCTAAAATGAAACAAAAATGGTTCAGATGAACACCACCTTTATGGCCTCCAAAATCAAAGAACACTGAATTTCAGTATGGAGTTTTGAAATGTGAGGCTTAAAGCTTTCATGGAGGCAAAACTGGCTGTACTCCTTATTTGCTCCTTTAAGGTAATAAATTGTTACTTGTTTTGGAGACTCCACCCCTTGTACATCTGCTTAATTGTATGACCATCTTACACTATAGTGGGCAGTTTCATTAGATATCAGAATTTGGTAGTTCATTAAAATCGTACTGGTATTATTGAAGAAAAAAAAACATTTTCACATTCGTTGTGCTCTAGTTCAAATGTAATGACGCATCTATTATAAGAAAAAATAAAGGGATTAGGAGAAATGGGGACAATTAAACAAAGAAGGAGAGAAAGTGCACTGGTGGATGTAATTGAGAAAAACTGCATTTTGCCACTAAAAGCAAGGTTCCACTTTCTTGTAGCTAGGATTTATGTAATTGAAACAGCCAGCTTAATCAATCACCATGTGCAGTAGCACTAAATACATCCCTCCAGAAAATCATAGGCAGGATATCATCCAGTACACAGAGTGAGGTACAGATTTACTTCTATTTCATGTAAGGAAATAAGCAGATTATATTTAACAAACCAAAACAAATACCATTTTGCCCTTAGTCTTTACAGGAATGTCTTTACTGGTGTGAATAGCAGAAAAAGATGGACCTGTGAAGAAATCGGAAAAAGAGAAAGATAGAGCAATAGGACTTATGTGATTATGTGAATATGTGTAAATAAAAGATTGATATTTTCTTAGGTATCAGAACTTTAATTACAGTGCAAAGCTGTAATTGTATTTTTATGTTCCCCTAGCAGCACATTTCACTGAGGCATGTTCTGCATTTAATGTGTTTAAATAAAATTATGCATAAAAATACATTATAACTTTCTCTGCAGTGAGTAATGTGGGGAGGGTTGAAAAATAAATAAATGCTTAAAAGAAATAAAAAGGGACAAATGCAAAGTCAATGTTTTTAAGTATTAATGAATTTTTGGTGTGAGTGTGTGTGAAAGAAAGAGAGGAAGAGAGAGATAGAGAGAACTATGCTTTAATATTTAATATAAAAATTTTGGCAATACAAATGTCCATATTTGTCATGCCAGTTAAGCTATCTTTGGATTTAATTGAGAGAGAGCATGTCTAAGTGCAGTAAACAGTGCAGAATGTTTTTATTATTATTATTATTATTATTTACCATTTACATTACAGAATAACAGAAAACTGCATGAAACAATAGTATCACTCACAAAAACAGAAGAAGAGATAGAAGGATAAAGATAGATAATGACAGATTGACTCTGATTGAGGGGACAGATTGATGTCCTCTGTTTTCCTAGCTCAACAGAAACCCATTTTTTCCCTACTCACTGTGGTAATTTTTACAGTCACGTGAATACAAAACTACACAGCATGCTTGTGGAGCCATTAATTACAATATCTATAACATTTCATATCTATTACAATATCTATTACAATGACATTTATACACACCACCACGATGCAGCAGCTAACTATTTTACAAAGTAAAATGGCAAGATAGATTCTCATGCAATGCCATCTGAGAGTTTGAAAGCACTGGTGAGAAAGCATTGACTGAGAATTTTTCAGATTCCCTAAATTTACCAATATTATTGATGGTAGATGGTGAATGGCCTAGATTATTTGCAACCTTGCTTGAAAATGTTCTTATTGAACTGATTGCCAATTCTCACAAAGTGGAGAGCCATGACCCATGGCTTTGGTGGATCCTCCTTTTATTCCCAATCATGATTACCTCACCTGTTATCAATTTACCTGTTTCTTGTGAAATGTTATAAAGTGGTGTACTTTTATCATTGTATTATTATTATTTTCACACATTTAGCCATGTCTTAACTTTTTCTAGTGTACTGCAGGCTTCAAATGCAAATGTTGTTCATTCAACCCCAAATCAGAAAAAGTTGGGACAGCATGGAAAATGCAAATAATAAAAACAACACAGAGTTTCTTACATTTACTTTGACTTTTATTTGATTGCAGACAGGATGAACCTGAGATATTTCATGTTTTATCTGCTCAACTGCATTTAATTTGTTAATAAACATCAATTCCTGCATTTCAGGCCTGCAACACATTCCAAAAACAGTTGGGACAGTAAAGCATTTATCACTTTGTAATGTTGCCATTCCTTTTCACCACACTTAAAAGACATTTTGGCACCAAGGATACCAAGTGATTTAGTGTTTCAGGTTTTATTTTGTCCCATTCTTCCTGCAAACACGTCTTAAGATGTGCAACAGTACGGGGTATTGAGGACAGGTCAGGACTGCAGGCAGGCCAGTCCAATACCCGTACCCTCTTCTTCCGCAGCCAGGCCTCTGTAATGTGTGCAGCATGTGGTTTTGTATTGTCTTGTTGAAAAATGCATCGATGTCCCTGGAAAAGATGACGTCTTGAAGGCAGCATATGTTGCTCTAAGATCTCAATGTGCTTTTCTGCATTAATGCTGCCATCACAGAAGTGTAAATGACCTTTGCCAAGGGCACTGACACAGCCCCATACCATGACAGACCCTGGCTTTTGGACTTGTTGTTGATAACAGTCTGGATGGTCCTTTTCGTCTTTGGTCTGGAGCACACAGTGTCCATTTTTTTTCTCCAAAAAAAGACCTGGAATGCTGATTTATCTGACCACAATACAAGTTTCCACTGTGTGATGGTCCATCCTAGAAGTTGACACCGCTTCTGGACATGGTTAACATAAGGCTTCTTTTTTGCACAGTAAAGTTTTAAGTAGCATTTGTGCATGTACAGTAACTCTGTATTGTAGTGCTTGACAGAGGTTTGCCAAAGTAATCCCTCGCCCATGTGGTCATATCAGCTATTGTTGAGTCTTTTCTCATCAGAAACTCTCAGCCTTTCCTGGATGCTGCTTTTGTACCAAACCATGATTACAATCACCTGTTGACAGCTATTGTTGAGTGGTGGTTCTTGATGCAGTGCCGTTCGAGGGATCGAAGATCACGAGCGTTCAGCATCAAATTGTGCCCTTGGCCTTTACGCACTGAAATTCCTCTCGATTCCTTGAATTGTTTAATGATATTATGCACTGTAGAGGGAGAAATATGCAAATTCCTTCCAATCTTTCTTTGAGGTTCATTGTTTTTAAACATTTTAATAATTTTCTCACTCATTTGTTAACAAACTGGAGATCCTCTGATCATCTTTGCTCATCAAAGACTCAGTCTTTCCTGGATGCTGCTTTTGTACCAAACCATGATTACAATCACCTGATGACATCACCTGTTTGTAATCACATCATTATTTAGTTTTTTCACCTCATTACTAGCCCTAAATTGCCCCCGTCCCAACTTTTGGAATGTGTTGCAGGCCTGAAATGCAGGAATGGAGGTTTATTAATAAATGAAATGAAGTTGAGCAGACAAAACATGAAATATCTCAGGTTCAAACTGTCTGCAATCAAATAAAAGTCAAAGTAAATGTAAGGAACACTGCAGTTTTATTTTATTTGCATTTTCCATACTGTCCCAACTTTTTCTGATTCGGGGTTGTAATTACAAAATACAATCAAGTCAATTTAATAAAAGTCATGAAAAATAACAAATCACAGATTCTTGTTTTTATTGCATTTTACAAAATTCCCCAATATTTTTGAGAAAGGGGTTTGTGTTTGAGTTTCATTTTTTGTACCAGTTTTAATGTAAAAAGATAAAACATAAAAGTGTTAAAAGAAAAAAAAAAGAGAGAGAAAAGGCAATCTAAGGTAAATAAAGACAGCATCTGTGAAAGAATTTATTCAGGCCAATTAAACATTACACAGCAGAAACACACACATATAACAGCAGCTGTTGTATCCCAAGGATCAGTAAAACACACACATACAAAGATTTAACCCTGAAAGCATTCATTTGTTTTCTCCACATACATATAACAATAGTCTTCTGAATTATTCTTTATGCATTATCCATTCTGCAGCTATACGATTACAAACCCAGCACTCAGACACTTACAGAAACCCAAAAAATCACACACTTTAGAGCAAAGGCACTTAATCACAGCTGCTGTCCTTAATACTCTGCACACACACACACACACACACACGCTCTTATTAAAAAAAAAAAAACCTTGACAGAGTGCATATATTTATGATATGAAGCATTTTGGCACAGTGTTACTCACTGTAAAATATCCCTGGTATACTGCAATTAAATTCATGGGTTATTTATCAGTTCTGGTGTGTGTGTGTGCGTGAGTTGACTTTTAAATGTCAAATGCAGTCATGGGCAACTACTCCTGGTGTAATGAAGGGAGAGCATACCGTAAAACTGAGTCTATTTTGTTGTGTTTGTCCATTTCATTAGCAAATAGACTTCTTATTAAAATTATTTCATTATAATCACTACTGACTGCATTTAATGTCTTGACTTCATTTAGGATACACAGACGTAATACCCAGTAGAATTAAATATGTGCTGCTCATTACTATTTTAGAAGGATACTTCAGCGTTTCCCAACCAAATGCCTGTCTACCACATCTACCACATACAGTGGGGCCAAAAAGTATTTAGTCAGCCACTGATTGTGCAGGTTCTCCTACTTAGAAAGATGAGAGAGGTCTGTAATTTTCATCATAGGTACACTTCAACTATGAGAGACCAAATGAGAAAAAAAAATACAGGAAATCACATTGTAGGATTTTTAAAGAATTTATTTGTAAATTATGGTGGAAAATAAGTATTTGGTCAATAACAAAAGTTCAACTCAATACTTTGTAACATAACCTTTGTTGGCAATGACAGAGGTCAAACGTTTCCTGTAAGTCTTCACCAGGTTTGCACACACTGTAGCTGGTATTTTGGCCCATTCCTCCATGCAGATCTCCTCTAGAGCAGTGATGTTTTGGGGCTGTCGCTGGGCAGCACGGACTTTCAACTCCCTCCACAAATTTTCTATGGGGTTGAGGTCTGGAGACTGGCTAGGCCAATCCAGGACCTTGAAATGCTTTTTACGGAGCCACTCCTTTGTTGCCCGAGCGGTGTGTTTGGGATCATTGTCATGCTGGAAGACCCAGCCACGTTCCATCTTCAATGCTCTCACTGATGGAAGGAGGTTTTGGCTTAAAATCTCACGATACATGGCCCCGTTCATTCTTCCCTTAACACAGATCAGTCGTCCTGTCCCCTTTGCAGAAAAACAGCCCCAAAGCATGATGTTTCCACCCCCATGCTTCACAGTAGGTATGGTGTTCTTGGGTTCTTCTTCTTCCTCCAAACACGACGAGTTGAGTTTTTACCAAAAAGTTCCATTTTGGTTTCATCTGACCACATGATATTCTCCCAATCCTCTTCTGGATCATCCATGCTCTCTGGCAAACTTCAGACGGGCCTGGACATGTACTGGCTTAAGCAGGGGGACACGCCTGGCACTGCAGGATTTGAGTCCCTCTCGGCGTAGTGTTACTGATGGTAGCCTTTGTTACTTTGGTTCCAGCTCTCTGCAGGTCATTCATCAGGTTCCTCCGTGTAGTTCTGGGATTTTTGCTCACCGTTCTCATGATCATTTTGACACCACGGGATGAGATCTTGCATGGGGCCCCAGATCGAGGAAGATGTATGTCTTCCATTTTCTTACAATTGCTCCCACAGTTGATTTATTCACACCAACCTGCTTGCCTATTGTAGATTCACTCTTCCCAGCCTGGTGCAGGTCTACAATTTTCTTCCTGGTGTCCTTCGACAGCTCTTTGGTCTTGGCCATGGTTGAGTTTGGAGTCTGACTGTTTGAGGCTGTGGACAGGTGTCTTTTATACAGATAACGAGGTCAAACAGGTGCCATTAATACAGGTAGCGAGTGGAGGACAGAAGAGCTTCTTAAAGAAGTTACAGGTCTGTGAGAGCCAGAAATCTTGCTTGTTTGTGGGTGACCAAATACTTATTTTCCACCATAATTTACAAATAAATTCTTTAAAAATCCTACAATGTGATTTCCTGGATTTTTTTTCTCATTTTGTCTCTCATAGTTGAAGTGTACCTATGATGAACCTCTCTCATCTTTCTAAGTAGGAGAACTTGCACAATCAGTGGCTGACTAAATACTTTTTGGCCCCACTGTATTCTATGTTTATAAAAAAGGACAAAAATGTGTTTACCCAAAATCTGGAAGTGTAAGGGCATTCTTTTTCTTTGGCATCTTTGTGGTCATGTATGCCTGCTCTAGAACAAAAACTGCACATTTAAGCTGTACATTAAAGTTTTAAAATGCATACTGAGTGCATTTTGTCCCTTTGGGGTTTCCATCATGAGACAACATGTCATGTGTTTGGTTCGTTTAGATGCCTTTGGTTCGAGTTCACACTTGAAACAAATCATATCAGAATTAGTCTAGAAATGGACCGAAACACCCTCCCCCCCACTCAAGTGCTCTCAGTCCGCTTATTTGGTGGGCACCAGAGTTTGAAAGGAAGCGTTCCCACTTGCAGTAAGGAACCGCACAAACAGAGCAATCACTCCCGGGTTTGTTTTAATTAAACCAAAGCTGACAAGTATAAACACTGTGCCAGAACAAATATTAGAAGTCAGAGTTACATCCTGGATTAATCAAGATTTAAGTTAATAATTACCACCACTATTACTATAGGGCAGTGGTAGCTCAGCAGTAAATGTACAGGACTATTAATTACAAGGTTGCTGGTTTCAGCCCCACCACCAGCAAGCTGCCACTGCTGGGCCCCCTTTGCAGGACCATTTTCCCTCATTTGCTCAAATGAAGGTGTCCACTAAATGCCATAAATTTGAATGTAAATACTACTGTTGACCAGCATTGAAAATGTGACTCGTACTTCTATGCTATAGGCTTATTATTCTAATATATTAATGCTTTTATTTACTGCTGCAGCCAGTTAGATGCCAGTTGATAAAACGCTGAAAAGCACATGCACTTTGGAATTGTCCAAATGATTACAAGACCTGTCCTAACAAGGGATAATGATTAAAAAAACAGTATTTCTTGTTTTCAGGATGTATTTGAGTTCTTCAATTCCTTCTTACTCAATCTCTCTCCCTGCTCTCATATGTAGCTGTAGCCATCTAAAAAGCTGGACACAAAAATAAAAGATTTTAATCTGAAGGTTTAAATGTAAAGAGTTGAGAGCTACAAAGAAAGCAAGAAAAATAAAAAAGATATGTATGAAAACATGGGTAAAATCACTATATCAAAAAAGACTGACTTTTTCTTGAGGCACAAAGTAAAAACATATGAAAGAACGCAGAAAAAGATGTTTTTAAAACCAACTAAATTATTACACTAAGTGAAAGTAATCTCTGTTTAATGGCCTGTAACACTGATGTCTTAAGGAAGCTGTAGGCCACTGATTATTAAAGCTTGCTATTTGTAGATCCACATCATCATCTACACCGAAAGGTGATGAATAGAGATGAAAAAGCTGCAGTGACATACGGAGCTAAGCAAATTGGTTATAGAGCCATAAGAAAGCTGCTTTGCATAAACAGAATTAAAAGTGAAAAGACATTCTCTAAACAAAAAAAAAGACAAATACCTGACAATGATAAACTTTATGACCAAAAATAATGTGGACACCCCAATTCTATCAACACCTAATGCTAAGAGGTTTTATTATTAATTATATAAAATAAATGTTATACCTCCAGTGTGGGTTTACCGCTGTGTTCAAAGTGAAATCCATAAAAAACATAATTATACTGGTTTAAAGCGGAGGAACATTGAAATGTTAATTATGAGCCAGGCCTTTTACTGTGGTGCAAAATGTGGATAAATTAAATACTGTTAATGAAGTGAATATGTCACAATATGAATATGTCACAATATGTCATAAAAAAGTGAATGGCAATACCTAACAGCCAAGATGTGTTCCTATCAACAGATCAGAAGAACCAAACTATGTACCACAACAGTATGACAGCCAGCCAAGACTCGCTGATGCCAGAAGGCAATAAAAACTATCACATATGGTACAAATTAACCAAGGGGTTAAAATGTAATTATATATTAAATACTGTTAATAGGGTGAATATGTCACAATGTGTCACCTTCTGTGTTTGGGGCGACATAGTAGCAGGCCAGTCAGTGCTCATATGCCCATGCCAACTCTTGCCCACCAAAAGCACCTGCAAATAGACAATTAATGTTAAGAACTAGAACACCAAAAACTGCCACTTGAGCACATTCAGAGATTTGCCCTATAGACACTCCATTGTAAGTTTGGCTGTATGTTTTGGGTCATTGTTGTGTTGACACCTTACCCTAGTCTGAAGGAGCTTTTTTTTCCCTGAAGTCTTACAAGTAAGTCTCCCTGCTGCTGAGAAGCACCCCCATAGAATGATGCTGGCACCCCCATGTTTCACCATAGAGGATTATGGTATAAGATTGTGGTCAGGGGCGTAACTACCGGGGTGCAGGTGCACTGGGGCCCATGGTGGGGGGCCCATTGGCTGCACTCGCCAGGTTGTTATTATTATATTACAATATTGTAGCGGCGATCTGTGAGTGACATTCAGTTCAGCCAATCAGAATGCAGCACCCGGTTTATACATGTGCGTTCGGACGTTCTGCAGTTAGTTTTGTATATGAGACTCACCATATGGCCCCAGCATTAAACCCAATAGGTAGTTTGGGTGCTGGAGCTAGGCAGTCTAAAGTGTTGTAACGCTCTGATTAATTTGCATATATATAGATAGATATAAAATTTGTTGAGGGGGCCCAAAAAAATTTTTTGCACTGGGGCCCATGAGCTCCTAGTTACGCCACTGATTGTAGTGCAGGCCTTTTCTTTCTTACACAGTATCCCATGCCTCTGTAGAGCTTATCTGACTATAATCAGTACCACCTGTGTATTATATACCACAGTCATTGGACACTGGAACAAAGAAAACAGTGTTCAGAAGGGAGGTAGATTTGCTGGCCTAATGTCACTTCCCTGAATGTAGACAAGACCAATGAAATTATTGCTGTTCCAAGGACGAGGGCGGAGCTGCACACACCATGTGACATGAGAGACAGAAGTGGAGAAAGTGAAAACATCAATGAGGATCTCACTTGGTCTGGGAACACATGCCAAACTACCAAGAAATTCCAGCAGCAACTGTGCTTTCTAAAACGGCTGAAAATATTAGGACGCCTGCGGTAGCTGGTGAATGCACCCCGAGTTCCCAGCGAAGCAGGCGTTACAGAGCTCAGCAAACAAAGGCCTTTAGTAGGAGGTCTGCTAATTAGGGCTGATCACCCGCAGCTGTAGGGCTGGCTATTTAAGCCAGCTCCGCGCAGCAGCGGGTGTCGCACCTTTTGTTTGTTTCCTTGCTCTCAAGTGGCAGCTCGTCCACGCTCCTTTATAGGGTTAGACGGTACCCCTGGTGGCACAAGGCCATTCGGGTGTGTAGACCGCGAGGTCGAGGTAACTAGTCTTTGTTTTGCCTATTTAGGATTAGTGTGGTGCGACGCCGTGCAGCCCACACGCTGCTATTGTTTATTCGCTAGCATTAGCGGTTCTGCTACTGAGCAAGCTGCAGCGCTTGTAGCAGTATCCGCGTTATCTCATTACTCTAAATAGTAATTGGATTCGGAAACCGCTGGGTGGCGACACCGTTAAGTGTTCGGTTCTCTCGCTGTCATCCCCAGTTCGAATCCGCATTGTCGAGCCTATCTAACCCAATTATTAAATCTTCCTCTTTTCAGATCGGCGAGCTTCCCCAGCTGCTACCCTCAGCGATGTATACGCCGATCGCGATATACGCTAGCCTACCACTGCGATGGGGCTAGTGATCACCGGCAGTATTTACACACATACAGCTACTTATTGCTGCTGTTATTCTCCTGCTATTAAAAAAAACTGCACAGTGCACGTTATGACCGTTGTGCTGTTACCTTATTATAGTTTTTTTTTCACTCTTGCACAATACTGCACATGTAACTTTGATTTCATGGTCTTTAAACTAGGCATTGTGTGAACAGAAAATTTGCAAAAAAAAATTGTTTTTTAAAGACAGCAAAAGACTCAGAAGTTCGGACAGACACAGAAAGTTCGTTCCACCACTTGGGTGCCAGTACAGAGCTTCAAGGCTCTTCTCTGTACTGGCACCCAAGTGGTGGAACGAACTTCCTCTGTCTGTCCGAACAGATTTTTGTTCTTGGACTGTTGTCTACTTAAACTAGAGTAAGGTAACGTTCACTATGGAAGCACTTCTGTAAGTCGCTCTGGATAAGAGCGTCTGCTAAATGCCGAAAATGTAAAGAGTTTCTGCTTGTTTAGACTGTGTACATAAAGTTTTTCTCATAAAATAATCGTCAGACCTCACCTGCTTAGAATGTGTTTTAAGTGATATTTCTGATGTGAAAATAAATGATTCAGATGTTGAGATTGTATTGTACTGCACTAGTTTTGGCTCAGTCCAATATGTGTAGTCAACTATTAACTTATTATTATTAACCATTACTTCATTTTTTTATTCATTGCCTGTTTTATTAATGCTTTATCCTGGTCAGCATTGCAGTGGGTCTGATTCAGTCCATCACAGGGCAGAAATGAATGTGTATTAACAAATGAAAGAAAGTTGAACAGATAAATCATAAAATATACAGGGATCATACTGCAATAAAATATCAGTCAAAGCAAATGTAAGAACAATGTAAGTTTATTTGCACTTTTCATACTGTCCCAATTGTTTTCTGATTAGGGGTTGTACTTGTTCCCTATTAGTGTAAACATTTGACATTTAATGTAGCTGTCTAGCTAGTTAACTGCTACTAAAAACTCAGAAGGGGAAAAATATGAGAATAAATTAATAGAGTATTCAAAATACACTATGTTGAATCGTTCCACAATAAGCAGGTGAATTTGGTAATGGTGAGGGTATCATGGGTATACAATCCACCAAAGGTTCAGTCTCTGCAAGAAAAAATGGGTTGTTGCCCATCTTTCCGTGCCAAACACTGTGAGAGAATTTTCAATCAGATATAAAAAAAAATCTAAAGGCAGGATTGCAAATAGTTTAGGTCTTTCACCATATATCACAGATAATACTGTAAAAATTTTAAGGAAAACTGGAGAAATCTCAGTCTGTTTAGGGCAAGGGCAAAAACTGCTAAATCTTTGTGACTTTGATGCTACTGTTATACATACAGCCTAATGAGCTTTGAAGCACAGAAAACTGTTGTTATTTAACTAATATTGCTACTGTATCATGGAATGCAACCTAACCTTTATACAAACAAATCCATTCTGTGCAGAAATGCTGCCAAATTCTTCCATAACATATGGACCAAAAGACAGTGGAAATGTGTTCTGTGGTTCAGTACCATGAGTACCATCCAATTTGTTATCAGTAACGGGTGTAAAAAAACATGATGAAAATGCTGGCAATAAGGTGACTTATTTTCATGGGAAGTCCATTGTTATTTTAGCAAGACAATGCCAGGCCTTATTCTGCACAAGATACAAAAGCCTACAACAAGGTATGTATCTGGCCTATATCAAGGTAACCAATCAACAGTGATGGCATAGTTACCTTGAAAAAGTAATCTGATTACTGATTACTCCTTTAAAAAGTAACTTAGTTACTTTATGGATTACTTGATTTTAGATTACAAGTTACTTTATTAGTTATATAATGCGGTCCGCTAATGTATCCCATAATGCAACTGGAGCTGCGATTGAAGCGGAATAAGAAACAAGAAAGACGCGGAAAACGGAGTCCTCTGTTCACAAGTGTAAGTAAGATAAATAAAATAACGTTTTTAAAGACAAATAAATAACAAAAAGACGATAAATATCCTACATTTTGGCCAGTGGGATTTGTAATGAGTCTGTAACCATGGTGATATTACGTCATCACGTCCTACGTCATCACTCGGCGTTGGCCGAGTAGTGCACACTTCCTCCAATCTAGTGCACACTCTGTAAGTAACCGATTCCGGACGCAGCCCGTGACTTAACTGTCGCATAGGCCAGACGTCACTCCCCGAGACGCAAGAAGAAAGCAAATATATATCTTTTTACTAAGGAAAATGACAAAAATAGTAACGCACAGTAACTTTAATCTGATTACTGGATTGGAAATAGTAACGCTAAATTAGATTACTCGTTACTGAAAAATGCGGTCAGATTAGAGTAACGCGTTAGTAAGTAACGCGTTACTGACCTTCACTGCCAATCAAGGGTGCATTTGAAATAGCTAAGAATAGTACTCTAGGCCAGGGTTTTTCAAACTCTGGGTCGCGACCCTTGGATGGGTCGTGAGCCAAAAAAAAATGGGTCGCCCAGAAATAAATAAATAATTAAAATAAATATATTTTTAACAGGCTCCCATAAACAGGATTGTTTTTAACAGGCACATCATGAACGCCCCCTAGTGCGGGCTTTATTACAGTGCTGCAGCTCAGATCTGTGTTGAGCCTAGTTGCTGCTGTTCAAACCTTTTATTCAGAATAATATATATATCGGAGCTAAAAAATGAATAGGTCAACTGCCAAGAAAAAACGACAGACTGAGACAGTGGCTACAGAAACAACTGAGAAGGTGTGCAATCTTCAATAGCAAACGGGAGAAAGTTCAAGAGGAGAAGGCAGTGAGCTACAAGCTAATCACCCCAGCTAACAATTTTTGGTTCCCAGAACGTTCTGGGAACGTTAGTTTTTGGTTCCCAGAATGTTCTGGGAACAGATCATTTTGGTTGCCCTTTGGTTCCCCAGGAAAGTTTCCTTTATGGAAATAGAACGTTCCCGTTTGGTTGTGCATTATAGTTCTGGGAACGTTCCCCTAACCTTAAAATTATTGAAACCTTTAAGGGAACCTTGTACTAACCTTTAAATTATTGAAAACTTTAGACAAGAAAACCTCACTTTCTAGTTGTGCTAATGGAGAGTTCTGCTTGCTATATACGTATAGAGCTAATTTCTCTCACTGGATCATGAGAAAACCTTCCGGGAACGTTACTGGAACGATACTTTATACACATAAGAAATAACGTTAGTTAATACAAGCTTTAACTAACGTTTTCTGTTAGTTCTCATAAAACCATGAGAGAACGTTAGGTTTCATAATTTTATAGTTGGTACTTGTAAGTAAAGGTTGATCTACATGGACCGTCTCAAGCAAAAGGCTGTTTCTTTGGTAAGTTCCTACTAAAAAACTTTAAAGATCATAAGAAAACCTTCCGGGAACGTTACTGGAACGTTACTTTAAACACATAAGAAAGAAAACCTTAAGGCAACTTTTAGATAACGTTCTCTGTTAGTTTTCATAAAAACAAAAAACGAGTGCCAGGGTCTATAAAGATAGTTTGGATTTGTAAACTGTTCCCCTGCTCTAAGGGCGGCACGGTGGCTAAGTGGGTTGCACTGTCGCCTCACAGCAAGAAGGTCCTGGGTTCGTCCCCAACATCATGGGGTGGTCCGGGTTCTTTCTGTGTGGAGTTTGCATGTTCTCCCCGTGCCTGCGTGGGTTTCCTCCGGGTGCTCCGGTTTCCTCCCACAGTCCAAAGATATGCTATGGAGGTGAATTGGAGACACTAAATTGTCCATGACTGTTTGATATTAAACTTGTGAACTGATGAATCTTGTGTAATGAGTAACTACCGTTCCTGTCATGAATGTAACCAAGGTGTAAAACATGACGTTAAAATCCTAATAAACAAACAAATCCCCTGCTCTGAAAGTGTTGCCCATCATACATAGCAAACAGGCCCATCCTTCTCATTAAGTAAGTGAATTTTGTTTAGTGATTTAGTAAACATATATACAGTATATAAACATATATATATATATATATATATATATATATATATATATATATATATATACAGTGGGGGAAATAAGTATTTGATCCCCTGCTGATTTTGTAAGTTTACCCCCTTACAAAGACTTGAACAGTCTATCATTTTTATGGAAGATTTATTTTAACAGAGAGAGACAGAATATCAACAAAAAAATCAGAAAAAAAAACATTAAATAAAAGTTATAAATTAATTTGTATTTAATTAAGGGAAATAAGTATTTGATCCCCTACCAACCAGCAAGAATTCTGACCCCCACAGACCGGTTATGTGCCCATGAGGCACACAAATGAGTCCTGTCCCTGTATAAAAGACTCCTGTCACAGAATCAGTTTCTTCCGTTCAAATCTCTCGACCACCATGGGCAAGACCAAAGAGCTATCAAAGGACGTCAGGGACAAGATTGTAGACCTGCACAAGGCTGGAATGGGCTACAAGACCATCAGCAAGAAGCTTGGTGAGAAAGAGACCACTGTTGGTGCGATAATTCGAAAATGGAAGAAATACAAGATCACAGTCATTCACCCTCACTCTGGAGCTTCATGCAAGATCTCACCTGGTGGGGTAAGAATGATTCTGAGAAAGGTGAGGTCAGCCCAGAATTACACGGGAGGAGCTTGTCAATGATCTCAAGGGAGCTGGGAGCAGAGAAATGCTGGATATGACCCCAAGAACACCATCCCCACCGGGCATTTCTTTGCCTCCAAACACGGCGAGTGGAGTTGATGCCAAAGAGCTCAATTTTGGTCTCATCTGACCATATCACATTCTCCCAAGCTTTCTCTGAATCATTCAGGTGTTCATTGGCAAACTTCAGACGGGCCTGTACATGAGCCTTCTTGAGCAAAGGGACTTTGCGGGCACTGCAGGATCTCAATCCATTACGGCGAAGTGTGTTACTAATGGTTTTCTTGGTGACTGTGCTCCCAGCTCCCTTGAGATCATTGACAAGCTCCTCCCGTGTAATTCTGGACTGACCTCACCTTTCTCAGAATCATTCTTACCCCACCAGGTGAGATCTTGCATGGAGCTCCAGAGTGAGGGTGATTGACTGTGATCTTGTATTTCTTCCATTTTCGAATTATCGCACCAACAGTGGTCTCTTTCTCACCAAGCTTCTTGCTGATGGTCTTGTAGCCCATTCCAGCCTTGTGCAGGTCTACAATCTTGTCCCTGACGTCCTTTGATAGCTCTTTGGTCTTGCCCATGGTGGTCGAGAGATTTGAACGGAAGAAACTGATTCTGTGACAGGAGTCTTTTATACAGGGACAGGACTCATTTGTGTGCCTCATGGGCACATAACCGGTCTGTGGGGGTCAGAATTATTGCTGGTTGGTAGGGGATCAAATACTTATTTCCCTTAATTAAATAAATAAACCTTCCATAAAAATTATAGACTGTTCAAGTCTTTGTAAGGGGGTAAACTTACAAAATCAGCAGGGGATCAAATACTTATTTCCCCCACTGTATATATGTTGCCTGGGTCGCGTGAAAAAATCATGGACAAAATGTGGGTCACCAGAAAAAATGTTTGAAAAACCCTGCTCTAGGCCACAGTTGTAATGTGTTAACATGGCAGTCCCTGCTGGAAGCCTGTTGACAAAGCAGCAGATGCCTGTTTACAGTGTCTAAACAAAGTATACGACGAAACATCTGAAGACAGAAAGTCTTTTTTTTTATATCCCAAAATGTATTACTCCTCAGTATTAGTATTAGTTATTATTCAGTATTAATCATGACTGTGTATGATTACGTTATTTGGCTGAAAGAAAGTGAGCATTTTGACTCATGGACTTTTGACTCATGTGGACTTTGGACTTACATGTGTTGGAAGCAGGTCATGTTGAACTGTGCTATCAGTGTGTGGTCTAAGTCATTTATTACACTTTTATCAAGGTTACTGTGACCACCAACTTCACCTGCTTACACCGATCAGCTCAGGATATGAGTGGAGCCAATAAGAAGCTCGGCATGCTCACGTTGGGTGGGTTTACATGGTGAGCCCATGTCTTACATCATCTTTGTATATTCAGACCTCATGGTTGCAGTTATGCAACATGCAAGGTGGTTAAGGCAGTTTGCCTTTTACTGAGCTAGTAGTTGTAAATGTGTTGTGTATACTGTAAATCCAAAAGCAATTAACAAAAGGGTAAAGTGCACAGCTCAGTTTTATAACATGATGGTGTGAAGAAGTTTTACACTATTATTATACCCAAATGTAAAACTAAATGATCAGCAGATCACACAGACCTACAATTCTAGGACAGTTTTAAATGTCCAGAAAACACAACCAGATAGGGGTTTTGTTAACATTTAGTTAATACTGTGAGAAAATTGCCACTTAGGAAAAAGCGATTTATGGTTAAATGGAGGATGTAGGAAAGGAATCAGCAACAAATTGATAGAATGTGTAAACTGAATAGTAGTAACAATACAATAGATACAAAAGCTTTATTTGTTGGGTGTAAAGCTTTATTTGTTGGGTGTATGGGGCAAAATATAGCTTTTTTGGTTGGAAAGTGAGGAATAGACCCAGATTGTGTGTATCACCAGTACAACTCTAGTATCATGATCTGCCTGCCATTCAGCAAAGAAGCCTGTAATATATATATTTTTTTGTGGATAGATATAGCTGTAGTGGAATAAAGGGCTCTTGGGTCATGTATATAACATGACTATCAAGAGGAATGTAAACAAGCCAGCCAACACCATGAATCCAGTGGACCTGGAATCAATTCTCAATCCTGGTTGCAGTCTGTGAGGATTTTTGCATGTTCCTCCTGTTCTGTGTAAGTTTCCTGTGGGTACGCTGGTTCCCTTCCATCTCCTAAAACACTCTCTCTCACTCATTTTTGAGAGACTCAGGGGGGTGGGGGGTGCTGGAGCCTATTCCAGCTTTTTAATGGGCGCAAGGCACATAGTAACACCTTGGGCAGGGTGCCAGTCCATCCCAGGGCAGACATACATACGCACACACACACACACACTCTACACACACATTCACCTATAGGGTAATTCAGTGTCTCCAATTAACCTGACTACATGTTTTTGGACTGTGGGAGGAAACCGGAGATCCCGGAGAAAACCCACGCGGACACGGGGAGAACATGCAAACTCCGCACAGAAAGGACCCGGACCGCCCCACCTGGGGATCGAACTCAGGACCTTCTTGCTGTGAGGTGACAGTGCTACCCACCGTGCCGCCCTCTCCTAAAACATGTTAGTGAGATAATTGTAAAACAGGTCATACTGATTATTGAAACTGAACAAATCAATAAAACTGAATTTTATTCTCTGTCCAATATACTTATCATGTGATCATATAATTTCAACATTCTTGTTTCATTGTGTTCTCCAGAAATGTGTCCCTTATTCACAATAAAATAAACAATGAAATATTAAACAGTGCAGCTTGAATGAAGTAGCTGAGTGGATGGCTTGGAGAACAAATGATTTTGTTTCAGGCTCTACGAATACATGTTTTATTCAGTAATGAGTCAGTACTGCCACAATGCCGCGTTCAAAAAAATCTAAAATACAGTTCAGTGTTTTCTGTTGTACTGTATTTTCCTCGTTAGCTTTATTGTTTCTCACTGATCAGAGTTTGGTTTAATGCTCGGCACAATCACCAGTTCAACTGGAGTGTAAGGTTAGTGGGTTATCCAGGTCCGTCAGGTCACAAACATCGGATGTTCTATACCCTGATTAATATTTATGTGAGAGTCTCTCCCCACCCAACACATTCCTGTGTGTTCACCAACAGACCTGACCGGGACAGTCACACACCAGTATTTAAAAGCGGGGCCAACTGAACAACTTTCAGTCTGACCGCTTGACTAACGGAATATATACTTACTTCAATACTGTCCGTATTATCTAATAGTTTGGTTTAAGGGCTTGCTATATTACCGTAGTTTTCACGCTTTATCACCGAGAATGGACAAAGGTAAGAGCGCAATGTGGCAGTGTAAGATCATTTTGCTTATAGCGATCGGACGTATTTGGTTTGTGCTAGTGGTGGGCGGATCGATCCAAATATCGATATTATCGATACCAACGTTAGTATTAGTATCGGATCGATACTTTAGTTTGACTTTTTCTACATTCAGCAGCACATTTCTTCCGTTTCGTCAGAAAATACAGCCCACGTGTGTACAGACGAGACACCGCTCCTCTCACATCTTACATGCACAGCTTACTCCTCCCCTAACATGACTATCAATGTTACATGCACAGCTTACTCCTCCCCTCCTGCTCTGCTGTGTTTATTGTGGTACCGTTATGTTGTTAAAATCAGACAGACATCGGTACATTGGTAGGCATTGGAAGATTGTAAGTTTTTGAATACTTTACTTTGCAGATACAGAAATAGAGTCAATTTTATGGAAATAATAGTGTAAACTATACGTACGTAAAGTACGGACGCACCTTACGCACTTTGCGCAAATGAATCGGAGCATGCGTAGTGCGGCTCTTATTCCGTGTGTTTTGGTGAGAGAGCTCTTTTCTGTTGACTTTGTGCTTATGAATGTAAACAGAATAGCATCGATTTTTTATTTTAAATTAACAAGGAAACATTTATTCGGTCACTATTAAAAATTGACAAATGTATTCACCCAGCAAACACAACTATGTGGTATGAGTTAGCTGCTTTGTGGTGATACGCCATGAAAGTAACGTTGTGAGAAAGTAAAGCACCAGAAACAAGAAATCGGACCGCTTTAAATGACTACATTTATTTACAACCCCACTGAGAGCAGCTACTTACAAAACATGTATTACAATAATACACTTAAAGGCCATGAAAATTATTTAGATTTAGCAATTTGATTATGCATCTACCTTAATTATTAAAAAGTATCGGTATCGGCGATACTGACCCTGTATTTACTTGGTATCGGATCGATACCAAATTTTGCAGTATCGCACACCTAGTTTGTGCCTGGTACAGTTTGCGCATGCGCACAGCACCTGCTCCCACGTCTGCATAATGGTTGACAGCTGTGCTTGTTTTGAATGGTTTAGCATGATTCATCTGGACTGTTGAAGCTACTGTGTGTAACAATGAAGTGTAATGTGTTTAACAAAGCATCATGTACTTGTGTGTGCATGTGTGTTTGATGGGGGGGGGGGGGGGGTTTCCTAAAATTCTAAAACATTACTGCTGTATCAACAACTGATGGGAACACTGGCAGATCTTAACATATCACAAAACTAGTGAGTGAAATATGTTTATTTATAATTTTTACATTCGTATATGAAAAGGGGGCATTTTGAGCATATCTGAATACAGGGGGACGTGTCCTCGATTTAACTCTTGCCTTCAGTCATTGTCTTTGAGGTGTCTTTTAGGGTGAACTTTGGACACTTTCTCTTACCTCACAAAACATTCAAGTAGGTGAACTGGCTTCTCTACATTTCTCATAATATTAATTGAGTGAATGTGTCAGTGTGTCATGGACCTTGTCCAGGGTATATTTATGCCTTGCCCAGTGTTTCCGGGTGGCACTAGACCCATCATTAACTTGACCAGTATGAACTGATTACACTAAAACTTTAAAGATTTATTGTATCTGTTTTTAAAATAACTTTATGTTCTTTAAATATCACACGTTAATCTGTTGATAATGTCAGTTTTTTAATTATGGGGTTATTTTGCATTGGCACTTCTTATATAGTAATTAGTATAGCCTAAAAACATTAAAAATATCTTAGTAACTGTTCTCTGGTTTAGGAACATATTTTTGCCATTATTCTTGGGCCATAAACTCTTTAATTTTGTTATATAATTTATCAAGGTATAACACAATGATATAAATTAATCAGTTTGTAAATCAAATGTATAGGTTGTTTTGATCGATCAGAAACAGTTAAGTGCACTTTTTAAAAGTAGATTGTTTTTTTTATTTATATAAAGGAATCTGGGGCGGCTCGGTGGGTAGCACTGTCACCTCACAGCAAGAAGGTCCTGGGTTCGATCCCCAAGCGGGGCGGTCTGGGGGTCCTTTCTGTGCAGAGTTTGCTTGTTCTCCCCGTGTCTGCGTGGGTGTCCTCCGGGAGCTCCGGTTTCCTCCCACAGTCCAAAAACATGCAGTCAGGTTATTTCGAGACACTGAATTGCCCTATAGGTGAATGGGTGTGTGTGTGTGTGTGTGTGTGTGTCTGCCCTGTAATGGACTGGCGCCCCGTCCAAGGTGTTACTGTGTGCCTTGCGCCCATTGACCCCCCACAACTCTAATTGAATAAACGGTTTAGAAAGTGAGTGAGTGAGGAATCTGAATGAATTAAAGACAGACTGGTTTTTACTGGATGGATAGTAGCACCAGTCCATTAATTAATGTATTGATGCCATATCTTTAACTACTTTATCCAAGGGAATCACAGGATCATATATTAATATCCTGAAATGTTAGCAAATTTATTTTCCATCAAATGAATACGGTTGATATAAAGGACAACTCTGTTTTAAAAAATCATGATTTAGTAAGACCAATCTTTGAGTTTTAAAGCTGTCTCAATAAAACCTGATGTTTTAACATGTGTCTCTACTTGGAAAGTGCGTACCAACATGACTGAGTTCTGGAAGGAGCATTCACAGCATGCAACTGTAGAGGAGATGATGTTGGACTCAAACGCCCAGCAGCTTACCCAGCATGAGCTTCCTGAGATCCTGGAGCTACTGCCCAGCTTGGATGGCATTGATGTACTGGAACTAGGAGCTGGTATTGGGTTAGTGATCTTCTTACAAACAGTTTTACTGTTTTACTATTAATAATTTGGCTTAAATTTTCAGATAAATGTGGATTTTTATTATTTTTACTTACATTGTTAATTTTGGGATTGCAGTGGGTCATGGGCAAATTTCCCCCTGACGTGAACCTACATGAACACATACAAAACTCATTACAGACTAATCCAAAAGCAAGGATCAAACCCAGGATCCCAGAGGTTCTTCTGAGGATGAGTTCGATTCTTGCCTCATGTAACTGTTTTCTATGTATGTGTGAGCAGAAGTCACAAAGGTGAAGGACTTCAAGTACTTAGGGTCGACTGTCCAGGAAAATGGGGAGTGTGGTAAAGAGGTCAAGAAGAGAGTCCAGGCAGGATGGAGTGGATGGAGAAAAGTTTCAGGAGTGATTTGTGACAAAAGGGTGACAGCAAAGGTCAAAGGAAAAGTTTACAAGACAGTGGTGAGACCAGCTATGTTGTATGGTTTGGAGACAGTGGCATTGACAAAAAGACAGGAGAAAAAACTGGAAGTGGCAGAACTGAAGATGTTGAGGTTCTCCTTGGGAGTGACAAGGATGGATAAGGTTAGGAATGAGATAATCAGAGGTACAGCACAGGTTAAACAACTAGGAGATAAAGTTAGAGAGGCCAGACTGAGATGGTTTGGACATGTCCAGAGGAGGGACAGCGGGTATATTGGTAGAAGGATGTTAGAAATGCAGCTGCCAGGAAAAAGACAAAGAGGAAAGCCAAAGAGGAGATATATGGATGCAGTTAGAGAGGACATGGAAGTAGTTGGGGTGAGGACAGAGGACGCAGTGGACAGAGTGAGATGGAGGAGGATGACTCGCTGTGGCGACCCCTGAAGAGGGAAAAGCTGAAAGAAGAAGAAGAATATACTGCAGTTTAAAATGAATAAATGCTTATCATTTGCTTTATGTTTACATCATCTTGTTTAGAAGGATCACAGCAAACCTACAAAAAATACTAATTTATTACACGTCAGGCTTTTCAGACTTTGCCTTATCTCTACACAAATATTTAAATAGCAGATCTGAGTGAGTCGCAAATTTGGTTGTATATTAACATCTTCTGGCGCTCTCTAATTATGGGTGAAAGTTAAGACAAACTTAATGTAGTGGAGTGTTGTGGTAGCATGCTACAAAGCTGAAGTAGGTCTTTCAGTTCTTCAGAAACAGAATTTATAGACACAGAGCTTGTATGAATGTATGTATGTATGAGTATGTGTGTATTTAATATGTCGGTGGGAAATCCTAACCACTAACTACTTACACAAAGTACAACATTGCTGGTCAGTTTATATGTATTTACTGTAAATAGTTTTCATTTCATTCCGTTTACTTTCAGACATAGTCAATCACGTCTGTGTAGACGTCCAGCCGGCCAGAAGCACAGCTGAGACTCAAACTTGGATCTCAGCAGTGTTGGGTTTACGTAATAAACAGATAGGCCACTTGAGCATCCCTATATATTTTTGTATATACAAACATAACTCAAATTGACATTGACAATGACATTGAACACAAATGTAATAATAATAATGGTGATGCCAGAGATCAATTATATAAATCAAACTGTTCTGATAGTGCCAAGCTGAAACTTGCTCTTTGATCTTTCTAGACGATACACAAGTCATCTCGTTGGCAAGGCTCATTATGTGCTGGCCGTGGATTTCATGGAAAACTTTGTGGAAAAGAACAGAAAAGATAACAGCCATCTTGGCAATGCTGAATTTATTCAAGCTGACATCACACAATTGGAGCTTCAGGAAAACAGGTGGGGAGAGATGTAGAAAGGCATTTTTGTTTTCACATTTATTTTTTACGTGAATGAATAACTTTACAAGCTAACAGCACAGGTGTAGGATAAAGACAACACATAAGGATGAAATGTTTTACACAATGTAGACAATGTACGAAAAACTAAAGAGGGGGAAAAATATTGTATTATTTATTAGCTTGAATTAGTTTTGGCATTGATCCAATAAAGGTTTTGCATGTTTTTTTGCATACCTAGTCTGTGTGTGGGTTTTTAAGTGTTTTATTTTCTCCTATTTTCCATATATATAGGTATATTAGTCATTCTCAAACCTTTTTAAATAAGGAAAACACATGTAAGGGATATCTAAATAAATGAGCTGATTTTTTTATTTTGATTTTCTGGTTTTTCTTTCTCAGTTTTGACCTGATCTTTTCTAATTGGCTGTTCATGTATCTGAGTGAAAAGGAACTGCATGCACTGGGAAAAAAGATGCTGTCCTGGCTTCGTCCCGGGGGCTACCTCTTCTTCAGGGAATCCTGTTTTCATCAATCAGGTTAATTGATAATGTCTGGGGTTTTTTTTGTCACATTCTAGGGATATTTGTGTTTGTCTGTTTGTTTTATTGTTGTGTAACAAGTTATTTGGTATGTTGACAATTTTTTATATGAACTATATGAACTATATATGTATCATTGGTGTCATTGGCAGTTTGGCTCATTTTCGCCCAAGCTTTAACTTCCTGGCTGATGTCTTGAGATGTTGCTGCAACATCTCCTCCTAATGTAATTCATTTTGTGAAATACACCAGTCCCTCCTGCAGCAAATCACCCCCACAACATGATGCTGCCATCCCTGTGGTTTACCATTGGGATGGTTTTCTTTGGCTTGCAAGGCTCCCCCTTTTTCCACCATACATAACAATGGTCAAACAGTTCCATTTTTGTTTCATCAGACCAGAGGACATTTCTCCAAAAAGTAAGATCTTTGTCCCCATGTGCAGCTGCATATAGCAGACCTTTGGTTATACTGTTTTGTAGAAACAAATTCCACTTGTTGTTGGCGAACTAGTCATGGACCAGACCGACAGTTGAGCAAAATGGAATTGTGCTTAGAGTTTAGCAGTTTGGAGTCATGTTGTTGATATACAGTACAAGGTTCAGGTTTTAAAAATTTTAGGCATAGTTCCATTTTTGTTTAAAATAAAAAAATATATATCACATGACTGCTTTTGTCTTCCACAGGAGACTGTAAGAGAGATTTTAACCCCACCCACTACAGAACTCCTGCTAATTATAACCACCTGATGACATCATTGAGATGGGAGGAATCAGGAGACAAGTTGTATGGGTTTTATATAGTGCTGAGCAGAACAGTACAGATTTATGTCAAGGTAAAATAAAAAAAAGAAATATATACAGTGTATCACAAAAGTGAGTACACCCCTCACATTTCTGCAGATATTTAAGTATATCTTTTCATGGGACAACACTGACAAAATGACACTTTGACACAATGAAAAGTAGTCTGTGTGCAGCTTATATAACAGTGTAAATTTATTCTTCCCTCAAAATAACTCAAAATACAGCCATTAATGTCTAAACCACCGGCAACAAAAGTGAGTACACCCCTAAGAGACTACACCCCTAAATGTCCAAATTGAGCACTGCTTGTCATTTTCCCTCCAAAATGTCATGTGATTTGTTAGTGTTACTAGGTCTCAGGTGTGCATAGGGAGCAGGTGTGTTCAATTTAGTAGTACAGCTCTCACACTCTCTCATACTGGTCACTGAAAGTTCCAACATGGCACCTCATGGCAAAGAACTCTCTGAGGATCTTAAAAGACGAATTGTTGCGCTACATGAAGATGGCCAAGGCTACAAGAAGATTGCCAACACCCTGAAACTGAGCTGCAGCACAGTGGCCAAGATCATCCAGCGTTTTAAAAGAGCAGGGTCCACTCAGAACAGACCTCGCGTTGGTCGTCCAAAGAAGCTGAGTGCACGTGCTCAGCGTCACATCCAACTGCTGTCTTTGAAAGATAGGCGCAGGAGTGCTGTCAGCATTGCTGCAGAGATTGAAAAGGTGGGGGGTCAGCCTGTCAGTGCTCAGACCATACGCCGCACACTACATCAAATTGGTCTGCATGGCTGTCACCCCAGAAGGAAGCCTCTTCTGAAGTCTCTACACAAGAAAGCCCGCAAACAGTTTGCTGAAGACATGTCAACAAAGGACATGGATTACTGGAACCATGTCCTATGGTCTGATGAGACCAAGATTAATTTGTTTGGTTCAGATGGTCTCAAGCATGTGTGGCGGCAATCAGGTGAGGAGTACAAAGATAAGTGTGTCATGCCTACAGTCAAGCATGGTGGTGGGAATGCCATGGTCTGGGGCTGCATGAGTGCAGCAGGTGTTGGGGAGTGACATTTCATTGAGGGACACATGAACTCCAATATGTACTGTGAAATACTGAAGCAGAGCATGATCCCCTCCCTCCGGAAACTGGGTCGCAGGGCAGTGTTCCAGCATGATAATGACCCCAAACACACCTCTAAGACGACCACTGCTTTATTGAAGAGGCTGAAGGTAAAGGTGATGGACTGGCCAAGCATGTCTCCAGACCTAAACCCAATAGAACATCTTTGGGGCATCCTCAAGCGGAAGGTGGAGGAGCGCAAAGTCTCGAATATCCGCCAGCTCCGTGATGTCGTCATGGAGGAGTGGAAAAGCCTTCCAGTGGCAACCTGTGAAGCTCTGGTAAACGCCATGCCCAGGAGAGTTAAGGCAGTTCTGGGAAATAATGGTGGCCACACAAAATATTGACACTTCAGGAACTTTCACTAAGGGGTGTACTCACTTTTGTTGCCGGTGGTTTAGACAATAATGGTTGTATATTGAGTTATTTTGAGGGAAGAATAAATTTACACTGTTATATAAGCTGCACACAGACTACTTTTCATTGTGTCAAAGTGTCATTTTGTCAGTGTTGTCCCATGAAAAGATATACTTAAATATCTGCAGAAATGTGAGGGGTGTACTCACTTTTGTGATACACTGTATATATACAGTTTTTTTTATTGGAAAAACATAAAATTAGGTGAACATCATAAGAAATGTTAAAACAATTGCAGCTCTACGTATATCTGTAAATACAAACATTACTTAAATAAGGGCATAATGATAATATCTGATTTTGTTCTGTCATGTCCTGCTACCTTTGGTCTCTTATAGTGGTAAAGTGGGACCAGCTGCCTAATGATTGTGTTGATTTGGCATTTACATACTTTGGACAGTGTTGTGTATGACTGACATGCGTGCATTATAATTACAATATCATCACATTAAAACCTGATGGAGACTGATTTAAGAACTAGGTCAATTTCTCTCTATCAGATGAAGAAGAACCAAAACCAGGTGTGTTGGTTAATGCAAAAGGTTAGTCGGAACGAGGTCCAGCAGCATCAAGGTGGCTTCAATACCTTTCAGCAGTTTCTGGACAATCAGCAATACACACGGCAGGGCATTCTGCGCTATGAGATGATGTTTGGCGCTGGTTATGTCAGCACCGGAGGGCCCAGCACTACCAGGGCAAGTATGTGGTCCAGATTAGGAAGAGGTTACAGAATTAGGGTAAAGAAAGCCAGAACGGCTATAAATGATGGCTTGTCCATTTGCAATGTACTGTAGTTTCCAGTTGGGGGCAGAATTGCTCTTTATTATTAATACTGTTTAAAGATTTTGTTTAAAAAACGTTCAAGCGTTCTAAAAATGGTATACTTATGAACACATTTACATTAAGACAATTAGTAGATGCTCTGACCCAGGATAACTTTTCAAAAAAAAAAATAGTATAAGATGACGTTTACATTTAGACATTTAGTAGATGCTCTGATCCAGGATCACTTTTCAAAAAGTTCAAGACAGCTAATGGTGCATTCTGTGTAGGTCTTTCTCATAGCAAATGTTGACATATGAAATGTCAATCCTGGTGTATAATTTTTTATTTATCTCTTAAAACCATACAGAAGGTGGGCTGGTTTTGGATAAAGAAAACTTCACCACTTTAAAACAAACTCAAAAAGTATTGATTTCAGTTTCTTTATCATTTGGACAGAATTTATTTTTGTCTGACGATCACATATTTTAAACTCCATTCCTTCCAAAAGAATACTTTGATTCTCACACTCTCCAGTGACTCTTACATTCCTTCATCCTTTTACTCCACTGGTTCCTGTTCATCAAAAAATATTTAAAAAATTGAGTTACCTCATTAGACATCTCATCTCATCATCTCATTAGTGTGAATCAAATGGTCAGAAAACAACTGAACTGAGTACACAACTTTACACTTTACATTTGGAGGTTTTCCAAATGTCCCTGGTTTTGTTACATGTGGATCATCAGCCAACTGCCCACTGTTTCTCACAGTACTCAATTACCCTTACATTTTTACAATATATTTTACACATACCAAGAAATAATGGGCCATGTATATTGTTAGTATATATGATTCACATTATTCCATTTACCACTGTTTTTACACTGATCATAATTTCTTTAAAACTGTATTGAGACATGTTACACATGTATACACTGGTTATACTGATCTACAGAAAATTAAAGTAGGTTATACCGATTTGTAGTAAATTAAATTAGGCCAAAATATAGTAAGCACTTGATTATACTGATTCATTGAAAAAAAATCCACACTGGCCACTCTGAATGTCCACTAGGTGTGAATGTGTGAGTGAGCTTTTCCTGCCTTGCACTGAGCGATGCCAGACCCACTGCAACCCTGACCAGGATGAATGATTAATAAAAAAAAAATAGCCATGGCCAACAGTAGCTTAGCTGCTGAGGCACTGAGTTAGTAATCAGAGGTTTGCTGTTTTAAGCCTCACTGCCACCAAGTTGTCACTGTTGGGCCCCTGAGCAAGGACCTTAAACCTTAATTGCTGAAACTGTATTCAGTTACAATTATAAGTTACTTTGGATTAAAGCATCTGCTAAATGCAATGAATGTATGTGTTCTAAATATAAAAAGTATTAGGAATAGTGTACAATTTATTGAGTAGATTTAATAAAGGTTCTGAAAGTTATACAATATGATTTTTTGCTTTTATTCACATAGAAATAAGTGTACTGCATTGCTGCTTTAGGAGTATATTTTGTCCTTTTTAGTAATGGAGTTTTTTTCTTGAATCTTTAAGGAGTTTGTTGACCTGCTAAATCTGAGACCTGGACAAGAAGTTCTTGACGTGGGCTGTGGAATAGGAGGAGGAGATTTTTACATGGCCAAGGTGAGCCACATGTGCCAACAATAAACAAGCAGATTGTTACATTATAAGCGTGATTAGCCGTAGATGCTCTTTTTCTTGCGTCATTCTGGCACTTTGAAGTGTTTGTGTATTTATTGTCCACCTGCACTTTGGGTGTCAGATTAGGACAACATTCAGGGTATCTTTCAGGGCACTGAACCAGATAGTGGACACCTCTTCAAATGAAACTGTTTAGGTGTTTCTGCCACACACTTATTACTAACTAACATAAAAAACTATTACAAAAATAGTTGCATGTTATGCTTTAACTAAGTTTGGGGAAGGCCCTTTCCTGCCCCAGCATGACAGTGCTCCTGTGCATGAAGCAAGGCCTATTAAGACATGGTTTGACAGGTTTAGTGTAGCGAAACTGTTGTTGTCTGCTCCAGTTGTCTGCACTGAGCCTTGACCTCTACTCTAGTGAATACATTTGGTATGAATTGGAAGATTAATTCTAAACTAAGGCCTTCTCATCTAACATATGTGCCTGACCTCAGAAATGTTGTATTGACTAAATAGACACAATTTCCTGCAATGTTCCAAAATGACATGTTTCAAAATATTGTAAAAAGCCTTTCCAGAATAGTGGAGGCTGCTATAGCATGAAGAGGGGGCAACTTCATTTTAGCGGACATGGTTTGGAATGGTCAGCTGTTTACATATTTGTGTGAAAAGTGAAGTGAAAATAAAGGCAATTCTTATCCTTTTATTTAATGATGTGCCAAAATTGCTAAGCAATTAAATATGAAAAACTAAATTCATTTTAAAAGGCAGTAAAACGGTGTCTTAAAACTTTTCTGGACTTAAATAAGACAAGTAAATCCTAGAGCAAAGATTTGACCCTTTGCACTATTATGGAGCATAATATTAAGCATAATAGCTTTTTGTTTCATTGACAGAACTTTGGGGTGGAGGTTTTGGGAATGGACCTTTCATCAAACATGGTGGAGATTGCTATGGAGAGGGCAGTAGAGGAGAAACTGCCATCTGTGAGTGACACACTTTTGTTCAATGAAAACATGTTCTCAAAATACTGTATTATTTTGAGACCATTGATGATTTTGTCTGTAGACCCTGCCGAAAGAAAAATTTCTTGCCTTGTACAAAACGTTTTGTGTCCTGTATAGAGGAACAGCAGACAATAATAGAATTTTGAAATCATTAGTAGTTGTAGTATTCTAATTCAGTTACAGTATGACAGTAAAAGTACAGTATACAGTATCTATTCCATATTTCGATGTTTAAGGCAGGCAGCTGGTCAAGCTTGTGCTATTAAGCTTGATCTTTCTGCAAGAAAGGCATACTTTCACTAACTGCCCGCTTTACTTTAGGTGCAGTTTGAAGTGTCAGATGCCACTAAGAGGACGTTTTCAGAGAGCTCGTTTGATGTGGTGTATAGCAGAGACACCATTCTGCACATCAGTGACAAGCTAAGACTCTTCAGAAAATTTAATGTGAGTTGGTTTGTGTATTTATAAAGGGGATCTTTAATTAGTTGAACTTATGTGAAACCAACCTTGCCTATTGGAAAGCTCTAACGTCATGAGTTTTAAAGTAAATTTATAAAATCCATTTTTGGATTTTATGTAGTTGCACAAAATAAGATAGTATATGCTACATAGAAAGGTATATGCTGTATAGATAGTATATTCTGTTTGTGCATGGTTATAATTCTTTTATGAGGGAATGACAGTAAACCAGTAAAAATTATTACATAGCCTGCAGGAGTTTAGAAGTTGTCTATCTAAATGTATAATTGATTCGTAACTCTGGAGACCTCCAAAATCTTTTCAATAAAGGATCCTAACTTTTTATTACTAGTAACTATAAGACTGTACTGACCTTCCAGTGCACCCATAAAAACAATGTTTACAATGAGACTTAGAGACTAATGAGAAGTAGCACATTTTTGCATTGCATTCACACTTCATTGTGCTGTGGATTTAATTTTGAACAGACTTCATTTTTAGCCATTTACATTTAATTGCCTTGTACTTGTACTGAGCAATGACAAAGTTTAATCTATCTATGTATGAATTAAGTGTAGATTGATGGGAAAAAAATAGCAATTATATCCATTCAAAATCACAAGTCACAACTTAAATCTAAATACTCTAAATACTTTCTGAATTTACTATATGCACTGTACCTGTCTAAAGAAAAATAAATGACCACAGCAAACTATGTTTCTCATTCTGTTTATGTGTGTGTGATGTAGTCATGGTTAAAGCCTGGTGGTAAGGTGCTAATCACTGATTACTGCTGTGGAGAGAAACCATGGACTCCTGCCTTCCAGGAGTATGTTAGCCAAAGGGGCTACATCCTCTACACACCACAAAGATATGGCATGGTAAGTCACCACAACTCAAACTACAATTACACTACTATAGCAGTAAACTCATATAGATCACGACAACTGACCTAAGATTAGGTTTTGCTCTTTATATGCTAGACAATATGATGTTTTAAGACTATATAAAGACAGCAAACCTATTTAAAATACCAGCCACCCTACTACATTTCACAAGCATCAATTAGAAAACAGCATAGGTTAAGACAAATAATATTTGAGCCACCAATCATTTATGTATTTGATAAAATTACTTATAATAATTAACTTACAGCCTTTACACCTGAGCCTGGATTGGTGCTCTGGTGGCACAGTGGTAAATGTACGTTAGCCCACTCCCACTGAGATCCAGGGTTCAAACCTCAACTGTGCTGTTGACCCGACGTTACCTGCATGGACATGATTGGCTAATGTCCAAGGTAGGGATGGCAGAAACAACCTAGCCATTTGGGAGGAGCTCTTCTGAGTGCACTCTTAGTGCCAGTCTCAAGCTGGAGAGTTGCGTGTGCAAGGACATTTCGCATTAAACTGTCCCAAGTCTGGTATGAGGACCAGATTCACTTGGGTGACCCCTAAATAGGGAAGCAGCTGAAAACAACATCACGTGTGCCTGTGGGTATAGGAAATTGTGTAAAAAAAAAATTCTATTTTATTTATGCATTTTCTCCCATTATCTCTCAATTTAGCATAGTCAATTTGTCTTCCACTGCTGGGAGATCGCTGATTGCAGTCGAGGTGGGTATATTGCTGCTCACGCCTCCTCCGACCTGCGTGCAGCCCTTAGCGGAACCCTTTTTCACCCATGCGTTCTGCTAATCAGGGTCCTTACACAGCGTTTGAAGACCCCACCCACATAGTCTGGTCATCCCACCCTAGCAGAAACGTGTCTGCTGCAGGCACTGGCAATTATGCCTGCTAGATGGCGCCCAGCCGACCGGTGGCAACCTAGGAGTTCAGAATCTCTGCGCTGGTGTGCTAGCGGAATATCTCGCAATTGTGTCAATTGTTTATGCAAAATTTGCTTTGGAGAACTTTTAAGAATGACCTACAGTTTGAATCTAATACAACTACATTGGGAGGAAAATTGAAAGAAATGAAGAAGAAAGAATGAAGGAGGAAGAATGACCTACCCAGTCAAGGTCCTGTACAGTATCTTAATACAAGGTCACAGTATCTTAATACAGCTCAGGACTTTGACTAAGCCACACCAGATGTTTCCTTTGAGCCATTCAAATGTAGACTTAAGCCTTATATTACAATAGGATGATTAGACACTTTCCTGCCAAAATAAACCTATACATTTCGGCAGGTAACACAGTAAATAATGAAGCAAAGCATTCATATGCCATTACATTAGCACCACCATGTTTGACTGTTGGTGTGATGTTTTTTTCTGATGTAATTAGTTTTGTGTCTTCCAAAAAGTTGTACCCTAAACTTATAAGCCCACAAAACCCTATACCTAAAGGCTAGGGTTATCAAGGTGTTTTTACGACAATATAAGCCTTAATGTTTATTTTGGTTACAAGTTTTTTTCACCTTAAACTCTGAACATCCAACCATATGGCTGCCTCCTAAAACACCTGAACTTTACGGCCAAATGTATGTGGGTACCCCTTCTAAATACTTAGGTCAGGTACACTGCTTACATGTGTATACAAAATAATAAATTAAATCAATTTAATGTTAGCTTTTAACTTTGTGGCATACCAGGGAACAGGCATTTGCTGTTCCAGCATGTCTGTGCACTGTACACAAAGCAAGGTTCATTAAGACATGTTTTGACAAGCTTAGTATGAATAATCTCAACCTCACTGAAAAGCTTTAGGGTTCATTGTAAACTGATTGGAAACCAGACCTTCTAACCCAATATCAGTGCCTGATTTCACAAATGCTCCTTTCATTGAAGATACTCTCTAATATCTTGAGAAAAGCCTTTCCAATGTAATATTATTGACCATTATTTTAAAACAGGCTGTCCGTTTGTATTAGGGTGGTGCATCAGACTAATATGTTAGCTCGACACTGTAAATAACTTTTCACATTAACCAATCAAAAGTGTAGAAACTAGACCATTCATTGAACTGCCCTTTGGCTACACCACTGTTTAAAAGTAACCAAGAACAAGATTTAAATAGTCATTCTGCAGCTTCAAAAGCTTTTAGTTTTGCATATATAAAAATATCTGCCTCTGGATGCCCTTTGTTAGAAATAATACAAATAATTTACCTCCTCGATGTGTTGTAATGGGTTTAAATATCTAAGAAGCTAAATCTCAGAATCAGAATCAGGCTTTATTGGCCAAGTATGCTCACACATACAAGAAATTTTACTTTGGTGACAGAAGCTCGCAGTGCATCTCACACAACTCACTCTCTCACACACACACATTCACACATTCATACCTGTGAACATTTGCATGTGCAATACACGTTGTGGGTTAAAGGGTGCCAATATATAAATAAATAAATAATTTGCAAATGTACAGTTGTGTGCATTCAGTACACATTCTACAGTAAAATCTAGCACAGTGCTCAGTATTAAATGAATTTCCTGTAATGATAAGGTTATATTTAGACAGTGATGTGGCTTAGAAATAAGCTAAAAAAAAAAAAGATTTTGGATGTGTTTAAATTTAACGGAAAACAGATAAATATCAAATATGAGGGAGGAAGTGATTGCACAATTTATCTAAATATCAGAGATATGTTAATAACATGCTTTTAAAATTGCTTAATTTTTATGAACACAATAATATTTTATGTTCTAGAATGTGTTATCTCTGAAACAGGTGAAGTCAGCAACAGACTGACCTTTTAATATTGGCTAGTGTCACTACCAGAGAGTGAATGACTCCGACCCACAAAGTAGAGTTAGTTACGCTTTCTTAAAGTGGCCATGGTACAACCTAGGATCAAACATGTGATCTGAAAAATCGCCTTATTGTCTGAAAAAAAAAATGCCTTAGAAACCAGAACCTGTGTATTTTCAGTGTCTAGAGGAGTATAGACTGTAAAAAAAGACAATGTGTAACATGGTGACAGTCATTCAGGAGCTGCTTCCTGTTAGGAGTCATGTCCCTCTGCATGACCTATTTTGGCTAACAGTTGGGGCAGGAGGCTCAGTTGCGTGTGATCTGTCAATCTCTTTTGACGGTGAATGTGCTACAGGTGGAAGTTCCTTTATATATTGTGGCTTCTCCCTTTTATTTTCACCAACTCCTTTGTTTGCACACTTGAAACTGTGTATTTAAACAAGGCCTAAAAAGCATGTTTAATTAGTACACTACAAAATGTTATAGTGTGCAATATATAGCAAATAACAGGTTGATAGAATCAAGGTAAATAAATGCTAAATGAATTGGCAGCCACTACCAGAAAAATATGAACTACGAGATTTACATTGAAGCCAAGTGGTGCGTTGTTACACATAACAAAGGATGCACAAATCACCTTAGTGCTTCAAAATGCCTCTCAGAAACTAAATTAAATTGTAAGTTGAATTCTGAAATATTAATATTTATTTCTGTTTTTAAACAGCGGCTGGTTTAAAAATAAATATGTGAATAGTTGTGCTTCTTTATAGTGCAGTTTACAGCCAAGGACATTTTACCAAAAACATAATCAGAAATTATTGCTGGACCAGGCTCTGTGACACTATATTGGTTATAAACGTAATATTAAGAGATGCTTTGTATAATGTATAAAAATGATCTTACAGCATGATATTTCTGCTGTTCACTCCTATATATATTTGTGTCTTTTAGTTCTTGGAAGAAGCAGGTTTTACTAATGTAAAAGCAGAAGTTCAGTAAGGCACCAAACGTCCAGTTTAGAAAACATGTATCAGGTTAGGGCTAAAATGCTAAGTCATTGCTAAATTGCCTGTGATTTAACTTGGATTTTACACTAACTGTTCCCCCAGGCTCAAGGGTGAACAGTTAATGTAAAGTGAAAGGATGCATTCTCAAGCATATAGTAATGTAGCATGTAATAATATTGAATACATTCTCTAGCATATAGTAAGAAGACTATTGTGGTCAAAGATAATAAATATGTATATGCCAGATCTTAGAAGACGCGAAGCGGAGTGCCTAAAACTTCTTTCCCTGTGCTAAAATCATAACAGTAATGCACGGTCTCGAGTGGCTTATTGCTTTTATAAAACGGAGGTCAACATAAAATATAATAAATACAACAATGTTTAATTCATAAATGTATTTATTGTGTGTAAACTTACAATAAAGCATTCTTCCGCGATGCAAAATAGTTCGATTAACAGTGTTGCTAGGCAACATGAGGGCGAAAATAACATTAATTTTTTCTTTTCAGTGGCGTATTAATATGGAATGATGTGAGGTGGTCATAGGTGTGCGTTTATCGGGGATTTTACAACGGCTTCGAACGCGGCTCAGCCAATCAGATTTTAGGACCGGAACTATCCGTTTTATAATAGTCATTTTGCACTAGCCATAATTTACTGCATAATTCTATAATTGTCTGTATGATTCTTCTGTCACGAGGTTTCTACTGTACACGTTATATAAGTGGGTTAGTGTGTCATGAAGCTACAACAGTACTGAAATGAATTTCCTGTAATGATAAGGTTATATTTAGACAGTGATGTGGCTTAGAAATAAGCTAAAAAAAAAAAAGATTTTGGATGTGTTTAAATTTAACGGAAAACAGATAAATATCAAATATGAGGGAGGAAGTGATTATATATATTTATTTTATAAATATATATACAGTGTATCACAAAAGTGAGTACACCCCTCACATTTCTGCAAATATTTCATTATATCTTTTCATGGGACAACACTATAGACATGAAACTTGGATATAACTTAGAGTAGTCAGTGTACAGCTTGTATAGCAGTGTAGATTTACTGTCTTCTGAAAATAACTCAACACACAGCCATTAATGTCTAAATAGCTGGCAACATAAGTGAGTACACCCCACAGTGAACATGTCCAAATTGTGCCCAAATGTGTTGTTGTCCCTCCCTGGTGTCATGTGTCAAGGTCCCAGGTGTAAATGGGGAGCAGGGCTGTTAAATTTGGTGTTTTGGGTACAATTCTCTCATACTGGCCACTGGATATTCAACATGGCACCTCATGGCAAAGAACTCTCTGAGGATGTGAGAAATAGAATTGTTGCTCTCCACAAAGATGGCCTGGGCTATAAGAAGATTGCTAACACCCTGAAACTGAGCTACAGCATGGTGGCCAAGGTCATACAGCGGTTTTCCAGGACAGGTTCCACTCGGAACAGGCTTCGCCAGGGTCGACCAAAGAAGTTGAGTCCACGTGTTCGGCGTCATATCCAGAGGTTGGCTTTAAAAAATAGACACATGAGTGCTGCCAGCATTGCTGCAGAGGTTGAAGATGTGGGAGGTCAGCCTGTCAGTGCTCAGACCATACGCCGCACACTGCATCAACTCGGTCTGCATGGTCGTCATCCCAGAAGGAAGCTGACGCACAAGAAAGCCCGCAAACAGTTTGCTGAAGACAAGCAGTCCAAGAACATGGATTACTGGAATGCCCTGTGGTCTGACGAGACCAAGATAAACTTGTTTGGCTCAGATGGTGTCCAGCATGTGTGGCGGCGCCCTGGTGAGAAGTACCAAGACAACTGTATCTTGCCTACAGTCAAGCATGGTGGTGGTAGCATCATGGTCTTGGGCTGCATGAGTGTTGCTGGCACTGGGGAGCTGCGGTTCATTGAGGGAAACATGAATTCCAACATGTACTGTGACATTCTGAAACAGAGCATGATCCCCTCCCTTCGAAAACTGGGCCTCATGGCAGTTTTCCAACAGGATAACGACCCCAAACACAACCTCCAAGATGACAACTGCCTTGCTGAGGAAGCTGAAGGTAAAGGTGATGGACTAAACCCAATTGAGCACCTGTGGCGCATCCTCAAGTGGAAGGTGGAGGAGTTCAAGGTGTCTAACATCCACCAGCTCCGTGATGTCATCATGGAGGAGTGGAAGAGGATTCCAGTAGCAACCTGTGCAGCTCTGGTGAATTCCATGCCCAGGAGGGTTAAGGCAGTGCTGGATAATAATGGTGGTCACACAAAATATTGACACTTTGGGCACAATTTGGACATGTTCACTGTGGGGTGTACTCACTTATGTTGCCAGCCATTTAGACAATAATGGCTGTGTGTTGAGTTATTTTCAGAAGACAGTAAATCTACACTGCTATACAAGTTGTACACTGACTACTCTAAGTTATATCCAAGTTTTATTTCTATAGTGTTGTCCCATGAAAAGATATAATAAAATATTTGCAGAAATGTGAGGGGTGTACTCACTTTTGTGATACACTGTATATTTGTGTCTTTTATATATATTTGTGTCTATATATATTTGTGTCTTTTAGTTCTTGGAAGAAGCAGGTTTTACTAATGTAAAAGCAGAAGACAGAACAGCTCAGTTCATTAAAGTGATAAAAGATGAGCTTATAAGGGCTGAGAAGATTAAAAATGAATTTATACAGGTAAGCAAAACAAACACACAAATACAAATGCTGACTGTTAGTGTGAACTAATGTCCATGCTATATATAATGTCCATTATGTAATGTAATAAATGATTCATAACAATGCTTTACCTCCATGTAGGAGTTTTCCCAAGAGGACTATGATGCTATTGTAAATGGCTGGACGGAAAAGCTGCAGCGCTGTAAAACTGGAGATCAACGCTGGGGTCTGTTCTATGCCACCAAAGACTGAGAGAAAAAGAAAGAATGTGAATGAAGGGGACCTAAAAAAGAACGAAAAAAATATTATTTTTACAGTTACATGCAAGAGTTTTTACCTCCATGGTTGTGGGTGAAAGTATACAAACCACATTTCTAGAAATTTTGGGACACTTTCTAAAAATTCAATAAAAACAAAAAACTGTAAAATTGCTTGAACTTTTATTTAACTGATAAAATACAAAGAACACATTTAGTGTTTTCAATGACGAACTTAATTCTATTGTAGAAAATAATCCCTGCAACACACTGAAAAAGCTGGTTATATATATATACTGTATGTAAGTATTGAACGCATCAACATTTTTCTCAGTAAATATATTTCTGATGGGACTATTGACATGAAATTTTCACCAGATGTTGGTAACAACCCAAGTAATCCACACATATAAAGTAATCAAAACAAATAAGTCCAAAAATTAAGTTATGTGTAATAAAGTGAAATGACACAGGGAAAAAGTATTGAACACGCCTACTGAAATTTATTTAATATTTAGTAGAAAAGGCTTTGTTGGTAATGACAGCTTCAAGACGCCTTCTGTATGGAGAAACTAGTCGCATGCATTGTTCAGGTGTGATTTTGGCCCATTCTTCCACACAAACTGTCTTCAGATCATGACGGTTCCGGGGGCCTCTTCTATGAACTCTGATTTTCAGTTCTTTCCATAAATTTTCAATTAGATTTAAGTCAGGTGATGGACTGGGCCATTCTAGCAGCTTTATTTTCTTTCTCTGAAACCACTTGAGAGTTTCCTTGGCTGTGTGTTTGGGATCATTGTCTTGCTGAAATGTCCACCCTTGTTTCATCTTCAGCATCCTGGTAGATGGCAGCAGATTCTTATCAAGAATGTCTCGGTACATTTCTCCATTCATCCTTTCTTCAATTGCATGAAGTCTACCAGTACCATATGCTGAGAAACAGCCCCACACCATGATGTTCCCACCTCTAAACTTCACTGTTGGTATGGTGTTTTTGGGGTGATGTGCAGCGCCTTTTCTCCTCCAAATATGGTGTGTGCTATGACATCCAAAGAGTTCAATTTTGGTCTCATCTGACCAGACTATATTCTCGCAGTATTTTATAGGCCTGTCCAAATGCTGTGTAGCAAGCTTTAAACAAGCTTCAACATGGTTTTTCTTCAGTAATGGAGTCTTGCGTGGTGAGTGTGCATAAAGGCCATGGCAGTTGAGTGCATTACTTATACTTTTCTTTGAAACAACTGTACCTGCTAATTCCAGATCTTTCTGAAGCTCTCCGCGAGTGGTCCTTGGCTCTTGGACAACTCGTCTGATTATTCTTTTGACTCCTCTGTTAGAAAGCTTGCGAGGAGCACCTGGCCGTGGCCGGTTTATGGTGAAATGATGTTCTTTCCACTTCCGGATAATGGCCCCAACGGTGCTCACTGGAACATTCAGAAGTTTAGAAATACGTCTGTAACCAATACCATCAGTATGTTTTGCAACAATAAGGTTGCGAAGGTCTTGAGAGAGCTCTTTGCTTTTACCCATCATGAGATGCTTCTTGTGTGACACCTTGGTAATGAAAAACCTTTTTGTAGGCCATCAATTGGGACTATACCAGCTGATATTAATTTGCACTGATAGGGGCAGGATAGCTTTCTAAATACTGACAGATTTCAGCTGGTGTTTTAGCTTTCCATGCCTTTTTGCGCCTCCTTTTGTTCATGTGTTCAATACTTTTTCCCTGTGTCATTTCACTTTATTACACATAACTTAATTTTTGGACTTATTTGTTTTGATTACTTTATATGTGTGGATTACTTGGGCTGTTACCAACATCTGGCGAAAATTTTATGTCAATAGTCCCATCAGAAATATATTTACTGAGAAAATTGTTGATGCGTTCAATACTTATTTTCCCCGCGGTATATATATATACAGTATATATATATATATATATATATATATATAAATATGTTAAATCCCAGAACTACACGGAGGAACCTGATGAATGACCTGCAGAAAGCTGGGACCAAAGTAACAAAGGCTGTACTGCTTAAGCCAGTACATGTCCAGGCCCATCTGAAGTTTGCCAGAGAGCATATGGATGATCCAGAAGAGAATTGGGAGAATATCATGTGGTCAGATGAAACCAAAATGGAACTTTTTGGTAAAAACTCAACTTGTCAGGACGACTGATCCGTGTTAAGGGAAGAATGAACGGGGCCATGTATCGTGAGATTTTAAGCCAAAACCTCCTTCCATCAGTGAGAGCATTGAAGATGGAACGTGGCTGGGTCTTCCAGCATGACAATGATCCCAAACACACCGCTCGGGCAATGAAGGAGTGGCTCCGTAAAAAGCATTTCAAGGTCCTGGAGTGGCCTAGCCAGTCTCCAGACCTCAACCCCATAGAAAATTTGTGGAGGGAGTTGAAAGTCCGTGTTGCCCAGCGACAGCCCCAAAACATCACTGCTCTAGAGGAGATCTGCATGGAGGAATGGGCCAAAATACCAGCTACAGTGTGTGCAAACCTGGTGAAGACTTACAGGAAACGTTTGACCTCTGTCATTGCCAACAAAGGTTATGTTACAAAGTATTGAGTTGAACTTTTGTTATTGACCAAATACTTATTTTCCACCATAATTTACAAATAAATTCTTTAAAAATCCTACAATGTGATTTCCTGGATTTTTTTTTCTGATTTTGTCTCTCATAGTTGAAGTGTACCTATGATGAAAATTACAGACCTCTCTCATCTTTCTAAGTAGGAGAACATGCACAATCAGTGGCTGACTAAATACTTTTTGGCCCCACTGAATATTCAGTGGGGCCAAAAAGTATTTAGTCAGCCATTAAATTCAGGTGTTCCAATCACTTCCATGGCCACAGGTGTATAAAACCAAGCACCTAGGCATGTAGACTGCTTCTACAAACGTTTGTAAAAGAATGGATCGCTCTTAGGAGCTCAGTGAATTCCAGCGTCGTACTGTGATAGGATGCCACCTGTGCAACAAGTCCAGTCATGAAATTTTCTTGCTACTAAATATTCCACAGTCAACTGTCACTGCTATTATAACAAAGTGGAAGCGATTGGGAACGACAGCAACTCAGCCACGAAGTGGTAGCCACGTAAAATGACAGATCGGGGTCAGCGGATGCTGAGGCACATAGTGCACAGAGGTCGCCAACTTTCTGCAGAGTCAATCGCTACAGACCTCCAAACTTCATGTGACCTTCAGATTAGCTCAAGAACAGTGTGTAGAGCTTCATGGAATGGGTTTCCATGGCCGAGCAGCTGCATCCAAGCCTTACATCACCAAACGTAAAGCATTGGATGCAGTGGTGTAAAGCACGCCGCCACTGGACACTAGAGCAGTGGAAACATGTTCTTTGTAGTGACGAATCACGCTTCTCTGTCTGGCAATCCGATGGACGAGTCTGGGTTTGTCTGGATGGACAAACCGATGGACTTGTCTGACTGCATTGTGCCAAGTGTAAAGTTTGGTGGAGGGGGTATTATGGTGTGGGGTTGTTTTTCAGGAGTTGGGCTCGGCCCCTTAGTTCCAGTGAAAGGAACTCTTAATGCTTCAGCATACCAAGAGATTTTGGACAATTTCATGCTCCCAACCTTGTGGGAACAGTTTGGGGATGGCCCCTTCCTGTTCCAACATGACTGCGCACCAGTGCACAAAGCAAGGTCCATAAAGACATGGATGAGCGAGTTTGGTGTGGAAGAACTTGACTGGCCTGACCTCCTGACCGCAACCCGATAGAACACCTTTGGGATGAATTAGAGCGGAGACTGCGAGCCAGGCCTTCTCGTCCTTCTGGAAGAATGGTAAAAAATTCCCATAAGCACACTCCTTAACCTTGTGGAAAGCCTTCCCAGCTGAAGCTGTTATAGCTACAGAGGGTGGGCCGACATCATATTAAAATTAAACCCTATGGATTAAGAATGGGAGTCACTCAAGTTCATATGCATGTGAAGGCAGACGAGTGAGTAATTTTGGCAATATAGTGTATATAATATATAAATACACCGATCAGCCATAACATTAAAACCACCTCCTTGTTGCTACACTTACCATATAGAAGCACTTTGTAGTTCTAGAATTACTGACTGTAGTCCATCTGTTTCTCTGCATGCCTTGTTAGCCCCCTTAGCAGCACTGCTGTGTCTTATCCACTTATACCAGCACAACACACACTAACACACCACCACCATGTCAGTGGAAACTGCTGTGCCTGAGTTTCAGAGGTTCTAATCCCGGGCTGGGCTTACAAACACAGAAGGTGCATAGTGTTACATAAACCTATAGCCACTGGGGGGGCACATATCAGTGCATCCTAGGTGCTGGTCCCAAGCCTGGATAAAAAAGAAGGTTGTTTCAGAAAGGGTATCCAGCATTTAAAAAAACTGTGCCAAATCAAATGTGCAGACAGATGATTTGCTGTGGCATCCCCTGATGAGAGCAGCTGAAAAGAATCATCATATAAGTGACAATTTTCAATTTAAACTTAAAGTTGAGTTTAACCATGCCTCAGTTCACATCAGCCTGGGCTTTGTAGAGTCTGCTGGAGAAGTTTTGCCTTGTCGTCCTCTTTTTTGTGATACTCGCTCACACAAAAGTTCTCTTAATAATCTTGTTATGGTGGAGAATTACTGAGATTGACACAGGATCAGCCAGAGATTAAGTCAAAAACATGACTCTGAAGTTAGTGATTATTGATCCTGGAAAGACTTTCTAAAGCTCAGCTTACACATTTTGTGCATTTTTCACATGGAAAACCCTGGATTTCAGGACCCTGGTCATACTAGAAACTCCTTCAGTATAAAGAAGGCAGAGTTTAAGAAAAAAATAGGCATTAGCCACATTGGAATTTAGAACTTAGCAAATATTTGAGGGCGGCATGGTGGCTCAGTGGGTAGCACTGTCGCCTCACAGGAAGAAGGTCCTGGGTTTGATCCCCAAGTTGGGCGGTCTGGGTCCTTTCTGTGTGGAGTTTGCATGTTCTCCCCGTGTCTGCATGGGTTAACTCTGGGAGCTCCGGTTTCCTCCCACAGTACAAAGACATGCAAGTGAGGTGAATTGGAGATACTAAATTGTCCATGACTGTGTTTGACATTAAACTTGTGAACTGATAAATCTTGTATAACAAGTAACTACCGTTTCTGTCATGAATGTAACCAAAGTGTGTAAAACATTAGTGTATGACGTTAAAAAACTAATAAATAAATAAAATAAATAAATAGCAAATGTTTGCAATGAATCCCCCAGTCATTTTAGATCTAACAACAGTCTACTTGAGACTGTCATCTGGATAAAAACAAACCTGCAAGGATAAAGCCATCCTCCAAATAAAGCCAGAAACTGGATCCAGATATAAAACTGTTTAGTGACCTTGACTCTGTTACACCTCCAGATTCCTCAGCAGCTCTCTCATTTCTTACAACATTGTTAATTTTGTATCAAAGGCTTTCTTAAAAATAGGATCATGTCCTGAATTACACGTGAAGCATATTGCCAGAGAACACCATTATTTCAAGATAGTTATTTAAAAAAATTAAAGTAGATTTTTGGCTCTAGTAATTTTCTGAAAAGAATCCCACAATAGGGTGGCACGGTGGCTTAGTGGGTAGCACTGTCGCCTCTCAGCAAGAAGGTCTTGGGTTTGATCCCCAGGCGGGGAGGTCTGGGTCCTTTCTGTGTGGAGGTTGCATGTTCTCCCTGTGTCTGCGTGGGTTTCCTCTGGGAGCTCCGGTTTCCTCCCACAGTCCAAAAACATGCAGTCAGGTTAATTGGAGACACTGAATTGCCCTGTGTGTGTGTGTATGTGTGTCTGCCCTGCGATGGACTGGCGTCCCGTCTAGGGTGTTGCTGTGTACAAGACTTCTCAAACTGACTAAACAAGGAGAACATACAAACTTCTTACTGACAGTGAGGTTTTTAATCCAGGAGACTTTAGATCTAAGAAAACTCAGATCTCCAGGAAACTGGTGCTGAGTGAAAGTGACTGTTTCTGAATTGATTAAACACCTGTGGTTATTGCCTGTAGTCTGGCACAATCTGGCAACCCTGTATGAGTTCTACCCTAAAGAACGGGGGATTTTAGAGCGGCAGTGTGCAGAGCTGCAGAAGTGAAAGAGGAAGGAAGAACCTGCGCTTTGTTCGCTACAGCAGAAGGAACCAGAGTCTGCGTGTTAGATGACAATAATTTACATTTTGCAGTTTGATGTGAACTTGAAACATGGCGCGGCTTAGCGAGCACGGAATCCGTCTGAGCTCTGTACGTGTTTTAATGCATGTGCATCTGTATTATTATTATGAATGCGTTATTTCTAGCTGATGTTTAATGCTTTATGAACTCTTCTTGTGGTTTTAGATGAGCCCGTCCTACCTGGACAGCAACTCCACCAGTCACACATGGCCGTTCAGTGCTGTCGCCGAGTTAATAGGTAAGATATTACAGATGCGCTGTATTAGATAAAATAAACACGGCGCTCTTTTATAGAGTTTAGTGATTAGAATTACAAAATTACTTTCTCAGGCAGTAAATAAAGCTGCACACCAGGGTAATGCGATGTAAACTGACGAGCGTGGGCACTATATTTACAGTGCTATTAGTTATACTGAAAGAGGCGGAAACTGCACTTGTCAGTGCATCGTGTCAGTGAAGTTGCTAATCTGACACACAATCAAATGCAAAAGCAATATATATATATATAAAAAGTATTTCTGCACAATTTAATTGTCCCCACACTTATTACAAGAAACTCTTCTGGTCTGATTTCAATCAGTGGTTTAATTTACTGGACCTATTATTTTAGACCTTCCTGTTTAATGATTCAAACCTAGAACCGACTCATTGACGCACATTTGTTCCGGGGGTTTTAGGTGGGTTTGTGGTGCATGTTACAGTCAAACTTAAAAGCTAAATACACTTTCTACACTTTCAGTAATTTCTGCAACGGTTCTTTTTCTGTGACTGAATAACTGAACCACATACTTGTCAACAAAAGCTTTCTGTTTTTCACATAGGTTTTATTATGGAGTCAAACTATACATACAGCAAAAATATTATTCTGGTGGTATAGAAAGTTCTAGAATGTCCAGAAAGTTGGAGATATTTTGTAAAATGCAATAAAAACAAAAATCTGTGATTTGTTAATTCATTTGAGCCTTTATTTAACTGAGCAAAATTCAAAGAAAAAAAATCAGTGTTTTCACTGATCAATTTAACTGTACAGTATTTTGTACATCTAACTAAATGTACAATTTGCATACTCAGAATGCTAATTGTTGCAGTTTTGCAATTAAAACCTTGCCCATACTTGCCTGACACATGAGCCAACTGGTGCAGCCCGCCCATAATGTGTATTGACTGATGGGGTCTGCTTCAAAAAAGGGACGTATGCCGCCTCTAGGGAAATCCGCTCCTTCAGGGCAGTTCTCTCTTGAAGCTTAAAAACCGCGTGAGTTCCCACAAAGAACTAAGTGTGCTGGCATTGGACAAGAGTGTAAAACCAGGCCGAGCAGCCTGGTGTCATGGATTTAGTTTTGTATTCTAAATAACTCATCAATATGTATACTTAGTTGATGTCCAAACCTGGTTACACATAAGAAATAATATTTTACAGGCAAAGTCAAAGGGCTTTTTACAGCAGACAAAGCAACAGAAATAAATGGTTTAAAACCAATAATGAGCAAACCCAGGCCAATAGTGTCATTTCAGTAACATTAAAGCAATCTTGAGAAAAACCAGGATGAAAAGGCATCCATTCTTCTTGGGCAGCTCAGGTGATATTTGAAGTAATTAATAATTGACTAAGGATTAAACAGACAGATAATAAAACAATCACCTCATATTCTATAAGGTGCACCTATCTGGTATGTACTCTCATTGTTCATATGCTGTACCTACCATACAAATGAACTTTGTGGGTATACAATACTGTCTGTAGCCCTCTTATTACTATGTCCACTTTGTCACCCAATTTATCAATCAATAGTGACCCCAAATGACCAGATGTTAATTAGGTTGTGGACTATTCTTAGCATTGCAATGACACTAAAACAGTAATAATATGGTAGTGTGTTTTGCACTGCTATGAGTGTATTAAGTGCAGCATTGTTTAATAAACCTACTGTCCTCTTTATTAGGAATACACTCTTTGGCACTTGAAATCTATTAGATTTTTAATGCATAATGTGTGCCAGTCTAGTTTTTCATCAGTGAGCAGCTCCTGATCACAGGATGGCTTTATATTGTTTGGAGCACTGTTCTCTTTCCAGCATTGACTTTAAGGTGTTTGAAATCCCAACAACACTGCTTTACCTGATACATTCATTCTAGTACAACACATTACCATGTTATTACCATGTCAGTGTTACTGCAGCGCTTATAATGGTCCTATGAAGGTCCCTTTTGATCGATAAATGAAGTAAGAAGGGGTTGACAAAGTGTACAGAGCACAGTTACTAACTGTATACCCACAAAATTAATCTGTATTGTAGGTGTATCTTAAAATAATCATTGAATGTATAAAAGGGGTTTCTAAGAAAGTAAGTGTAGATAAAAAGAAACTTAATTAAAACACATATATCATGTATCACAAACAAGAACTATTATAAATAAGAAGCATAATGTCTGTACAAGAGTTCAGTCAGTAACAGAATGTAATCCGGACATTATTAATATGGGTGGAGTCACTGCTGGAATGGTTTCTGTGACATGGCACCACACAGCCCACACAGGCTGCATTTTTGTCATAGCACTAATTTGCAATTCTCTCTTGTGTGGTAGATAATGCTTCTGACCCCGGAGTCACAGCCAAGCAGATCTGGATTGATGTGGAAACTGTAAAAGGAGAGCTGTGTCTCAGCTTTACAGATAACGGCAGTGGGATGACACCCAGCAAACTGCACAAAATGCTCAGGTGAGTCAGGAATAGACTTTAAGCCCACCCTGAATTGGAGTAGCAGTGAAGATTTAGGCCTTAGGTAATCCCATCGCAGTAGATCCTCCTTGGATAAACAAAACAAATGTACACTGGATCTGTAAAAAATCTGTAAATTAGGGGATTAAATTAGAGGACTGAACAAGCATTAGACACAGTACATGCATGGTAAAAGGTTTTACAAGCATTGAGCTGGTAAAGAAGCAAGCGAGAGATGGTTGCAGCATTAACATAGAAACCACAACGAAAAAAAACCCAGTGCTATACTCAGAAGTGCCACAATCAGCTGTCACTAATTATTCACACAAATTATACGTTTCAGTAGGCTGAAAGTGGGCTATTTATTTATTTATTTATTAGGATTTTAACGTCAAGTTTTTAACTTTAAGCAGTTGATAAAAATAAGGAGGTCACATGTGGTTGTTTAATTTTCAATTTTGTTAAATTGGGTGTCTGTACATGGATACATACAGCCAAGCCGGAAAGTCTGCACACCCCTTTCACCTTCTCCACGTTTTATTACATTACTTACATTTATTACATTATTGTCACAAAATTCTACACAAAATAACCCATAATTACAAAGTAAAAGCAGGTTTTTAGACATTTGTGCTAATTTATTAAAAATCAAAATGTTAAATATCATATGTACACAAGTGTGCACACCCGGTTGTCACTGATACTGCTTGAGATGTTTCTACAATTTAATTGGAGTCCACCTGTGGTAAATTCAATTGATTGGACATGATTGGGGATTGCCAACACCTGCCTATATAAGGTCCCACAGTTGACAGTGCATATCAGAGCAAACTCCAAGCCATGGGGTCAAAGAAATTATCTGCAGATCTCAGAAACAGAATTGTGTCAAGGCATAGATCTGAAGAATGCTGCAGCTTTACAAGTCCCAAAGAGCAGAGTGGCCATCATCATTCATAAATGGAATAAGTTTGGAACCACCAAAAATCTTCCTAGGCCTGACCACCCGGCCAAACTGATCCCGGCCGATCGGGGAAGACAGGCCTTGGCCAGGTAGGTGAGCAGGAACCCGAGGGTCACTCTGACAGAGCTCCAGCATATCCTGGTGGAGATGGGAGAACCTATGAGAGGATTAACCATCCAGGCAGCTCTCCACAAATCACGCCTTTATGGTAGAGTGACCAGATGGAAGCCACTCTTTAGTAAAAGGCACATGACAGCCCGCTTGGCGTTTGCCAAAAGACACCTAGAGGACTCTCAAACCATGAGAAACAAAATTCTCTGGTCTGATAAAACGAAAATTGAACTTTTTGGCCTGAATATCAAGCGTCACGTCTGGAGGAAACCAGGCACCGCTCATCACCTGGCTAATGCCATCCCTACAGTGAAGCATGGCGGTGGCAGCATCATGATGAAGAGATGTTTTTCAGCAGCGGGGCTGGGACGACTAGTCCTGATAGAGGGAAAGATGAACGCAGCTACTTACTCCGAGATCCTTGAAGAAAACCTACTCAAGAGTGCTCTGGACCTTAGACTGGGGCGAAGGTTTACCTTCCAACATGACAACGACCCGAAGCATACAGCCACGAGAACAAAGGAGTGGCTTCAGAGAAAGTCTGTGAATGTCCTTGAGTGGCCCAGCCAGAGCCCAGACCTGAATCCAATCGAACATCTGTGGAAGGAGCTGAAAATGGCTGTGTAATTACGCTCCCCATCCAACCTGACGGAGCTTGCAGGGATATGCCAAGAGGAATAAGCAAAAATGTCCAGAAACAAGTGTGCCAAGCTCGTAGCTTCTTTCCCAAGATGCCTTGGAGCTGTAATCGCTGCCAAAGGTGCATCAACGAAGTATTAGGCTGAGGGTGTGTACAGATATGTAACCCCTAAATAAACCATTTTTTAAACCCTGTTTTCACTTTGTAATTATTGGTGATTGTGAGTAGATGTCTGAGGCAAAAAAATCTATTATAGAATGAGTCTGTAATGTAATAAAACGTGGAGAAGGTGAAAGGGGTGTGCAGACTTTCCGGCTTGACTGTAATCATGTTCTTGGTCCTGGATGTGATGTAATACAGCAAAATAACACCATTTGTACAGTATATTAACTTGTTTTATTGTTCTCTCCTGTCTTTATCTGTGTGCAGTTTTGGTTTTACAGAGAAAGGCTCTGGAAAGGGCAATCATCAGGCTATAGGGATCTATGGTAATGGTTTTAAGTCTGGATCAATGCGTTTGGGACGCGATGCCTTGATCTTTACCAAGAATGGAGGATGTCAGAGTGTGGGGATGCTATCTCAGAGCTTTCTGCAGGCCATCAAAGCACAGGCTGTTATAGTACCTATAGCACCATTCAACCAACAAACTAATATCCTTTTAATCATGTGATGAGCTTTATTTATTATCTGTTTTTTACAGTCATATGTTTTATAGGTTTCTGTGTCACTGTCCTTTAGCTCTTTTCAGCACAGTCAGCCACTTTTTGTAGCCAAGCTTCTAACTCTTTTTGAATCTTTGACCACTTACTGAGGGAATTGGTGGAGTTAAGCTAAATTTAACTAATTGTTTTGTATGGGCCAAATATACACTTGCTTTTTTTCTGCATTATTGCTCAAACAACAAATATGGGGATTTTACTTATATAGATACACCATATGGCAAAAATGATGTTGAGACCTGACCATGAGCTTGTTGGACCTTCCATTCCGAAACTATAAACTTTACATTCCACCGTGGCAGCCTTTGCTCTTCTGGGAAGGCCTCCACAAGATTTTTAAGTGTATCTGTTGGAACTTGTCCTCTGTGTCACCTTATTTTCATTGTATTAAATGTATATAACTGATAAATCCTGATCAGGGTATGGTGCATCTTGGCACCACCTGGAAACATTGGCTGCAAGACAGGAATTCACCCTGAATAATCCAGTCCATCCTAGGGCAGCACAAAAATACCTACTCACTAAGTTACTTTTTGTAAATGTTTAATAACAAAAAAGGTGCTTTGAACCAACAGTAGATGCAGTTAGTGGAAGATAAATTTGTATTTCCCATTGTATATCTGTCTGTCTGTCTATCCATCCATCCATGCACCCATGCCTGTTTGTATGTGTGAATGTGTTTTGCCTTCTTTTCTCCTTAACTATAGCTTGCTCACAGTCATTAGTAATAACAGAGGATTCTGAGGCTAGTCTGAGAGCCATACTCACCCACTCTCTGTTTAAGTCTGAGGCAGAGCTGCAAGAACAGCTGGACTCCATCCCAGGCAAGAAGGGTACCAAGATCCTTATATGGAACATCCGCAGGTATGGGGAAAGCTTTGCACTACTACATGAGCTAAAAACATCTAATGCATTATGAACTGTGTAAATTAAAACGGTAAGTAATGGCTCTGCTGAGATTTGTACTTGTGAGCTTGAACACTCTGCAACGGTGTGCTGGATGACTTACAGGGGTTGGACAAAATAACTGAAACACCTGTCATTTTAGTGTGGGAGGTTTCATGGCTAAATTGGACCAGTCTGGTGGCCAATCTTCATTACTTGCACATTGCACCAGTAAGAGCAGAGTGTGAAGGTTCAATTAGCAGGATAAGAGCACAGTTTTGCTCAAAATATTGCAATGCACACAACATTATGGGTGACATACCAGAGTTCAAAAGAGTACAAATTGTTGGTGCACGTCTTGCTGGCGCATCTGTGACCAAGACAGCAAGTCTTTGTGATGTATCAAGAGCCACGGTATCCAGGGTAATGTCAGCATACCACCAAGAAGGACAAACCACATCCAACAGGATTAACTGTGGACGCAAGAGGAAGCTGTCTGAAAGGGATGTTCGGGTGCTAACCCGGATTGTATCCAAAAAACATAAAACCACGGCTGCCCAAATCACGGCAGAATTAAATGTGCACCTCAACTCTCCTGTTTCCACCAGAACTGTCCGTCGGGAGCTCCACAGGGTCAATATACACGGCCGGGCTGCTATAGCCAAACCTTTGGTCACTCGTGCCAATGCCAAACGTCAGTTTCAATGGTGCAAGGAGCGCAAATCTTGGGCTGTGGACAATGTGAAACATGTATTGTTCTCTGATGAGTCCACCTTTACTGTTTTCCCCACATCCGGGAGAGTTACGGTGTGGAGAAGCCCCAAAGAAGCGTACCACCCAGACTGTTACATGCCCAGAGTGAAGCATGGGGGTGGATCAGTGATGGTTTGGGCTGCCATATCATGGCATTCCCTTGGCCCAATACTTGTGCTAGTCACTACCGAACCATTCTGGAGGAACTTGTGCATCCAATGGCGGTGCCGTGTATCAGGATAACAATGCACCAATACACACAGCAAGACTGGTGAAAGATTGGTTTGATGAACATGAAAGTGAAGTTGAACATCTCCCATGGCCTGCACAGTCACCAGATCTAAATATTATTGAGCCACTTTGGGGTGTTTTGGAGAAGCGAGTCAGGAAACGTTTTCCTCCACCAGCATCACCTAGTGACCTGGCCACTATCCTGCAAGAAGAATGGCTTAAAATTCCTCTGACCACTGTGCAGGACTTGTATATGTCATTTCCAAGACGAATTGATGCTGTATTGGCCGCAAAAGGAGGCCCTACACCATACTAATAAATTATTGTGGTCTAAAACCAGGTGTTTCAGTTATTTTGTCCAACCCCTGTACATATTCTTAATAGGGTTGAGATCAGGTTCAAGGTTTCATTTTGGATTGTGTTCACTGTGTTCACTCGACTTCAGTAGCAATAAACATGTCAATCATGTCCTAACTTGATTTGTGCACAGAGGCACAGTTATGCTGGAACAAAAAAAAGTACTTTTGTACTTTTGATTTTAGTTGTGTATCTTTTAGCATTTTTGACAATGAGATCCTATATATTAAGTTGGGGACGGAGCTCATGAATTAAAAAGTAATGCTGTGTTCTCTCTTAAAGAAACAAGGACGGGAAGCCTGAATTTGACTTTGATGCAGATCTGGAGGATATTCGGCTTCCAGAGATCCATTCAGAGGTTATGGAGGGAAAAACAAAGAGGAATTACTTCGGACCTCGGAGAACTGACCATATAGTTCCAGAAATGGACTACTCTTTAAGAGTAAGTAAGAAATAAAAAGTGTGTAGAATGACATGGATAAATTATTTTACTTGCTGAATGCAATTATATAAAGTGCTTATTTATGTTTATGTCTTTGTGTGTCTCTCATTTTGTACTCAGGCGTATCTCAGTATTTTGTATCTGAAACCCAGGATTCAGATCAATCTTAGGGAGAAGAAAGTTCAGACCAAACTAGTAGCCAGGAGTTTGTCTCTGATTGAGAACGATGTCTACAAACCTCAGTTCATTGTATCCTTTTACAGCATTGGGAAACCAAGTTAGCGTCTTGGGACAAGCAAATTTTATGTTGGGGCTATGAGTGTTTTATAGGGTATTAACCATCTCTTCAGTCAGTCAGGTCTGATGTCAAGTCTTGGCTAATATTCTGACCAACATATGTGTTATTTTCAGTCAGCTAGCTTTACAGTCAAGTTATTAAGTGTGGCTAGTATCCCTCTTATACTCATGTGTGTTAAAATATTAATATGTATTTATTTAGCACTTTAGAATCAGCTTCTAAAATTAATGTCTTTATTCTCTACAGTTTATGAATTGTAAACCTTTGTCCCCAAATGTTACTGTGAATAATAAAACATCTGCTCAAGTTCTTAAATGATTTACATTTTGTTGTTTGATACTAGAATTCTAAAAGGTATTTTATAGTTGCCAAATTAGAAAAACAAACATTCATTTATTTACTTGTTCATAAAACTATTTACTGTATTTACTGTCATGAAAAGTATTAATAATTTTCAAATAATTTTCATGATCTGAAAATAAAACACAATCATCATATCGAATATACAGTATCTATTCTGTCAACATTTCTCTCTTTTTTGTGCACTTTTCTTGACCCTCTGAAATCAGAATGAGCGAGTAAAGATTACATTTGGCTTTAACCAAAAGAACAAAGAACATTATGGCATCATGATGTACCACAACAACAGGCTTATCAAGTCCTATGAGAAAGTGGGCTGCCAGATCAAGGTACCCAATCACACATACACACACACACACACACAGACACTTTTAGAATTTAATGCCTGCAACACATCCAAAATAATTTGAAACGGCAAACCAGACGTGAATTATAGTGGTTTATAAAATATTTAAGTTACAACATTCCATAATAAGCAGGTGAATTGTAAAATAGGTGAGGAAATCATGATTGTATATAAAATGAGGATCCACCACTTGTGCCACTTTGTGCCAAACTTCTATAAAGAATTACCAATTGGTCCAAAAAAAAAAAACAGTTCTCAATGCAAGATTGCAAATAATTTAGTCCTTCACCATCTACAGTTTATAATAATTCAGGAAATCTTAAGGGATAATTCTAAATATTTACAAAATACAATTACGTTGATTAGTGAAGACATTGACTTTTTTTTAACTTTTATCAGCTCAAGATTTTAGAGCTTAATAAATCACAGATTTTTTGTACTGCGTTTTTTTTAAATAAAATGTCCAATTTACTACTAGGTCCTATTTACTGCTTTTCGAAAGACTTACAAAACTATACACTGATTTTTAGAACATATTACCCTTTTTATGGTTTTTTAAATATATATTTGGTCATTTTCCTCTTTTTGGCAGTCCTCAGGTCAAAGATCAGGCGTGGGAGTAATTGGAGTTATAGAGTGTAACTTTTTGAAACCAGCTCATAATAAGCAGGACTTTGAGTACACCAAAGAGTACAGGTATAGTAAAACTACCAGAGTGTAGATCTTCACACATTTGTTGTTATTTATTATATGTATATATGTATTATATGTATTTATTATATGTCCCCAATTCATTTATTTGCTTTAAAGTTGTATATATAATTTTGTTGACTTTGTATAAAGAAATATGAATATATATGTGTGTATATACAGCTTATTTATCTATTTAATGGTAATATATAAATGGTATCAAAATAGAGTGACCTCTATGTGATCATTTTAGCCATAACACCCACTTTTCTGAGAAGAGTTCTCACAAGACTTTGAAGTATTTATGTGGGAATTTCTGTCCAATTAGTTAAAAGAGCATTTGTATGGCTGGGCACTGATATTGGTCAAGAAAGCCTCAGCCGATGTTCCAGATAATTCCAAAGCTGTTCAGTGAGGTCAGGGCTCTGTGCAGGCCACTGGAGTTTCTTTAAACCAAGCATTTCTTTATGTCCTAATGTATATAAATAAGTCACAGAAGTGTTATAATGTCATTATGTGTAAATGAAAATAGGATATATGCATTGGAAGTATAGTTGAATACATTTTATATGTCCATTAAGAATAAACTAGTTGATTGGTTAAATTGATGACTTTATTTATTTACAGGTAACTGTAGGGTTACAAATAATTATAATATGTATTATTTATATTCAAGCTATTTACATGCCTATATACAACTCTTTACTGCTTAAAAAGTATGACAAATGTCTTTCAGAATATTTTAGGATATTGTCATTTTCTTATGATTTTTACTATACCTGCCCATATCTAGTGACTCGAAAACACATTCGGCTTTGATTTAAAAGATGTAACAGTTATAATTGTTTTTTTCTTTTTTTCAGACTTACTTTGGCTGCTCTTGGCCTTAAACTTAATGATTACTGGCATGAAAAAATGGAAAAGAAGGCAAAAGAAAAAGCATTTCGAGCTCTGGAGTGTAGAAAAAAGGAAAATGAGGAGGAGGAGGAGGAGGAGGAGGAGGAGGAGAAAAAGGAGGAAGAGGAGGAGGATGAAGAAGATGAGGAGGAGCAAGAACTGTAAGATGTACTTTTTCAGTTGTAATTAGACAGACAAGTATAGTGTTTCACAGTAAATTGATCGCATATTCTCCACTGAAAACCCACAGGCGGATACTTTGAGCTGCATTTTTGGGGTAGTTGCTGTAAGGACTAAGAACAGAGTGCTCTATAGCATGTGAATAATACTAATGCATAACATTTTATACTTGTTGGAATGAACTCAATTGTGGTAGAATAGTTCAGTTGCTTAGTATGTGTAAAAGCGCTTAAAAGATTATTTACTGATTACAGATTATTGCATTATTTCAGTTATATATAGAATATAGAATAAGTAAAATTACTTAAAGCGGAACGGTCATGTTTGGTTATTTTTAGAAGTGGAAAATGTATAGCATCAGAGCTTTTGAAAAAATGTCATTGTGCATCAGAGCCATTTCTGAAAATTGACTAATGACATCATGGTATCTGTTACACAGTTCATCCACCCTCTCTGTCCCAGGATGCTTTTGCTGTAGCATAAACAGTTTTTAGCCCACATGTTTATGAATGGAAACAATGCCTTTACGCAGCTCAGAGGTAAAATTCTTAACATGAGTGCAGGTTGTGTAACCTGCTTTCTAAACAAACTATACATAAATATATAATATAATATAAGATAAGACAGCCTTTTATTATCCCACAGGGGGAAATGTGCATTGTTAAGGTAATTATTTATTTGCTACCTTCAAATCAACACCAGCAGGACAAAATAACTGGTGGTGGACTTTCGTAGGACTAGGCTACAACCACCAAAACCGGTGAACATCCAGGGACAGATTATTGAGATCATCAACACATATACAACCCCTGGCAAAAATTATGGAATCACCAGTCTCTGAGGATGTTCCTTCAGTTGTTTAATTTTGTAGAAAAAAAGCAGATCACAGATATGACAAAAAACTAAAGGCATTTCAAATGGCAACTTTCTGGCTTTAAGAAACACTAAAAGAAATCAAGAAAAATAATTGTGGTAGCCAGTAACAGTTAGATTTTTAGAACAAGCACAGGGAATAAATTATGGAATCACTCAATTCTGAGGAAAAAATTATGGAATCACCCTGCAAATTTTCATTACAAACACTAACACCTGCATCAGATTAAAGCTGCTCGTTAGTATGCAGGTAAAAAGGAGTGATCACACCTTGGAGAGCTGTTGCAACAAGTGGACTGACATGAATCATGGCTCCAACACCAGAGATGTCAATTGAAACAAAGGATAGGATTATCAAACTCCTTAAAGAGGGTAAATCATCACGCAGTGTTGCACAAGATGTTGGTTGTTCACAGTCAGCTGTGTCTAAAACCTGGACCAAGTACAAACAACATGGGAAGGTGGTTAAAGGCAAGCATACTGGTAGACCAAGGAAGACATCAAAGCGTCAAGACAGAAAACTTAAAGCAATATGCCTTGAAAACAGAAAATGTACAACAAAACAAATGAGGAACAAATGGCAGGAAACTGGAGTCAACGTCTGTGACCGAACTGTAAGAAACCGCCTAAAGGAAATGGGATTTACATACAGAAAAGCTAAAAGAAAGCCATCACTAACACCTAAACAGAAAAAAACAAGGTTACAATGGGCTAAGGAAAGGCAATCGTGGACTGTGGATGACTGGATGAAAGTCATATTCAGTGATGAATCTCGAATCTGCATTGGGCAAGGTGATGATGCTGGAACTTTTGTTTGGTGCCGTTCCAATGAGATTTATGCAGACGACTGTCTGAAGAAAACATGCAAATTTCCACAGTCATTGATGATATGGGGCTGCATGTCAGGTAAAGGCACTGGGGAGATGGCTGTCATTACATCTTCAATAAATGCACAGGTTTACATTGACATTTTGGACACTTTTCTTATCCCATATATCGAAAGGATGTTTGGGGATGATGAAATCATTTTTCAAGATAATAATGCATCTTGCCATAGAGCAAAATCTGTGAAAACATTCCTTGAAGAAAGACACATATGGTCAATGTCATGGCCTGCAAACAGTCCGGATCTCAATCCAATTGAAAATCTGTGGTGGAAGTTAAAGAAAATGGTCCATGACAAGGCTCCAACCTGCAAAGCTGATCTGGCAACAGCAATCAGAGAAAGCTGGAGCCAGATTGATGAAGAGTACTGTTTGTCACTCATTAAGTCAATGCCTCAGAGACTGCAAGCAGTTATAAAAGCCAGAGGTGGTGCAACAAAGTACTAGTGATGTGTTGGAGTGTTATTTTGTTTGTCATGATTCCATAATTTTTTCCTCAGAATTGAGTGATTCCATAATTTATTCCCTGTGCTTGTTCTAAAAAATCTAACTGTTACTGGCTACCACAATTATTTTTCTTGATTTCTTTTAGTGTTTCTTAAAGCCAGAAAGTTGCCATTTGAAATGCCTTTAGTTTTTTGTCATGTCTGTGATCTGCTTTTTTTCTACAAAATTAAACAACTGAAGGAACATCCTCAGAGACTGGTGATTCCATAATTTTTGCCAGGGGTTGTAGGTACCTGGGTGTTCACCTTAACAATAAACTGAACTGGTCTGACAATACACAAGCACTGTACAAGAAAGGCTAGAGGAGACTTCATTTGCTGAGGAATACAAGGGGCTCTTCTCAATTATTTTTATGACTCGGTGGTGGCATCAGCCATTTTCTATGGAGTTGTCTGCTGGGAAGTAGTGGAATAACTGCAGAAGACAGGAAGAAACTGGACAAACTGATTAGGAAGGCGAGTTCTGTCCTGGGCTGCACCCTGGACTCAGTGGAGGCAGGTAGGGGAAAGAAGGATGATGGCTAATGCCTAGTTCACAATACACGATTTTTGCCCTGATTTTCGCTCGCCGACTGGTCGGCGCTAGATTTGCCGGCTCGGGAGCAACTCGGCGTTTGCTTGGCGATTGAAACTTGGCTCTCAATCGCTGTGTGTGAACTACTCAACAACTCGATTTGAGCGGCTCGCCGAGCGTTCGGCGACCAAAGAGAGATATCTAGCTCATCAAATATCTGGATCTGAGTTGCCCAACTGGCAATTAGTGCTATGTCGAACAGCCAATAAGAACGCAAGATACGGTGTGAGGGGAAACGCAGCTGAGGAGATGTAAAAAGGTGGGACAGGGGCATAATATAGTTTATATCAGAATACATCGGCACACACACACAAGTTTTATACAGTATTTCTGATCTTATTGTTCTCTACAACACATAACACCAACACTGCATTGCAAAAAATATTTAATAACCTCCAACTCACTATAGAACAATCCCTGCTGTTCATGTAGCCAAATCCACTCAGATTCATTAATTTTTCCTCTTTGTTTTTATGCTGCACATCAGCACACAAACTTTTATCGCTTGCTAGTTGTTGATGTGCATTTTTGGACGTGGTATCATTAAACCTTTCATCACTTCTCGCGTTTGTTTTCGTGACAAAACGTTTGGGTGACCAGAGAAGCTTGCCTGTGATTCCAGTTGGTGATAGATGGTGTAGTGTGAAACCCCCTATCGCCGATCAGTTGTGTAGTGTGAAAGCCACACCGACTTGAAAGACTCCCGAGTGCAAGAGATCCAGTTGTGTAGTGTGAACTATACAGCGACCTGACCACTTGGAAAGTCATGTAGTGTGAACTTGGCATTAGCTGTCATCCCTAATGGAGAACACCGCTCACCCACTGCATGAGACAGTGGCAGCACTGGGCAGCTACTGTTATATTAAGCTACATTAATTATATATAATAGTATATATAGCAGCCAGCAAGTGATTGCAATATTCAAAAAATACTGCTACAATGGAATGCTACTGGAAAGTGGAGTACTTGACAAAAAGTGTGTCAGTTGCATTGTATGACCTCCAAAACACAGTTCCAGCTGGTTTTGACCAGTTACTATGTTCCAGCTAAGAAATCTCTGTTAATGGTGAAATCTTCCACTGTAGTACAAGGTCAGCAGTGGGAGCATATAAGTGTGATTATTTTCTTTCCTTTTTATTGCACTCACCAAGTTTCCATGTGAGATTTTGTCAGTATAAACAAGCATAAAATTCTTTGAGGTATTTCATCAAAGGTTTTTCCACCACAAAATGATTAAACTCAAATATGAATGTATTTGGACAAAATTAGTTTTAAAAGCTAAACTGAACACTCCTATTGTAATTCTCTGAAGTTGGAGTATGCTGTTATTTGGTGGGTAAAAACATAATGGGTGCCAAGCTAAAAACAATGGCTGCTAGATTTCCGTTAAACCACAGACTTCATATGTCTAGCCAAACATTTTATGATTTACTTTTTTGACGCCCATATACGGAACCCTCACCAGTTCTCAAGCAGGCTGATAGTGATAAAAGGGCGGAAACCATTTCAATTCTGCAGTCGGATATTAATAGAAACCGGGGTTGAAAGCAAGAGGTTTATCAGTTAATCATCTTATAGAAAAACAGCAGCAGGCTGCAAAGCCTACTGAATCATGTGGTGAAATATTGTACATATTTAATTGCATTGCCCAAATATAGACAAAGTGACCTGATTTCTGGTCAGCCTAATATAGAAGAAAAGATGATGTTCAATTTAGTGACCAGTCATGGTTCTTCAATGAAGAGATGGACCATAACGCACCAAATGCATCTTTATGACTCCTAATATTGATTATTTATAATAACTATTTAATGGGCTAACATATTAAATCTGTGAATAAATAAATATATACATACATTATATACAGATAACAAAGTCAAACTTGCCATGTTCTCTGACATGTATAAAATGCTAATAAGGCCTAGTTAATTTCAGTTTTGTATTAAGATCGCAAGAGGAGCGCCCAGGTGGCGCAGCGGGATATTCCGCGAGCACACCCACGCTGAGATTCTGAACTCTTTGGTTCAAAACTGGGTGTTGTCCCCAGTCGGCTGGGTGCCATCTAGCAGGCAATTTGTTGGCAGTGCCTGCAGCAGACACATCTCTGCTAGGGCGGGATGACCGGACTGGGTGGGGTCTTCAAAAACTGTGTAAGGACCCTGATTGGCAGGTAGAGAGGCACCTGTGCAGAGTGCATAAGTAAAAAGGGTTCCACTAAGGGCTGCGTGCGGGTCGGAGGAGGTGTAAGGGACAATATACCCACCTCGACTGCAATCATGGATCCCGTGATTAACAAATTAACTATGCTAAATTGGGGAGAAAATGGAAGAAATGCATAAATAGAAAAAAAAACGATGGCAAGTAACGTTTAAAAAGGTTCATTTATATACTACATGGGACAGGAGTTTCACACACAGAAACTGCCCAACTGGTTACTGTTTTTATTAACTAGTTCTATTATAGCAGTTCACTAAGAGAACAGTAAGGGCCCAAATGCTTGACTACATTCAAGAAGTTTGAGTTATCTTGAGGGAGGTGGCAGTTAGCTGGCATGTTTTGGGTTTTCTTGTTTCTTTGTTGAAAAGGGTCATAGATAATCAATACATAGTTATTCTGACTGATCACCTGCTCATGACCTCAAGCATTGGAGTTGAGCCGTCACTAAATGGTTTGGTGGTGTAAATCATATGCATATGCTATTTGCTGTCACCCGATCTCAACCTAACTCAATAAGTGTAGAAAAATTTTGGACCATCACCATTTTGGACCATAATTAAGGGAAAATATTTGGGAGAAGTGCAAATAAATTCCAAGGTGTATTGATGCTGTTCTGGTAACTTAAGGTGGCCTATCACCTTATTTCTATACTTTATGTTGGTGTTTTCTCTAATTTGATGCCTACTCATTGTTCTGGAAAATGAAGCACACTTATTTTGTGTGTTTATTTTGTGTTTAGGGATGTGTCATGGCTTCAGTGTGAGGACTGCATGAAGTGGAGAGGAATTTCCACTCGCCTCTTCAAGTCAAACTTCCCTGAGCACTTCACCTGTAGCCAGCACCCCATTGCCCGCTTCAGGTCAGCCCTAATTCTTTCTTCCTGTGTTCATTTTGAATGCTTGACCAGTATTTAGAATGGATTAGTATGGCAGCACAGCTGTTGATATAAAATCAAAGATTTGTTATTTGATAGTCTTGGAATGTTGAGTTTTATTTGGGAGCAGGTAATCAGAGGACACCTCTATTAAAACTTCTGTTCAAACTTCATTCAAATATGCCGCTCAGATGGCGCAGCGGTAAAACACGCTAGCACACCAGAGCTGACATTTTGAACTCATCGGTTCGAAACTCAGTTCTGCCATCTGGCTGGGCTGGGTGGCTACATGAACAACAATTGTCGAGGAATAATGCGTTGATCAGGGTGTGGCTCTCTGTACACAAAGCTGATCCGCAGGTGAAAAGATGCAGTCGGCTACTGCAGATGGGGCATGTGTCATTCTCGCTCTTCTCAATCAGAAGTGGAGATCAGCATCAGTAGAGAGGAAGTGTAATGCAATCGGGTAATTGGATACAACTAGATTGGGAGGAAAACTGGGAGAAATGAAAAAAAAAAAAAAAAAAACCTTCATTCAAACATGCTAAACTTTTAATTATTTGCTTTTTTACAAGAAAGTATGCCTTAATTGTCATAAATACATATATTCATGAACAGCCCAATGACATTTTTCCCACAGTATACCAGCTTGTTTTTTTTTTAAAGCCAAGGTCACAGCGCAGGATATGAGTGGGATAAAAGCCTTGCTTACTAGCCCAACAGTGGCTGCATGGCAGAGCTGGAATTTAACCCTTTGATGCACAAGCTAAGCAAACCCCTTCTAATGCACAACATGGGTCAAAAATATTCATCCATTCAAGAATATTTTCATATGCACATTTGTCAGTTATTCATGTATTTGCTGTCTTAGCTAATAAAAGCTATCTATACTAGAATATGTAAACAGCTAGCAAGCAAATAGTATTGGACATATTCAAGATTCAAGGGCCTAATTTTTGGTTGTCTTTCAAAAGATCAGTAAATATGTTTTTGAGTACAAACACTTACAAATGTCAGTAGTTTCTGTCAAATTCCATAGTAAATACATAATTTTTGACCCATGTTGTGCATTAGAAGGGTAGTGATACAAAAATGTATAATATAAAACTGAAATAAGGATTTGTGATGATCAGAAACAAGTTAATTGAAAAATTCATGTAAGCTTGAATGACTAAATTAATGTATTGCAAAGATATAGAAAATAAAAACTCAGTTGGGTCACTTTTGACCCAGGTTGTGCATCAAAGGGTTAAACCATCAAATTTACAATCAATAACCCAGAGCCCTAACAACTGTTAAGAGCTATACGTTTTTATCCTAACCAGCTAGTCCCGATCGCTCAGGGTTCTAACTTTCATGAGGACTTTTTTTACATATGCCACTTGGGCTCATACAATGTTATTGTGCATATTAATGCACTCGGTTCAGCCAAAGAGATTTGCTGTTGCTCACACCCCAAAAGCAGGGCCCCTCGGACTTTAGCAGTCAGGCACAAACATCAGTACTCATCAGCTTCACATTCATGCACAATCAGGTCAATAGAGCTGCATTTTGTGTTTTTCTTTTAAAGGAGTTGTTTGGTACCAGAAGAACCAGAGGAGCACGAAGACGAGTTCACACCTAGCTATGAGAAGACACACAAAAAACAGTAAGATCATTCACATAGCCAGTGTGTGTGTGTGTGTAAAAGTAAGAAAGTATATGTAAGCCCTGGTCAAACTGGCATTTGTTGTTAGCTGTTAAACCACATCCTGAGTTCTCATCTGTAAGAGGAGTCTTCATACCTGTAAAACAAACCATATATATCATATGACCAAAAGTATTTGGACATCTGAGCATGAGCTTGCTGGACATTCCATTTCAAATACAAATGGTATTAAAAAGATGGACCTATATGTGATCTTTTCAGCTATAACAGCAGCACCTTTTCTGAGAAAGCTTCTCACAACATTTTAAAATGTCTGTGAGAATTTGTGCTTGTTCAGTCAACAGAGCATTTGTATGGCTGGACAATAATGTTGGTCAAGAAAACCTTAATTGATTTTCCAATTTATTCCAAAGCAGTTTAGTGGGACTTGGGTCAGGGCTCTGTGTTTCTTTAAACCAAGCTTTTCTTCATGTCTTTATAGAGCTTGCTTTGTGAACAGGGGCACAGTCATCCTAAACAGGAAAGGGTCTTCCCTAAACTGTTGCTGCAAAGTTGGAAGCATATGACTTACTTTGTATACTTGATTTATTACACCTATTAGCAATTGTGGCTAAAACACATGAATTCACTTCTATGAATAAGCAACAAACACTTTTGTTTGGCTCTAGCTGCTTTGTCTGAGTATTGCATATAGCCAGGCTCAAAGTACTGGTACTCCTGGTGCCAGTATAAAGAAGTAATTAAAAATGTGCTTTGTGTTCGATTTGTGTAATCTAAGGTCAGAAAAATCGAGCAGTTTATTCCAAGAAGAAGAGAATGATTACAAATATTTTTGTCATAACAATTGCTCTGTGTTTAGGAACTGTTTTTTTTTTTCATTTATCCCAATTTTCCTCCCAACTAGTCTGTCCAGTTACCTGATTGTGTTTAGAAACTCCTAAGTAGTTATCCATGATTTTCCATTTCATTCCATTTGTTTTCAAGTTTTCATTTAAACTTGGCAAACCTAAGGCAAACCCTTATAACTCTTTTATGAGATTGTTACCACGGTTGCCAATAATTTTAAAGCTGACTGTGTCTTGTAATGTTATTTTTTATTTTTTATTTTTTTTTAATTATCCTTTTTTCCCCACTTTTCCCCCCCAATTTTTATCCCTATTCTAGTCGTGTCCAATTACCCTGATTGTGTCCTCTATACTGATTCGACCCTTTTGCCGCTGACTGAGGATGCCACTCAACTGACTTGCGCCCCCTCCGGCACGCAATCAGTACAGACTTGCATTTTTCACCTGCACGAGCCGAGTTCATACACCGAGAGACACTGCGCACGGAGGGTCACACCCCCCTCAATGTTATTCCTCAGCCCTGTGCAGGCGCCGTCAATCAACCAGCTGGGGCCGCAGTTGTACCAGTTATGATGACCTATGCTCCGACTCTACCCCTAAGCCCGTGAACAACAGCCAAACGTTGTTCATACTGCCGCCCAACCCAGTCGGAAAGGTAGAGCTGAGTTTCGATACGATGTATCTAGAAACCCAACTCTGGTGCGCTAGCGTACTTTACCGCTGCGCCACCTGAGCGGCTTTGTAATGTTATTTAACAATAAACACCAAAATATACATTAAGGTTTGAGCCTAGTTTTTGTAATATGCTTAATAAGCTGTGTTTGTTTACCTTGTCCACACAGGGAACAAAGCCGGACCAAAAGAAAAGAAAAATGCATGCGGGTAAGAAAACTTTATGCACACGCGCACATACACACCCACAGTTGTGGTCAACATTCTTGGCATTCTCGATTGTTTAGTATAAAAAGGCAGTATCTTTAGAAATTATTGGATATACCAACTTTGTACCACTAGAATAGCATGGTGGCTTGGTGGGTAGCACTGTCACCTCACAGCAAGAGGGCCCTTGGTTTAATTCCCAGGTGGAGTGGTCTGGGTCCTTTCTGTGTAGAGTTTGCATGTTCTCCCTGTGTCTTTGTGGGTTTCCTTTGGGAGCTCTGGTTTCCTCCCACAGTCCAAAGACATGCAAGTGAGGTGAATTGAAATAGAAAATTGTCCATGATGGTGTATGACATTAAAAACTTGAACTGATGAATATTGTGTACCCAATGATTACCTGTCCTCATGAATGTAACCAAAGTGTGTAAAACATGACTTTAAAACCCTAATAAAATAAATAGCACTAGAATATTCTAATAGCATGCCCAGATATATTCAACAAAGAAGTTAAGCTGTTAATCATACATGCTGTTATTTAAAAAAAAGTACATAAGAAACACGGTATATGACATAGACAGGATTAAAGGCACCCATCCATGATACTTGTTTGCACAGCCTTTGGTAACAATAAGAGCTTTCAAACTTTTTTGTACCTGTTTTTCACCAATCTGCTGGTACTTTCTTTCAAGCTTCCACTGCAATTCTCTAAAGCTCTTGAATGTAGAGTTCCTTTTCCCAACAGCAGATTTCAGCTCTTTCCAAAGATTTTCAATTGGATTGAGAATTGCTGGCCAGTTTAAAACAGTCCATTTATTCCATTTTAACCTTTCTTGTATACTTTTTGATGTGTGCTCGTGGTACTATATGACCAATTTAAGCACATTTCACTCTAAAATGCTCTGATAAATTTCTGATTTGAATGTTCCACAAATACAGCTTCCAGCATAGCAGCCCAATAACATTATGGATCCCCAACCATGTTTCACTTTATAGGCTTCATTTCATTTTATATAAGCATAATGCTACTATGCATTGCCTAAGACCTCTAGTTTGGTTTAATCTGTTCAGAAGGCTTGTAGTTTGTCTGTGCAAGTTTTTGCAAAGCACTGAAAAAGACACAGTCACACTAAATAGTTTGTGTGATAGATAAGCTTTCTACCTTTAAAGTAAATGTTAATCTAATACACATTTATAGCATTCAGCTTTTATCCAAAGGTACTCACAGTTGTGACCTAATATAATTCAAGCAGTTAAGAACAAAGGGCCTTGCTCAAAGGCTGTGGCAGTCTAGTGTATATATACTGTATATACATAACAATTTGTCATATTCGGAATAGATACTGCTACAATGTATTACTGACTACTTACAGACACATAGTAGAAATATTTTTATTTAAATTGTTTTGTTTTTCTTGCATCAAAATTGAGTTATCACCAAGTCAGCATTTAAAGAGGCATTTTGACTGTGCATCAGATTATATTAAAAGAGCTAAAATATAAAATGTATTTTATGTACCATGCAATATGAGTACTTTTTAGCTGAAACGCAAGTTAAACACAGTACTTTCACTTGTCTCTGATTTCATTGCAGTATAAATAAAGCAAATATTATTTTACATGAGTGATTAAAAGAAAGACTAACTTAAATGTGACTCAGCACAGCAAGTAGCCATTAAACAAAACTAATGCAAATGTGAGGGTAAAACAGGGAACTGTTCATTTTGAGTGGGTTTTGGTAGAAACAGTACAGTATATAAAGCATCTTGATCAGGTGTTTGAATCCCAGCTGATGAGTGGCCAGACAGTCTAGCCATTGGGAGCTGCACTTGTCAAATGAGACTAAAGAAAGGAAAACGTTGAATGCATTTATACTGGGATATTTACATGACTTTTAACACAGTTTTAGTGTGTGGGTTGTGGTATATCTGGGTAAATACACATACAGGCTGTAAGGGACATGTATAATCAAACATTGCATTTGTATTTAACCAAATGTTATGAGCAGCTCTCATACTACCCCTTAAAAGAATTTTAACTGTTACTAGCAGTGTTCAGGGACAGTTCTTTCTTAGGTCTTATAACAGTATGGGCAGCATGTTTTTTCCACAAGAACAGAGACACCATTCAGATTGTGTGTCTCTTTTAGGACCCAATTTGCATTAGGCTACATGCAATAGTAGTAATAATAATAATAATAAACTTGGTATGGAAATGAAAGTATTTGACTGTGGGGTGTCACAGCTCATCTTGTATTTGGTTTTATTCATACCTGTCTGTCTCAAATAAGCCCAGAGCAGAGCATGTGAAAATGAAAAAAGACACAAATGAAAGTGTGTGCAGGAATGAAGTGTACGTATTGTATTCAATAATGATAATTAAAAATGGAATGCTTTAAACTAGGCTTTAAACTAAGGGTATGGATAATCTAGGGCAGATGGAATTTGTCATATATACACTGACGAGGCATAACATTATGACCACTGACAGGTGAAGTGAATAACACTGATTATCTCTTCATCACAGCACCTGTTAGTGGGTGGGATATATTAGGCAGCGAGTGAACATTTTATCCAAGCGTAAGGATTTGAGTGAGTTTCACAAGGGCCAGATTGTGATGGCTAGACGACTGGGTCAGAGCATCTCCAAAAACTGCAGCTCTTGTGGGGTGTTCCCGGTCTGCAGTGGTCAGTATCTATCAAAAGTAGTCCAAGAAAGGAACAGTGGTAAACCGGTGACAGGGTCATGGCCGGCCAAGGCTCATTGATGCACATGGGGAGCGAAGGCTGACCCGTATGGTCCGATTCAACAGACGAGCTACTGTAGCTCAAATTGCTGAATAAGTTAATGCTGGTTCTGATAGAAAGGTGTCAGAATACACAGTGCATCACAGTTTGTTGCGTATGGGGCTACATAGTCGCAGACCAGTCAGGGTGCTCATACTGACCCTGTCCACCGCCGAAAGCGGCAACAATGGGCACCTGAGCATCGGAACTGGACCACGGAGCAATGGAAGAAGGTGGCCTGGTCTGATGGATCACGTTTTCTTTTACATCACGTGGATAGATAGGTCTGTGTGCGTCACTTACCTGGGAAACACATGGCACCAGGATGCACTATGGGAAGAAGGCAAGCCGGCTGAGGCAGTGTGATGCTTTGGGCAATGTTTTGCTGGGAAACCTTGGGTCCTGCCATCCATGTGGATGTTACTTTGACACGTACCACCTACCTAAGCATTGTTGCAGACCATGTACACCCTTTTATGGAAACAGTATTCCCTGATGGCTGTGGCCTCTTTCAGCAGGATAATGCGCCCTGCCACCAAGCAAAACTGGTTCAGGAATGGTTTGAAGAGCACAACAATGAGTTTGAGGTGTTGACTTGGCCTCCAAATTTCCCAGATCGAGCATCTGTGGAATGTGCTGGACAAACAAGTGCAATCCATAGAGGCCCCACCTCACAACTTACAGGAGTTAAAGGATCTGCTGCTAACATCTTGGTGCCAGATACCACAGCACACCTTCAGGGGTCTAGTGGAGTCTATGCCTCGATGGGTCAGGGCTGTTTTGGCAGTAAAAGGAGGACCAACACAATATTAGGAAGGTGGTCATAATGTTATGCCTAATCGGTGTACATGTGTACAGTAATGAAAAGCTTTTTCAGCACAGTTGCAGCTTCATATTAATGTTCATTGCTTTGAAACCGGATGTCCGGAAGTTAATAGTCAGGTGTCCAGATAATTTGTAAGTGTACATTTACAGAGATGATTTAAAATGCAAAAATTTGCTTTGTGTGTTTGTGTTTTAGAGAGGTAAACGTTCGACTTCTCCTGAAAGTGAAGAGGCACCTGAGTCCTTCTCAGAACTCACACTGGACAATGCTGTTATTTATATTGAAACAGAGATAAAGGGCAAGGTCATCACAGAGTCCACAGCAGCCATCACAGAGAACTCACAGTCACACAGGTCTGAAACCTACATACAACTACAGAATAATACAAATAATAATAACAAGCACTGGAGCTTATGAGTGTAATGAATTGCAGGAATTAACTGGAAAAATGGGGTGCATAAAACAATGTAGTTACAGAACAAGGTTATTTAATAATAATAATAATAAATTATATATTGTTTCTTCTCCCATTTTTAGGCACAAGCGAAAAGCAGAATGGCCAAAGTGTGAAACTAACAGCAAGTTGCCGAAATGCATCGACCTCACAGACACCTCTGAAACAGAGAAAACTTTCTCAACCGAGGAAACTTCAGAATCAGAGCAACAAACAGTAGAGAAAAGTCCAGAAACTCTGGAGATTAATAGCAGCAAACAAACGACAGAGTCTACTGCCACAGACAGCATTTCCAACCCAACTGCTTCAGAACCACTGGTCTCACAAAGCCCTCAGGCTAAAGAGCAGCTGAGACTTACCCCAGGCCCTCCAGGCTGGCATCACCCTGTCACCTCCATGGCATGGTCTCACCCGCTGCCACCCGCTCAGACCGTAGTGGTTCCTCCCCTGAGCCGCACCAGCAGGCAGCCACTGCCTCAGCTCCCGCTGGATGGTGCTGAACGCTCAGCGCTTACCATCAAGCTGGATCAGCTGGAACGGGAGGCCAAGCGCCTTAGAAAGATCCTCGGCCTACGAGAAGCCGTGGTACAAATGGCTCAGTTATCAGACGCAGAAGTGTTGGAGTCGGCAGGAACTGAACTGGTCGGGACACAGAACTCAGAGGATGAAACCATGGCAAGAGTTTCTACAGCATCCAAGGTGGGAAAGTAATGATGTGTTGTTTAAGGAACATGCAGATCTTTATGTACGTTCTTCTAGGAGAATTTTGGGATGCAACTCACAATGCAGTCAAATAAATGAAACTATATACAACCCCAAATCAGAAAATGTTGGGACAGTATGGAAAATGCAAATTACAAAAACACAGTGTTTCTTACATTGACATTTATTTAAATTCAGACAGTATAAACCCAAGATATTTCATGTTTTGTCAGGTCAGCATAATTTTATGCTGTTTGTTAATATACATCCATTCCTGCATTTCAGGCCTGTAACACTTTTTTTTAAAATGACGGTTTTTGAAGCAGTGCCGCCTGAGAAATCTTAACTTAGGCTTGCGCCCTTGCCCTTTACGCACTGAAATTTTCATGTTCTTGAAATCACAGTATTATGCACTGTAGAGGGAGAAATATTCAATTTTTTTCCCTTTTTGATGAACATTGTTTTTAAACATTTTAATTATTTTCTCACACATTTGTTGACAAACTGGAGCTCATCTGTCTATTTTTGCTCCTCAGAGACTCAGGAATGGATATATATTAACAATTTAAATAAAGCTGACCAGACAAAACATGAAATATATTGGGTTTATATTGTTTGCAATGTAATAAAAGATAAAGTAAATGTTAGAAATGTTCTATTATTTGCATTTTTCATACTGTTCAAACTATTTTTTGATTTGGGGTTGTAGACTTGTGAATAAGTATATGATTCAGTTAGTAGATCAGTCCACATATTTAAATTCAACGTAAAAATCAATGTCATAAAACTAAGTGAATTAACAGCTGCAACTTACTTAGAATGAGTAGTTGCAATAGTCCTATGTAGACTCTCTGATCAATTTATTATAACTTATGTAGGCTTAATAATTACTTACTAATTATGAACTACTTTGTTAGAATATTCACTGGCTATTTTACTAGCTACACCTGCCATATGGATGCACTTTGACCACAGGCATTGTGTTGCTCTGTGTGTTGCTTTGTATTGTGTAATTATATGTATGTTAGGCACTAAAGCTGTTTACTGTTTGTACGTACATTGATTTAAATAGTTGTTTTAATCAATTATTAGGAAGCAGAGTAATATGTTTACCCATTTACATTATGGACAGAAAAAACATGAGTAATAACAATCATGGGTCATAACATCCCTAACTAAAGCTGATTTTAGTAAAAACAGGCAGTTGTACAAAAATATTCACTAAAAGGGCTCCTGGGTACAGCACCACTGGCAATTTTCATTGGCCTGGTTGGGAGATTAACTGACACAACTGGCTGTTTCTGAAGAAGAGAAGGCCAGATAGGGATTCACGTCTCCGACGCTGCAAAAGCAACTCCGTCAGTGTAAAGGTGCAGCCAGTGGCTTCACAAGTGTGGAAAGAGGTGTGGGCTAACCTTGGGCAGTTGTAGCCTAGTGGTTAAGGTACTGGAATAGTAATCAAAAGATCACCGGTTCAAGCCCCACCACTGCAAGGTTGCCACTGTTGGGCCCTAAAGCAAGACGCTTAACCCTTAATTGCTTAGACAATATACTGTCACAGTACTGTAAGTCATATGACATCATACAAGTACTTTGTTTCATTGGCTGGGCCTTACAAGGTCAGCGACAAACAGGTTTATAGAAATTTGAACACAGCAACAAGACGTCAAAACACACTGGCAAAGCAGATCCCTGGTACATCAGAAGTGAAACAGTGTTTCTTTTTTAAAAGCTGCCTGAAAATAGACGGAAATGTGCATTAAGGTTTTATGCTGCCATATCAAATAAATAATGCTTAAATGTTTGTTTCCTAAAGAGCAACATCATTGACCAGTGTTCTTTTTGTTATGCCTATTTATCAAAGTTCTTTAGTTTTAATGGTTGCTAAAAGCAAATTAAAGCTAATCATAAATAGAATGAATAGAATAGAATGAATAGAATAGAATGTCTTTATTTGTCATTTATACAAATACAGGTGTACGGTACAATGGAATTCTTTCTTTACATATCCCAGCTTATTTGGAAGCTGGGGTCAGAGCGCAGGGTCAGCCATTGTACGGCGCAGAGAGGGTTAAGGGCCTTGCTCAAGGGCCCAACAGTGGCTGCATGGCAGAGGTGGGATTCGAACTCTCATGGTTGAGCCAACCCAAAGGATGATACTTAAAATGTATTTAATCCTACTTACTATTGGCTGAGCATTTACAACATTAAGAAATGGTAAAGTAGGAACAAATTGTTTTGCTAATAACATCTGTGTTAATAGTTCTAGCATTTACAGAATTATGGTTACAAAGACAGATCTGTATTTTAAGTTTCAACATTATTATGAGACAAAATACAAGATGAGTTAGTAAGGGTAGTTGCTTGTACAGTTGCCTACATTTTTAGTCGAAGCCTATTCTAAGCCTGTTGTGTAACAATCATTATTATAAGGTAACTTATGTTTACACACAAGGCTTATTATGAAAAAGGATGATCGTCGTGTCATTCATCTGTCTTACTATGTGTTCTTGTAGGTTTGGAAGCCAAATTCCCATAATGTTTATAATAAAATGTATATTATTTAAGTGTATGTATATTATTCATGTATATTATTTATGTATGTCTATCCTTAGAAATCAGGCCCTCAGTCAGATAAAGAAAGCCCTGTGAAGACAAACGGCAGTTCTCCAGGTCAACAGGAGGCACCAGTAATACCTATAGATGACCTAAACTGGAGTAAAACAATGGCGAAACTTCAGAGCCAAAACCAAGCCTTAGACACAGAGCTAAAAAAGGTAAAGAAGGAAAGAGATGAACTGCAGAGCAAATTAAGACAAGCAGAAAGAGAGGCAAGCGAGAGAAAAGATCAAAGCACCAGCACACCCTCGAATGCACATGACGGGTATGGCTCTACATATACCAGCTTCTCTGCTAACACCAATCAAAGCCGCTTTACCTGATGTTTCTTTCTTTTATTGTTTTTCTTTGCAGAATCACAATGGAAAGATTATGCTCTATCCGCCAGAACATTGTTTCTCTTCTGTCTTCCATCCTGCCCAACTTAGACATGCAGGGAATCAGCTATGACACAGGAGACGTAGACAGCATCCTGCAGCAGATCATTCAGGCCAACAACCTTTAAACTTTTAATCTCAGCCACAGGACTATTACACATAAACAGCATCTAATCTTAGTGCAGAATTTGCAGCTGAATTTAAGCATTTATAACAATAACTGATTTCAGTGCTTACAAATGGGTCTTTTAGGATGTGTACACCCAGGCCAGTAGTGACTGAAGTCAATAACTGTATCAGTATATGTTTTAGAGCTAAGCTTCACAGAAATGGGGCATACATGGCCAGCACAGAGCTTATAGCTGAGCTTCACATGACAAATGCAAACTGGCCATATAATAACTCATATAATAATAATAAATAAACTCATCTCAGTGCACATTTTACAGCTAAGTTCAATAGAAGCCTCCCGTGTAGCAATAACTGATTTCAGTGCAGCAGTGTTTACAGGAAAGGAGTAGTAAAATCCGCATAGTCACTCTGCATCCATGAAAGCACCTGCTGAAGCTTGTTTTTAAAGAGGCCTGAATTTGGTTGTTAAATAAAAAAAACTCTTAGCTTTACTTACAAACAAACAGTAATCACTGATAATCACTGATATGATGAGTGACAAGGTGAACAAAAGCTGAGTGTTTTTTTCTGCAATAATAAAATCGCTAGATGCTAGTGATTTAGCGGGAGGATTTGCCATGTTTATAAGCAGTTATACACTTGATTTGATTACATCATTCGATGGCGCATCTATATTAAGGCTAGATGAGGTCTAGAAAAGTGACATGAAAATGACTTAATATTTTATGTCATGTCTAAATATGAACAGTGAGTGTAGAAACAAATATATATATATATATATAGAGATAGAGAGAGAGAGAGAGAGAGAGAGAGAGAGATAGTTAAATATGTAAACTTACATAATTAAAATACATTTTACGTTCTCAATCCTTCATACCACTGCTTGTTTTGTGCTGCATTCAATAAATTCCTTTTAAAAGCTGCTTATGCCTCTTATTATTATTATTGTTATTATTATGTTGGCTATTATTGGGGTCCATTGTAGCAAAAAAAAAAAGCAAATCCATCTAAATAATTTCATTTGTTTTATTAATAAATTGCTATTTAATTTAAAATTTCATTTTACAATTCCTGGTTCAACTCTATATAGTAAACAGTTGTGATTAGGTCTGAGCTGAGAAAGGAAAAAAAAAAAAACTTTCCATCAGTAGTGGATCTAAAATAGAACTGAATGGACATAAATACACGAGACATTACATGTTTATTTATTTTATTTATTACACAGTATAATACATTACTGATGTATTATATGACAGTAGGGTTTAAAAACAGACTTTAAATTCACATAAGCAGTAATATTGATTAAATACTGAAGGTATTAGGTCACAGCAATATTATGCTACATATTTTATACTATATGCCTTTTTACTAAATCAGATTCACAACACTTGCATGAAAGTCAAGGAGAGGATTTATATTAATGTGCATATAAGCAAAAAAGTGCATGTAAGCAGGAGAAGCAAAAGACTGATTACTTTCACAGTGCAGCATGAAAATCATGAATTACAAAGCACTCATCTGATTAGTTGAAAGCCATTTACAGTGCAGTTACAGGTGCAGGAGATGTAGCGCACTCTACATTTACACATGCTTAGCAGAGTTGCAGAATTTGGTTCAGTATCTTTATGGCCAATCAGAGCTGGCCTCTGAGAGCTTTTCCCTCATTTTGTCAAACAACCATTTGACTGTGTGTGAGAGTCATATCATAACCATTTCCACCCAGCAATCTATGGGCAGTACCTGAGAAGTGGCGATGCAGCAGGTAAAACAACTAATAGGGAGTATAACAGTATATGGGTCATAATGAGTTTAGGAACATAATGTAGATGGAACTGAAACATTTTCAATGGCTGGATTAAAAAGAGGGATACGAATTGTTTTAATATGAAGCAGAATCAAATCCATTCAAAGTATTTTCAATGCAAGACCCTATGGGGGTTCAGAAAATGTAGTGTGGCCAAAACTATGTAGACACCTAAAAAACTCATCAATTTCTTATAAAACATGGTCATTAACACGAACCTGGTTTTATAGCTGCTTACTTGTATTGGAAGTCTAATCCATGAAGCAGTTTCATCAAATGTAGAATCCTATTAACTGAGATACATTCATGGCATTTAGCAGCCACATTTATCCAAAGCAACATACTACCCAAACAATTGGGGTTAAGGGCTTTGCTCAAGGGTCCAAAAGTTGTCATCTGGCCAAGGTGTGGTGTGAACCAGTGTTCTTCCAATTACTAGTCCAGTACCATAACACCTAAGCTACCATGGCTCTTTTATTCAATGCAAGAAGAATGCATGGCTGATGCTTAATTATATGCAGCTGTAAGCAATAGATATGGCTGAAATAGCGAAACACACTAAATAAAAGGTGTCCTTATAGTTTTGGCAGGAATGTCATCAGATTTGGGACTTAAAATGAAGAAGATTAAAGGATTATGTTTTTGTTATTTAAAACACATAGAGGTCTATTTAAAGTATTTTATTCTATTCAAATTAGAAACGTAGTAATTACAAGCACAAACAGTTGGCTAAAATAAATCAACAATAAAGCAAAGCGGCATTTAAAACATTTAAGAATCAAACATTTTGTGAATGAAAATATGCAGCCATTAACAGATTAAAGCTAATTGCTACAATAAACAGATCTTCTGCATATAATATAAATTACATATAAAGTAATATACACGATAAAGTTTTTGAATTAAGTTGATAAATGTTTACTTTAAAATTTTAGGCTAGCCAAACTGGACAGCCCAATCAGACAAATTAGCAATGAATAACATTTTCTAAAAATGCTCAATTATCTGAGTGTACTGAGTCATTAAGCACTAGTATGTTAATTAAAATGTAGGCATTAAAAGTAAGCTGTTGTGTGGATTCTCATGAAAGAGTTGATGTAATATTATATAGTTATATAGTGTAGGATCAGTGGTACTACTGGTTACTTAACTGTAATAAAGAATTACACTCAGCACAATGAAAAACAAGATGTTGTAAAAGCACAAAAAAGCTAAAACTTACAACTCTTGGTTGTCCCTTTCTAACACAATGTCTGATCCACATTAACTCTACATTTCAGTAATGCAATGACTTCATACTTTGGAGGAGAATGCTGATATACACACCGACAGCAAAGAAATAAACGTAACACAAAGTTATTCATTTAACAAAACCCTGTTCTACACAGGACAATTTCTATTTCTATTTATGACACATACTTAGTGCAGAACCTTCTTTGATAATCGCATACATTTCAGTCAGAAGCAGTGTAATATGGTTAAAGTAATGCTTATCATTTCTAAGATTAGAACATGGCATGGTAAATGATGATGACATAATTTAATGATGTAGTTCCTTTAAAGTGTTTAGTGTTAAAGCTTACAAAGAAAGAATATGCAGTGTCTAAGGCTAGGTTACATGAGCTAATGCATGGTTCAACCATACACGTCTAGCAATTCTCATGCACTGGGGCTAAATCTTATGGTCTTACAGTTTACTCTCAATTCTCATGCATTGGGGCTGGATCTCATGGTCTCACTCGCTACTTTCAATTCTTAATGCATTGACACCAAGACAAAAACGGATTGACAAAATATTTTAGTTTACCACTATAGTTTACTTTAACATGTTGCTATGAGAATAAATGAAAGCTGATATCTAAATTGCTAGGATGTCTAGTTCTAATACTACTAATATAACTGACACTTGGTGTCTGGTTGCTAGCTGGCAAGAAATGTTTGTCAATGACACTTATGGGTGCTTTACCACCAAAGTTTATTAAATGGACAGAAACTGGGCTTTTATATTAACACTAAAGGTACCATAATTAAATCAAATGCCCGTATAACTTGTTTTACTTAGCTAACACTGATATTAAGCATTTAACTCATAACTCACACAGATTAATATAATAGTATGGCACCAGTGTGTGGAACCAAATAACATTTTTAGACCCCGATTGGCAAAGCAAAGTCGTCACTAAATACACATTACACAGTGTGTGGGAGCATAAGATTTGGCCCCAGTGCTGAGTCTTGAGAAGTATACAGTTTTCAGGTCAATGACACAGCCTAACCCCTTTCACACAGGAACTCCTACCCAGGAATTACTGAAAATAACTGCACTTTTTAATGGGTTATTAAGACAGACTGTTCAGTCAGAAGACATGTCATATCAGCAATACTGAACAAGAGAATGTACTTATACTTTTGTTATTATTTGTTTCAGTACTGTAGTTCCTCCAGAAAGTGTTCTTGTAAATTGAAATATAAGCAGGAGTTGACTGTAAGGCTGAGCTACATGTTGTAATGCATGGTCCACTACTTGGCCTTGAGGTCATGTACACAGCATAAACCCTCATAAAACACACACTTTCACCTAGGGACTGCTGTGTAAACACACTGTGAAGTTATGTTTGTTTATTAGGATTTTAACGTCATGTTTTACACTTTGGTTACATTCATGACAGGAACGGTAGGTACTCATTACACAAGATTCATCAGTTCACAAGGTTATATCAAACACAGTCATGGACAATTTTGTATCTCCAATTCACCTCACTTGCATGTCTTTGGACTGTGGGAGGAAACCGGAGCACCCGGAGGAAACCCACACGGACACGGGGAGAACATGCAAACTCCACACAGAAAGGACCCGGACCACCCCACCTGGGGATCGAACCCAGGACCTTCTTGCTGTGAGGCGACAGTGCTACCCACTTAGCCACCGTGCCGCCCCACTGTGGAGTTAAATTCCCACATAGACTGTCGTTTAAGAGCCAACTGAGAATTATTTCTAAGTAATGATAAGTTTGTTGCTCAGCATCTCTATTCTGTAGTAAAACTAAAAGCAGTTCACACTTGCACTTTTGTTCCAGTTTCTGCAGGAACCAAGTGTTTTATTTATGGGTGAATTTAATTTTAAATATTTAAACAGTAAAGTGACATCCGTAGGCGCTAATAGTCAACAAAGAAGCTAAACAGAAGGAAAATCTGTTTAAAGGGCTATTATTTATTTGTGCCAAAGATTAAACTCTTTACTTAAAACTGTGAGAGTTGACTCAAATGGTCCTGCATTTTGCTATTTAAAAGCTTTTGGAAGAAAGGCTGTAATATTACAATTCTCATGCTTATACTGCAGTACAAAAGAAACCCAAATGAGCGATTGTGGGATTCCACCTAGGTTCTCTTGTGAGTGGTGATAACATGTGTATTGGGTAAGGCTCCTGGAATCTTGAAACTAATGAAGAATTTGTAGTGAATATAATACAGTGTAGACAATGACCCTAATAATTACTTAAGTAACATGGATATAAACGTTTAAAATTACTCGTTATGATATATTTTTTCTTCAGTAACTGATTTTAGAAATGATTGCCAATTTCTGAAAAGAACTAGGGATGCCTCAGGCTGATATCCCCTATTTTATTCACCAATCCTGAAATCCTAAAAGATGCTTAATGATCTAATCGGCCACACATCACCAACATGAACAAGGCATTAGTATATGCAATTAAAAAATTTGATTATTAAAATATTAATGTACTCTTCAAACAGGACTCTAGGCTGAGTTTCAGAAGTGCACCCTTTGACAAAGGGTTGAACCCTACCAATTACTCCAGTTGGCAGAGTTATAGGACAATTCTGACTGAGGCATTGACTTGTTGATGGCCTCATTTGATATGCAAACTTATCTTTGAAATGTAAGTTACCATTACATTTGTTACACATCCCATCCCATGGTAAATGAGTTAAGAGATGCATCCTGGTAAATAACTGTGTGCAGGCAGCAAACATGACTGACACAAAGCTGGAACATTACCAGTAAAGCTAAGTCGATAATTCCACAAGTTCTGACTGTGAAAGGGGTCTAGGCCATGACAAACCCTACATACCTTAACAATGCACCAGCTACAGGCTGAACTCAAACCTGAGAGCAGCAACCATGCATGAACAGCTGCACAAAGGCCAAATGAGAAAAAGTGCAGAAGGAAGGCGCTCACTTAACGGTTTAAAGGCGATGAGAATGAGTAAAATCTTCCAAGTCAGATCTCTGCATAGAACCTGTGCAAGCTTTCATGTAGACAGCTGAGCTAGCTCGTGATCACTGGACGAACTGATCTGCCTCTCGATAGCTCTCTGCGCCTTACAGGCAGTCATCCTGCTCCTGATGTCATGCTTCTTCTCAAAATAGTTCACCAGAGCCGGCTCGGTCAGCAACGATGCCAGCACCTGCTCGAACGAAATCGACCAATCGGCATCCAGCGAACTGCCACGCCTACTGTCGCTCACACTTCCCGCTCCTCCCACTCCACAGCCGATAAGAACCGTATCGTCGGAAATGTCTTCGCACTGCAGGGACCCAGAGCTGACCACAGAGTACGATGAAATGGATGTGTCGTCTTTCACGTCTTCGTCTGACCCGTTGGCTGGAGGGGGCGGGGACTCAAGCTGAGCCTCTGCTAGCGCTTTCGACACCAGGGACTGCCCTGAGCCGGCCTCACCAGAGCTGTCCTCTTTTCCTAAAGTCTCTTCCACAGGCGGTGCATGCACTTCAGCCTTCTTGCTGCCGTTGTTGGTAAATTTCTTGCCAACCTCTCCAATGCGTAAGAGCAAGCTGGCAACAGTGGCGATGGCATGATAGAGCTCCTGCTCCTGAGGGTCTTCGCTAAACATGTTATAGAGTGTCTTGCACAGCTCAATAAATTGCTCCTAAACACAAAATAGAAAAATATCTATTAACACACAACACATGAAGGTTATTTTCTTAACTATTAGTCTATTATTCTACCCCGATAGGATTTTAGTGTCATGTTTTACACTTTGTTGACATTCATGATAGGACAGGTAATTACTGGTTACACAACATTCATCAGTTCAAGTTTAATGTCAAACACAGTTATGGACAATTTTGTATCTCCAAATTGCCTCACTTGCATATCTTTGGACTGTGGGAGGAAACCAGAGCACCCAGAGGAAAGCCCACACAGACACGGGGAGAAAATGCAGACTCCACACAGAAAGGACCCGGGCCGCTAAACCCGGGAATCAAACCCAGGACCTTCTTGCTGTGAGGCGACAGTGCTACCCATTGAGCCACTGTGCTGCCCACTTGCCAATTAAAAGGAACCAAGACATCAAACATCTGTGCCTCTGTGCCCCATTTGTTGGCCAAAAGTGGCAATGCAGAAGGACATGACACCAACAAGGTTTACTTTACACATTCAAATCTACAAGACAAAGTGTACAAAAGTGTCAAAGAATCCACTGAAAACTAAATCTAACAGGTATTGAGTACACCGTGCTTTGATTTTGACCAGTATCATTTTGGTTGAGAGGACAGTAGACATTTTTAAGTTAGATTACCACACGTGACGGTTCTACCAGGTCTGAAAAGCCTTAGCTTAAAATTAAAGTAAGAATGCTTAGAATGATCTCACAAAAAAGCACTAAGTAAAAGAGCCATGTCAACAAGGTTTACCTGGTTCATTCTGGGCAGATCTTTAATGGTCTCTTTTTTGGGTTCTCGCTCTTTAGCCCACATTCTCAGGTAATACTTATAGTCTTTAACTTTCTCCTCTGAAATAGAAATAACAATGGAAACCTCAGCCTAGAGCAGCAATTAGAACTGTGGAACAGTAGAAAGTAAGCACATAAAGCACTTATAAAGCAGTCAAAGGCAAAAATATATAAGTATTTTACAGTCACTATTTTAAATGAGAAAGTTCATCCTAATTTTATTTCATGCATTTTACGTAGTGCTTAATTATACATTAGCTAAATACATGTAGATATTACAACAATTCACAAACTTACCATCACCCAGTAAATATTAGTAAAATCGTATTTAGACAACATGTATTGGCCTGGCTTCACCTTTAATATGCAAAATCATTCAAAGCTATAAATCTAAAATATATGTTAATTAACAACAGTAACGAGAGACTGGTTTACACCAATGTCTAAAAGACATTTACATGATTTTGTTTTTCAAATTTGAGCCAGGTCAAAAAGTTAATAACACCAGGTAAAAAGCGCTACCTTTTTTCTCTTCAGAGTCACCTGTATCCGCTGCCTCCCTTGCCTCCTCACCTGCAGCAGAAACGTTAATCAGAATTTAATAAGAGGATATTAATTTGAATCATAGTTGTTTTACAGAGATTTTTTTCATTAATTATAAAGAATGAGGGATGTTAGGAATTGAATGAGAACTGCTGAAGTAGCAACATGGCTAAAGAGGATCATAAGAATCATGACAAAGGAACTATCTGTTAGTAGTAATTAGACACAAACCAAGAACATCCGAGGCTGTATTTGAACTTAAACATTTCCACCCTTACCTTTTAGTTCTACTCACTACATTTAAAGTAAAAAAGTTGTTTTTTACCCAATACATTTTAACAACAGTCATATTGTAGAATTAAAACATGTACATGCTGCAACAGTTCTTATTAAAGTTTAAACAGCTATGTAATTTCTGATCACAATTTTTACCAAAAAAGCCTAATAAAACTTTAATAACTGAATAAACTGTTTAATGTTAATCTAAACCAGGGGTGCCCAATACGTTAATCGCTATCCACTAGTCGATCGCACAGTGCACCTTATTCAAACAGGTCAACGTGATTGACATAAAATGTGGACACTGTTCCTTTTTGCGGTTTGTTACCATAGTTACGCATCAGCCCGCCTAAAGCACTGCTAATCTAGAAAGTTTTCATTCATCAGTAGCCAGTTTGCGCCATTTTTGCATTTTTCCTTTTGTAACCTGTGAAGATGAGTGTACAACCAAGCACATGAACCAAAAACGGTTCGATTCGGGCAAGACCACTGCAAAGTTGGCTGTTTCGTTTATACATGGACGAAGCTGATGGAGAATATTCAGATCTCATGTTGCATACAGATATTTTAACCCTACAATCTGACATTCATATGAAGTCAAGGGCCTCTGCTGGACAATTTTGGAACTTGCTGGCTGAGCAAAAATATCCAGATGTAAGAATATGTGCCACATATTTGACAGCATTTTTGGATCAACCTACTTGTGTGAATCAGTCTTTTTCAACATGAAAATAATTAAGTCTAAATATCGGTCCACCCTTACACTTGAAAGGCTACTTGAGAATTGGCATCAGCAGCTATTGTCCAGAGTACTGGTGCTGGTCATGAAATTAGAATATCATTAAAAAGTTGATTTATTTCAGTAATTCCATTCAAAAAGTGAAACTTGTATATTATATTCATTCATTACACACAGACTGATATATTTCAAATGTTTATTTCTTTTAATGTTGATGATTATTATTGACAACCAATGAAAACCCCAAATTCAGTATCTCAGAAAATTAGAATATTACTTAAGACCAATACAAAAAAAGGATTTTTTAGAAATGTTGGCCAACTGAAAAGTATGAACATGAAAAGTATGAGCATGTACAGCACTCAATACTTAGTTGGGGCTCCTTTTGCCTGGATTACTGCAGCAATGCGGCGTGGCATGGAGTCCATCAGTCTGTGGCACTGCTCAGGTGTTATGAGAGCCCAGGTTGCTCTGATAGTGGCCTTCAGCTATTCTGAATTGTTGGGTCTGGCGTATCGCATCTTCCTCTTCACAATACCCCAAAGATTTTCTATGGGGTTAAGGTCAGGCGAGTTTGCTGGCCAATTAAGAACAGGGATACCATGGTCCTTAAACCAGGTACTGGTAGCTTTGGCACTGTGTGCAGGTGCCAAGTCCTGTTGGAAAATGAAATCTGCATCTCCATAAAGTTGGTCAGCAGCAGGAAGCATGAAGTGCTCTAAAACTTCCTGGTAGACGGCTGTGCTGACCTTGAACCTCAGAAAACACAGTGGACCAACACCAGCAGATGACATGGCACTCCAAACCATCACTGACTGTGGAAACTTTACACTGGACCTCAAGCAACGTGGATTCTGTGCCTCTCCTCTCTTCCTCCAGACTCTTGGACCTTGATTTCCAAAGGTAATGCAAAATTTACTTTCATCAGAGAACATAACTTTGGACCACTCAGCAGTCCTTTTTGTCTTTAGCCCAGGTGAGACGCTTCTGACGCTGTCTCTTGAATCAAGAGTGGCTTGACACAAGGACTGCGACAGCTGAAACCCATGTCTTGCATACGTCTGTGCGTGGTGGTTCTTGAAGCACTGACTCCAGCTGCAGTCCACTCTTTGTGAATCTCCCCCACATTTTTGAATGGGTTTTGTTTCACAATCCTCTCCAGGGTGCGGTTATCCCTATTGCTTGTACACTTTTTTCTACCACATCTTTTCCTTCCCTTCGCCTCTCTATTAATGTGCTTGGACACAGAGCTCTGTGAACAGCCAGCCTCTTTAGCAATGACCTTTTGTGTCTTGCCCTCCTTGTGCAAGGTGTCAATGGTCGTCTTTTGGACAACTGTCAAGTCAGCAGTCTTCCCCATGATTGTGTAGCCTACAGAACTAGACTGAGAGACCATTTAAAGGCCTTTGCAGGTGTTTTGAGTTAATTAGCTGATTAGAGTGTGGCACCAGGTGCCTTCAATATTGTACCTTGTCACAATATTCAAATTTTCTGAGATACTGAATTTGGGGTTTTCATTAGTTGTCAGTTATAATCATCAACATTAACAGAAATAAACATTTGAAATATATCAGTCTGTGTGTAATGTATGAATATAATATACAAGTTTCACTTTTTGAATGGAATTACTGAAATAAATCAACTTTTTCATGATATTCTAATTTTATGACCAGCACCTGTATATACAGTGTATCACAAAAGTGAGTACACCCCTCACATTTCTGCAAATATTTGATTATATCTTTTCATGGGACAACACTATAGACATGAAACTTGGATATAACTTAGAGTAGTCAGTGTACAGCTTGTATAGCAGTGTAGATTTACTGTCTTCTGAAAATAACTCAACACACAGCCATTAATGTCTAAATAGCTGGCAACATAAGTGAGTACACCCCACAGTGAACATGTCCAAATTGTGCCCAAATGTGTCGTTGTCCCTCCCTGGTGTCATGTGTCAAGGTCCCAGGTGTAAATGGGGAGCAGGGCTGTTAAATTTGGTGTTTTGGGTACAATTCTCTCATACTGGCCACTGGATATTCAACATGGCACCTCATGGCAAAGAACTCTCTGAGGATGTGAGAAATAGAATTGTTGCTCTCCACAAAGATGGCCTGGGCTATAAGAAGATTGCTAACACCCTGAAACTGAGCTACAGCATGGTGGCCAAGGTCATACAGCGGTTTTCCAGGACAGGTTCCACTCGGAACAGGCTTCGCCAGGGTCGACCAAAGAAGTTGAGTCCACGTGTTCGGCGTCATATCCAGAGGTTGGCTATAAAAAATAGACACATGAGTGCTGCCAGCATTGCTGCAGAGGTTGAAGATGTGGGAGGTCAGCCTGTCAGTGCTCAGACCATACGCCGCACACTGCATCAACTCGGTCTGCATGGTCGTCATCCCAGAAGGAAGCTGACGCACAAGAAAGCCCGCAAACAGTTTGCTGAAGACAAGCAGTCCAAGAACATGGATTACTGGAATGCCCTGTGGTCTGACGAGACCAAGATAAACTTGTTTGGCTCAGATGGTGTCCAGCATGTGTGGTGGCGCCCTGTTGAGAAGTACCAAGACAACTGTATCTTGCCTACAGTCAAGCATGGTGGTGGTAGCATCATGGTCTTGGGCTGCATGAGTGTTGCTGGCACTGGGGAGCTGCAGGTCATTGAGGGAAACATGAATTCCAACATGTACTGTGACATTCTGAAACAGAGCATGATCCCCTCCCTTCGAAAACTGGGCCTCATGGCAGTTTTCCAACAGGATAACGACTCCAAACACAACCTCCAAGATGACAACTGCCTTGCTGAGGAAGCTGAAGGTAAAGGTGATGGACTAAACCCAATTGAGCACCTGTGGCGCATCCTCAAGTGGAAGGTGGAGGAGTTCAAGGTGTCTAACATCCACCAGCTCCGTGATGTCATCATGGAGGAGTGGAAGAGGATTCCAGTAGCAACCTGTGCAGCTCTGGTGAATTCCATGCCCAGGAGGGTTAAGGCAGTGCTGGATAATAATGGTGGTCACACAAAATATTGACACTTTGGGCACAATTTGGACATGTTCACTGTGGGGTGTACTCACTTATGTTGCCAGCCATTTAGACATTAATGGCTGTGTGTTGAGTTATTTTCAGAAGACAGTAAATCTACACTGCTATACAAGCTGTACACTGACTACTCTAAGTTATATCCAAGTTTCATGTCTATAGTGTTGTCCCATGAAAAGATATAATCAAATATTTGCAGAAATGTGAGGGGTGTACTCACTTTTGTGATACACTGTATATATATACAGTGTATCACAAAAGTGAGTACACCCCTCACATTTCTGCAAATATTTCATTATATCTTTTCATGGGACAACACTATAGAAATAAAACTTGGATATAACTTAGAGTAGTCAGTGTACAGCTTGTATAGCAGTGTAGATTTACTGTCTTCTAAAAATAACTCAACACACAGCCATTAATGTCTATATGGCTGGCAACATAAGTGAGTACACCCCACAGTGAACATGTCCAAATTGTGCCCAAAGTGTCAATATTTTGTGTGACCACCATTATTATCCAGCACTGCCTTAACCCTCCTGGGCATGGAATTCACCAGAGCTGCACAGGTTGCTACTGGAATCCTCTTCCACTCCTCCATGATGACATCACGGAGCTGGTGGATGTTAGACACCTTGAACTCCTCCACCTTCCACTTGAGGATGCGCCACAGGTGCTCAATTGGGTTTAGTCCATCACCTTTACCTTCAGCTTCCTCAGCAAGGCAGTTGTCATCTTGGAGGTTGTGTTTGGGGTCGTTATCCTGTTGGAAAACTGCCATAAGGCCCAGTTTTCGAAGGGAGGGGATCATGCTCTGTTTCAGAATGTCACAGTACATGTTGGAATTCATGTTTCCCTCAATGAACTGCAGCTCCCCAGTGCCAGCAACACTCATGCAGCCCAAGACCATGATGCTACCACCACCATGCTTGACTGTAGGCAAGATACAGTTGTCTTGGTACTTCTCACCAGGGTGCCGCCACACATGCTGGACACCATCTGAGCCAAACAAGTTTATCTTGGTCTCGTCAGACCACAGGGCATTCCAGTAATCCATGTTCTTGGACTGCTTGTCTTCAGCAAACTGTTTGCGGGCTTTCTTGTGTGTCAGCTTCCTTCTGGGATGACGACCATGCAGACCGAGTTGATGCAGTGTGCGGCGTATGGTCTGAGCACTGACAGGCTGACCTCCCACGTCTTCAACCTCTGCAGCAATGCTGGCAGCACTCATGTGTCTATTTTTTAAAGCCAACCTCTGGATATGACGCCGAACACGTGGACTCAACTTCTTTGGTCGACCCTGGCGAAGCGTGTTCCGAGTGGAACCTGTCCTGGAAAACCACTGTATGACCTTGGCCACCATGCTGTAGCTCAGTTTCAGGGTGTTAGCAATCTTCTTATAGCCCAGGCCATCTTTGTGGAGAGCAACAATTCTATTTCTCACATCCTCAGAGAGTTCTTTGCCATGAGGTGCCATGTTGAATATCCAGTGGCCAGTATGAGAGAATTGTACCCAAAACACCAAATTTAACAGCCCTGCTCCCCATTTACACCTGGGACCTTGACACATGACACCAGGGAGGGACAACGACACATTTGGGCACAATTTGGACATGTTCACTGTGGGGTGTACTCACTTATGTTGCCAGCTATTTAGACAATAATGGCTGTGTGTTGAGTTATTTTCAGAAGACAGTAAATCTACACTGCTATACAAGCTGTACACTGACTACTCTAAGTTATATCCAAGTTTCATGTCTATAGTGTTGTCCCATGAAAAGATATAATGAAATATTTGCAGAAATGTGAGGGGTGTACTCACTTTTGTGATACACTGTGTATCACAAAAGTGAGTACACCCCTCACATTTCTGCAAATATTTCATTATATCTTTTCATGGGACAACACTATAGAAATAAAACTTGGATATAACTTAGAGTAGTCAGTGTACAACTTGTATAGCAGTGTAGATTTACTGTCTTCTGAAAATAACTCAACACACAGCCATTAATGTCTAAATGGCTGGCAACATAAGTGAGTATACCCCACAGTGAACATGTCCAAATTGTGCCCAAAGTGTCAATATTTTGTGTGATACAGTTGTCTTGGTACTTCTCACCAGGGCGCCACCACACATGCTGGACACCATCTGAGCCAAACAAGTTTATCTTGGTCTCGTCAGACCACAGCGCATTCCAGTAATCCATGTTCTTGGACTGCTTGTCTTCAGCAAACTGTTTGCGGGCTTTCTTGTGCGTCAGCTTCCTTCTGGGATGATGACCATGCAGACCGAGTTGATGCAGTGTGCGGCGTATGGTCTGAGCACTGACAGGCTGACCTCCCACGTCTTCAACCTCTGCAGCAATGCTGGCAGCACTCATGTGTCTATTTTTTAAAGCCAACCTCTGGATATGACGCCGAACACGTGGACTCAACTTCTTTGGTCGACCCTGGCGAAGCCTGTTCCGAGTGGAACCTGTCCTGGAAAACCGCTGTATGACCTTGGCCACCATGCTGTAGCTCAGTTTCAGGGTGTTAGCAATCTTCTTATAGCCCAGGCCATCTTTGTGGAGAGCAACAATTCTATTTCTCACATCCTCAGAGAGTTCTTTGCCATGAGGTGCCATGTTGAATATCCAGTGGCCAGTATGAGAGAATTGTACCCAAAACACCAAATTTAACAGCCCTGCTCCCCATTTACACCTGGGACCTTGACACATGACACCAGGGAGGGACAACGACACATTTGGGCACAATTTGGACATGTTCACTGTGGGGTGTACTCACTTATGTTGCCAGCTATTTAGACATTAATGGCTGTGTGTTGAGTTATTTTCAGAAGACAGTAAATCTACACTGCTATACAAGTTATACAATGACTACTCTAAGTTATATCCAAGTTTCATGTCTATAGTGTTGTCCCATGAAAAGATATAATGAAATATTTGCAGAAATGTGAGGGGTGTGCTCACTTTTGTGATACACTGTATATATATACAGTGTATCACAAAAGTGAGTACACCCCTCACATTTCTGCAGATATTTAAGTATATCTTTTCATGGGACAACACTGACAAAATGACACTTTGACACAATGAAAAGTAGTCTGTGTGCAGCTTATATAACAGTGTAAATTTTTTCTTCCCTCAAAATAACTCAATATACAGCCATTAATGTCTAAACCACCGGCAACAAAAGTGAGTACACCCCTTAGTGAAAGTTCCTGAAGTGTCAATATTTTGTGTGGCCACCATTATTTCCCAGAACTGCCTTAACTCTCCTGGGCATGGAGTTTACCAGAGCTTCACAGGTTGCCACTGGAATGCTTTTCCACTCCTCCATGACGACATCACGGAGCTGGTGGATATTCGAGACTTTGCGCTCCTCCACCTTCCGCTTGAGGATGCCCCAAAGATGTTCTATTGGGTTTAGGTCTGGAGACATGCTTGGCCAGTCCATCACCTTTACCCTCAGCCTCTTCAATAAAGCAGTGGTCGTCTTAGAGGTGTGTTTGGGGTCATTATCATGCTGGAACACTGCCCTGCGACCCAGTTTCCGGAGGGAGGGGATCATGCTCTGCTTCAGTATTTCACAGTACATATTGAAGTTCATGTGTCCCTCAATGAAATGTAACTCCCCAACACCTGCTGCACTCATGCAGCCCCAGACCATGGCATTCCCACCACCATGCTTGACTGTAGGCATGACACACTTATCTTTGTACTCCTCACCTGATTGCCGCCACACATGCTTGAGACCATCTGAACCAAACAAATTAATCTTGGTCTCATCAGACCATAGGACATGGTTCCAGTAATCCATGTCCTTTGTTGACATGTCTTCAGCAAACTGTTTGCGGGCTTTCTTGTGTAGAGACTTCAGAAGAGGCTTCCTTCTGGGGTGACAGCCATGCAGACCAATTTGATGTAGTGTGCGGCGTATGGTCTGAGCACTGACAGGCTGACCCCCCACCTTTTCAATCTCTGCAGCAATGCTGACAGCACTCCTGCGCCTATCTTTCAAAGACAGCAGTTGGATGTGACGCTGAGCACGTGCACTCAGCTTCTTCGGACGACCAACGCGAGGTCTGTTCTGAGTGGACCCTGCTCTTTTAAAACGCTGGATGATCTTGGCCACTGTGCTGCAGCTCAGTTTCAGGGTGTTGGCAATCTTCTTGTAGCCTTGGCCATCTTCATGTAGCGCAACAATTCATCTTTTAAGATCCTCAGAGAGTTATTTGCCATGAGGTGCCATGTTGGAACTTTCAGTGACCAGTATGAGAGAGTGTGAGAGCTGTACTACTAAATTGAACACAACTGCTCCCTATGCACACCTGAGACCTAGTAACACTAACAAATCACATGACATTTTGGAGGGAAAATGACAAGCAGTGCTCAATTTGGACATTTAGGGATGTAGTCTCTTAGGGGTGTACTCACTTTTGTTGCCGGTGGTTTAGACATTAATGGCGGTATATTGAGTTATTTTGAGGGAAGAATAAATTTACACTGTTATATAAGCTGCACACAGACTACTTTTCATTGTGTCAAAGTGTCATTTTGTCAGTGTTGTCCCATGAAAAGATATACTTAAATATCTGCAGAAATGTGAGGGGTGTACTCACTTTTGTGATACACTGTATATAGAGTCTGTAAAATGATCTGTACAGTCAAGCATCACCTGGTAAAAGAAAGAATGTGCATTTAATTTGATACACAAGTACGGCAATGTTTGTGCTTATTTTTTACTGTTGAGATCACAGACACAAAGACACAAACCTGAGGCAACTTCCTGCACCAGGAAGTCGAGCTGGGACAAGGAGGGAGAATCTGTAGAGTTCAAACAAGAAATGAGATAGAGGGGGAAGAACATCAGAGACACAGGCAAAGTGAAAGACATGCAAGCACAAAAACGGAAGAAACAAAGCACATGCGATCACGAGGAGAATAAAAACGTACAGAGATTAATACTTTTGTTACTGATTAGTAGAAATGTTTCATGCAGGGATGACATGCAATGTGTGTGAAAAACAATTACCACAGATTTTCTTTCGGATAAATTCAAATCAAAAAGTCAACACTACATATGTCATTGAAAGCTTAGTAAATTTACTTTCACAGATGCTATAGTGAAGCAAATTGTTTAGGAGCAACAACAACTCAGCAGCAGTATCTAGGGCTGGGCGGTATATCGCAAAAATCGATATATTCAATATTACTTTTTACACGATGTTGAAAATGACCATATTCTATATATCAAGTATTACCATTTGAGAACATTTAAAACAGAGCACAAAATCAGTGTAGGAGCGGGTGGGCGCATGCACGCACACACAGGGAAACTGAATCACTGAGTCAACAAGTCAGAAATGACTCTTTTCAATCGAATTATTAATTGGAATCGAATCAGGGGGCTGTGCTCTTATCTATGGTAAAGATTCATTAGTTTTGCTCACTGTTTCAGTTCATTTGTTGAAGAGATTTAGATGTATAAACCAAATCAGAGCTTCCAAAATCATATTTTGGGCAGAATTTCAATCTCTCTCTTCATTGATTGTTGTATAAGTGACAGCTTAGTGAACGAATGACCAGTTTCAGTTTTTTACCACTAAAGCCGAGAGAATATATTATTTAAAACAGTTTTCATTAGTTAGGTGGATAAACATAGTTAAATAAGGATTTTTATATTCTGGAAACATACAAGATGGCCTCCAAGAAGACAAAAAGTGGATTATAACCCTAATGAAACAACACACGGATATAAGATACATGTTCTCAATTTGAAGAAGAGAAGCTCAGGTAAGCAGGGATTATGATTTTATGCTGCTGTGTGGTTGATCTGGGTCACGGTGCTGCTGTTTACCATGCGTTTTTATTTTGCAATGATAGCAAAGCATTATCAAATATTGAACTTTTTCGGGATTTTTTGATGCTCATTTATTTAAAGTAAATTGGACAGCATAACTGTGATTGTGGGATTCTGCTGGTTTGTTTGATATAAATATTGTCAATATTAATACAAATACAACCTTGTAATAATACAAAATATAAACTAGTGTTCAAGCTCGTAGAGCACTAAATCATTGATTCTCGCAAAATACAGACATCAAAAAAATTGTGAGGTAAAATGGTTTCAAATACAACATGGTTGGACTTACTGAAATAACCACTACTGTGGGATATAACTGTAAAGTTTGGTGAATGATTAGCAATGACCTGAAGGAGTTTTTTATGGTTTGAGCTGACCCCATCAGTTTTAGTTTGGGGAAGACCCCTTACTGTGTAGGCATTACTGGCCATATAGACCAGTGGTCCCCAACCACTGGGCCGCAGACCGGGAACCGGTTCGTGGGCTATTTATTACTGGCCGCACAGAAAGAATAAATAATTAGAGATCGCTAGAAAAGCAGTTTTCACTGCTTCTATTTCGGGTGATACTGTCTTATCGTCACCCCTAGATGGGAGCAGCGTCTCGTTACAGCGAAAAAAGCTCATTTTACATCGTTTGTGAGCAATATTATTAAATCCTCCCTTCCCCGCCAGGAATTTAATTATATCTTACATGAAATTATATCTTATATGAAACCGGTCCGTGGTGCAAAAAAGGTTGGGAAACGCTGATACAGACTATCAATATTTTAGCCTAAGCAGTCCTGCAATAAAAATGTGTGTACAAAACCTAGCCAAGCAAGTGTGGCTAGATAATTATAATAATTGGATCATTTTAAAAGGTAATTAGAATAATTGGGTCATTTTTCAATTAATTTTATTTCCATATTACACTCTGTTCTGGTCAGGAACAGGTCGCAGCAGGTCTGGTTCAACCAGGAAGCATTGGGTACAAGGCAGGAACACACTAGACAGTGAGCCATTCCATCGCAGGGCCCCTCCCTAGACATATCTATTAGTGTCTGTGTAGACGCTAACACAGCTGAGATTTGAACCCGGATTTCACTGGTGTGATGTCTGAGTGAAAAGCACTGGCTTGCAGTAAATGTTACAATTCATCCCTAAGGTGTTCCAGTTGAGGTCAAAACTGCAGACCATTGAGTCATGTTTTTACAAACCTTGCTATGTATGGAGGGCATAGTTATTCTCGAACAGGAAAGGGCATTCCCCAATGTGTTACCCCAAAGTTTAGAGCATGTACCTTATTTTATTTTATATAAGGTGTAGCGAAAACATTGCTAAGACATAGGACTTGTATTGTCAGTTCATTCAGCATTTCCATTGTTTTTTTTCACACAATGTTGAACCAGGTGTTTGTGTATACATAAAAGAGGTTTATGTGTTTGTTTGTGTTTACCTTGTGGTGGGTTATCGTCGGTAAAGAACTGAGTAGCCTCAAGTGCAGACTCTGCCTCTTCTGGGCATAAAGCTGTGGAAACAGTAACAGTTAACAGTAGGTGTGAACCATCACACAGACGCACACACTTACTCATACACATGCACACATGAAGACTTGAGTGTTTGTCAGGCATGTTACGTTTCAGAAACTGGGGCAGAAGTTAAACATTACCCATATAGAGGATATTAAAACTCTACCACACCCCTGGTACAGTGCCAGATTTTTGTGATGTAAAAAAGACCAAGATTAATAAAATGTATTTTTCCCACTTCTAATCTAATCTGTTCAAGAACAATTGAAGAACAAACTGAAATAATTTAGGGAACAATAAAAAGAATAATATAAAATAATGTGCACACATCCTCTTGGGTGGCACGGTGGCTTAGTGGGTAGCACTGTCACCTCACAGCAAGAAGGTCATGGGTTCGATCCCCAGGTGGGGCGGTCCGGGTCCTTTCTGTGCGGAGTTTGCATGTTCTTCCAGTGTCCGCGTGGGTTTCCTCCGGGTGCTCCGGTTTCCTCCCACATTCCAAAAACATGCCACCAGGCTAATTGGAAACACTGAATTGTCTTAAAGATACCTAGCCGCTAGATGCACAAACCAGTGCATTGCAGTGCCGGTCCTAAGCCCGGATAAAATAGGGAGGGTTGTGTCAGGAAGGGCATCCAGCGTAAAAATTGTGCCAAATCGAGGCGGATCGTGATCCGCCGAGAGCCGACCCCGCAGCCGAACGGGACAAAGGCAGAGGAAAAGAAGAAGAATGTGCACACATCCTCTTATAATTGGGGACGTGGCTGTTTTCAGAATGATTAATCACATTGAAACATGTTTAATAATAGTCAGTGACACCTGCCATCCATTAAAGTGACTCTGATTGACCTAATTTAAGGTTTAGCTCTTCTAGTAGGATTTTCCTGACATTTATGTAGTTGCATCTTACAACAAAAGCCATGATCTACAAAGAGTATCAGTCAGGAGAAGGGTACAAACATGTCCAAGACATTACATACACCATGAAACACAGTGAATAAACAGTGACATTACCAAGAACTTGATGTCCCTTCAAAATTAATAAAAATAAGGCAAGAAGAAAACTGGTCCTGGAGGCTGCCATGAGGCCTACAGCATCATTAAAGAAGCTTAATATATCTGGGCTTTGGGGCAGGGTGGCAAGGAAAACATCCGAACCAGGCTGCATTTTGCAAAAACCTACATCAAGTCTGCCAAAAGCATGTAGGAAAATGTGGTATGAAGAGTCCAAGGGGGAAATTTTGGCCAGAATTCTAAAAAGGTATGATTGGCAAAAAAAACAACAACAACACTGAGCATCACCAAAAGAACAGTGAAGCATGGTGGTGGCAGCATTATGCTTTGGGTCTGTTTTTATTGTTTTGTTCGAGGTGGAGGGAATTATCTTCACCATCTGATAATATTACATTAATGTTAATAATACAAAACATTAGATGGCATTGCAAAAAAACACATGCACATGGGCTTGGAAGCAGTTTAGTAAACCCTTGTCACTTAACACAGTACACCACTACATCAAAAGAGGAAAGTCATACATCAGTTGCTAAAACGGCAAGTTCTCCGGGCCCGAGCTCATCTCAGCTGGACTGAAAGGCTGAAAATATGCTGTAGTTAGTCTATGTTTCAGAATGATTTTAGAAAACAGGCCTCATTCGTCATGCACTATCACAGTGTGGCTTTGTGGATACAGAGTTTGTGTGCTTGTCTGTCTCCTATTGAAAACGTATAGCGTTTCATTAAGAGGAGAATCAAGCAAGAGTGACAATGGACTGTTGAGCAGCTGAAATCTTGCATCAAGCAAGAATGGGCAAAAATTTGACTTGCAAAACTGCAACAATTAGTATCTTTAAATCCCAAATGATTAAAAACTGCTGTTAATTGAAAAGGTGATGCAACAGTGGTAACCATGTCTTTGTCCCAACTGTTTTTGAAGTCTATATTTATTTACTATGATTTTACCATCATGTTTTACACTTTGGTTACATTCATGACAGGAACGATAGTTACTAATTACACAAGGATTACAAGGTTATATCAAACACAGTCATGGACAATTTAGTGTCTCCAATTCATCTCACTTGCATGTCTTTGAACTGTGGGAGGAAACCGGAGTAAACCCACGCAGACACAGGGAGAACATGCAAACTCCACACAGAAAGGACCCGGACCGCCCCACCTGGGGATCGAACTGTGAGGCGACAGTGCTACCCACTTAGCCACCATGCCGCTCAATGTTAAACAGTGTCAGTGACACAAGTCCACCCATTAAAATGCCTATGATTAACCGCATTTAAAGTTCAGCTCTTCTAGTAGGATTTTCCTGACATTTTTTTTTAGTTGCATCTTACAACAAAAGCAATGATCTGCAAAGAGTATCAGTCAGGAGAAGGGAACAAACAATTTCCAAGGCATTACATACACCATGATCATTGGTATAGCATCATTAAAGAAGCTGCAGAAGTTTTTGGCAAGTACTGGTTATGTACATCATGTGACAACAATGTCCTATATACTTCATATGTCTGGGATTTGGGTAGCGTGGCAAGAAAAACATCCAAGTTTGGCTACATTTTGCAAAAACCTACATTACATCTGTCAAAAGCATGTAGAAAAATGTGGTATGAAGAGTCCAAGGTTGAACTTTTTGGCCAGAATTCTAAAATTAATTGTCACAAAACAACAATAAGCATCACCAAAAGAAAATTATGCTGAGACAGAGTTTGTGTGCCTGCCTGCAGTCCAGATCTATCTCCTATTAAAAATGTATGGCATGTCAGGAAGAGGAGAATTAGGCAAGCGTGACAATGGGCTGTTAAGTGGCTGAAATCTTGCATCAAGCAAAAATGGGCAAAAAATTTACTTGCAAAAGTGCAACAATTAGTATCTTTCATTCCCAAATGATTAAAAACCCCACAAAGTGATGGTGATGCAACAATGGTAACAATGTCTTTGTCCCAACTATTTTTTGGAGGCTAATTCTAAATTTGTTACATTTAGAAAGTACATTTTATCAGTGAAAACACTGGAAATCTTTTTATTGTGATTTTGTCAATAAAGATTTAGGAGAATTAACAAATTATAGAATCTTGTTTTTGCCTTTTACAACCGTCTCAACATTTCCGGAAATAGGGTTTGTAGTTTAAAATGGGTTGGGTGAGGTTAAGTCCTTCTCTAAGCAACACTGCTGGCTGCTGGCCAAAAATAGTTAACCACACATCAGCCAAACAGCTGTGAACGCATTTCCTTCTACCATTTCCTCTCTAACAAAACGAAGCGTAGCAAATATGATTACTACGCTCACGCACACTTTCATACACATTTTTACATGCTTCAACAAACCTTGCTAAAATTATTTGTGTGTCTGCATAAGTGCACCCCCTTGGGCCCAAAGCCTTAGAGAGCATAAATAAAACCGTGACTTTATAAAGTCTTATAGACTGCATTTAAGGTTTTTTAAGGTGAAATGTGTTTGCAATATATTTGGCAGATAGTTTTATCCAAAGCAACTTACAACTGTGAGAGAATACAAGGCAAGCAACTGAGGGTTAAGAGTCTTGCTCATGAGCCCAACAGTGCCAACTTGGTAGTGGTTGGGCAGATTATAAGGCCAGTACCTTAACCACTGAGCTACCACTGCCCATAAACCATATAACAATTCAGAAAGATCGCAATTCAACTGCACACACTTTCATTTAGGTTAAAACATTGAGCAGTTTGAGATGATTCTGATTCCGTCCACATACAAAGCCTATATGGTATTGACACTGTGGTTGCTAGTTACTGTGTTAAACTAATGGAGTAAATGTAATGTTTTATTTATATTTATTACTCCAACAGAATATGGTTTTACTTTACAGTGGGACAGTGGTGGCCTTGTGGGTAGAGCTTTGGGCTATCAGTTGAAAGGTTGAGAGTTCCAAACCCAGCCATTCAGCCACTGTTGGGTCCCTGAGTAAGGCCCTTAACCCTCTCTGCTCCAGGGGCGCCGTACAATGGCTGATCCTGCACTCTGACCCCAGTTTCCATACATGCTGGTATATGCAGAAAAAGAATTTTGTTGTACTTTACACGTGTATCTGTATATATGACAAATAAAGGTGTTCTATTCTATTCTACTTAATAATTGTAAGAGGAAACCAAATGACAAAACACCAAGCAGACCACAGGTAGCCTAACTGAAACTAAAGGATAAATACAAGAAAAAACTAAAACTAAGTTTTCTAGCCATGTGATGTCAAGATAATCAGGTGTGTGTCACGTATGTGTTTGGTGAGAGTGAGAGAGTGTGTGTGTGTGTGTGTGTGTGTGTGTGTACCTGGAGGCAGGTGTAATTTATAAAGCAGCTTCAGTTTCTCAGTCATGTCACCATGATACATTCCACCTGAGACAAACACACAGCAAACATGATTTATTATCACAAACAGCCTAGAGTAGTACAGTATGACATGACCAGAAGCGCAATCTACCAGCAACAACAGTAAAAAAAACCCAGAATAGGTAATTTATAAGTTATATGTAGGGCCCTACTAAATTCACAGGAAAATTGCTTAATTTTACGAACCTTGTTTTTCAAAAATCACAGATTTCATGGATTTTGAAAGAAAAGTGCCACATTTCACAGCAGGTTGAATAAATGGAAGCTACAACACACAGCTCAGCCTACCTTAACGGTTGAATGTAAACCTAAAACATCCAGCAACGGTGCGAGACTTTATGCTCCATCTCAAATACGAAAATTCTCGTCCGTGTCCTAACACGCCCCCATCTTCATCCACAGAATTGGTTAGGAGTTTTCCAAACTCGGTTACCCGAATAGTGTTTTTAGCTGCTTTAGACTTCGATATCTTGGACATTTTGACTAAGCGATTGCTAACTAAATTGCCGTAGGATTGCTAGGATCACCTCATAGTGCAAATCAACCAGTAAGAGTGAGGCACTTGAATGCTACGCGAATTAAAAACATTGCATATTACACTGGAAACGGCTCATTTCACAGTCCGTAATGCGATCTTCATGGCCATGAATTAGGCAGAGCCTTGGTTATAAGTAAGCTTATTTATGTTGACATGGGTTTGTTTGTTTGTTTATTAGGATTTTAACGTCATGTTTTACACTCTTTGGTTACATTCATGACAGACACAGTAGTTACTCATTACACAAGATTCATCAGTTCACAAGGTTATATCGAACACAGTCATGGACAATTTAGTATCTCCAATTCACCTCACTTGCATGTCTTTAGACTGTGGGAGGAAAGCGGAGCACCCGGAGGAAACCCACTTGACATGGGGAGAACATGCAAACTCCACACAGTTTGCTACCCACTACCCAGTGCTACCCACTTGACATGGGTAAATGTAAAAGAAGTTGGCTTAAAAAGCTGAGCAGTGTAGACCATTTTAATTTTATAATTCTTGATAGGAAGTGTTAAAACTAACAAAACAAGTTGCACCTGAACGTAAATATGCCTGCCTATAAATTACTTTAAAAACTATTTTAACAAGATTATAACCTTTAAATTGTTGATCCAAACATGCGAACTAAATTATGATCCTTTTAAAACCGTATTTTGTGTCTATTTTTGTCTTATATTAAAACATTGTTAGACAAACCTGCTAAACAAAAGAAAAAAAATTCAGGAAAGGTCATGCACTCACTCAGGCCTGTAACGAACTCTTTAAAATTGATGAGAGAGTCTTTGTTGAGGTCCAGAAGGCGAAACAAGCGGATAGCGAGCGTGGAGGTGTGCGGACCACAGCCCCAAGGTGCCAGAGCCAAAAACAGCTCACTAAACTGACCACAGTCGATCCTGTACTGCTCCAGATAGGGCAGACTTGGGTCGTGACGCTCTGCAGCAGTGCTGCTTGCACCCCAGTAACAGCTCATTATGTGCTTGGCCTAAGGAAACACAGAGACAGAATGGAATAGAATACACAAATCATTAGACGTATATTCTATATTATTCTATATTATCATTAGAGTATCTCTTTAAACATTGTGACTGCTTTTAATGCCAAAAGGTTTGAAACGGCCCAAACAATTGGTAACGGTAACATCTGAATGTTTTGGCTTTGTGTGTGACAGTTCCGGCATAGCAATAAAAACAGATGCCATTTAATTAACAGTAAAGGAAAAATTTTGATATTTTAAGCCCCCTACTGGCTGTAATGTGAATAGTGACTCCAATTGTTGTACTGGGTCCAACTCCACCTACAAAACACTGGGAGCAAGACAGCGATCACAGGGCAACACACCCTGACATACTCCCTCGCTCACACCTAAGGCCTATTTAGAGAGGCCAATTCACCATCTGCATGTTTTTGGGAAGTGAAAGGAAACCAGAGTACTCAGAGGAAACCAATGCAGACATGGGTGAGTAAGTAGAACTACACACAGCCAGTAACAGAGTAAAGAATCAAATCATGGTACCCAGAACCCATGCTGCTATAAAGGACTCTTTTAGTTGTGTCACTTTGCCACCTACTGCCCAAGCAGTTTTTTTACTGCTGTTAAATTTAAATAGGAATTAACAGGAATTTTTTCACTATAAATATTACTCAAATGCTCAACAGACTGTCTAACCTGTAAAATCAGATGTAAATTTAAATTTAGACTTAAAAATAATAACAAAAAGTAAAAAAAAATGTGCAGTGGTAAAGTACTTTAGTCCAGCTAGTTCAGTGCTATCAGCCGGACATACAGACATGACTGAATGTGTCTGTATTGTTTCAGTAGTTCTGGAGAAACTGAAACCACTGCAATCCTGACCACAATTTAGCAACAGTAAAAAATAAATATGTAATGAAAAAAAGTTATAATTTATTAATTTGACAAATATCTTTTTTTTAATGATTATACAACTACAATACCACCCCACTTTATAATACCATATTCCAACTCTGATTGGATTAAAAAAATCATTCAGCAATTCATTTATTGTAGGTTTTGCCGTTGCTTCGTCCTATTTAGGGATGCGGTGGGTCTGATTCACTAGGCAAAAGGGAGGAAACACCCCGAACAGGTCACCAATCCATCACAAGAAAGACACACACACATGCACACACACACACATCATATTTTGAATTTTCATTACAGCTTATGTTAAAACGCTTGTAACCCACTGTTCAAACATGCTACCAGTATTTCTAGTTTTACCTCCTGCTGCATCATGTAGCTTCTAAGATAAAAACTGCCTGAACTGTGGCACAATCTCCAGTCGGCCATATTTTAGATTATTAATAAACACACTAACACGTACAATATAATTTATGCAATATGTTTTATTCCTTGTGCCTTGCAGTAGGGGAAAAGTAGGCAAAGCTCTATTAAGCTAAACCAGACAAATGATAGCAATTAAGTGCAAAACCAGAAACTAAAGACAGTGAACAAACACTGATACTGCACTTCAGAGTGCCTTTATAATTACATCACTATTATGGGTCTGGATGTACTAATAAAAACTGCAAAACACACCTTTAACAACACAGAAAAACTTCTTGTATGTTATCTATCACATAACACTCAGGAACAAATGGCTTTTAAAATACCTTGGTAATGTTATACACACACACACACACACACACGTATCTGCCAGTTATCATGGCTATATATACATGTGTATATGTGTGTGTGCACAAAACTACATGGACAGGAAGCTCTTACCTTAAACAAAACATACAGCTCCTCAAGCTCTTCAATACTAAAGGCAGATTCTGTCATGATGGCTCTCACCTGCATGCAAATACAACAGTACTTAAAAAACAATACAGATCAGCATTCTGACAGGTCCAAAAGCAACAGTGTGTGGCATATAGACAAAATGACTAATAAAATATTGCAAAATTAACTAACAATACAACTCAAGTATGGTTTTACATACCTTTATATAAATTGTCAGAAAGCTCTGAAAGTTGTTATAATTTCTGCTGATCAGAGCATTTGCACTGTAATGTGCTTCAATGAACGTGTAGTAAACCAATCAGTAAAATAAATAATAAAAAGGAGGTAGATTTGAAAGCAGATTCTGCTCAACACTGATAACTGCATGTTGCACAACTTGTAAGGGACATGTACAGTCAATAGCCAATTTACTAGGAACACTTAAAGAAGCCTGTATGTCATGTAATGTATCTCTGTTAATCAACAGTTGTCTCTCTTATGTCATGGCTAATGTCATTTCCTCTTAAATGATGTAGACAAACACCTGAGTGGTCCAGAACAACAAAATGCAAAAAATCTGCTTTTATAGAGCCATCTTAATGATAAACTAAGCTGGTGCAATTTGTTAGAAACAGCTGGCTGTTAATTTCTTTCATAATGAGGTAAGAAGAGCGTACGTAAAATTTTTAAGCTTATGAATGTTGGTTTACCCCATTTATAAAATGACTACATATTACAATCAGTTGATGAGAATCACACAATTGATATTTGGACCTGAAAAAATTAAAAGATAGATTGAAGGAGGAGGTACTTTGTCTTCCCCATGACTGTATGTGTTTTAATCATTTAGTCAAAAATAAAAAAACTAAACAGTTGCAAATATGCCATGACATGACATACATGTCTTTTGCAAGGGTGTAAACATGTCTGATCTCTCCAGTACATCTCTGTGGCATTTAGGGCACATAATTGACAAAAACATTGAAAAGTGCATCCAGGATGCAGATGAATCAGAGCCAATAATGTGTGAGTGCTGAACCTAAATGTTAGTTCCACACAAATCTTTAATACACTCACCACACTCCTCTTGGCTGTGTCCTCTAAAGACTGGATGACCTTTAACCGTTGTTTAAACCGCATCTGCTCAATGACATCAGCACGCAGACTGCCAAACTTCTATATGAAGAGACAGAAAGCAAGAGGGCAAACAGGAAATTCAGTCACAGAAATGGGTAGGAAACATTCAAATCCAGTTTGATGAAATCTAGAAATGCATAAATTACCTCATAAGAGGCCTTAATTAGCTCAAAAACATCAATTTCAGGTGGCGGTTCATCCCCACTGGTCAGCAGGGCATGGAGGTGTGGGATGGGTGGAGACACTGTTTGCTTGTTCACTACATTATCCAGATACCTGAAAAAGAATGAGATTTTTCATTTTTTACCAACTACTGCCTTTGTTTACATCATTGCTCTTTAATCATTTATATGGCACATTGTTAAAGAAGTCTACACTTTAAATGCGTTAGTCTTTTAACCTTGCTATGATTTTCCACAACAAAAGCAAAGGTTTAAGCATAATCATGGTTAGGCACCAAAAAGCTTCAGGTATTAAGTGTACCAAAGACAAATATCAACACAACGCATCTGAAGTTTTTTTTTTTTTACTGTTGAAACAAGACATGAGGGACACTCAGGTGGAGCAGCGGTCGAATGCACAGGCAAACCTCTGCTGAGTGTTAAAACTTGCAGTTTAAATATTGGCAGAGCCACCAACCTGGCTGGCATCCACACAATGAATTGGCCTTGTTTGAGGGAAGGGAGTTCCTGTTCCTGCTACCTGTTCCTCCTAACTGAGATATTTAATCTCCAGGACTGGTCTGGCACCCGAGCGAGTGGTGTGTAGTCACATGGAGCTTAGGGTGTCTCCATACGTGATATGGCTCTGTGTGGGAACCAAACACTGGCAGATGATAAAAAGTGACTGCAGATTGGACACATGTTGAAGGGGTTGTCCTTGATCAGATCAGAGTTTGTGTAAGTTGCAGTGGATTCACAATTAGAAATTGGAAATGACTAGATTCTGAGATAATGGGGAAACATCCATAAAATAAATACATAGGATATGAAGAAAAACAATGTGCAAATTGTTTTGAGGCTTTTTAAACATTTTTTTCCAGTCCAACAATTCTTCCACTAAGTAAGTCAACCCTACACTGCAACAGCTCCCAGTGAGTGATTTTTCTTAACTGCGTCATATAAAATATTATTGGATGCTTGGAAAAGGTGACCAAGTACACTCTTCCATATGCATGACTCCTAAAACTGGCTAGATTGATACTGGACAAAAAAATGCCATTCTTCACATATATGATTACATAACTTCCAAATTGGTGCAAATTCAGGACACCTAAAGACTTGCACTAACAAATGTGCTGTCATTTAATCCAAAACTGTAGTGTGCAAACTGAGACACTAAAAGCAGTGTTAGCTTAATGGTTAATGTGCTGGACTATTGATCAGAAGCTCAGAAGGCCCTTAACTCTGAACTGCCCAAGTTGCTTTGAATACAATGGCACAAATGTACATTAAACTGAGCTCTGCCTGCAGACTGACCTTCCCAATATAGTCATGGCCTCTCCTTCATCTGTGCAGTTAATCAGATGCTCCATGTTAGCATGAAGCACAGCCAATGATACCTAAAGCACAGAAAAAGAACACAGTTCATCAACACAGACAACAGAGCAACACAGCCACTGACACAATCCACATACATATGATCAGGAACTATTATTATCTATAGATAATGTGTGTACTGACAGAACTCCAGTGCTGCAAAGTTGACTTCTGTAATATCAGGTCAAAATTGCACAACCTCACCTGGAAGATGACCTTAATGCCCTCATAGAAGAAGCAGTCCACCAAAAGCACAGCGCTGTCGAACGGCATGACAGACAGAAAGAGAGTGAGAAACCAGGACAGAGAGATGGTTGAGATCACTCCCAGCTCCTGCATGTGGTCATAGAGCAGTGGCAAAAACTCCCGCGTCAGCTCCTCGAACACACCCTGGTCTACCAGTGCGCCTATTTCAAACAAACACATTTATCACATTTTCTTGATGTATTGGGTAAACATTAATAAAGACATAAAAATTAACAGCATAAATTCCACACCAACTTTAATGTTAAGTATTGTACATTAAACTATAATATTATCATTGAAACTGTAATGTAAGTGTGTAAGACTTAACTCTCAACATGCAGCGTTTAGTGATTTAATGGCAATTTTTTTTCCAAGCAAACCTGATGTCCAGCAGCAAACATTAAAATACATTTTTAGTCATTTAAAATATCCAAATGCATCTTTACACTGGCAAGCAGTGGATTCCAACAAGGAGCTTGGACACATGACTAGGAACACATTTACAAGGTATTTAGCAGACCCTTTTATCCAAAGTGACTTACAGTACTGTGACAGTATTTTGTCTAAGCAATCTAGGGCTGCTTAAGGGCCCAACAGTGGCAACCTGATACTAGTGGGACTTGAACCAGCGACCTTTCGATTACTAGTCCAGTACCTTAACCACTAGGCTACAACTGGTTTAATTTTGACAGTGCTTTAACCCAACAGTAGGAGTGGCTGTTAAAGTAAAAAGGATGCAGCCTTTCCTCTCTCATATGTGGCCAGTTGAGTTTGTAGTGCGCCCAACAAGGGCCTAGCTCAGATCAAATTCTCTGCACTTCTGGACTAGCAGTTTAAACTGCTGTGCCAACTGAGTGCCCATTGATAAGTTTCTTTAAAGGTTAAAATTTTAAGTTAAAATAAATAAATAAATAAATACATTGGACACAGTTGGTACAGCTGTATTATGATGTCATTGTTAATAATGTATGTCACTGTTATAGTATGAATGTTTGTAAGCCAAGAACCAGAAATCTGTGGCTTGTGTGTATGTGTGTGTATGTGTGTGTATGTGTGTGTGTGTGTGTGTGTGTGTGACTGACCCACAACTCTAGTGTTGTAGTAATCAGGCAACATCCTTTCACATAACGCCACCAGCAGCCAGAACGCTTCCTCTTCTGTACAGTACAGCAGCAATACTGAAGTTACTATATTCATGGCCTTAAGAATAAAAACACACATGAAACACACATGCATAAAATTGACTGGTGAAATAATAGTAACATGAACCTGTTTCAGATAATATGTAAAGTTAAGGTTAATGTTTGTTTCTAGCATTGTTTAGATGATATATAGCAAATATAGATTCAAGATTCAAGAGTTTTATTGTCATGTGCACAGAAGAACCAGCAGTTACACTGTACAATGAAATTCTTACTTTGTTCGTCCTCCAAACATCAATAAGTATTATACATAAGAACAAAATTAAACAGAATAAAAAACTTAGTATAAAACTTTTTAAAAAATATATAAATTTAAACTATAAAAACGTTTTATATACAGAGGAATAAAAATAGAAATAAACTAGGCAGTAGAAAAAAAAAAGGCACATAGCAGCAGTCACATAAGGTGCAGAAATTATTGCAGTGTTATACAGCATAAATACAGACAATACAGCAGCAGTTATTTTAGGGTGCAAATTGTGCAACATTATGTGCAAGTAGCAGCAGTCATTTAAATGTGCAATAGTTCATTGTAGAGGATGTACAATGTTCATGAGGTAAGTTGTGTATGTGACAGTCCATGTTTGTTCACAAGTCTGACTGCTTGTGGGTAACAACTGTTGGTCATTCTTGTTGTTCTGGCCTTTAGGCTTCTGAAACGTTTGCCTGATGGCAGAGGAGTAAAGAGGTAGTTTTGGGGGTGTGTGCTGTCCTTAATTATGTTGTGGGCTCTCCTGACAACCCTGGTCTGATAAATGTCCTGTAGTGCAGGGAAGGACGTTCCAGAGATTCTTTGTGCAGTTTTTATTACACGCTGGAGAGCCTTCCTGTCCTCTGCAGTGCAGTTTCCATACCAGACTGTGAGGGAGCTGGTAAGGACACTTTCCACCGTACATCTGTAGAAGTTGCTGAGAATTTTGGTTGACATGCCAAATTTTCTTAGTCTTCTCAGGAAGTACAGTCTCTGTTGTGACTTTTTGATGATGTGGCGTGTGTTGCAGGACCAGGTGAGATCCTCACTGATTTGCACACCCAGGAATTTGAAGGTTTTCACCTTCTCCACCACTGTTCCACCTATATACAGCGGTGTATGCTCTTCTCCTCTCCTCCTGGGGTCCACAATCAGTTCCTTTGTTTTGTTGATATTTAATGAAAGATTGTTGTTCTGACACCAGTCCACAAGATCTGCTACCTCCCTCCTGTACGCCATCTCATCCCCCCCAGTAATAAGACCAATGACTGTGGTGTCATCAGCAAACTTAATAATACTGGTGGTGTTATAAGAGGCCCCACAGTCGTGTGTGAAGAGCGAGTACAGAAGAGGGCTCTGTACGCAGCCTTGAGGTGTCCCACTGTTTATGGTCTTTGTGCTTAAATGTTTATGGTCTTTATATATGCTTAAACGGGCCTTGTTTAAACAATTACAAGCGAACAGCAGACCTGGCACTTGCCTGTGCCTTAAATGCATCCCATGTTAACTTTATAACCAGATTCAGATACTACCATGGTTGCCAAATAATGACAAAAATCAGCCCGAAGACACTTCAAGGTCAAGACAGGTCAAACAGCCTACAGCGAATTTATTATGCTCTGAAATGTTTATCAGCTGAAATCTTTTACTGGCAGTCCTTGACCAGTCTAACAGGTCCTAATGAGTGAATTAAGGCCTGACAAGCTATTTTAGTTTTAAGACTTTAAGACTGGGATGTTTTACATACTTGTAAACAGGTGGCAACTCCTTTCTTAATTAATTTCTTAATTCTGCAAGTATAAATGAACTATAGATTGATTGTAAAGGGACTAAAACTTTAACCTTTAATTAAAATTACACAGACATAGTGGTATTGTGTATGGAGAGCCACACTAAGCTCCAGGTGACACCCACCACACTCAGGCATTTCAAACTAGCAAGATGGAAGTGCTGTGTCTAACATATTTAACCCGAGTTGAAGCAGATGATTTATTAGTGTGCTTGATGGCTTTAATATTGCCATCTAATAATCTTAATCCTTAATATTTTATTTTCAATAGTGCAGTCCAACAGCCACTGTTTGATTAATGCTTTCATCAATTGATTTTAATTAAGAGCTACAGATCTCTAAGCAGTACGAGTAAGTCCTAAATCGTGACTCACCCTGAATTACGACCAGCCCTCAACCACCCTTGAGCGCTCTCTAACCCATAATTTAATTTGGTTCAAACCCAAATGAACATCCTTTTTCATGTATTTGTATTACTTAGATTCTAATCAAAGGAACTAAAATGTATTTAAATTATATATGAAATCAAACTGCATGTTAAATTCTGCATGTGGAACTATATGTAATGCCACACAATTAAGGTAGAACTGGTAATCAGCTTATAATAACTGATGTTTTTATAAAGAGCTCAAACACAGTGAACGCAAAAAATAGACATGCTGTTTTTATGTTCATCCTCTATTTTACGTTACTGCCGTTTCTCTACATTATGCTGTTTTGTATTCAATTAAGCATAAACAGACCTAACAGACCAGTTGTAAAACTGACAATTAAAACTGCATTTTTGAATTCATGCTGCACATGAACTGGGAGTTTTCCACAGGGTGCATGTGTGTACCTGGCAGTAGCCTATGCCTGGGTTGCGGTAGGCGTATGCAGTGAGGACTCGCCGGAGTGCAGCAATGCCCATCTCATTTTGGAAGGCATGGTGCTCAGGCATAGAGCGATGCAGGTCCCTCTCAATCTCCTCTGTAGCTAATGTACATCGACCCATCGCCTGCTCCACCAGCTCCGCATAGTAACCTGGGTGAGTCACCATCTCATTCTGAGCACCTACAATAAAGAAACAAGGTCAATCATATTAGACCATTTGAGAAAAACTATACATCCTTTTGGAGGAACAGTAAAAAAGACTAATAAAAGTACAAAACAGAGAGAAAACCAACAAGGTCAAAAACTCCCCCCAGGAATCCTAAACATTTACATTTTGTTCATTCAAAAAGAAAGGGGGGGGGGGGGGGGGGGGGGGGGGGGGTGTTAAGAGATATAAGGAATATTGTGAATATTGTGAAATTTAAGTTAAGACAGTGAGCAAGATCAATGCATATGGACTGCTATATCCATAAATACACAAGGCAGGAATGTACATCATTTTGAGACGTAAAACTATAAAACTATTATAAACTAAAACAAAAAAAAACCTAAAAATCAGCAATAAAAAATTAAATTCTAAAATGTTAAAATTAGTCTTTAAATGTGTTAAACTACTGTTGCTGTGAGTTTGATCCTTTTGGTCACATTTTGGGTGTTTCTAGTTTGTTAGTTCACAAAAAGAATTAGGAATAGCAGCTATACAGATTTCTTCCACTGGTGTTAGTTAACATTTGAGTTGCTTATTTAGTTAGGAACAAAGGTAAAGTGCCCTCTGATTTTAAATGTGAATTCGTATAACTCTGTACTTCAACAACACTGCCACACTGGCAATCTTAGGCTCAGTTTTCCTTAAATAAAGACCAAAGCTTTGTGACGCCCCCTAGTGTTAGGACCTAAGGAGTATTTACCTGAAAACAGCATCCATAGCTCCCCTCTCAGACTCTCAGGAATTCCATTCAGGACCAGGTCTCTTGTCTTAGATGTGCGGTACATGCATACACCCCGCCCAAACTCAAAGAAATGGATGTTCCAGGATTCTTCTTTCATCTTTTCTTTTGTCTGAAATATTAAATGGGAGAAGGTGTGAACTACGTAACACATGGTTCGCTTTTAAGATTTGACACTATGTTTTTGTCATTCATATAAAAAGGATAAATCTCTGACCAATTCAATGAAGGTATCCAGGTCATTTGAAAGTGTTTTAAAATGTGTTTCTAGCAAATGTATTTCTGTCATGATCACAAGGTATTTGTACATCTACCCAAAAGTGAATAATATTAAACATGGTTTGTTGGTTAACAGGTTGTTTTTAATGCCTAAAGCAGTGGTGTCAAGCCAATGTATCAAATGATAGCCAAAAATGCACCCGATTCTACTTGATAAACAATTATAAACGTGCTGGTAACTAAGTGCTATTAAAATAAATATATATTCAGCTCCTGAGATGCACAAAGCAAAAAACTGGAGGAAGGAATGACACTGCTCTCTTTGTGTAAAATGAATAGTGGATTAATCAGAGTCTGGGCATCTGTTTGCTCATGGCATTGGAAATAGGCAAGAAGTATGATGACTTGACAATTGACATTGCACAGGTTGTAGCTTGACATTGCACAGGTTGGATGATGTAGTCTGTACGTGTCTACAAGTAATTTTTATATATTATACACCTGATATCAGAAATCTTAAAACCTACTCACCTTAAAATGCATTATGGTCATACTTAAAGAATTGAATAAAATATACAAGAAGAAGTCTCAGTAAACAGTTTAAATAAAAATAAAACTCTATTTCAATGTTCATGTGCACTAACCCTAACCTTAACCCTATTTCACCGCCAGCCTCAGTACTTGACAGAGAATCCTTTTGCTTTGATAACTTCTAAGTGATATCAGTAAGTAATGACAAACTTCTGACACCTCTCTTGTGAAATCTGTTACTATTCTTCTCTTGCAAAAGATTTCAGTTTGATAGCTTTCCTGCTGCAACTGCTTTCTTTAAATCCCACCAAAGATTCTCTACGGAATTTAAATCTTGAGACTGAGAAGGCCACTCCAGAATATTCCAAGACTGATTCCTTAACCAAGCTTTGCTTGACTTAGAGGTGTGCTTGAAATCACTGTCTTGCTGGAAAGTCCAACTATCACCAAGGTTCTACAGTATTTCACCACAGAAGGCAACACATTCCCCTTAAAATGTCTTGATATTTCTGTGAATCCATGATGCCAGTCACAATGAAGATTGCCAGTTCATTTGAACACTCAAATCTTTGAGTAGTGTTTACATAATACAAGTGAAGCAAATTAAGGCTTGTTATTAAGTTTTTAATGCTGTAACAACTTTAAGTCATGGGGATTAGCAGTAGGGTTTAAGATCAACAATATTATATAGTGGTTGAATAACATTGACATGGCAGTATTAACAAAATATCCTGCTACTGTAAATACTATGTAGATCTTATGGATGTGTGTTCAATTCCTGCCGAGAGTCATTCTAGTTTCCTCCACCTTTCAACAGCAAACAGTAGGATGAATGCTTTTAATTGCCCTTTATATTGCCTGTGTAAATACATGAGTGAATGTGTTTGTGTTTTGCACTATGAAAGACCTTGGTATACTTGCCTTTGCAAGCACTGTGAACCTAATCAGGATCATTTGCAACAGTTTGCAAAGATAAGTTTTCACTTATTAATAAAACTGTATTTTTTTAATAGTTATTAGAGTATTGCAGGCTTTAGGCTTTAACTAAAGTTTGGCTGTTAATGGATATGGGTTATTCTGAGCTATAGCTTACCGCTTTGGGCCCCAGATCCTCAGGACGGTCTTTCTGGTAGATACTGAGCAGGCCTTGCTTGGCTGTGGGAAGGTTGGAGTTGTAGTACTGACCTTGAGCCACTTCACCTGATCCTACCACTGGTGGGTTTGGAGAGAGAGCATGAGGCATGTTGGGACTTGGAGTTTCCTGGCAATAAAACATAATGAACAAAAAAAAAATTATAATAATAAAATTATAAAAATTACATAACCAGTAGTAAAAGCTATAAAACTACTTGCTGATATTTCTCCATAAAATTGATGTAGTGATTTCTCTTTGTTTCAGGTTGCATTTTTGATGCAGTGGTGGACTGTGTTACGTGACAAGTTTTCCAAAGTACTCCTAAGCCCATGTAGATATATCAATTACAGTAGAATGACAGTTTCTTAACCAATGTAGTCTGAAGGTTTAAGTTCACACACATTTAATTGTGGTATTATTTACATGCCCTGAACATAATTGATATGGCTACACAAAGATTTCTTTGGATTTTCTGAATCTTTTTACAATATTATGTACAGTGGATGGTGTAATGTCTAACTTATCTACCATCTTGCTTAATACATGTTTGTTCTGATCTACCTGACAAGTTGCTCACAAAGTTTGACATATTGTGGTGAGTTACAACCAAGTTTTGCTTGCAAAGACCTTTGGTGGATCATCCTTTTATACCCAATCATGATACTCTGACCTATTATCAATTCACCTGCTCATTGTGAAATATTTAGTTGGTCATCCAAACTGTTAAAAGTCATTTCTTTGCACTTTTGTCAATAAAATAACATTTTACTGCATTGTACAAGAAGTCCTTAATTTTCCAGTAATTATAACCCTCCTAATACCCAACAGGTGTGTCTACTGCTCAATCACATTCTGACAAAAGAGGTAAGTGTGTGTATGTGAGTGTGTAGATGCCATAATTCATTAAACATTAGTTACAGTGAAACAAAAGTATTTTTATGTTTTTCAGTGCTTTATCCTGGTCAGTGTCAGGTAGGTCCGGCATCCCCAGGAACCACACAATTTGGACAGGTTGTTCCCAAAACATAACAGAGCCTCTGCCATCCCCCCTTCAGTTATAGCAAATCATGTCTGCATGTAGATGCTCGATCAGCCAATAGCACCACTGGGGATTTAAACTCTGAATACCAGCAGTAGTGGGCTAGCATTATTTACTGCTTTGCCACCTGAGCAACCTACACCATATTACACTTTCCAAAACAGAATACATACATTTCTTTTGCAATACATTTTAAATTAATAACTTTTACTTCACTTATAAGGTTATCTGGTGAATCACTTGAAGTTGCACTAAGTAACAGTTTAAAAACCACTGATTTAGGAAGTTGTAACTAAAGCTTCCTCTTTGTGCTTGACCAACTTACAGACGGGGCAGTCAGGCTACTGAGTCTATCAGGAGTGCGCTGCAGGAAGTCTGAGATGCGCTGAACAAGGAAGTCCCGATCTTTAAGGTTGGCAAACAGAAAGGTCATCTTGTTTTTAGTGCTGATGGAGAGAGGACTGGGTAAAACACTGCTGCTGTCGGCTTTCTCTACTATAGACACCTAAAGAGAGAGAGAGAGGCAACTGTAATATGCTATTTCTTTAGTTAAAGCATTAATATTATGATATAAGATCATAATATACAGCAAAGCAATTCTTTTCAAATACAATGGGTGCCACAAAATTATCTGTTATTTATAATAATAATGATATTATATTATTTACCAACCCATTTGCAAACCTTTTCTTGCAACCTTTTATTAGCTTATGCCTGTATAAATTCCTGGGTTTTTTTTCTTTTTTTGGACAATAATAAGCAGTGTGAATTTTTATTTTTATTATTATTAGTGTAAATAATTTGTGTTTTTTACTGCTACTCTACTGCTGCTACTACCTATATTGAAGAGATGCCATACAAAATTTAACTGTACCTGTGTATAGTGACAATAAAGATTCTATTCTATTCGATTGTAATTTTCAAATCCAAGTCATGTTGAAAGACCTGTGTGAACTGCCATCATTTTAATTATACTGCATTAAGCCATTGGAATCACTGGTATCAGCAAACTTTTGCAGTAGAAACGCACACAGCCAACATATAGCAATATTAACTTGAATCACTAAATTATCTAATTCTTAAGACAAATTGTGTGTGGGTGTGTGTTTGTGTTGGGGGGTGGGGGTGACTATGTGTGTGCTCACCTCTCTGAGTGGTATAATGAGCTGACAAAGGTCCTCCTCTCTGCTGGCAAAGCAAATATAGTTGTTGGAAACGAACATCTGTCCGACAACATGCATCTTAGCAAAGGGTGTCCACAGGGTGCAGTCAGTGTGACCGTCCAACCGCTCATCCTTTGTTAGGCGGAACAGAGCCCTGTATCGCTCATTTTTCGCCCGTGCGTCTAGGTCTCTAAAACAGACACACATTAAACGTTTTACTTTTTAGTCTTGTTTGTTTATTTCTTGTTTTATCTTTCCCTTTATCTTGGTTAGGTTTTCATAATAGTGCATATCCTTCACTCACTTACTCACTCACTCACTGGGAGCCTATCCCAGCTTTTTAATGGGCGCAAGGCACACAGTAACACCTTGGACGGGGCACCAGTCTATCGCAGGGCAGACACACAAACACACACACACACCTAGAGGGCAATTCAGTGTCTCCAATGAACCTGACTGCATGTTTTTGGACTGTGAAAGGAAACTGGAGCTCTCGGAGGAAACCTACGCGGACACAGGGAGAACATGCAAACTCCGCACAGAAAGGACTCGGACCGCCCCGCCTGGGGATGGAACCCAGGACCTTCTTACTACCCACCGAGCCACCGACATATCACAGTGGAAATTAAATAGAAAACAAATGTATAGGATTTCAGAAAGATAAAAAAACTGACATGTATGGTCACATAAATTATGAACACATAAATTATGAACACATAAATTAATTCATTTTTGGCTAAAAGTGAGCCAGAATAAAGTTGGGGAAATTGTGGGTTAGTGGCCTTTCATAAGAGCCCAAAAGTGGCAGTTTTGTGACTGGGTCTGAATCCTTGAACTTCCAAATTCCAAGACCACTAAACCACCACTGCCCCAATAAACACGTCATACATATGACACCTTTTTAAGAGATTATTTTGAAGCTCTGTTGTTGCTGAAAAGTTGACTAAATACAGCATATAACATTACAAGCAATGTTTTCAATGCAAATCAAAGAGATATCCATCAAGGCTTTTATTAGATGAACTACAGCTTAATGTAAAAAATATGGAAAGTAATGTTTGTTTGTTTGTTTTTGTAATGCCATGTAGTCGTATCTATGACATTCACAGCAGGAATCGGTGTTTTACACTAGTTTTATTTGGAAAGTAATGTAGAAGAGTAACAGGAACACTGTAACCAGATCTGCCTCTACACTGAAGATTATATATTATAAACAATGCAATTCTGTATCTAGCAATGACATAAATCAGATGCAGTTGGTACATTAAATTATAATCCTAGCTTAATATCAAAGCATGATGCAAAATATCCAAATCATTTTGTTTAGAAATAATGTTACACACATACTGTAGTGCCAAGTTTAATATGACTGCTACATGGAATCTGTTCGTGTCTCTACACTAATGCACAGTTCCATCGTAATAGTCTAAATGATTAATGCAATTGATGTGATTGATTTCCGGGTAATGGTTTAAGTAATAACTTTCTCATTTATTTTTAATGATTTTTAATGCATAGTGGTCCCCCTGTTTGACCTAAAATTAAAAGCATGCACTGCAGGAGTGCCTGATTCAGCAGATCATCACTGTTGTAGGTGCCATGACAAGTACTTATCTACGGGATCTAATTTTAGGTTAATCAGATTTCAGTACAGCACTGGCTCTATCTACATGGTGCTGATGGTAGTGTAATTCTAACACCAATCATTAGCTGGAGAGAATTTATCTAAATGTCCTTAACTGACAGCATCCACCAAACAATGACTTTCTGGTTGGGTATCAGGTAATCAGTTAACCATTAACATCCCTAGTACCAGGTATAAAAATAAAAGATACAAATAACAGTGCTGTTGTTTTTTTTGTTTTGTTTTTTAAATAAAAGTATTCTTTCCATTCATTTCTGCCACTTGAGAGTATATGGGAAGCTTGTAGGAAATAACAACCTCACCTCTTAAGTGCAGAGACATTTTTAAGGGTCTTGCAGGCTTTGGGAAGTAAGCGGTCAATAGAGAAGCCCTCATTATCCAGCAGCTGCCTCATAGCAATGTTAGCCAGCTGCTCCATCAGCTTAAAGGTGTCATTGATGTTGAGAAACATAGAGAAATAGTGCTCAGTGTCTCTGGTGCTCACACGGACACTCTCTGGGAATAACAGCGTGGCATTCTTATCTAACTGAGTCACATCTGTCCACTGCACCACCAATGTCACTACAGAGAGAAAAAAAAAGCCTTTTACACCAGGTATAGGTACATTTCTTAGAGCCAGACTAAACATTTACTCATAAACACAGATGAGTAAAAACAATACTAAGTCTTTTTCATCCTGATCTTTCTTTTTCTCCATTCGTTCCAACCTCACTCACTCACTCACTCACTTTCTTATTCAATCAGGGTCGCGGAGGGGTGCTGGAGCCTATCCCAGCTTTTCAATGGGCGCAAGGCACACAGTAACACCCTGGACAGGGCGCCAGTCCATCGCAGGTCAGACACACATACACACACCCATTCACCTATAGGGCAATTCAGTGTCTCCAATTAACCTGACTGCATGTTTTTGTACTGTGGGAGGACACCGGAGCTCCTGGAGGAAACCCACGCAGACACGGGAAGAACATGCAAACTCCACACAGAAAGGACCCGGACCGCCCCGCCTGGGGATCGAACCCAGGACCTTCTTGCTGTGAGGCGACAGTGCTACCCACCGAGCCACCCCTCATTCCAACCTAACTGTGAGAAACTGTCTTCCATTTACTCTCCCTGTTCTTTTCTGTAGCTATGGATTTGCTTTTCTTTACTCACCCTCCTTTCCAAGGAGGAAGGAGTAGAAGCAGAGATGATTGACTGAGAGGTAGAGCCAGCCTTGCCGTGGCACTCTGCCCTTCCAGTAGCTGCACGAGTAGTAGTTTACCAGCTTTTCCTCCTCTGGCATCCCAAACAGCTTTCGCATCTTCAGCTCAGCCTCTCGAAACTTCCCACAATCCTCGTCTTCCTGTGCCTGTCGACTCTTATTCTCCTCAGCAATGATACCCTGCACACAGACAGGTAGACTAGGGTTTTTTTGTTGTTTGTACACAAGTCAGTATTTACGAATACAATAAAGCAATATTAGGCAGCTTTAGGTGAAAGCTTACCTGTATCTTGCCCTTAACAAATGTGGTGATGTCTTCATCATTATCAAAAATGGAAAGTGTCTGCAGTAAATTAGCCTCCAGCCATTCCCAATGTTCTGTTATCTCCTTGCGAGATGAGCCTGATTACACACACACACATGCACAATAAATCTCAGCAAAGCAAACTGATAAGAAAATCAGTCAGTTGAGGTCACATGATAACATCAAAGAATTAAAAAATGACACACTTTCCCCTTCATTCATATTTTGAATGTCTAAGAATAATTAGATCAGCCTTGCAGCTCATAAATGCAGTGCTGGATATTTGTATACAGTGGTACCTTGTAACTCAACGTCCTCTAAACTCAAACTCTTTGAAACTCAACGCCCTTCGCCGAGAAGTTTGTACCCTTAAACTCGACATTTCCCTTAAACTCAACTGGTTCAGTTTGTTTCTTAAAAATTTCAAATTAACAATGAACAGTCACTTTGTTCAGCGCTCGGCTTGAGCGGTGCGGTAACACGTCATCAAAGTGCGAATATGAGACGAATCTGCATTTGTGTGGAATAACCGTCAGATTCACTCTGAAAGCTCCACATGTATCTGTGTTTAGCTGGATTTTCCTCACTGTTTCACTTATAAACTTGTGTTACAGCTCGGTGTTTTGAGAAATTGTAAGAATCAGTTTATGATTTAAGTGTTTTTATATTATATTCGTGTTATTTTCAGTGTATAAGTGTCATAAACAACCCCATTATTTTACATTAGCCTAAAATATGTGTAGTTCCATGAGACCATGGAACACATTAACAAGTTTCCCATACATCCGTATAGGAAAAAATACCTTAAAACTTAACGCCTGTTAAACTCAACGCCACTCCCAGAACCAACTGACATTGGGTTTCAAGGTACCACTGTAGTTTTTTGTTTGTAATTATGTGTTTTCACTGCTTAAGAGGGTTTGCTCTTTAATTCAGGTGCAGACCTGTTCCTAAAAATATCATGCCTGGAAAATGCCACAGAAGTGACATTCTTAACCATCTCGTTAACTGACAAAGTTGTTTACATTTCAAAGGTCAAGTAAAGAGGCAAAGTACTGACCACAAGCAATGCTCCAAAAGAGCTGAGAGTCTCCTGTTTGGTGAAGGATCCTATACGGAGCCACACGGGCACTGGAGTCCAGCACAACATCCAGCGTACCAACCAGAAGACCTGTAGTAGAGAAGAACAGAGAAAGGCTATTATACTGCCTGCACAGTAACACCCAACTGTTATGTTTTCGCTGTTGGTTGACAGGCTACATGAACAGAGCATGTCAGTAATAAAGTGTGTCATATTGTGTGGAAGGTTTACTGCCTGGGTCAATAACCTTGTGCAAAACCTATTCCTCTCTTCTTTACTCTGACATAGATAAGCTCTTTCCTGCTGATTTTATTTGAGTGACACGGACATTCTGCACTGAATAGGTTATTTTTAAGGAATCATGAATGCAGTTCTGTATCTGATAACCAAAATGGTTAAGCCAGCACACCAGGAGGCACCTAATTCTGTGATAAAAAAATATTAATAACCAAAAGCACAGATTACTTATCCTACAATGTTTAAACCTGCAGCCCTCCAAAGCTGTCCCATTTATTTATTAATGAATAAGTAGAGATAAGTGTTAGAAATTCCTTCGATTCATCATATGATGCAATTTCTTATAAGGAACATTTCAAATATGTGATCTAGACGCTGTAGGAATCCTGTCATGGTAAATAATAGAATGCTGTCATTAAGTAAAATAAGTGAATGACAGCTAAGTTGCTAAACCTGCATTTCTGTTTGACAACTGACTACTGCCATTAAAAGCAAAAATATTATGATTTCCCTTTACTTGCAAATTACCCTTTCCTGTTTTATGATGTGCATTTTTTTTACTTCTGACAATTGCCAAAAAATTTGCCTTCAACCTCAGCTGATTTTAATTGTTCACCTACACATACTATTATTCTGAATATTATAAAGGAATGCAACATCCCAATGTTTATTTCTTCTGTTGCCAAGTCATGTGCAATGCAACAGTCATGCCTTAGTGTACTTGTGTTTTGAAGTCACATGCAAGATCCATGTTGTGTAATTACACTTCCTTACAGGATAATATATATAAATGCAAGGACTTTTAGCTCAAACAGTGGTATTGTCTTATTTTAACAATCAATAAAAGTAACCTTTAGAACCAACTAACTAGTGACAAATGCAAGCTTAGACTTTTACCATGACAGCAAGCCAATGACTAGGAACATAACTACAATACGTCATACAACAATACTAAAACACACAATCCTATTACTTCCAAAAATTTGATGTGTTCCTGTTCAGACTGTGAGGAAAAATGACAGCTGTGGTGTATGAAAATGTAAAACATATCTCTCTTTAATAAAACAATAAATGTTAACTCATTTAACCCCACAGGTCATAAACATCCTCCAACTGTTCTCACCTCATTCAGCTTTGATCGATGTTTGATGTTTAATTTTCTGAATGCTATTTAAATAATTATTAATTGTAAATCTTGACATCATGTAAACAGTTTGAGTAACTAATCACATGATGAGAGTGATTTATCATGAGCCTGAGAAAGATGAGTCAGGTGATGACTGTAAAAGGAAGTAAATAAAATGGCGCAATACTACAAACCAGAGGGAAACCATCAGAATATTCTAAAAAAATATGATGTATATAATATACCGGGTGAATCAAAAATCATCCACTAATGGATCTATTCCCCGCAAAATGTTTATCCGGTCTTTAAATGGTACTGTTGCTCGCTGGTTTTTGTGTGTTGAACATGATGGCGAACAGGTTCAGACTGTTTTGTGAATAAATGGTATCCGCAATTCAAATGTTAACATACTTTTGACTCACCTGGTATAATGTATATTACGGTTCATTTTTAATTTTATTTTATCTAATCATGATTTGAAAATCAACATTTAAACAAATAAAAATCTAAGCAAATAAACCCTTCATACATACCTATTCAATTTGTGCTTGAATTGAATAGGGCAGTTGTAGCCTAGTGGTTAAGGTACTGGTCCCGTAATCAGAAGGTTGCCGGTTCAAGCCTTACCACTGCCAGGTTGCCACTGTTGGGCCCTTAAGCAAGGCCCTTAACCTTAGATTGTATACTGTCACAGTACTGTAAGTCGCTTTGGGTAAAAGCGTCTGCTAAATGCCAAAAATGTAAAATGTAAAATGTAATGTGAATGGTCAAATTAAAGAAGCCAATTTGCTACCCTCTGTTGTTACACGAAAGAATGATATGCTGTGACTGACGGTCCAGTGATAGATCTCAAAAAAGCCAAGTAACAGAAATGTAGTGAAAGAGCAAATTCAAATTACTTCACTCTAAAAAAAAAATAAAAAAAAAGGTGAGCTTTGTTATCGCTAACTTTATGACAAGTTCCACCCTCTGTGTAAGCTTCAATAATATATGTCTGCAAAGCCGGATGGGCTTGACTGTTTTAACTTCGGCCAAAACAGAACTTGTGTGGTGTTTGCTTGATACATTTCTTTTCTTTGTATTCTGGTACCACGATTTACTGCACACTATTGTTTTGAAAACAAAGCATTATTAAATACTGAACTTTTAGGTTTTTTGATGCTCATTTATTTGAAGCAAAATGGCCATTACAAACGTGATTGGGATTTAATATGAAAAAATGTTAATATTGATACTATAATTTATCAGAACGCACTTTTTGGTTAAAGGTAACTTATGAATGGATTGCAATATAATAATATAATATAAGCTAAACTTGTTTTCATTGCTGAAAAGTAAAACTGTAGAAAAACTGTAACTGTAAATTGTAGAAAAGTTCTGCAAGGAAGGAGTTTATTAGCCCAATTAGCTAGAAATTAATACAAATGTAGACTTTATGTATGGGCCTGCTAACCACGTCAGCAACAGGCAGCACACCAAACCAAAACGTTAGTTAGCAAGATAAGGTCTAGAGCTGTTAATAACAAAGATACTGTTATACAAAGATACCTAATCAGGGTGTCCAAACTGTCTGTACGAATAGTACATTGCTGGAATATTGAAGTACGGGTATGCCTTTAGGTCCAGTGTTAAAGATGGCTTATTAAACACATGACAGGTTCTATACAATAGGTCATGATTTCATATCATTAGTTTTTTTGTGGGTGGTGTAAAATATACAAATTATTTTTGGATCTATATAAATACAACTGTTATATGGAATGTATTAGGTCTGTTGAGTTCGTATTATCCTCACATGACATGTAAACAGACATAGTTGTACCAATACAAATGTAAAAACAGAAAGCAGGATCTTTTGCAGAATCACTATCCATATGGTCAGGAGTCGGAATCGTCTGATTCTGAATCTTTAGATGAAAACAAGTTAGTGTAAACTGCAGTTTTCAGCATTAAAAAAGGTCTGATGATTCCTATGTGTAATAAAGAAATAAATGATTTACTCTGCTATCTTTTCCAAGGCACTTTTGAAATGCATACAGTTTGTGTCGCAGGACTGTCATAAAATTATTGGACATAGCCAGTTGGCAATAAATGGGTTAATTGTTAAAACTCTTCTGATTTTTCCAAATAAAGATTACATAACACAACACACTGTACTCAGCTACATCAACATACACTTATTTCTTTATGTTAGAGAGTGAATCAGTAGAAAAGCTGATCATAAATACCGGTGATGCCTCCTCCTTTTCCATGTCCCTTCCTCCGCTGCAGGATGAAGAAAGGATTGGCCCTCTCGCTCACCCACAGCGCGTTAGCCAGCAGCACCTCCTCCGGACTGATCCACATCCTAAACGTTACCTACTCCCTATCAATCGCTTTTACATCCGTTTAATCCAAAATGATCAGCTCTAACCATACCAAACTACACAGACAGCTTCTGCCTGCCGCTTCTGTTTGTGTCCAAAAGCAGAGGAAGGCGGTGCTATGATGACAGTAGCTGCAAAGATGTCAGCCTACTCGAATACATTTCAAAATAAGAGCTAGTTTTATTGTGAATGAGAGTCGATACCGGGAAGATTCGGTTCTCAGCTTTGGGGGACCAACTTACACAGTTAAATGAACTAATTATGGTGATTTAAGGACTACATACGTGTTGCCTATTACTTATTTTATATTATCTTTTTAAGAGTAACACGCTAAGAATACACTGGTGAATAGCATGTGAATCAATCCAGAAAAGTGTCGATTCATTTAATTAAAACCTTAAAAGTTCATAATTTTCTACTTAATATTTAAATGTATTTGCATAGTTAATTCAATTCTTCATGACATCCTGTCAAGCTGTATCAAACTGGATTGTGAGCATTTGTAAACGGAGGTTAGAGGTTTTTGGTGGGCCACACAAGAATATTAGGAAACTTGCCATGAAGCCACTCCAGTGTTGTTTTGGCTGTATGTGTTGGGTCAGTGTTATGCTGAAAGGTGAACTGTCACCCAGTCTGAGTTTGTGTACTCTATAGAGGTGTTTTTAAAGATGTTCTTGTATTTGGCTGCATTCATACGTACCTAAATTCTTTTTTATTATTATTTATATTTTGTTTATGCATTTTCTCCCCTTTTTCTCCCTTTTAGCACGTCTAATTGAACGATTGCGTCATGCTTCCCCCGCCCCCTCCGACACGTGGGCAGCACACCGTATGCATCTTGTCCCCTACACTTTGACGAGTGCAGTGCAGCTCAGCACTGTGTACGGAGATTGCATTAGCTATGAGAGAGTCCGGCTTAATCCCACCCCTATCTGAACAACAGGCCAATCGTTGTTCATGTGGTTGTTCAGCCCAGCCGGCAGGCAGAGCTGAGATTCGATACGATGTATTCGAGATCCCAGCTCTGGTTCCAGCGTGTGTTTTTACCACCTGAGCGGCATACGTACCTAAATTAATTGTCTCATCGTCCTTGCTGCTGATGTTGCTGAAACCACCATATTTCACAGTAGGGACTGTGCCAGACATCTTGCGTAATAAGTTACATTTTTATCTTATCAGACAAGAGAATGGGAGAAGAGAAGAAGGGCTGTCAGATCTTTACCACATGATTTATGGAGCACTGCAGAGACGGTTGTCATTGTAACAGGCTCTCCAATCTCTGTAAATGTCCAATCTGACTGAATGACCAACTCAAGAATGGTTTGAGGGTATACCAAGCTTTTTCTTTAAGATGATCATGGTCACTGTGGTCTTGAAAACACTTAATCCTTAGATATTGTTTTATGTCCTTGCCCTGATCTATGCCTTGCCACTGTTTGATTGCAGAAATCCAGTTTGGATTGTACGGCTTGTATTTTTGTCCTGACGATACAGTGTAAATTGTGTCTCCTTATAATCCCAAGTGTGTGCCTTTTCAAATGACAATGTGTAGTGTAGATTAATAGCTAAAATGGCAATTATATTCATTAAAAATTTATTCATATTGTCTAAAGTGACTGTGGTATATGACATAAGAGTGGGGGCATGTTTACCACTGCATGAAATCAGCTCTTCTCCAAGTTCCGAGTTCTATATTTTTCTATATTTGTTTTTGCAAACAAAGGACTCCAATTTCTGTTGTAAAATGCATTTCCACTCTTACTTAAGCTGCTTAGCAGTCTAGGTTTTATGTTGCTGTATATTCATAATGTGCCATGTTTTAATACAAGCTTGGATTACAGGACAGTTTAGCATCTGCACTCTTTTATTACTATGCCTCACTGTTTTAATATGCAGAATGTGGCAAAAAGTGCTGCAATAAAGGATGTGAACTAAGGGGGCTTGTACAGTATTTCAGTTATTTAAATAATTTAAAACTTATACAGCAGCACACGAAAACATCTGTACTTATCTGAATAGAGACCAATCATACAGAACAGATGAACGTTCAGAGCGCAATAGATCCTCTATCTGAAACAAGTTATTATATAATTTCACCACAAGGTAGCACCATTACCGTGATGCATTAGGAACTAATCATGTATTTAACCACATTTGCTTCTGTTATTTAACACGTTCCATGCATCTACACGTACACACAGAATGTTTTTTTATCTTTTGACGAAACTGATGAGGAAAAGCATAACAAATGTATATATTAAAAAAGGTTACCCAAGTCACAAATGTCTATATTTAACAATTGATTGGGAGGATTTAAAAAAAAAAACAGCAATCATGGTGAAGGTAAAGAAGCTTTTTAAAGTTCTCATTTTCGAAATACAAGCTACAAAGTCATAGCAAACATCCTAAACACCCCCGTCAGTACAACTGGTTCAATCATTTGCAAGACAGAACCACAAACCCTCCCCAGAAAATGCACCACAACAGGCTCTCAGACTAGTATTTAGAAAGGCTAGAGAGAAGCCAGCATTTATTCAAATTACCAATTACCCTGAATGCGTCCTCTATACTGATTGAACCATTCACCTCTGACTAAGGACGCCTCTCAACCGACATGCGCCCCCTCCGGTACGCACGGTCAGTACAGATAGCGCATTTTTCACCTGCACGAGTCGAGTTTATATTGTTTACAGGCACTGTGCACGGAGGGCCACACCCCCATCGGCATTATTCCTCAGCCCTGTGCAGGCGCCATCAGTCAGCCAGCAGGGGCCGCAGTCGCACCAGTTATGAGGACCTATGATCCGACCTTCTTACCCCTAAGAACAACAGCCAATCGTTGTTCATACTGCCGCCCAGCCCAGTCGGAAAGGCAGAGCTGAGGTTCGATACGATGTATTCGAAACCCCATATCTGGTGAGCTAGCATACTTTATCGCTGCGCCACCTGAGCGGCTTTTGCAGATGCTTTTATCCAAAGCAACTTACAGTACTGTGGCAGTATATTGTCTAAGCAATTGAGGGTTAAGGGCCTTGCCCAAGGGCCCAACAGTGGCAACCTGGCAGTAGTGGGGCTTGAACAAGCAACCTTACAAATACTAGTCCGATACCTAACCACTAGGCTACAACTGCCCAAAAGATTTACAAAGAGCACTATACATTTCAATTTTCAGCATTTAGCAGACACCTTTATCCAAAGCAACTTACAGCACTGTGACAGTATACAGTCTGAGCAATTGAAGGTAAGGGCCTTGCTCAAGAGCTCAGTAGCAGCAACCTGGCAGTGGTGGGGTTTGAACCAGCGACCTTCTGATTACTAGTCCAGTATCTTAACCACTTGGCTACAACTGCCTATAAAACCAATATGATATGGGGCTGCTAGTTTGCAGGGACATTATACATTATTAAAAGGAAACATAAATAGTGATGAACACATTAGAATAAAATGCCTTTATTTGTCATATATACATATAAACATGTATAGTACAGTGAAATTATTTTTCTATAAATTCCAGCTTGTTTGCCAAAACACTTGTGTGCAAAGACATTTCTTATTTAAATGGAATAAGAAATTGCTCTAGCAGTTAAAAGCACCAAATTAAGGCAACGTGCATACAATAATTCTCTTAAAAAACATGAACTCTGCAGAGCAAATGAATTTCATTGCTTCCTCATTGCCTCCTCGGAAAAAAATTATAAAATGTCATCAAAATCAGAATCTGTGATTTGTTTATTTCCCTGAGTGCTTGACTGGCTGCAGTCCAGATCCATCTTGTACTAAAAAAAAAAAGACACATTATAAAAATACATTTATTTTTTATTAGGAGGGACCAAGGGGGAAAAGGTTGACTCCTATTGTCTGGTTGAGGCACCAGTATGAGTGGTGAAGAAATACAGGGGGCAAAGTTTGATCCTTGATCCATTGATCGCATTCCACACCCCCAAAACATACAATGCATTAGTGTTAACAAAAAAACAGTAGTACAATGTTTTTAAATCGTTTTAGGCTTCTTGCTTAATACTAAACCTTCTTTTTTCATGTTTAGGTGGTGCAGCAGTATAGCCCACCACCGCTGAGTTTTCAAGCTCTCAAATTTAAATCCCAATTAGTACTTTCAACCTGGCTGGGTGCCCACACAGGCATTGGCTGTGCCTGAGAGGAGGGATAGGTCAAATTTCATTGCAGCTGTACAACTGCAGTCTCTACTGTCTGGAGTACTATCTGACGGGCATATCATGCTTCTCTGTACGCTATACGGCTTACTGTAAGACTCCACCACTGGCAGATAAAAAGCTGTGGTAGTGCTAGCAGCAAGATTTCATTAGAGGGGTTGAGATGACTAAAATAGGAGTAGAAACGGAAGCAGTCAAGTAAGAACCAGTATTCAGATTACAAAATACATATCTGACCTACAGTACATCAATAAAAATAAATATATCTAGTAGCCAGTAACAAAATAATGAAATCATCTGACCTATAGTACATCAGTAAAAGTAAACACATGCAATAGCCTGTCATAGAATAATGAAGTCTTTGTAACGGTCGTCTGTGTTATTTACTCCAGTTATAATCTCAGTGTCAGTCAGCAAAACCAATAGCACCAGATCCAGAGCTCTCCTCCAGGCTTCAAACTTTACAGTCATGTTATCATACACTCCCACTGTAACACTTTCCTTCTCCACCATGCTCTCCACATCACTTCCTCCACTTATTTCTTTCTGTGTTACCTCTGAGCAGTTCATCATCTTTAAAGGAGTTTCAGGTGACTCTGTACGAGACCCTTTGCTCTCCCAGTCCTTTAAAGACTGAGCTATTCGTGTCCATGCCTGAGCTTTAGCCTCAACCTGACCAGCATTCACCATCAGTGTTGAAATATAATCCATCCAGGTTTCTGTCATCAGCTGCAGAACCACCTGTTCATACGGTTTTACGGTTTGTGTCTGGATTATGTCCATGTGTTTCTGTAGCTGATGGATACACAGAAGTTCTGTAGCTCCAGCCCCAGGTAGAAGTTTACCTTCTTTGAGAGCATGATGAACCCGATAGGCACAGCTCCAAAACTGATCCTCCAGGCTCTGAAGCTTGGCATGAACCGAGCTAGTGATGAGCGCTGTAACCAGAGCTGTGCCCTCAGCAACAACATTCACCACTGTGGATTGTGTCTTGCCGTTATCATAATACTCTCTAAGTGTATTCACTCGGACTCCGGTGCCCACGCACCTCTCGTTCAGCTGTGTGACGTACGAGACCGGAAGTGCGCCTGTAGTTCTAGCAAAGTCAGTTAAAATAGGCAGGCGTATATGTTCAATCACAAGGATGTGTTGGGTAAAACAGTGGTCTTTTAGCTGCTGGGTGACCGTTCCGCTTATAAGAACAATGTCTATCTTAAGTTTCAAGAGGATTTTCAATGCACAGTCCATCCACTCTTGTTCTCGACTGATTCCTGTTAAGTTTGGCTGATCACTGTAGAACGTAACATTTTTAGGTCTGTTGAAGCCAACGTGGCGGTGTCGCTCACTTAGGTCTCCGTTCACCAGGCTGATTTTTAACATCCGTTCTGATAAACTCTTGAGTAGTAATGCTTGCTCTGAAGACAATAATACAACATAGCCACGGTGTACACAAGAATGCTCCTCAGGTATTCCTGCCAGTGAGCACGTAACAAGATGATCAACATGTAAAATTGTTTTATGTTGGCCCTCACTTTGATCTGCTTTGCTTTGTTTAGACTGGATTTTGCTAGCCTCTATTACTAAATTGAAGGACAACTCACATCCGTGACTAACAGCTTCAGCCAGGTGAGCTATGTCAAAGTCTTTTAAACGTTCCTCTTTCTGTGTTCCAAAGACCTTTGTTTCATCTTTGGAATTAAAGTGTCTGCTGTGCTTGAGTTTTAATCGGTGCTTTAAAAGATGCTCATTATTCATGGTCTGAACTCCATCTTGAGGTGCTCCTGTGTCCTCCTTCATCCCATTGCCTCTGCTTAATTCCAGGTTCTGTTTAACAGCCTTACAAACAATCTCCACGCTCACTGCTCTTTGTCTACATGCCTCTACGCAGAGGTCCAGCCCCTTTGACATGCCAGCTACTATGTAGGGAATGGCAATGCCTCTGTGAAGACACTCCAGTGCCACCCTGCTCCAGACACATGTTAAAAAAGTCAGCGTATTTGTACCTGTGCGCAGTACCTTCCAATGGGCATGAGTGGTCTCATAAAGCAGCTGAGCCACCGAAACACTAAGCTCCAGCTGCTCCAGCATGCGGTAGCTGGAACGGACCAGTGCTGCCTCTGCATCTGCCTCATCTTGGATAAACTTGTAGCGCTTGTTGGGACCCAAAAAAGAATAACTGGCAGCTGACAGGGCTTCTAGCTGCTGGAGTCCAATATGGCGACCCTGATTTATTGCTGTGCTTCTGACGTGTGCCATCGGTGCACTTTAATTACCTGTAGAAATATCAACAACAGGGTAGATTAACTATTGTAATGACAATTTGACAGAACAATGAAGAGATACTAAGATGATGCAAGCCTAACTCACCACCTCTGTGACGTTATTTCCATCTAAAACCTTCCATGTGTTTTCCCCTCATGCTATGACACAATTACAGACAAAATTGCCTACACTTTTACAACAAGCTTAACAGTGCTTTGACACTATATGGCCAAAAGTATGACCTAAAGTCATTAGCTTATGTATTCCAAAATTATGTGCATTCATATGAACGCCTTTGAGGTCAGATGAAGATGATGGAGGTCAGGGTTCTCTGCAGGCCACTGGTGTTTCTTCTCACCAAACTTGTTCAACCATGACTCTGCAGGTAAACTGTCATGCTGGGACATGAAACAGCCTTCCCTAAACTAATTATATAGAAATGTGAGCAATAAGTGTGGCTGAAACAACTTAATAATCAGTCGGGTTGTCTACAAAATCTTGGCCATACAGTGTAGCTACAGATACAGTTGCAAAATAAACACCTGGACTTAAGTGCATTAATTATGTCAGAGTGGTAACAAGAAACACAAATCTCAGCCTCTTGATGCATGCTCAATAATCCAGGTACACAAATCCAAGTTAAATCAGTTCATCTAGACACAAGTTTGTTGTAGAGATACGTTTCGTCAGTCAAATCTCAGCATATCTATCAATCTGCAGGAACAACTGCACTCTTTTTATTAACCACACTGATGAATCATTCACTGTCTCGGCTGAAAAACTATGTGGGCTTATAAATGTTATAATTAATGAGATGTGCTCGGGTGGAGCACTGATAAATTCTGCTAAGATTTGACTCTACATTGATGCTATCAGCCTGTTGGGTGTCTACATACAGACATAATTGGAATCATAGACATATGAGAAGGAATCATAGTGTAAAAGAACACACTAAAAGCACAATGTGCCAAACTTAAGGTCGTGAAGAGCAACCCAAAGTGAAACAGCAAATTTGTACAAGGCGACCTGTAAGTGGCAGAACGCTTCTGGGACAACATTTCTGCAGAGAACTATAGCTGGAAAGATATGTTAATGCAAGATGTCCCAGAATAGTCGATATCAATCCTGCAAGTGAGGTATAGGAAACATTATTGCATAATTTTTAATACAAAAGTTACATATTTATTGAGTCCAGACTCAATAAAAATCAATCAGCGTGTTTAGTAAAAGTTATTTACTTTCTAAACGTATTAAATGGTTGTGCCTTGTTCAGTCTTTCACATCACTGGCTAGGAATTACGGCCTACTCATCTTTACAGAATTGGTTTAATTCAGTCTTTATCTGAAAGGCTTTTGATCAAAATTGCTCATTTAAACTGTCACCACAACATTTCAAAAAGACTTTAACCCTTTAAACCATTTATTGGTGGACTTGCTATTGTTGTTTTAATCATTCTCTTGTTGCATATCCCAAATGTGCTTAAGCTTTAGATCACAGATCTGATGACCAAACATTATTGATATGTTATTGTGTTCTTTTAATGATCATTATTATACTGTTTTGGGTACTGTAGATATTGTCACTTCTTACTTTTCAATACAATTTGAGTCAGCAAACAATAGGGTTACAAGCACTATCTGTTCATGTTAAGATCAACTGTCTATTTAATTATAGATATGTCAATGATGATCTCAAATTAGGGCAAAAGAAAAACAATAAATCATCCACATTAATAATTAATTTATTAAAAATTAATAATATAATATACATAAAGGTGAAGTTAGGTAATTTGGGGCACTTTTGGACAATTACGAAAAAAGAACTACTTACTTTTAAAATTTGTTATAGATCTCTATATACTAAAAATAACTAAAAAACACAAACAAATCGAGAAACTACCTCACTCCGATGTCATGTTCAGGTAAAATGGGACAGCTGGTAAGCTAAAATGGGACAGTCAATAAAGAAAAAAAAAAACCCTACAAATCAGCTTAATTAAAAACAAATGTATTTTATATTTTTGTATTTTAAATGGTTGAATGCAAACATCATTATCAAAAATCATTCATTAATGTAGTCTAGTGGGGGCTGTAACTCTACCCACTACACCATGGTACATACAGCCAAAGTTATTCTAATACTAGGAACATAATAACTACATAATTCAAGATACTAGGTTTGATTTTTGATGACATTGGATGTAGCCAAACATCTGGGACACTTTAATGCTTTCAACTTTGGAACATCCAACTTTATAAATGAAGCCCTGTATGAGGTCCATAAATGCACAATTTGACGAGGTTAGTAAAGAGGATCTTTAGTTCTTTAATCTCATTAAATATCATTATTATGCTTTGCAACGCAGTTTGCAAGCCAGGCTTTCTAGTCCAAAATCTGTGCCATTTACATTTACCATTTTCTGCATTTAGCAGACGCTCTTATCCAGAGCGACTTACAGAAGTGCTTCCATAGTAAACATTACATTTCTCAAGTTTTAGTAAACAACAGTCGAAGAACACAAATGGAAAATGGAAAAAAAATTTAGTAAATAGGTACAAGTCAGCTTAAGTGTTTAGTAAAAATGTGGGTTTTTAATCATTTTTTAAAGACAGCAAGAGACTCAGATGTTCGGACAGACAGAGGAAGTTCATTCCACCACTTGGGTGCTAGAACAGAGAAGAGCCTTGATGCTTGTCTTCCTTTAGTCCTGGGTGGAGGCTCAAGTCGAGCGAGACTAGTGGCTCGGAGGTTGCGTGGTACACAGCGGGGTTTGATTAGACCCTGAAGGTAGCTTGGGGCTGGTCCATTTTTGGCTTTGTAGGCGAGCATCAGTGTTTTAAACTGAATGCCTGCAGCTACAGGAAGCCAGTGAAGAGAACGCAGCAGTGGGGTGATGTGGCAGTGTTTGGGCTGGTTAAAAACCAGACGGGCAGCTGCATTTTGAATGAGCTGCAAGGGTTTAATAGTGGACATGGGAGCTCCTGCCAGAAGGGAGTTGCAGTAGTCCAACCGTGAGATTACAAGTGATTGGACCAGAATCTGGGTAGCTTCCCTGGAGAGAAATGGTCGAATCTTCCTGATGTTGTACAGAAGGAACCGGCACGATCTTGTCATGTTGGCTATATGAGGAGAGAAGGTCAGCTGGTTATCCAGGACAACACCAAGGCTTCTTACCTTATCAGATGGTCTGATCTAGGTCCTGGGTTGAAGACTGATCTCCGGGAATGAGACTTGTGTGTCTGAAGGAGGAAATGACAGAACGAGCTGAGTGTCATCTGCATAGGAGTGGTAGGAGAAGCCATGGGAGGCTATGACCTTACCCAGAGAGCGGGTGTAGATAGAGAAAAGAAGTGGGCCAAGTACAGAGCCCTGAGGAACACCAGTTGAGAGAGTGCATGGGGGAGATATGGATCCCCTCCATGACACTTGGTAAGAGCGCCCTTCGAGGTAGGAGGCCATCCATTGCCATGCTGAACCTGTTACTCCAAGGTTGGAGAGAGTAGACAAGAGAATGCTGTGATTCACTGTGTCGAAGGCTGCAGAGAGGTCAAGAAGAATGAGGACCGATGACAGTTTGGCTGCTTTGGCTGCCAGATCAAAAGAATGGTTTCAAACTGAATGACCACATATTCCCACAGACACATGCTAAAATCCTGTGGAACACCCTCTTACATGAGTGGATGCTGTTGTAGCCAAGTCAGGTTCATGTTTAGCTGTCCACACACATTTGTCATATATCGTACGTTTAATCGAGCAAATTAAACTTATGTTATTCCATTCAAACTTGATAATTAGTCGCATAAAACGTAGCTAACTGCGATATATAACAAAAAAATCAAACCTTTCTAGCAGAAATATCCCATGCACATCCACTCAACTCCACAAACAACGTCTGCACTCTGAGGCTGGAAGGCGATTCCAAAAAGAGTCGGTTCATTGATTCGAGTCTTTTCCGGAATCGACCGTGTTTTGAGTCAATTTCATACTGTAAAAGTAGTTCAGCTTAAAATTTAATTTAATTTGAATCCTGGTCATGGCCACACTTACACATTTATCAGGAGCATTGGTTCTCAAAGTGGGGTTCAGGGAGCATTGTGAGTTGATGAGGCAGTATTACTGGGGCCACATTTTGTTTCTCATCTGAAATCAAGGTTAATAAGCCAATGAAGAAATGATGTATGACATTATGCAATATATCACCACATTTAAAAAAAACTGCCAAGTTGTAAAAATGGGGATTGCATAAGCCATAACTGTAACAGACTCATTGTCATCATTTATATAGCTAAACTAATTTAATACCAAAACAGTGCACTGTTCTAAAAACGCTTACTTAACTTTCTGTTCTTTGTTATTGCTTTAATATAAGTTGTAAAGTTTCACTAATAACCTGCTGTTATTTAGTCACTAGTCACTTGTATTAAGAGAAATTGAATGTTAATTAACACCAATTATACAAATTTATAAATAAAGTACTTTATTATTGATGTAAAGTACTTACTGTGCCAACATCTCCCTCTTGTGGACAAACTTTCACCAGGTAAACATGAGTGACAGAGCAGGTTACAATTTAAGCAAATCTGAAAGGTGCTTCATGTAAAAAAGAAACACATATTTCTGCATATTTTATGAGTAATTGTCTTATGGTTTTTGTAATGTTTTTTATCTGTAGCCTAGTGGTTAGGGTACTGGTCCAGTAATCAGAAGGTTGCCGGTTCAAGCCTCACCACTGCCAGGTTGCCACTGTTGGGCCCTTGAGCAAGGCCCTTAACCCTCAATTGCTTAGATGGCATACTGTCACAGTACTGTAAGTCGCTTTGGATAAAAGCGTCTGCTAAGTGCTGAAAATGTAAATGTAGTTAATATGACGACTTTCACAGAACAAAATATTTATCTTTCCTGTTATGTGCCGTTTTTTAATTAAAAACATTTGATGGAATCGATTTTTTTATTTGATTCAATCTATTGCGAGCATTAGAATGAGAGTCGACTCTTCTGAATTCCTGGAATGAACAGCTTTACGGAACGTTACGTCTTACGCCTGCGCCATAGTGCCTGGCTACGAACCTCTTCCTGTTGCTAGGAGACAGGAGTCCAAACGAACGCTCAACTACCAATCATAAATATACTTGTCCCTCATGCCTATTTCTGATTGGTCAAACGTATAAGCTTCAACTCAAAGCTTGGTTTCTATTGTACAATTTAGCTGTCACTCTAGCCTCAGACCACACCCTTTAAAAGTTGTTTAACGTCCTTGTGTAACGTTACTTAACATCATCTAAACAGTTAAACGGTTTGCGGTGTGTCTTTGAAAACACATTAATTGGATATTTTAGGTTTACAATGGTAAGAGAACGCTGTGTTATTTACTAATTAATTATTATGCACATTTTTAGAAATACTACAAACACTAGACGAATATTGTTAGCCAGTTAGCTGTAAGGCTAACGATAGACTGTTTTGGGTAGCGTCAAGCTGCGTACTGTCTTACTTAATAGTATGTTAGTATATTAATAACACCAGTGTTACTATACTGCGTCCACATACTATTAAATGTTGTAGTATGCATTTTTGACACAACCCAAGTTAAATAAATTAATACCCAACTTATAGGTGAATTAGCTGGCAGCGTCGGTATGGATGTTTATATGCTTGACAGTATTCTCTATACATTATGGAATTAGCCACAAATTGATTGATTTATGTTAAAGTTGTAAAAACAGTGTTCCATTCAACAAACTGTACCATACAGATCACTACATCGAGTAGTGTACTAATTAGAGTAAAATTGTATCCTACGTTTTTGGACCGTTTTTTATTTATAAAATACAGTGAACTATGTTAAACTCTTGCCTTAGTCTACCAGATATGTTAACAAAAAACTATCATTGCTTTGCACAAAGTAAAGATCCAACACTGCATTTCTTGACAGCTGCAAAATTAGTTAATCAGATATAGCTAGTTATTTGGTTACAGCTTGTGGACAAAATATCAGAAACATTAATCTTTTCCCTAAAGTGACTAAATCACAGTTACAAACATAGATATTAAAAAGCTCTTACAATTAGCATGTAGATGTGTTCATTTTTTAATATCAAACAAGTTACGTAAAGCAACTAACAGAGTTTCAGAAAGCCTGGATTGCTGGTTCATAAGTCAAAAAACTGAAAAGCTCTTTTCTATTTCTAGAAAAACAAAGTTCATGGTACCTAATGTTAAATATGTACAAACAGCATCAGCAAAAAGGAAAAGTTGCTCACTGACAGGATTACTCTCAATGTCTACTGTTAATTTAAGTACAGGAGCAGATCAGTAATGAGAAGAGCAGCAGATTGTATGGGGATTATTCATTCATTAATTTTTACCAGTTGCCTTATTCTGATCAGGGTTGCGATGAGTCTGATGCCAACCGGAAAAACTAGACACAAGGTAGAAATACCCTCTGGATAGGAAGCCAATTTATCACAGTGATCACTGTTCCTGGGGGATAATGACCAAAAAATCTGCGACAGTATTACAGGACCAGTTGTAAATCTTGAAAAAAATGTACATCTTTAAACAAGTGTTTTGTCCTGTGTTTTTGACAGGCATCTAGTTACAGAAAATCAAGTGCAACCGCAAACCAGCGGAAGAAAGCGAGTCCCAAATCAGACTTGTCAGAGGAGCAGAAGCAGGAGATCAGAGAGGCGTTTGATCTGTTTGACACCGATGGTTCAGGAACTATTGATGTTAAAGAGCTGAAGGTAGGAGCATATCATAAAAAAATCTAAAATATTTTGTAGCTTAATAGATATGCAGCTATAACACATACCTAGGAGAAGTGTGTCTTTTTTTTTAAGTCTTAATCGAAAAAAAATCAAAGGTAACATAATTATTTTAATGTATATTTGTAGATCTACGTGAATATATTTATTTATTAAATACATTTAATTGCTGTTGAATATTAACAACTGTTCCATAGAATTATTATAAAAACTTATGTTTGCACTTCATACAAATAATTTATACAAATAATTTTTTTAATTTGCAGTAACATGTTTCAAAAATATTTTTTAATGCATTTTCTCCCCATTTTCCTCCCGATTTAACGCACTCAATTTTGTCACTGCTGAGAGATACCAGATAGCATCCAAGAAGAGCAGAAGAGTTCAGAAACTCAGTGCTGGTGTGCTAGCAAAATATCCCGCTGCGCCACCTGGGCGCAAAATGTTCCAAAATTCTTAACCTTTTTAAAATGTTTAAAAACTTGCAAATCATTGACTTTGTCGAGAGAAGTCCCCTAGCCATTAGTATGGTTGAAGTGCTGCAGACTCCTCCCACCGAAGCACTATTGAAGTACAAATTGCTGAACAAGTCCATGCTGGCTATGATAGAAAGCTCTCAGAACGCACAGTCCATCACAGCTTGATGCATATGGGGTCAAAGTTTGGTCAAAGTGCCCATGCTGTCCCTGCCCACCACCAAAAACACCTACATGAGCATCAAAAATAATGAGCATCAAAAATGAAGCTTGCTCTGACAAATCTTCACTTTCTTTCACATCCTGTGGTCAGTCGGGTGGATGTGTACTATGAGAAGAAGACAAGCCAGCAGAGGTAGTGTGAAGCACTGTGCAGTGTTCTGCTGGGAAACATTTACATTCATGTTGACGTTACTGACATGTAGCACCTACTGGAACATTGTTGTAAAACCAAGTATAACCCTGTCAAAGCAACAGTTATCCGCGATAAACCTCTATCACCATGACAGTGCACCATTCAGGAATGGGTTGAGGAACATGACCGAGAATTTAAGGCTTTGTCTTGGCTTCCGAATTCCCCATATCTTAGTCAAAGGAAACATTTGTTGGACATGTCAATCCATGTCAATCCACTTAGAAACTTACAGGATATAAGGATTGGCTGCTAAATGTCTTGGAGCCTGATACCACAGGGTGCCTTGTCCGGTCTTAAGGAGTTCATTCCTTGACAGGTCAGAAAAATGATTGGGAAAAGCAAAAACAGAACAAACTCTACAATATCCACCCCAACATCCAAACACATCCAACACTACCAACTGAAAAGAGACTGGAACAGACGACATACACAAGATGTCGTATTGGGCGCTCCCGCCTAACACATGTACACCTGGTGAAGGGAGAACGCCCACCGATATGTGAACACTGTAACACACAAGTAACCATCGAACATTTATTGACAAAATGCACAAAATATAACATAGAATGACAAAGACTCGCAATTCCAAACACAATGGTAGAAATCTTTAACAAAACCAAAACAGAAACTCTGATCAATTATTTGAAAAAGACAGGACTGATAATACACATCTAGAAATAAACACAGAAAGGACACAAGACAAAGACCATGAATAAAACACCAGAACAAAGCTAGGTACCTATCTTGCAATGAGAATGACCAATGGGTAAACATGTTGTTAAACAACAAACAAACAAACCTTGACAGGTCAGAGCTGTTTTGGTAGCACAAGCAGGACTTACACAGTATTAGGCAGGTGGTTTTAATGTTATGGTTGACAGGTGTATGTAATAAAGGTGTATGTTATCTCATTCTTTTGCATGTCCGTTTTAATGTCAGTTGAATTTAGTGGCTGTTGTGTATCTAAATAAATCCTGATTAAAACACATTTTAAATGTAATTAAATGTACAATTATATGTGTACAAACCTTTTATAAAAGAGATGTCACAAATGCAATGCTCTCATCAAAACACATTTTAGTTAACTGCAGTGACACCAATCCACATCACTCTAAATATTTTACATAGTATGATAACATGTGTTGTCCTTAATTTTAAGAAACAGTAATATTTCTGTTCATTTACAGTGATTGCAATTAATTACCAATGTTTCTCCTTTTTAGGTGGCTATGAGAGCTCTTGGGTTTGAGCCAAAGAAAGAGGAAATCAAGAAAATGATTGCTGACATTGATAAAGAAGGCTCAGGCACTATCGACTTCACTGACTTTCTCTCCATGATGACACAAAAAATGGTATTCATCAAGTCATCAGAAACTAAACCTCTATGAGGAAACAATTCTGTGCATAATTAGTGTCTGTACTAACACAAAAAAAAATAAGTTCATGTAATTCTAGTGGCTCAGATTTAACTTTAAATCCAACTTAAAAATGTGTTAAATTGTTACATTAGCATTTAATGTGTCCTTAATGTGACACATCTGAGAAGATAAAACTGATAAATATACAGTGTATCACAAAAGTGAGTACACCCCTCACATTTCTGCAGATATTTAAGTATATCTTTTCATGGGACAACACTGACAAAATGACACTTTGACACAATGAAAAGTAGTCTGTGTGCAGCTTATATAACAGTGTAAATTTATTCTTTCCTCAAAATAACTCAATATACAGCCATTAATGTCTAAACCACCGGCAACAAAAATGAGTACACCCCTTAGTGAAAGTTCCTGAAGTGTCAATATTTTGTGTGGCCACCATTATTTCCCAGAACTGCCTTAACTCTCCTGGGCATGGAGTTTACCAGAGCTTCACAGGTTGCCACTGGAATGCTTTTCCACTCCTCCATGACGACATCACGGAGCTGGCGGATATTCGAGACTTTGCGCTCCTCCACCTTCCGCTTGAGGATGCCCCAAAGATGTTCTATTGGGTTTAGGTCTGGAGACATGCTTGGCCAGTCCATCACCTTTACCCTCAGCCTCTTCAATAAAGCAGTGGTCGTCTTAGAGGTGTGTTTGGGGTCATTATCATGCTGGAACACTGCCCTGCGACCCAGTTTCCGGAGGGAGGGGATCATGCTCTGCTTCAGTATTTCACAGTACATATTGGAGTTCTCAATGAAATATAACTCCCCAACACCTGCTGCACTCATGCAGCCCCAGACCATGGCATTCCCACCACCATGCTTGACTGTAGGCATGACACACTTATCTTTGTACTCCTCACCTGATTGCCGCCACACATGCTTGAGACCATCTGAACCAAACAAATTAATCTTGGTCTCATCAGACCATAGGACATGGTTCCAGTAATCCATGTCCTTTGTTGACATGTCTTCAGCAAACTGTTTGTGGGCTTTCTTGTGTAGAGACTTCAGAAGAGACTTCCTTCTGGGGTGACAGCCATGCAGACCAATTTGATGTAGTGTGCGGCGTATGGTCTGAGCACTGACAGGCTGACCCCCCACCTTTTCAATCTCTGCAGCAATGCTGACAGCACTCCTGCGCCTATCTTTCAAAGACAGCAGTTGGATGTGACGCTGAGCACGTGCACTCAGCTTCTTTGGACGACCAACGCGAGGTCTGTTCTGAGTGGACCCTGCTTTTTTAAAACGCTGGATGATCTTGGCCACTGTGCTGCAGCTCAGTTTCAGGGTGTTGGCAATCTTCTTGTAGCCTTGGCCATCTTCATGTAGTGCAACAATTCGTCTTTTAAGATCCTCAGAGAGTTCTTTGCCATGAGGTGCCATGTTGGAACTTTCAGTGACCAGTATGAGAGAGTGTGAGAGCTGTACTACTAAATTGAACACACCTGCCCCCTATGCACACCTGAGACCTAGTAACATTAACAAATCACATGACATTTTGGAGGGAAAATGACAAGCAGTTCTCAATTTGGACATTTAGGGGTGCAGTCTCTTAGGGGTGTACTCACTTTTGTTGCCGGTGGTTTAGACATGAATGGCTGTATATCGAGTTATTTTGAGGGAAGAATAAATTTGCACTGTTATATAAGCTGCACACAGACTACTTTTCATTGTGTCAAAGTGTCATTTTGTCATTTCCAAGACACATATACATACTGAAGATGGTCAACAAGTGGAGCTGGCTATAGAAACCGAGGTCACATTTTAGATATCTATTACATTTTAATACCACACATAAAAGTGGGTTAAATCAGAACTAAAACTGTCAGATTTGCTGTGATCTTTGCTTTTACCATTATCATGATGAAAATATCACATACCAGTAGAAAAACATCTGATTTCAATAACAATTTTACATCTGAAGTCAGTTCTATGTGTAATTCTAGCTATGAACTTTTCAACTCTTATTTAAAGAGATTCAACATTCAGCATGCAATGTAAACATCTCGGGTTAAAAAGCCAATTATTCATTGTGCCATAACTTCTACATGACACATTTTATGTTTCTTTTTTTTTTTTCAATATGTAAAATTAGGCAAATAATTTAAAATCAAATCAAAGTTTGTCACTTATTGGTCATATGGTTTGTTTGTTTGTTTGTTTATTAGGATTTTAGCGTCATGTTTCACACTTGAGTTACATTCATGAAAGGAACAGTAATTACTCATTACACAAGGTTCATCAGTTCACACAAGGATATATCGAACACAGTCATGGACAATTTAGTATCTCCAGTTCACCTCACTTGCATGTCTTTGGACTGTGGGAGGAAACCAGAGCTCCCGGAGTAAACCCACACGGACACAGGGAGAACATGCAAACGCCACACAGAACGGACCCGGACCGCCCCACCTGGGGATCGAACCCAGGACCTTGCTGTGAGGCGACAGTGCTACCCACTTAGCCACCGTACTATTACAATCAACTACAGTCTACTATATTTAATTCTATACGATCTACTACAATACTTTTCAGTCTGAAAATACATGTCATATTGAAGTTAGGATTTGTTAACTAATTTTTACTTAGAAAATCAACAAAGCAAAGATTTTGACCAGGGGTGTTTAAACTTTTGGACACAAAAGACTAGTTTACAGTACAGCTGTTATTTGCTTACATATTGTTTTTCTTACAAATGATCATTTTATTTTTTTCTATACAGAGTGAGAAAGACTCAAAGGAAGAAATCCTAAAAGCCTTCAGATTGTTTGATGATGATGGAACAGGCAAAATTTCATTTAAAAATCTCAAACGAGTAGCAAAGGAGCTTGGAGAAAACCTGACAGATGAGGAATTGCAGGTAAACACGGATATGTTACAGAGGCTTTGACATTTTCTAGAACATATTGTAATATTCCGATGAAGTGTGAGACTGAGGCTACAGTGTGCTGACTCAGTAGAGTCAAGATTCTGTCTGATTTTGGTGTTTAGATCAAACACAGATACTTATCTTGAGGAACAAACAGATGATGGCATCAGGGAAATGTTTTAATCTATTAGTTTGTTCCACATGGTTTAAAACCACCCATTTTCTGTTTGGCAGGAAATGATCGATGAGGCAGACAGAGACGGAGACGGGGAAATCAACGAACAGGAGTTCTTACGAATAATGAAGAAGACCAACCTGTACTGAATTCAGTTCAGTTTTTTACCTTCTTGCATGTATTGTTTTCTTGTTTTGATCATCTTTTGGTTTATCGTCCTTATTAAATTCAACATATTTTTATGAATTTGGTAGTAAATAATTTAAACTTGATTTCTTTGTAACAGTTTTGTACAGTAATTGAATATATAAACATTTTCTACAAAATGTAATCAAATTGTTTTTGTTTTGCATACACCGTTTACTTCTGATGATATATAAAAGAATGTGTTAGAAGACGTTAATAGTGTAATGACTACAGTGCACTGTGAAATGATTGTACAGAAAGTTATACTTCACACTTTTGTTTCACTGAGGTATGAATACGCGGAGTCAAATGTTTGTTTACCATAAATCGGGAAACGGCTAAAAAACCTGAACATTATACATAATTATGGATTTGAAATGTGTCTTAGCTTCTGCCAAGATGCTAATACTGGTTTGTTTTTAAATCTTTTACACTCAAGCATTTAGCGAACACAATACTATGCAGACAATTAAGGGTTAAGGGTCTTGCACAGGAGCCTAACAGTGGTAATTTGTCCATAGTGGGGATTGAATCGTTGAGCTACCACTAGCTTTTCGCAGGATAATAATCCAAAACATCCACCTGAATTAGTGAATTACTCTTAGTTTTCTTGCTCTACAATCCTTGCTCTTCTTTTCATTTCTTCAAGCATTATGTAAGACCAGTAATAAATGTTTGCTTATTAGGATTTTAACGTCATGTTTTACACTTTGGTTACATTCATGACAGAAATGATAGTTACTCATTACACAAGATTCATCAGTTCACACAAGGTTATATCCAACACAGTCATGGACAATTTAGTGTCTCCAATTCACCTCACTTGCATGTCTTTGGACTGTTGGAGAAAACCGGAGGAAACCCACACGGACATGGGAAGAACATGCAAACTCCACACAGAAAGGACCCGGACTGCCCCACCTGGGGATCGAACCCAGGACCTTCTTGCTGTGAGGCGACAGTGCTACCCACTTAGCCACCGTGCTGCCCCCAAGTAATAAATGCAAAGAGGCAAATAATCATGACATGTTAAAAAAAAATATTTGATATTTGGTAGTTTTATGTTTCATGTAAATCTGATCAGATCAAGTCTGTGTTTAAAAGATGCGGATGCCTCTTCTAAAAGTGCTTGTTTTAATGCTGTGACAGTTTTATGGATCAGATGCAAATAATTCATTTAATTCTGATCAGATGTAATGAATAGGGATCACATATTTCCAGACTGAAACTTTAAACGCAAACTAAATGTAGGGGCAGGGAATTCTTTCCTGAAAAAAAAATTAACCCACCCGCAACAAGCATTGTGGGGTCTCTCTCTCTCTCTCTCTCTCTCTCTCTCTCTCTCTCTCTCTATATATATATATATATATACACTGATCAGCCATAACATTAAAACCACCTCCTTGTTTCTACACTCACTGTCCATTGTATCAGCTCCACTTACCATATAGAAGCACTTTGTAGTTCTACAATTACTGACTTTAGTCCATCTGTTTCTCTGCATGCTTTGTTCTTGCTGTTCTTCAATGGTCAGGACTCTCCCAGGACCACCACAGAGTAGGTATTATTTGGGTGGTGGATCATTCTCAGCACTGCAGTGACACTGACATGGTGGTGGTGTGTTAGTGTGTGTTGTGCTGGTATGAGTGAATAAGACACAGCAGCGCTGATGGAGTTTTTAAACACATTTACATTTTCAGCATTTAGCAGACGTCTTTATCCAAAGCGACTTACATTACAGTTACAGTATATAGTCTGAGCAATTGAGGGTTAAGGGCCTTGCTCAAGGGCCCAACAGCAGCAACCTGGCAGTGGTGTGGCTTGAACCAGCAACCCTCTGAGGGATTTTTTTCATCTCTTTTAACCTTTAACATTTTTCTATACCATTTATAACATATTGGTAGCTTTATAGGAGTGTAGGGGGATAGGCACTTGAGGACATATCCAATTACGATAAATGCAGATGTATTTAATGCAACTAACCGTCTATCTTTAATACATTCTTGAAATGCATAAAACCTGCTTTTGAAATTTGCTACACTTTTCTTATATTGAGGGGCAGATATGAGTACTGCAGACTCTACATATGTGTAAATCTAAACACATGTACTCTGTAGCATTATGTGGCAGGCCATCAGCAGTGAAAACAAGATGACTCAAGCTCTTTGAACGAAATGAATGGTGTTGTTAGCAATATGACTGCAACCAAATACAAATGACTAACACCAGTAAAAGTGATTTGTAGCCTACTTTTAGTTGAAAGGTGAGGCCTATATGTCCATAAAAATAAATAAAAAACTCAGTTTTAGACTTGCCTGGGCTACCTGAGATATAAACAGGAATTTTGTCATGGTGCTTATTTTCCGAGCCTTTTGCAAAACACTGAAGCGTCGGAGGCCTGGCAGAGTGTGGGGTGAAAGTGTTGTTTACAGGTTTCAGAAGTGAAAAAAAAAACTCAAAATGGAACGCAGGAAAGTTAAATGATGAAATGATGTGCGTCAAACTGTCAATAGTTTATCTTTGCTTTAGCATTTCTAATACGAAAAACTATCGGACTATCTATATTTAGAAACGTGAAAAAAGAAAACAATCTTTTATTCATTTTTTAAACGCTATTAAGCATACAGATGAGAAGGTAGGAAAAATAAAAAACAGCAATGGCACAAATCATTTATGACCTGTTTCTTTTTGGTCAACATATTTAATGTTTAATGTACAGTAATCAGCCATAACATTAAAACCACCTCCTTTGTTTCTACACTCACTGTTCATTTTATCAGCTCCACTTACCATATAGAAGCACTTTGTAGTTCTACAATTACTGACTGTAGTCCATCTGTTTCTCTACATACTTTTTTAGCCTGCTTTCACCCTGTTCTTCAATGATCAGGACCACCACAGGACCACTACAGAGCAGGTATTATTTAGGTGGTGGATGATTCTCAGCACTGCAGTGACACTGACATGGTGGCGGTGTGTTAGTGTGTGTTGTGCTGGTATGAGTGGATCAAACACAGCAGTGCTGCTGGAGTTTTTAAATACTGTGTCCACTCACTGTCAACTCTATTAGACACTCCTACCTAGTTGGTTCACCTTGTAGATGTAAAGTCAGAGACGATCGCTCATCTATTGCTGATGTTTGAGTTGGTCATCTTCTAGACCAGGGGTGTCACACTCAAGGCCCCTGGGTCAAATCCGGTCTGCCACGTCATTTTATGTGGCCCGTGAGAGCTTAAAAGACGTATGATTGTTGTGATGGTTCAAGTAGTTATAGTGACGTACTTATAATTTAATGGGACACCTGTGCCTTTAAGCGGCAACCGTTAACATCGTAGTCATGGCAACTAACTTTGACCTTCGCTAAGAAGCCAGGTCACTTTTATGTTTTAGCGGCAAAAGAACGCGGGATAAAGTCAGTAGCGTAAACAATAATAAATAGAAGTTTGAAGGAGGAAATTTAATGAAAGATGAAAACCGGTACGTCTCTTGTGTTATGAGGCTGTGTCTGTGGTAAAGGAGTACAATATAAATGTAGATATACATGATAAATATACAGTATAGATTTGGCATTTTGACACCAAACACAGAATTTAGCCTCCAAGAAAAACAACAAATTGTCCAAGACTTAAAAGGCAGACTGCAATCACAGCAGGATACGTTACAATCGTACGGTCTGGAACAGGGGTGTCAAACTCATTTTCACAGAGGGCCACATCTGCATTATGGTGGCCCTCAAAGGGCCACCATAATGCAGATGTGGCCCTCTGTGAAAATGAGTTTGACACCCCTGTTCCAGACCGTCATCAGTGGTCACATTCAGCTGTTGGCTGAATATTTTTGGTTGATGGACTATTCTCAGTCCAGCAGTGACAGAGAGGTGTTTAAAAACTCCATCAGCATTGCTGTGTCTTATCCACTCATACCAGCACAACACACACGAACACACCACCACCATGTCAGTGTCACTGAAGTGCTGAGAATCATCCACCACCTAAATAATACCTACTCTGTGGGGGTCCCGTGGGGGTCCTGACCATTGAAGAACAGCATGAAAGGGGGCTAACAAAGCATGTAGAGAAACAGAAAGAAAGAAAGAAAGATATCCTTTATTTGTCATATATACATATACAGATGTACAGTACAATGAAATTCTTTCTTCGCATATCCCAGCTGGTGTTGGAAGCTGGGGTCAGAGCGCAGGGTCAGCCAACTTACGGCGCCCCTGGAGCAGACAGGGTTAAGGGCCTTGCTCAAGGACCCAACAGTGGCTACATAGCAGAGCCTGGATTTGAACCGCCAATCTTCCGGTTGATAGCCCAAAGCCCTACCCACTAGGCTACCACAGGCCCTTAAACAGATGGACTACAGTCAGTAATTGTGCAATAAAAAGCCTTATGTTAACCATGTCCAGAAATTATGTTTCTCTTATGAGTTCTCTGGGCTCGGACGCATTCAGGATGGACCATCACACAATGGAAACATTGTGATTTTAGAGCAACATATGCTGCCTTTAAGACGTCATCTTTTCTAGGTGCATCCATGCATTTTTTAGCAACACAAAGTAAAACCATGTGCTGCACACATTACAAAGGCATGACTGTGGATGAAGAGGATATGGGTTCTGATCTGTCATCAATAGAGAATGTGTGGATCATTTTAAAAACAAAATATGCGACAACAACAGCCCTGTACTGTTGCACATCTTAAGACGTGATTGCAGAAGAAACAAGACAAAATAACACCTGAAACACATCATTGCTTGATATCCTTCATGCCAAAACTTCTTTTAATTATTGTGAGAAATAATGGAATCATTACAAACTGGTGAATTCCTTACAGTCCCAACTTTTAATGAAATGTGTTAATGTGGAATAGCAAATGAAGTAAAGCTGACCAGACAAGACATGAAATATCTTGGATTCATACTGTCTGCAATGAAGAAACACTACGTTTTTCATTTAATTGTTTAAAATCGCATGTTCAGCTTTAATGTTTTAATACTTTAAATATTTTTTTCTTAGTCTTTTCTTTTTGAACATATACAACGTCTTATTTACAATATTTGAATTTTAAAACAGTTAAATATAATTTAATAAAATCAAATCAAGTACTTTACTTGATTAACCCTTTAATGCTGTTTATGTATTTTAAAACGTATGTATGTATAAAAACAGCTTTGAAGCCATCTTGCTATGAGATGAAAGCATGCAACACTTGATGCCATTCCCCCAACTGTGAAAGGAAAATTAGCTTTGAAGATGCAAAGTGACTCCCACACACACTGTTATGGACAAGAACTGGCCTTCATTTTCCTCTAAATTTGTTACTTTGTTTCCACAACAACATAGCCTAATGTACTTAAAGCAAACGGTTGAGTTAACCCTTAAAGGTCAGAAATGTGTCACACTTTCACATCTAATCAGTACAGTAATCGCATTAATAGCCCTCATAAAGTACAAGACCCCTGAGTGTAAACACTGCAACTCTCACACTGCTTACGGCACTACTGGTATGTAATAGATTGTACATTTCTACTCAGTTTAACACCAATCTTTTGCTATTAGGTAATTACTATTGCAGAATCTTTTGTATGCTTGGTAAATGTGATTATTATTAATTTAATGATTATTAATAGTTAGATAGCAAAGATAATACTGCTACGCTGATTTTAAAATGATGCTATCTGAGAGTCTCTGTATCCTGTATGAGAATGGAACACTGGAGTGAAAAGGTCCCACATGATCATTTAACCATTTCAGGCTCGGAATGTTATTGTGAATATGAAACGCATTCATTTGTACAACACAGTTATCTCTCCATTATTACAAGATTGTCTTATCTCTTAATGTTGATTTGTTATTATTAGAAATTATTTTGAACAAGATAAACAACCAGTATTCTATATTTTCTTTAAATATATGATACAGAACACACTAACAAACACAAAGTATATTATCTGTGCAATGAAATCAACAAGATATTTACTCTGTTTTTCTCAGTCAAGGTCTTTTGACCATGAATTCTTTGTAATTAGATTTATGAGTGTAACAGTGATATTTAGTGGAATTGTAGCTTATAGTTGTAGCTACTTCTGTTGATTGTAGATTACAAGGTGTACGCTCTGTACATAACTGTTAAAAATGTTGTTAATTACTGTAAACTAATTTACCAGAATACCAATTTTATTATCTGTATAATATCTGCTAAATTTAACTTACATGGTCTTTTAGGATAAAAAGCAAAATTATTCAACCCCACACGTTTTACTTTATAAACATTTTATTTTAGGTTTTACTTTTTTGCTTAACTTAAAAACGTGATGTATAAGCTCTTTAGTAATTCTAAATGTACACAAAAGAAAAGCACATTAAAAAATACAGTAATACAGTAATTAGGAGACAAGTATTCAAAAACATTTGTTGATTGTACTTAATATGCAAACCAAAAATAAATTAAATTAAATTAATGAATTTTTTTTTTTTTATTTCATTTGTAAATTATTAAAATTATTTAATATTTTAAAAAATAGTAATTAATTAAAATTATTTAATGTGTTACCTTAACAACTTTATTAATTTTATTAATATATGTTAATTTGTAATTTGATGTCTAAAACACATTCCAAAATGTTGCAAAAGGGCACTTTTAGACTGGAACATTTGTGGAACGATCAAAACACCTGTTTGGGAACTTTTTTAGGTGAAATAAAAAAAATCATTTTAAAAAGATGAATTATAATAATAATAAATTAAGCTAATAGATTAAGAACAGTTTCTCAATCCATGACTGCAAGCAAATCAGCAATTTCCCCATCTAATTGTCCATATAATTATTAAACGGTTGAATGACTCTTGACACTCAGACAATAATTTATAATGAAAAAAAAAACAGACATGCTTCTGTAATTAATTTAACCACTTGGGTCCAGAAGTGCTTTAAAAATCTTTGTCAGGGGTGCTCATCTTGTGCAGTGGCCTGATATGCTAACTCACCAAGCTCGCTGAGAGTTTAAACTACAATATTAAACCTTAAATAATCAAAAGAGATGAAGTGAAAAGAGTCTCAAACTTTAACTCTCTGGGGGTTCACATCACAGAGGACCACAAATACCCCAACTCTGGTCAAAATAGCTTAACAGTGGCTTTATCCTCTGAGAACACTCAGGAAAAACAACCTGACTATGGAGCTTGGTGACATTCTACCACTGCTCTGTGGGGAGCATACTGACATACTGTATTTATATATGGTATGCAAACTCCACAGTAGCAGACAGAAAAGCCATCCAGAGGGTCATACACTCTGCCCAAAAAAGAACTGATCATTCCCTGCCCACACTGAAGAACATCTTCAGAACTCATTGTCTAAACAGAGCCAGAGGGGTTCTGAATAACTTTATATATCATGCAATAATACTGTTGATTGTACATGTGCAATACCGCTACACTTTTTATATACTTGTGACAGCATGTGTTCTTGTTTTTCTTTTTTTCAAGGAGTTTCACAGAGAATTTTGTTGTATTTTATATACAGTGACAAAAAAAGCATTCATTTAATAGTGCTACCGACCTTGTTGACCATCCAACAGACACAGTTGGCTTTGTCTAAGGGAAAGCAGGTTGTATGGGGTTTCGCCTCATGGTTACTGTGATATGTGTTCTCCAGGACTGGTTTAGGCGCTGGCACAGGGGCAGGTGGTGGGGTAATCACATAAGGCATAGGGTGTCTGTTCACGGTACAGCCAGTGGTAGCTCAGTGGTGAAGTTACTGGACTAGTAATCAGAAGGTTGCCGGTTCAAGCCTCACCACCACCAAGTTGCCACTGTTGGGCACCTGAGCAAGGCCCTTAACCATTAATTGCGCAAATTGTATACAAAAAACATAACTGTAAGTCGCTTTGGATAAAAGCGTCTGCTAAATGCCAAAAATGTAAATGTAAGCTGTGTACCTACCGCTAGCAGGTGATAAGAAGCAACTGATGGCTGAACATGTTTTGAACGCGTGTGATAGTCTGCGGGTCTCTTTGGTCAGAACGGGGGTGCAAGCTGCAGTGGAACTAAACTGGAGAATTGGAGAAAAAAAACTATATATAAAAATGAATAACAGCAACATCTGGAATTTCGGCCAACTTCCTTGGGCTAAAGCTTATCTGAAGTGAACTGATACACAGTGAAAACGTATGAGAGGGCATCAATAACGCTAAGGAACGTGTTAATAAAGCAGAGGCTAAACTAGCAGAAAAATTAACATTGAATTAAAAACCATCGATATTAATAGAAGCACAGATTCCATGTCAGTAGGGTACAGAAAAGCAATCATTCCAAGTGTAGAGAGACACCCATAGAGGCCATCCCCCACCTACACCCTGCTGTCTTCCTGTACACTTACCGTAATATCCGCAATCGTCCCGCTACATACTCTCACTCTGAATAACACTTAACACTGAGACATTTGTGTCCTTTCACACCAAACCAATATTGTATCAGTTGAAATGTATACATCTCTAAATATACTGTATACGTTTAGTGCAGTTGTCTATAGACACACTTCAAATTTACAGACAATGTCTTTTGACTTTATTTATAAACTGTAAGTATGTACACTATATGGACAAAAGTATTGGGACACCCCTTCTAATTATTGAATTAATGTATTTAATTCCGCCACAACAGTTGCTTACAGATGATAAATCAATTATATAAAGAAAATGGCAGCAACAGTTTAGGGAAGACCCTTTCCTGTCCCAGCATGACTGTGCCCCTGTGTGCCCTATTAAGACATGAAAAGCATGGTTTAAAGAAACTCCAGTGGCCTGCACGGAGCACTGATCTCAGCCCCACTGAACAGCTTTGATATAAACTTGAACATTAAATGAGGCTTTTTTGACCAACATCAGTGCCCAGCCATACAAATGCTCTTTTGACTAAATAGACACAAATTCCCACACACATACTTCAAATGGTTGTGAGAAGCCTTCACAGTGAATGTAGGAGAGGTGCTTATCAAAAGTGACTTACCTTACCTCATTCAATCAACACAACACAAGCAATTGAGGGTTAACTTAATTAAGGTCTTGCTCAGGGGCCAAACAGTAGCAAATCGGAGGTGGTGAGACTTCGAGAACCAAAAGCCTTCCAATTAATATTTTAGTATCCTAAACTATAAACTACCTGTCTTCAATTGTCAAAGGTTATGACAACCTTTCTTAATAGCCCTGCAAGAACCATTTTCATTTTTTTTAGAAACCAGTTATTTTAGCTTTATATTTGAGAATGCTGTTGCATTAAAAAATCATGATTAGTGTATTAGTTGTTAAGACTAGATTATACTGTTGGTATGATGTTCTTAGAATCATACATACAGCTAGAATCATTTGATTTAGAAAATGTACAAAGTCAAAATATTTAATGTCTTAACTAATTAACTTTATTATAATCAGCTGTGTTAAATCAGATCAAACGTTCTATAATTGGGAACTGAGACCACCAATTATTCTTAAATGATAGCATATTATTTTTCTATTCATGCTTAATATAACACTTCAGCTGTACTACAATTCGTAACCCCTGTTGCTTTATAATGTGTCACAGGTTTTTAGTTGGAGACAGGTCTGGACTGGATAGATACCAGTCTAGCTTTTGCACTCTCATACTACAAAGCCAAAGAAGGTCCTGGGGGCAGTCCGGGTCCTTTCTGTGTGGAGTTTGCATGTTCTGCCCGTGTCTGCGTGGGTTTACTCCGGGTGCTCCGGTTTCCTCCCACAGTCCAAAGACATGCAAGTGAAGTGAACTGGACATACAAAATTGTCCATGACTGTGTTTGGTATAACCTAGCGAACTGATGAACCTTGTGTAACCAGTAACCACCGTGTCTGTCATGAATGTAACCAAAGTGTAAAACATGACGTTAAAATACTAATAAATAAATAAATAAATAAATAAATAAGACTAGATTATCCTCTACTATATTTCATTACATTCATGTTTTATTTGATTATGAGTAAAGCTACCTAATGATGATGCTACCTCAATACTTCACTGTTGGTATGTTGTTCTTAGAATCATACGTACAGCTGGAATAAGTTGAAAAATATTACATTTTAACTAATCAACTGTTAAATCACATCAAATGTTCTGTAATTGTTTGGGAACTGAGACCACCAATAATTCTAGATAGATAAGCATAATTTTTCCTATTCATGCTTGACATAACACTTCAGCTGTACTACAATTCGGTATCCCTGTTGCTTTATATTGCGTCACAGGTTTTCAGTTGGAGACAGGTCGGGACAAAAGGGATACCAGTCTAGCTTTTGCACTTTTATACTACAAAGCCACATACAGTAGTTGTAACACAGATAGATTGCGACATGACATTTTCTTGATAAAACAAGCAGGGACATCACGAAAAAAGAAGTTTTCTAGATGGAAGCATACAGTATGTTGCTTTGAAATGTATAGGCTTCCCTCAGCATTAATGGTGCATGAATACAAACCCTCACCGACAGCTAGCTTTTAAACTTTTCATTGGAAACTGTTGTATTCTGATTGATCCATTTTGCATCGTCTCAGATTAAGTTAAGCCGAGAAAATCAGCTGCATTTCTGTATGTTCTTAATATTTGGCTTACAATGTACAGTATATGCACACGGCGCTCTTTATTAAGTACACCTATCTGGTATGTACGTTATTAATTATTAATTATTTTATAAGCTACACCAACCATACAGATGAACTTTGTGAGTATTCAATTACTTACTGTAGCCCATCTGTTGCTCAGTACACTTTGTTAACCCCTGTATCCCATTTATCAAGCAAACAAGGACCCAACATCAACAGTGTCCTGTGATCAGAAAATGTCCACTGGTGAAATACTACACTGCTCAAAAAATTAGGGGACACTTGATCATCTCATTATATCAGCACAACACTAAGTCAGTTAAATTTCAGGGACATCAATCTGTCCAGTATAGGAAGCATAAGCGATTGTGAATCAATTACATTTTTTGGTGCAAATGAAAGTAACAACAGGTAACAAAGTAACAACCCTAAAAAAGACAAAGGTTTTACAGGTGGTGGCCACAGACAATTACGTTCTCCTTATCCTCCTTATCCTTCTCTAGTTTTGCGTTTTGCTAGTGTTTGTTTGTTTGTTTTATTAGGATTTTAACATCACTTTCTTTACATTCATGACAGGAACGATAGTCACTCACCACACAAGATTCATCAGCCCACAGGGTTATATCGAACACAGTCATGGACAATTCTAGTATCTCCAATTCACCTTACTTGAATGTTTTTGGACTGTGGGAGGAAACCGGAGCACCCGGAGAAAACCCACACAGACACGGGTTAGAACATGCAAACTCCACAAAGAAAGGACCCGGACCGCCCCACCTGGGGATCGAACCCAGGACCTTCTTGCTGTAAGGTGACAGTGCTACCCATTTAGCCCATTTTTGCTAGTGTCCTTGTCACTACTGGTAGCAGGAATCACTACCTGCAGCCCATTCAGTTTGCACAGGTAGTCCAGCTCCTCCAAGATGACACATCCATACATGTAGTCACAAGAGCATTTGCTGTATCTCCCAGCACAGTCATAAGATAATGTGTGAGATACCAGGACAGGAAACAGGAACATAGAAGGCCACCAACCCAGCATCAGGACCAGTATCTTCTCCTTTGTGTGAGGAGGAAGAGGAGGCACACTGCCAGAGCACTACAAAATGACCTTAACTGGGCTACTTGTGAGAGTGTTTCTGACCAAACTGTGAGACTCCATGAGGGTGGCCTGAGGGCCCAACATCCTCTCGTGAGGCCTGTGCTTCCAGCCAAGCACTTTGGAGCTCAATTGGCATTCACCAAAGAATCCAGGACCAAAAAAAAGCCTAGTGAGCAAGCCGAGGGCAACAGTAGCAAGGAAAAACTACAAGGAAGAATCTTTTAGAGGGTCAGTGATAGTCTAGGATAGGCATATCCTTGGAGGCTGACCATTGTCATATACTGGTGCAGTGGGCCCTGGGTTTTCTCTTGGTGCAGGACAGTACCCGACCTCATGTGGTTAGGGTGTGTAGGCAGTTCCTGAATGACAAAGGCATTGGTGCCCTCTTGTTTCCCAGACCTGAATCAAATTGATAACTTGAGACGTTACCCACACAGACACAGGGAGAACATGCAAACTCCACACAGAAATGACCCGTACTGCCCCACCTGGAGATCGAACCCAGGACCTTCTTGCTGATTGATAACTTGAGACATTATTTATCAATGCATCCGACGCTGCCAAGTAGCCCTACATACTGTCCAGGAGCTCACTGATGCCCCCCCCCCCCCCCCCCCCCCCTTGTTGAGAGTGTGTACAAGAACATGGAGACCATACACACTAATGAGTCACATTATAAGTTATTGTGAAGAAATTCACACAAATTGGATCAGCCTGTGATTTCAGGTTTCTACTTTTACTTTTTTTTTTAATTTTACAGCTCTAGTCTGTAACTAATGAATGTTAACAGGGTATGAGTTCCTAATAAAGAGGACAGTAAGGTTAAACAGTATTTAAACATCCCAACAACACACACTACCATGTCACTACCATTGTATCTCTGCACTGCTTTGAATAGTCCACCACTCAAACCTAATCTTACCACCACCCAAACTCAATTACAGAAATTGATAATAATAATAATAATAATAATAATAATAAACATTATATATTTTTTATTAGGATTTTACATCATGTTTTACACACTATGGTTACATTCATGACAGAATAGGTAATTACCTGTTACACAAAATTCATCAATTCACAAGTTTTAATGTCAAACACAGTCAAGGACAATTTTGTATATCCAATTTACCTCACTTGCACGTCTGTGGACTGTGAGAGGAAATCAACACACACAAGGGGAGAACATGCAAACTCCACACAGAAAGGACCTGGACCGTCCCACCTGGGGATCAAACCCAGGACCTTCTTGCCCAAAAATAAAAATAAAAATAATAATATCAATGGGCAATATTATTATTATTATTCAAATAATACTAAACAGCTGACTAAAACACTTTGTAGGTGTTTGTGTGTTGTTACTTTTTTTAGTTCATAAAAGGTGATTTTTATAATAAAATATGTGAGCAAAAATTAAAATAGTGAAACACTGAAGTCTCAATATTCTATGTTTAGAATAAATAAATTAATTAATTATAATTTATTTTATTTGTTACATTATTGTTCAGCTTAAAAACAAATTCCGAAACAAATTCCAAAACACAAATACATGAGAAAGTATTTTCAAGTTTGTTTAATAGAGCTTTGGCAGAGTGTTGATTTCTTTTGCACCACAGAAAGCTTTAATGCCATTGTCATCGTATTTTAATTATGTGGTTTGTTTTAGAGGTTTTAGAGAAAATGGTGAGTAAGAGTTCTGTGTAGTTAGAGTAAAAATACACCTAAATTTGGACCGGTTTCTTGGTTTTATTGGAAATATGATTAATTGAAACCATTGCTGAAGTTGGGCTATATCTATCTTGGGTCTTCCCCAAAATGATTTGTCTTAAGTTTCTTTTCATGTTAAGGGTGATATACGTGACGAAGATAAGCTCTTACCTGTTAAATTCGTTTGATCGTCATGTATATTATTGACATTGACTGACATAATTTATACATATTATTGACGTCAGTGAAATGCTTGCATAGAACAGAAAAAAGCCTGGAACACAGTCTGTTCGTCTGTACGTTTGCTTGTATGGTTCCTTAAAAAAGACATTTTAACATACAATAGTGTGGAAGAGTTAGTGCCTCTTTTTCAATTGTTTCTGTTATGGCTTAAAGTGTTATGCCAAAGTTCGAACACTACAGTTTACATTCTTTTTAATTAAACATACTAGAAACCTTAAACACTGAAATGCTCCATTTTTTATATTTTCCAGTATAATACATTCAGCAAATAAAATTATACAGATGTTTGTTCCCTGTAAAGAATGTGTTTTTACTTTTAAAAAAATCATTAAAACGTGAAATTTAACTTGTGGTGTCCAAACTTTTGCAAAAACAGTAAATGATTTTAGATCATTATGCAAAACATATTACACAAATTTCAGAAAAGTTGGGACATTCTGTAAAATGCATTTAGAAAAGAATCTTTGATTTGTTCATTCTCTTCAACCTTTATTTGACTGACAAAAGTACAAAGAACATATTTCCAATGTTTTCACTAACCAGCTTAACTGTGCTTTGTAAATAAAAAATGTATTTAAACATTAAAATTTACCTGGAGTTTAATACCTGGAACACTCTCCTAAAAATTTGGGACAGATCTAAACTAAGAGTTAAAAGTTATAGAATTTTAAGGTACACTGTTTTAAAAAAATTCCACAGCTAGCAAGTGAATTTTCATGGAAAAAGTATCAATACGTTCAGTACTGTAAGTCGTTTTGGATAAATGCGTCTGCTAAATGCTGGAAATGAAAATGTAAATGTAAAAACACATTCCTCAATGCAAGATTGCAAATAATTTAGGTATTTTCATGTGTTCATGAAGTGCAAGAGTTGAAACCTTGGTTGAATGTGCATGACCATCAAGTCAGACAGCACTGCATGAGAAACCATCATTCTACTGTAATAAATATATCCACATGGGCTCAGGAGTACTTTAGAAACCCATAATTTGACACAGTTTGGCACTGCATCAAGAAATGCAAAGAAATTATGCAAAAAAGAAAGCCCGACATCACTTCTACATAAAACATGCCAGATATACTGAAAGTGTAAATATGTGCTGTGGTCAGATGAGTTCTTGTTTCTCTGAAACCGAATGTGAAGTTCTCCATGCCAGGTTTTCCTGAAAAGTCAGTGATTATTTTAGTAAGAAAATGCCAGGCCTTATTTTGCACATAAAACAACAGCATGGCTTTATGAACACAAAGTGCATAAAAAAGAGAAGAATCAGACAACGGCAACCACACACTGTCGAGCAGCTAAAGTCTTCTATCAAGCAAGAATGGGCAAAGATTCTGCAACAAAAAAACTGAAACAATAAGTATCCTCAGTTTCCAAACAATTAAAAGTTACATTATTATGTTTAATGATGTAACACATTTGTAACACATATGGGGTGCAGGCATAAAATTCTAAATTTGTTTTTATTTTCAAACAGTCAAGTTGGTCAGTTAAAATATTGGAAATTGTTTCTTTGTACATTTGTCAGTCAAATACATTTTCAAGAGAGTTTTTAATTACAGATTATTGTTTTAATTTATTTTACATGTTCCAACTTTTCTTCTGCTAGAAGTTATAGGACTAAATTCAACAACTGCACACAAATTTGAGAAAACTATTATGTTTATTTCTAGGTTTAGGGTGCTCTGTTGATGTGATAAAGTACACTAGCCAGCTACTACTCAGATCCTGGAATTTGGGATTTAACAGTGGTCAATTGGCTGATATTGCCCAGTTGTGCTTCTGCGTGGACATGATTGTCTGTTGTCTGAAAGGGCAGAGATGGCCAGATCATTAGGAGGTGCGCTTGTCTTGGTGCCAGTCCCAAGCACAGATTATATTTATATATGAACAGTGAACACAAGGTACAATTTAAAGGAACAATGAACAAGCAATGAAAAAGTCGAAAGACCCAAACAGAAGACAGAATCAAGAGGGCACTTTTATTTGGTTAATATTATTTGGTTGATAAATTAAAATGATCTAAAATATATAAAAGTGCATGTTTCCTTTAATAACGTGCCCCAGTACTGTCTGCAGAAAATGCAGCCCCATTTGATAATGCTCCCACCTCCATACTTTACTGTGGGTATGTTTTTAGGATCATATTAGCATCCATCCTTTTCCCAAAAATGACAAGCTAAATTAATGCCAAAGTTTTGGGTGAGTTGTAGAAATGAATATAGTATGAATATATAACTGCTGTCTCTATAACTGCTGTTTCTGCTGTTTTTAGGTCGTCTTGCAACTTGTTTTGAGTCACTGACGGCTTTGCTTTTATATTCCTTTTTATTTGTCAATAAGCAAACACATTATGTGCCACACTTGTTCAAAGCAACGACACATTTGGGCACAATTTGGACATGTTCACTGTGGGGTGAACTCACTTACTGTATGTTGCCAGCTATTTAGACATTAATGGCTGTGTGTTGAGTTATTTTCAGAAGACAGTAAATCTACACTGCTATACAAGCTGTACACTGACTACTCTAAGTTATATCCAAGTTTTATTTCTATAGTGTTGTCCCATGAAAAGAAAATGTGAGGGGTGTACTCACTTTTGTGAGATACTGTAAATAAAAATTATAATAAATACATAAATAATTATACTGAGGTCACAGAATCATTAGGGTCACGAACAGGAATTGGTTTATGTAGATATATTCATCAATGTAATATTATTTTAAATCACAATTGAATCATTATATGATCTGATTAATACTACACAAGGATCTTTCTGAGATAGTGGTAGCCTAATGGGATATAGCGTTGAGCTATCAATAAAAAGATTGAGAGTATGAATCCCAGCTCTGCCATGCAGCCACTGTTGGACCCCTGAGTAAGGTCCTTAACCCTACAATGGCTGACCATGTGCTCTGACCCCAGCTTCCAAATGAGCCCGGACATGCGCAAGAAAAACCCCAATGTTGTTGTACTTTATATGTGTATATGTATTTATAAGGCATTCTATTCTATTTTACAAACTATTTCTTTTAAAAAAGGAGAATTTTATTAACTATTTGGCTCAATCATTTTGCTGTCATTTGAATGAATGTCATGTGTTAAGTGAATAAAAATTGTGACATGCAATGCTTAATTTGACAAAAACAGCTCAATTTTCCCCTCATTTTTACGTTACTTTGACCACATTCCTTTTAAAGTGAACTTGCGTTTAACACTACCAACCACAGACATCCATCTCTTTCTCACATTCATACACACACATACACACCACATTGATCAGAGGCATTTGATTAATATTCTAACATCTGCTACTTTATTAGTATTAATTGTGTAGATGCATATTTTATTTAGTCTAAGAGTCTGTATATGCATTTGCTCTAAAATCTGTACATTAAACATTTTACACCACAGTACAGGTTGTGGCAGACAGCTTGGTTTTTGACATGATTACAGAAGGGAAGCCGTGAGTCATTTTGGTCGTGGTCACACAAAATCTCTTCCATGAGCTGAAAGAATCTCCATGTGTAAGGCGAGGAATCCCCAATGCAAATGCGCAAGCTCTCGTCCCCTATCCAGCCACCCAGGGGTCACCTGGGCTTTTCCCTTCACCATTGACTCTATAGGCAAATGACAACTTTCACCCCCACCCACCACTTCCTATGACCTCATTTCCTTCACTGGGTTGATCACTGTTGATTATGTCACAAACACTGACCCACCAAGAGTGCATGCAGCTGGAGGTGACACGTTTACAACCTAATGCATATGCATGTGTGAACAAATACAGTACACAAAATTTGCACTGTCATTCTGTTTGTAAACAAACATGCAAACCGAACTGATGAAATGATCAGACCACGCGTTTAACGATCACATTAATTACGCAAACGCTCAAAAGGGTCACAATCATTTTGTTGCAGCTTGTATATTTTTCTGGTTATCATGCAACCGGACAATTATGATAGAATTTCTGACTAGATCTATGTAAAGGTGTACTAGTATCATCTGCCAGCCATGTGAACATGATTACTTTCCACAGCCATATTATAAATACACATAGTATATAGTTTCATTACAAACAATTCAGTACAAACATGCTATTTTTATCTCTCATAGACATTATAATGACTTCCTGTTGTTTAAAGCAACATGGTTTGTGTGGGAAGAGAATGAAAAAGCACCTTTTTACGTTGCCATCTACTTAGCCGCACCTATATCTCCTATACGCTCGTTCACAACACGACTGCCGCTGCTGATTCAGAACGAGAAGAGGAACCGAGAGCATTTCGTAGTTTCCTGCCAAGTGTGCAGAAAGTCTAGGTCAGGCTCACACACACATACATACACACACACACATACACACACACCCAAGTACACACACTCTCGCATCTTGACGCCCCCACACACACGCACCTTTCGATGCTAAGTCATAACAGCGTTAATGGAAAAGTCATTAGTCATTAGTTTGTCCCTGTGTTTTTCCAGTCTCGACCAAAACGTGGTTTTCCTGTGTCCCGAGGGATCCTATATAAAGGTATGTGTACACCTATTGTCAGTATGAACACAATCAAATCAACACTTTACTAGCTTACCGGAGCTTGAATTAGTGAACGTTGGTAGCATAGGTAAAATGAAGACAGCTTTGTGTGCACTGGTCGTTCTGTTAGTTGTGTCAACATGCCAAGCTGAGAAAATCCATATGCTCACGCAAATCTTCAAAATGCTTAAGCCTTTTATTAACAATGCAAAGGTTAGTTGTGTCTATTTGCACATTTAAGCCAAATATGCATTTTAATGTTTGTAACTATTTCACAGACTGACTTCATTTTACTTTTTCTTTGCAGCATAATGAGACTTATTTCTACTCACCCACCAGTGACATCCAGGTAAGGGCCTTGACCTTTGTATTGTGTTTATCACCAAAACATCTCCTAGGGCTGTGATTTCCATTTTTACTCATTTATAAAGTGGGAAATTACTTTATGTCAGAAAAATAATTGAGCACTATACAATCACTAACAAAAAGCTGCTTTATATTAACTCCATTTCCATTTTTAGCATTTTTATCCATGTGAATATGTTCAGTAGAAATTAAAGTAGAAATAATTTTAAGCAATTATTTATTTTAACAAAGTGAAGAGGAAACAGTAACTGCAGGTTTCTCTAAAATGCAAGCCAGTAAAAGAAATAAGATCTGCTCTTAGATTACAGCCATTTTTAGATCTCTTGTGCTTTTGCTTTCTTTCTCACTTGCAACCAAGAGTCAAAAAGAGAGTGAGTCATGTGAGAAAGTGCACTTAATTTAGGAGAAATCTGATGAGTAACCGAACATCAGCATGTAGGTGGGCTGCAATGGTCGGCTTGATTTCCTTTTCTCTGTGTTTGACCTCTGTTTATGTACACCGAAGCTGTTCGTATAGCAGTGCGCTTTTGCAGTCGATTCAACATGGTTATTTTGTAAACGTCTCTGTTAGAAAATGTATTTAGTTTCATGTGGAAATTATGATGCTTCCCTGTCGTTTCTGTGAAACGAGTCGGGAGGGGAACTTCAGCATAAAGACATACAGTACTGTTTTTCCCCAAACTGAGAAATTGTTCGCATTTCCATATCACTACTGCTGATAGACTTTTTCCAGCATCTTTCTAAGCACAATAAGGCAACTTATTCGCACATAACAATGTTAACGAGAAGCTATTGCACTCCATTTTACACTAAATACTGATAAAGTGAATTTGAATAGATTGATTTATGTTTCAGTACATTGTTGAGGGCTTGGCAGTGTATGGACATATAATTTTTAAATCACTGTATGGCTTAGCCATTTCTTGCAACAGTGTAACGATTCAGTTGCACTTCTAACCCACACAATCAACCCATTCTATTTCCATGCTCCATAACATCTTAATGACTGTTTACAGATTATTGTATTAAATTTAACAATGCTAAAATCGTCTGAAATACTACTTGCTGAAATAATAATAAAACAATTTACCAAAGTCAAAGAAACCCTAGCCTCAAACTGTGAATTCATAGCAAGAAACATAGTCACTTCAGAACTTTATTATCCCTGCTTCCTACACTTGTTAGTTAAAACTAGCCCAGTGTAATGTAACAGTGGTTTCTAGTCAAGTAATAAATCACTTACTCCCAACATCAGCTCAGACCTCAGGTTTTGATTCATATTGATTCTGTTTTGCCTAACTGAGAAACTCTTACTATAATGTCATACCTAACATTTTAAAAATATCACTGTCTAAAACCAACAATGCAGATCATGTGTGATGATTAAATAATGATTTTATTTTTTGTTTGTTTAGGAATGCTGTTCTCTGTCTGCTCTTGAGTGTTTCAACTCACAGCTGTTAAATATTCCCACCAATAATAAGGAGATGCAGATAAAACTGCACAAAAAGCTGCGCAAGAGTTCTGTTGTAAGTAGTAAAAGTGGCTAGTGTAGCGTGGTTAATTAGGCATTTACAAAGCTTTATTTATTTATTACCAGAAAACCATTTCTAATTTCTTTGCTGATGTCACTGTTGTTGTAGGTATCGAGTGTGAACACTTGCAAACTGGAACAAAAAGAGGTGAGATTTTAAAATGTTTAAATCTGTAAATATAGATTATGTGTTTCTTTGGTCAATACCACTACAAGAATGCTAAATACTGATTGATTTTTGGTTCACTTTTCAGAAAGCACAATGCAGGTCCTGTAACTCCTACCCAATGGTCGACAGCAAGGAATTCCTGATCAATTTACAGTTACTTCTACAGAAGGTTAGTTTCATTTTTGTATTTAAAGCATTTTCTAGGAATAACATACAAATATTACTTGACTCAATATTAAACTAATTACAAAAGCTAAATTAAATAGTGGACCAACAATGCAAAGGGAAAAAACAGTAATAAATAACTAAAACTTATATCTATCAGCCACAGACAAACCCTTTTAATAGAAAATGCATAAAATGCATGTTCTATGCATGTCATATTTTAACAGCCAAACCACTACCTTATTTTAAAAGGCTTTTATTTTAAGGTCGAACATTTGTCATTTAGTATCATTACTCACAACTGCAGTCCTTATCTAAGTCATATTTTCTTTGACTTGTAAATGTTTATAATAAAATGAAATCTGCAACTAAATTTACCCCTGCAAAGAATTGGTGTCCCATCCAGGATTGTCCTGACCAGGATAAAGCAGCCGATAAAAATGAAATATAAAATTAAATGTAACATTGATTTTGTTAAAACAAAATACAATAAATTAAATAATATCTCATAAAAGTGTTTACATGCACACTAACAATCTAATAATTACTCTATTTCTGTTATCTGCTTAATAACAGTACGTAGTTATCTTAGATACTTAGATATCTTGAAGACTTCCATGAAATTCAATAAAGCCACCTGCATTTCAGTTCTGTATGTTTGAAAAATGTTTGGCTTTCTATAACTGCACATGTAAAGAAATACACTATATACTATACTATACTTAAGCAAAATAAGCAGCTACTGTTACTATATTGACATTCAATACTTAGTATTAGGATTGGGATGCAGCCTCAGGCTTGGCTCAGTTTGAAACAACTTGATTAAGGATGCTGTTATAAACTTTTTGCCAATATTAACAACAAATACATTCTTATCAAGTAAATAACTGAGAAGTAACACACTTGATGACAATAACTAGTGGCCACATTGAACAATGTAATATTATTTAAACTTGTAGAGATTCGTAATTGTCCTATAATGAAATTATTTAAGGACAAGGAAAGCCAGTGTTTCACATTCAAAATGTGGGTTTCTTGCAGATATTTGTGTACACTTGTATCTATTATTTCATTCCCCAAGTACACTGTGAACCTAACAATGAAAATTGTTTGTACATGTGCTTCTTAAACTTCTTAAATGGTTTATTGATTATCTAATTTAGAGTAAATTAGCACATCTAGAGTTAACAAACTCAAGCACATTTTATGCACAATTACTGCTTAACTGCAAAATTTTAGATATTAAAAATATCTAAATCCAAACAATAATAATCCCAAATAAATTTAGCTAAGTAAAGGAAATTGTAGGCTAAATTTAGGCTAACATTTTTATTTAGAAAATTAACAAAAAGATAAAAATCTAATACGAGCTGTACAAACATTTGCATTAGTCCATATTGGTTTGTTTTGCTGACCATCACTTGAAAGCTTCTAATTATAAATTAAACTCTGAACCAAAAGATTTGACATTTTTATTTTCTATTGCAGACCTTCATTCGTCTTCTGTCAGCTGAATAACTATAAAGACAAGTGAATGTGTGGACAACACTACCTCATGAAGTCCCAGAGTGATCTAAAGCACCCTGGATCAACTATTTATTGCATATTTATTGATTATTTCTTAGCCTATTACGTGTTACTGAGAGATGGTTTTTATATTTAAGATTTTCTGTACATAGGGCACACTTTAACATGATGTCACAATTGTATTATCATAAATATAGAATGCATTATACTGTATTAGATGTTACAAACCTGTACAGGCAGAAAGACTCAAACCAAAGCCTGGCGCTGCTAGAGCACCTTCTAATGTTTATATTACTGCCCTTGTAACTTCTTTCCTTTGTTAAATTAAGTATATTCATAAATGAATGTCTCATAATGAGACCCACAGTATCACATGGTGTATCACATGTGCATTTTTATTTTATTTTGTATTTATTTGCTATTAAAGATTTTTATATAATGCCAAATGCAAATGTTTTTGTTCTTGCAAAACGGATCATGACAAAATGAAAAGCACAGAAAATGAAACACCTTTTACTTTTCATTTAGTACTTAAATGCTTAAACAAGCACTTGTATTCAGTATGTGATCTATTGGAAGTATGTTTTTACTTCAGTTTTTGATGCAGTTGTGTTCACCCTAAATTACCATCATCAAAATATCTCACACAGCTCAGCAGGGATCTTGGGAAGGAAGGAAGGGGGTGATGATAATCGTCATAAAAAGTTATTAATCGTCATAAAACTTATTAATGCAAATAAAGCAAATACAAGCTGTGAAAAAGGAGTAGGAAGCAGCATATACAGGCTGTTTAATACTGCATATGACCAGGGATCCAATGCAGTCTGATCGAACAAGTTTCTTGTGTGTAAATGTGATGGTTTTAGGGCGCATTCACATGAGAAGTGACAAAACCGTCAGCCTTGGCGCAAATCACTGCTTTGTTCAGCACTTGGCTTGCGACTCAGACTCAGCTTTATTGTCATTCAAAACCATGTACATGATTAGAATGAAATGCAGTTACCTAGGTCTCGGTGTGTGTAACATAATACAATATAAAATATAAATAGCAAAAAAACTATGTTAAGTATAAAATAAAACTTAAGACTTAAAAAACTAGAAGAAATAACTAAGATAGGAATTGTAAATATTTACATTCACAAGTATTGCACAAGTATTGCACAGGAACTACAGCAGCTTTATGTGGATCTAAAGTGCATGATTGAAAGTATAGCAGCAGAAAAAGGCAGCACCAGGTCACAGGTGTTTAAAGTGATTGGTGCATAGACAGTACATGAGGGGTGGAGCAATTTAGCAGTCTGATTGCATCCAGAAAGAAGCTGTTTATCAGTCTTGTTGTTTTTGCTTGGATGCAGTGCAGGCCTCCTACCAGAGGGAAGGGGGGGGGGGGGTGAAAAGTCTGTGTGCGGGGTGGGTGGGGTCACGGAGGATGCAGGTGGCTCTTTCCTTAGACCTGGTTTTGTATATGTCCCCGATGGGTGGTAAGCTGCATCTGATGGTCCTCTGTGCAGACTTTACCACTCTCTGCAGCGCCTCCTTCTCTGCTACAGTGCAGCCAGCATACCACACAGTGAGGCAGGTGGTCAGGGTGCTCTCCACCACACAGCTGTAGAATGACCTGAGGATGTCTGTGTGAAGACCTGCCCTCCTCAGCTTCCTCAGGAAATACAGGCGTTGGTTGTCCTTCTTTATGACAGCCATGGTGTTGGTACGCCAGGTGAGCATGTAAGTCAGGTGTACCCCGAGGACCATTTCCACAGCTGATCCATCAATGAGTAGAGTAAAGCGATGCAGTAAAACATTATTGCAGTGCACCACAACACAAATATGCATTTGTGTGGAATAACTGTCAAATCCACTCTGAAAGCATCAACATACATCTATGTTTAGCTGTACTTTCCTTCTGTTTTACTTATAGCTCTTTATAGTTTAAAGAACAACACAGGAACACAAAACTTCATTCAGTTTGGGTTTTAGCATGGCTTTTTCTGTGCCAACTGTTTTATTTACATTGATTATTATTTTGCAATATGTGTTTTACTGTATTTTATGTCATTATGAAGTATTGTTCTGATTTTATTGTATAGCACCTAGGATGACACTTGAGGTCTTTAAAGGTGCTTTATAAATAAACCTGTTTTGACAAGTCTTCCGATCAGGTCACATTTCTTAAGAAAAGCACTGTGTGACTTTATTATAGGGCAGGGCAATCTTAATAAATAGATAAGAGGTTTACAGAGCATTTTAGTCTGGATGTAGATAATTGTTTAATATAAAATGTGTTTGTATGCAACTAAATCAAACACAATTAAATCAAATTGTGACTGATTTCAATTAGATCCAACCATAATCACTGCAAATTTTTTTTGAAATTCTTACATGCAGTGGTAGTTTAGTGTTAAAGTACTGGACTATGCATACTGCCAAGCTGCCAATGTTGGCCCCTGAGCAAGGCCCTTAAACCTCAATTGCTTGCATTGTATTCAAATAGTCACTTTAAAAAAAGTGTCTGCTAATTGCCATAAAATGTTGTTAGTGTAAATGTTAAGTGTAATGTAAATGCAAAACATGTTAATGTTAAGTGTTCAGAACTTTAGTATCTATATTCATATTGTTAATAATAGTGTTTTAAGTACCACAACCGAACATCCTGCATTGGACAAAATTGAGCTATTATATTTTCAGTCAGCTGACCAGATTTAAAACAGGCCATGAGGAAAACTACAGTTTCATGCAAAACTGTTTTTAGCTTATTAAGGTGTTATTGCTCTTAACTTCCATTAATTTGGCATCGAATATGAAACTTGACCCTTAGGGGAACTTTTAGAGACTTAGTTTCATTTATGTGAACACTGCGTCAGAGTTCCTTTACTTTAAATGATGTCACAGCATGTTTTTTTAAGCATTTCTGGTCACAGAAGCATGGGTGTAGAGTAACTAATTTAAAATAATGCACTAAAGTGAATTGTTGTCATTAATGCCCTTTTAAAGTCCTAATCTAATAATCACTGTCACATTACAATTTACAGGACTTTTTCTTAGTATAGGAAGACAGTTTGGATTCTCTTTCCAACCCTGGCAGAAACCAGGGTTCCAAGTACTTTGTACTCTGTGCAGTCAAACAAGACCCATTTATTTTTAAACAAATAAGTACTTGAAGATAAGCCATCATAATAAGTACTGGGAATTAAGAGGGCATGTCACAATATGAAATGACAGAACTACTGTATCTTCACCATCATAATATGATTAATATGACATACAGTCGATTCAGAAAATATTCAAACCTCTTGATGGAAATATTTAAACCTCTTGACTTTTTGCACTTTCTGTTGATTTGATTTTGAATGTAATATAGACAAGTTTCTACCCATCAGTCTACACTTGATAATTCATAATGATGAAGTACACTAATGTTGTTAGGTTTTCAAAAACTAATTATAATTATAAACTTAATACTTCCTGAATCCACTGTACATGTCACATACAAGTGTTTGTAAACTTGTAACCTTATATACGGTGTTATGGTGATGAATATAAAACCGAACAAGATAGAACAAGTATACTGTAGAACAAATATACAACAAGAAATATTAATAAACAGATAAATAATAATTATTTATATATACAAGCAATTTCAATTATATAAAATGACCATGTGCAATATTACTCAACGACCAGCCTTAGCACTTGGTGGAACATCTAATAAGGGATTTTGCTAAGTGCAAACAAGCTCCTAACGCCTCTCTGGTGGAACCTTTGCCCATTCTTTCATACAAAAGCCTCCAGCTCACTGAGATTTGATGGATCTTGTGCTGTAACTTCTTTCTTTAAATCTCACCAAAGATTTTCTATAGGATTTAATCTGGAGACTGAGAAGGCCACTCCAGGATATTCCAGGAATGATTCCTTAACCCAGCTTTGGTTGACTTGGAAGCGAGGCAAGGTAATCCCAAAAAAGTGTATCTCATAGCTTAGTTCTCTTTGAAACTTTTGCCTGCTTAAATGAATTATTATGTACAGTGGTGCTTGAAAGTTTGTGAACCCTTTAGAATTTCCTATATTTCTGCATAAATATGACCTAAAACATCATCAGAAGTCCTAAAAGTAGATAAAGAGAACCCAGTTAAACAAATGAGACAAAAATATTGTACTTGGTCATTTATTTATTGAGGAAAATGATCCAATATTACATATTTGTGAGTGGCAAAAGTATGTGAACCTTTGATTTTAGGATCTGGTGTGACCCCCATTTGCAGCAATAACTGCAACTAAACGTTTCCGGTAACTGTTGATCAGTCCTGCATACCGGCTTGGAGGAATTTTAGCCCATTCCTCCGTACAGAACAGCTTCAACTCTGGGATGTTGGTGGGTTTCCTCACATTAACTGCTCGCTTCAGGTCCTTCCACAACATTTCGATTGGATTAAGGTCAGGACTTTGACTTGACCATTCTAAAACATTAACTTTATTCTTCTTTAACCATTCCTTGATAGAACGACTTGTGTGCTTAGGGTCGTTGTCTTGCTGCATGACCCACCTTCTCTTGAGATTCAGTTCATGGACAGATTTCCCAACATTTTCCTTTAGAATTCTCTGATATAATTCAGAATTCATTGTTCCATCAATGATGGCAAGCCGTCCTGGCCCAGATGCAGCAAAACAGGCCCCAACCATGATACTACCACCACCATGTTTCACGGATGGGATAAGGTTCTTATGTTGGAATGCAGTGTTTTCCTTTCTCCAAACATAACGCTTTTCATTTAAACCAAAGTTCTATTTTGGTCTCATCCGTCCACAAAACATTCTTCCAATAGCCTTCTGGCTTGTCCACGTGATCTGTAGCAAACCGCAGACGAGCAGCAATGTTCTTTTTGGAGAGCAGTGGCTTTCTCCTTGCAACCCTGCCATGCACACCATTGTTGTTCAGTGTTCTCTTGATGGTGGACTCATGAACATTAACATTAGCCAATGTGAGAGAGGCCTTCAGTTGCTTAAAAGTTACCCTGGGGTCCTTTGTGACCTCGCCGACTATTACACGCCTTGCTCTTGGAGTGATCTTTGTTGGTCGACCACTCCTGGGGAGGGTAACAATGATCTTGAATTTCCTCCATTTGTACACAATCTGTCTGACTGTGGATTGGTGGAGTCCAAACTCTTTAGAGATGGTTTTGTAACCTTTTCCAGCCTGATGAGCATCAACAACTCTTTTTCTGAGGTCCTCAGAAATCTCTTTTGTGCGTGCCATGATACACTTCCACAAACATGTGTTGTGCAGAGCAGATTTTGACAGATCCCTGTTCTTTAAATAAAACAGGGTGCCCACTCACACCTGATTGTCATCCCATTGATTGAAAACACCTGACTCTAATTTCACCTTCAAATTAACTGCGAATCCTAGAGGTTCACATACTTTTGCCACTCACAAATATGTAATATTGGATCATTTTCCTCAATAAATAAATGACCAAGTATAATATTTTTGTCTCATTTGTTTAACTGGGTTCTCTTTATCTACTTTTAGGACTTCTGATGATGTTTTAGGTCATATTTATGCAGAAATATAGAAAATTTTAAAGGGTTCCCAAACTTTCAAGCACCACTGTAGGTAATAGGGAGTTATCTGCCATCAAGCTGGCCCTAGTGGGGCACTATTGGCCTGTTGGCCAACAAACCATAAGAATACATCAAGAAAGCCCAGGGCCATACTTCTCACCAAGACAGGTGGGTTCTCTTCTTTACACAGTTCCAGTTTACCACATCCTACAGACATTGATCCAAAAATGGCAAATCAGATGCCATGTCCTACCTACAAGCCTCCAATCCTTTTTCTTAAGAAGCATCACACCCCATTATCCAGCCCACCAGCTTGCTTGTTCCAGGCCTCTGGGATATTGACCAGGAGATAGTTGCTGAAGCAGCAGTTGACCCCAGACCCTGTGACATCTCCACTGACAAGGTGTACGCCCCACTTTTCATCAGAGGTAAGCTTATCGCTTGGGCAGTTATGAGGACAAGTCAACATCTCTCAGAGAAAGTATTGGTGACCCAGTCTCCATTCTGATGTCCAGAACTAGGTATCATAATGTCCTATGGAGAGGACCATACACAGACAGAAAACACAATCAGAAAGTTGCTACAGGAGAGGGACATGGCTCCAGTATCTGGAAAAGTGGAAAGGACAAATACCAGAGAAGTTTTTGTGGATCCCAGTCAGAGAAGTCCTAAACCCCCTCCCAAAGACAAATTTCCATGATCATCATCCTAATCACCCAGTCCCTGAAACAAAAGAGAGACAGCTCCTAGAAACGGGGCTTCTATAATAGACTTCCAGCAACCACTTTCCCTTGTTCTGCCCCAGCCAACCATGGCACTCACATTATGCTAAATACTGACACCTGAAGCTTGTAATTAACAGATTGTTAAAAACGCGCTTGTGCCCCACATATTGTTGCACAGCATTATACCTTCAGTGTAATCTACTACTGCTTCCTGTTTCCTTGCTTCCAGTATTCCTAGTCCTAGTTTTATTATTAATAATAGCTGGTTTGTATTTATTTCTAGTGGTGTTTTTAGTACTTTTAGTTCTTTATTTGATAAATCTGTAATGCTTTCTGTATAATAACACTAAAAGATGGCATCTGTCTTGCTGCTCTGCAAAAATGCCTGAATGATTGCCCCTCCAACTTTTGGAGCTCTTTTAGAGTGACCTTTGGGTTCTTTTACCTCTTTGACCAACCCAAACAACCTATATCATAATAACAATTTAAAAAAATTTTATAGGGACAATAATGAGAGTAAAAGGTTGTGAAAGTTTGAAGTTCAATCCTGAGGGATGTACCAATTTTATTACTGGATGCCATATGCTAATAAATCTTTCACATTGTAATGTATAAAAATATGTAAATTTTTCCAGAGACATTATTCTTAGCACTTGTCCATACTGTTTTGTCTATTTAAGCACACACATTTAGAAATCCTCCACAAGCAAATCTTACCGCAATTTGTGAACAGTGATGCAAAGACTGAGCTTGTGCCTCTGACTAAATAAGGCATAAAGCATATTTCCTCAGAAAGGTTGGGTTTTTTTGTAAAATGCAAAAAAACAAGAATACTGTCATTTGTTAATTTTCTTCATTTAGTTAAAAAAGGTACAAAAAAGACCCAATGATCCAAATTGGCAAATGTAAACAAATTTTGAATTTGATGCCTGCAACACACTCAAAAAATTTTTGAAGAAGCATAATGAGAGTAAAAGGTTGTGAAAGTTTGAAGTTACAGTTTTAAACAATCCACAATAAGAGCATGAACTGGAAACAGAGAGGCATCATGATTGGGTGTAAAAGCCGATTTTAAGCTAGAAAAGTAACAATCAGAGGGTTTCTGTAAAGAAAATGAAACTTCAATATGAACTTCAATTTTGAAAAAGATTAAATGAAAGTAATGGTGATATCTATCACTGATTAGCAACCAGACAACAAAGTGCTTCTCTAAGTGTTGATACACTACTAACACTTACCGACACACCACTAACACACACTAACACAATTAAGACTCGGGAACAGGAAAAATCTGCAAACACAATTAGAATGAACCAAATTACACAAAGACTCAGAACTAAATATCTAAATTATTGGGAAACTGAAACTAGTCCAGAGTAAAATGCAGTGTTATTTGGCCCTAAACAGACACTACAGTGCAGAAGATTATCTGAGCACCTTGACGAGGTACAGACTGAGTGCACACGACCTGGCCGTGGAGACAGGGGGACACACCCGGTCCTGGCTGCCCCGGGAGGAGAGGCTGTGCCAGCACTGCACTCTCAGTACAGTAGAGAAGGAGCTTCACTTCCTCACCCAGTGCACCAAATACCACCACATTCGGTCCCAATTCTTCCCTAAATTTAATAACATTACCCCCAACTTTACCTCCCTTCCAGACCCCGACAATCTGCCCCACCTACTGGGGGAGCACAGAGAGAGCTGCACACTAGCAGCACTCTATACACACACCTGCCACATTTTCGGCATTTTGCAGACGCCTTTATCCAAAGCGACTTACATTACAGTTACAGGATACAGTCTGAGCAATTAAGGGTTAAGGGCCTTGCTCAAGGGCCCAACAGCAGCAACCTGGCAGTGGTGGGGCTTGAACCAGCGACCTTCTGGTTACTAGTCCAGTACATTACCACTAGGCTACTGCTTGCCCTGCCACCAGGTGAGGGACAGCACGTACGTACGGGCACACGCACACAACTAATTTTTTTTTTTTATACTACCTCATTACTCTTAATGTTACCCTTTTTATTGTTACTATTTGCACTTTTTTTTTTTTGCATCTGTAACAATTTTGTATATATTTGTCCTTTCTTATTGTTAGTTTTCTTTTCTCTGTAACTGAGCTTTGGCAATACGAATGTCCTTATTTGTCATGTCAATAAAGCTTCCTTGGAGTTGAGTTGAGTTGAGTTGAGTTGGCAAATACACATAGAAAGGTTGGGATGCCATCTAGTGGCATTTTTGGTTTTACTGTGACTTTTTACTAACGTTGATTTTTCTTTAAAATCCCGAAGTGCAACAAGGTTACAAGAAGTAACTACACACTATGATAACGTTAACACGCCATTGTTTATTTTTTTCATTACATACTATTTTCAAAAACAAATGCATAGCAGCTATTTTTTCTTTTGGTAAATTAGGAATTAAAGTAACACAGTAAAAGGTACAACAACAAACAACTGTGGACAGTCTGAAATTATTTAATACATTACAAATACCTGATTCTTAAATATCTGCTATTTTTGAGTACCAACACAGATATTAAATGTAACAAATCCAGTTAAGTATAGGGCCTTTAAAAGGGACCAGTACAAAATTTATCATAATTCTTAACATAAAAATTATACATTTTTGACATACATTCTTTTTATTTTTAGAGAATTTAGCCATAAAATTATTATAGCTGTGGAAATATTATGCCAACAGTGTGTCAACACTAAATATAATGACGGTAGTACAATGTTGTGGGGGTGCTTTGTTGCATTAAGACCTGGTTATTAAGGAAAGAGGGAAGTCTAAGGTCATCTGTCTGCGAGCTGAAATTGAGGCATGGTTAAGTTTTGAAGTAAGTCCACAACTGAATGGCTAAAAAAAAAAAAAATTTCAGACTGGATCTGTAAAACTTCAGAAGCTCATTTCAAGCACTGTACTCTCAAATTCTGTCAGACTGGATGGTAAGTGTCTGTAAACTGCAATCTTTAATCTCTCCATAGATGTCTGATGAGGTTTAGGTCTGGGCTTTGGGCGGGCCACTCAAGGACATTCAGCGACTTGCCCAAATGCCACTTTAGTGTTGTTCTGGCTGTATGCTTCAGGTCATTGTCATGTTGAACTGACCCACTCAAAGCCCAGACTTGTAATCAATTAAGATGTGGTTGCAATTTCACAGTGGGCAAGAACATAGGCACGTTAAGCACTGTGTTCAGACAGCAATTTAGAAAAAAAAAATACTATGTGAACACAAAAAAGGGCTGTAATCATGCAAAATGTATTGAATTTAAATTTATTCATTTTTTCCCACCACTTTATCCTGGTGAGGGTGGATCCAGTTGGCACTCAGTTATGGTGGACTAGCATAATACACTACTGTGCCACACAGGCACCCCTATACCAAGTTCTAGTTTTGTAATATTGATAAAGTATTAAAGTTACAATAACAAATATATCTTAATAGTGACTGATTCAGATGAACTGTGCACAATCTTACCAAGTATAAAAGGTAACATTGATTTTTATGTTTTTTTAAATGTTGGTTGGCCTAGGCGCTCAGGTGGCACAGCGGTAAAACTAGCACACCAGAGCTGATATCTCGAACTTGTCGGTTCGAATCTCAGCTCTGCTACCGGCAAGCTGAGTGCCTACATGAACAACTATTGGCTTGTTGTTCAAGGCAGGGTGCCGGAAGGGATTCCTCATAACTCATGCAGCTACCTCTGCTGGATGATTGATGGCGCCTGCACAGTGGCGGGGGATAATGTGGTCAGGGTGTGTCTCTCCGTACACAAAGCTAATCCACATATGAAGGCGAAAAGGTGCCGTCGCCTACAGCACGTGTCGGGGGCGTGTGTTAGTCACGGGTCTCCTCAATCAGAGTGGAGTTTAACATCTGTAGAGAGGCAGCATAATGCAGTCAGGTAATTGGATACGACTAGATTAGGAGGAAAATGGGGGATGCCAAAAAAAAAAAAGTTGGTTGGCCACTAGTGGTGTGCCTATCCAGCCTGAGAAGCAAATTTACCTGGAATGTCTAAACTCCATTTTGTCCTAAATTTTTGAAGCCTGGACGTGTAGTATGTTGGTTGCTCTGTCCTCAGTAACTCAACCATATGCACTGGTAAAACTGAAAGTAAGCTGCTTGCACTGATACACACTGCTGGATAAAAAGAAACGAGCCAAATCTAGCCACATACAGCACAAATCTAAACACATATCTAACCACAAGCAGCACCACTCCCCAAGGCCAAAAAGCCCTGATTTTAGTCAGCTGTGTGACTTTTCTGATAAGCAAACCATGCATACACTGCAGGGAAAAGCACACGCTGGTTATTTTTTTCTTTTGTTGTTGCTTTATTGCAGACTTGTGGTTAGCCATGTCACCAAAACATGATGTGCTGACAGATGCACAGGTGTGTGTAAATGTGTATCCTGTTCAAAATACCACATGAATGTAAATTCCAGCTGGGTATTACAGGTGGACTGCCACACCAGCTGTGTTGCATGTTCAGAAGATCAGCAGAATATTCAAACACCATGCATTGATAGCGCTGCCATAACAAACTAGCCCATAATAACCCTGGCACAGCTGCACCGATTAGAAGTTCCCTTTTACGTTAAGACATTTTTATGTATGGTCGTAAGCAGACTACACAGATGAACAAATCCGGGTCGCATAAGATCCAATGCTGATGCAATGTTTGAATATCACAACAATAGGACCAACATTTAGAACTTGTCACCACTGTTCCAAAGTTTATCCATTAGGAAATCTCACTGTGGTTCGCTGGAATACCAGTGCCTTAGAAATGGCTTTTTAAGGCCGTTCAGGTGGCGCATCGGTAAAAACACACGCTGGAACCAGAGCTGGGATCTCTAATACATTGTATCGACTCTCAGCTCTGCCTACCGGCTAAGGCTGAGCAGCCACATAAAAAACGATTGGACTGTTGTTCAGATATGTGTGGGACTAAGCCGGATAGGGTCTCTCTCTCTCTGCTGGCTGATTGATGGCGCCTGCACAGACATGAGAAAAGAGTGCTCTCAGGGTGTGTCTCTCCGTACCCAACGCTGAGCTGCACTGCACTCGTCAAAGTGTAGGTGATAAGATGCATACGGCACACTGCCCAGGTGTCGGAGGGGGCGTGGGTTAGCTTCGTTCTCCTCAATCAGAGCAGGGATCGGCATTGGTGGAGAGGAAGCATGACGCAACTGGGCAACTGGAAGCGCTAAAGAGGGAGAAAAAGGGGAGAAAATGCATAAAAGAATATATATATACAGTGTATCACAAAAGTGAGTACACCCCTCACATTTCTGCAAATATTTCATTATATGTTTTCATGGGACAACACTATAGACATGAAACTTGGATATAACTTAGAGTAGTCAGTGTACAGCTTGTATAGCAGTGTAGATTTACTGTCTTCTGAAAATAACTCAACACACAGCCATTAATGTCTAAATACGTAGATGGCAACATAAGTGAGTACACCCTACAGTGAACATGTCCAAATTGTGCCCAAATGTGTCGTTGTCCCTCCCTGGTGTCATGTGTCAAGGTCCCAGGTGTAAATGGGGAGCAGGGCTGTTAAATTTGGTGTTTTGGGTACAATTCTCTCATACTGGCCACTGGATATTCAACATGGCACCTCATGGCAAAGAACTCTCTGAGGATGTGAGAAATAGAATTGTTGCTCTCCACAAAGATGGCCTGGGCTGTAAGAAGATTGCTAACACCCTGAAACTGAGCTACAGCATGGTGGCCAAGGTCATACAGCGGTTTTCCAGGACAGGTTCCACTCGGAACAGGCTTCGCCAGGGTCGACCAAAGAAGTTGAGTCCACGTGTTCGGCGTCATATCCAGGCTTTAAAAAATAGACACATGAGTGCTGCCAGCATTGCTGCAGAGGTTGAAGACGTGGGAGGTCAGCCTGTCAGTGCTCAGACCATACGCCGCACACTGCATCAACTCGGTCTGCATGGTCGTCATCCCAGAAGGAAGCTGACGCACAAGAAAGCCAGCAAACAGTTTGCTGAAGACAAGCAGTCCAAGAACATGGATTACTGGAATGCCCTTTGGTCTGACGAGACCAAGATAAACTTGTTTGGCTCAGATGGTGTCCAGCATGTGTGGTGGCGCCCTGGTGAGAAGTACCAAGACAACTGTATCTTGCCTACAGTCAAGCATGGTGGTGGTAGCATCATGGTCTTGGGCTGCATGAGTGTTGCTGGCACTGGGGAGCTGCAGTTCATTGAAGGAAACATGAATTCCAACATGTACTGTGACATTCTGAAACAGAGCATGATCCCCTCCCTTCGAAAACTGGGCCTCATGGCAGTCTTCCAACAGGATAACGACCCCAAACACAACCTCCAAGATGACAACTGCCTTGCTGAGGAAGCTGAAGGTAAAGGTGATGGACTAAACCCAATTGAGCACCTGTGGCACATCCTCAAGTGGAAGGTGGAGGAGTTCAAGGTGTCTAACATCCACCAGCTCCGTGATGTCATCATGGAGGAGTGGAAGAGGATTCCAGTAGCAACCTGTGCAGCTCTGGTGAATTCCATGCCCAGGAGGGTTAAGGCAGTGCTGGATAATAATGGTGGTCACACAAAATATTGACACTTTGGGCACAATTTGGACATGTTCACTGTGGGGTGTACTCACTTATGTTGCCAGCTATTTAGACATGAATGGCTGTGTGTTGAGTTATTTTCAGAAGACAGTAAATCTACACTGCTATACAAGCTGTACACTGACTACTCTAAGTTATATCCAAGTTTCATGTCTATAGTGTTGTCCCATGAAAAGATATAATAAAATATTTGCAGAAATGTGAGGGGTGTACTCACTTTTGTGATACACTGTATATATATATATATATATATATATAAAAGAAATGGCTTTTTAAACATTGCCTTGTATTTCAAAACTAGGCAGCTGCCTAAATAGAAAGTATTCTAATAAGACAATAAGACATAAGACAAACTTATAAGAAAGGTTATTCAGACGTACCAGGTGTGTCAAACAAATTTTCGCGGAGGGCAACATCTGCATTATGACTGTATACTTAAAATGTATATCTACATTTATATTGTACTCCTTTACCACAGACACGGCCTCATAACACAAGAGATGTACCGTTTTTTCTTCTTGAAGCACAAACTTATATTCACTTTCCCATCTTTCATTAAATTACCTCCTACTGCTTCAATTTTCTCTTCTTCTACATTTTGGGATTATTTGTAAATATTTGTCAACATCACTTGTTAGAAAACCGCCACAGTTAAACGCTGATGTGGGATGCGGTCACTTACAGTGGTGCTTGAAAGTTTGTGAACCCTTTGGAATTTTCTATGTTTCTGCATAAATATGACCTAAAACATCATCAGTTTAAACAAATGAGACAAAAATATTATACTTGGTCATTTATTTATTGAGGAAAACGATCCAATATTACATATTTGTGAGTGGCAAAAGTATGTGAACCTTTGCTTTCAGTATCTGGCGTGACCCCCCTTTGCAGCAATAACTGCAACTAAACGTTTCCGGTAACTGTTGATCAGTCCTGCATACCGGCTTGGAGGAATTTTAGCCCATTCCTCCGTACAGAACAGCTTCAACTCTGGGATGTTGGTGGGTTTCCTCACATTAACTGCTCGCTTCAGGTCCTTCCACAACATTTCGATTGGATTAAGGTCAGGACTTTGACTTGACCATTCCAAAACATTAACTTTATTCTTCTTTAACCATTCCTTGATAGAACGACTTGTGTGCTTAGGGTCGTTGTCTTGCTGCATGACCCACCTTCTCTTGAGATTCAGTTCATGGACAGATGTCCTAACATTTTCCTTTAGAATTCTCTGATATAATTCAGAATTCATTGTCCCATCAATGATGGCAAGCCGTCCTGGCCCAGATGCAGCAAAACAGGCCCAAACCATGATACTACCACCACCATGTTTCACAGATGGGATAAGGTTCTTATGCTGGAATGCAGTGTTTTCCTTTCTCCAAACATAACGCTTTTCATTTAAACCAAAGTTCTATTTTGGTCTCATCCGTCCACAAAACATTCTTCCAATAGCCTTCTGGCTTGTCCACGTGATCTGTAGCAGACTGCAGACGAGCAGCAATGTTCTTTTTGGAGAGCAGTGGCTTTCTCCTTGCAACCCTGCCATGCACACCATTGTTGTTCAGTGTTCTCTTGATGGTGGACTCATGAACATTAACATTAGCCAATGTGAGAGAGGCCTTCAGTTGCTTAGAAGTTACCCTGGGGTCCTTTGTGACCCCGCCGACTAGTACACGCCTTGCTCTTGGAGTGATCTTTGTTGGTCGACCACTCCTGGGGAGGGTAACAATGATCTTGAATTTCCTCCATTTGTACACAATCTGTCTGACTGTGGATTAGAGATGGTTTTGTAACCTTTTCCAGCCTGATGAGCATCAACAACTCTTTTTCTGAGGTCCTCAGAAATCTCCATTGTTCGTGCCATGATACACTTCCACAATCATGTGTTGTGCAGAGCAGATTTTGACAGATCCCTGTTCTTTAAATAAAACAGGGTGCCCACTCACACCTGATTGTCATTCCATTGATTGAAAACACCTGACTCTAATTTCACCTTCAAATTAACTGTGAATCCTAAAGGTTCACATACATTTGCCACTCACAAATATGTAATATTGGATCATTTTCCTCAATAAATAAATGACCAAGTACAATATTTTTGTCTCATTTGTTTAACTGGGTTCTCTTTATCTACTTTTAGGACTTGTGTGAAAATCTGATGATGTTTTAGGTCATATTTATGCAAAAATATAGAAAATTCTAAAGCACCACTGTAGCGGGTCAAAAAATGGGCATGCATTGTGGGAGATGCAGTTTATGTACGATTTTACAGTGTATTTTAAGACAATCATACATCTTTTAAGCTCTCGCATATAAAATGCCACATAAAATGACGTGGCGGGACGGATTTGGTCCACGAACCTCGAGTTTGACACATGTGACTTAGACAGTAATTACAGAGATTACGTCACCACAGTTTTCGCTTACTAAGCTAACACAGTTAGCCTCAAACCATTCAAACCAATAGACTGAGGCGGCACAACCCACCAGCATGCCAGCTAACATTTCCCTCTGTGTACCAAAAATAGGTCAACTGTCACTGACACAATTAAATGGCACTTGTACACTCACTTTCTTAAGTTTGGGGATCGAACCCAGGACCTTCTTGCTGTGAGGCAACAGTGCCACCCACACTTGTACACCTTAATACAAATAAAAAATCTATGAGAATTTATTTACATTTGAAAAGAACTCATTGCTTCGCATTTGTCTGCCAAATTTGTAATTTTTTGTGAGAAAAGTTGTGTCACACTGAATGCTGGGAATGCCTTCACCACTAAGGAAGCATCGAATGGTCCCTCGTTATTCAGTTAGTTTATAGCTTTAAATTAAGGCACCTTAGTAGGCAGCATTTTAAGGTATTTAGATATTCGAACAGCCTTCTTCTTGGGAGCGTAAAATGCTGTCTATGTAGAGAGCTCACTAGATTTTTCTACAGACCATGAATGTTTCTATTCTATTAAACCTAGTTTGATTTTAAGTTTGAATGAGTAACCAAAGGGTCATTTCTTAGGATATATTGGACAAACACGCTAAAAATGAGAAGAAATTCATTATTTGGCACCGTATAGTTTAAAAGGCATTTTCCACTATAGTGGGATCATATTAATGACATCTAAAATATCTTTAAAAAAAATCTAGTCCACTCTAAAATTAGTGGAAACACTGTGCGGCACAAAATGGACTGTTTCTGCATCATTTGTTTAACCATTGTCTTACATGAAGGAGTGATACTGAAATGTGATACATTCATTTTGAAAGACATTTTAAATGGGTTACTGTGTGGTTGGTGGAGAGAGGGGCATGGTCAATGCCACAACTAAGCTTTAGAAGCTACTCTAAATGGCCAAATGTACACAGATCAGCCATAACATTATGACCACATCCTTGTTTCTACACTCACTGTCCATGTTATCAGCTCCACTTACCAAATAAAAGCACTTTGTAGTTCTACAATTACTGACTGTAGTCCATCTGTTTATCCGCATGCTTTGTTAGCCCCCTTTCATACTGTTCTTCAATGGTAAGGACTCTCCCAGGACCACCATAGAGAAGGTATTATTTGGGTGGTGGATAATTCTCAGCACTGCAGTGATGCTGGAGTTTTTAAATACTGTGTCATTAGACACTCCTACCTAGTTGGTCCACCTTGTAGATGTAAAGTCAGAGACGATTGCTCATCTATTGCTGCTGTTTGAGTTGGACACCTTTGAGATCTTCATCAGTGGTCACAGGACGCTGCCCACGGGGCGCTGTTGGCTGGATATATTTTTGGTTGGTGGACTATTCTCAGTCCAGCAGTAACAGTGAGGTGTTTAAAAACTCCATCAGCATTGCTGTGTCTTATCCACTCATACCAGCACAACACACACTAACACACCACCACCATGTCAGTGTCACTGCAGTGCTGAGAATGATCCACCACTCAAATAATACCTGCTCTGTAGTGGTCCTGGAAGAGTCATGAAAGGGGGCTAACAAAGCATGCAGAGAAACAGATGGACTGCAGTCAGTAATTGTAGAACTACAAAGTGCTTCTATATGGTAAGTGGAGCTGATAAAATGGACAGCGAGTGTAGAAACAAAGAGGTGGTTTTAATGTTATGGTTGATCGGTGTATGTGGACCTAATTATAGAGCGTGGGTGTCTCAGTCAAACCCATTGCTAACAAGTGCATTAAATAAATCAAATTAAATAAATGATATGCTTCCAACTCAGTGGCAACAGTTTAGAGAAATCCCTCTTCTTTTCCAGCATGACTTGACAACAATGATTTGACAACTGGTATGTAGTTGCCCTAACCTCAACCCTGTTGAACAAATACAATACTTTGATGAATTTAAATGTAAAGCCAGGCTTTCCTATTCAATGTCAGTGACCATTCTTACATCGCAAATGGTTTTTGATCAAATGGATACAAATTTCCTTCAAGAACAGTAGAAGCTGTTTATAGCCACAGCATGGGGGTGGGGTGTTTGTGAGATACTATCATCTTGAAACAAATCCAAAGCAATTTGTGTATGTCATTACCACAGGGGATTACCCCGATGCAGTAGCTTTAAAGACGATTAAGTCATAAATTAATTTTTTTTTAAATGACACATGCTGACATACTTTACCAACTCAACCTTTCCACATACCTGTGTAATTTGGACAGTGCAAGTGAACTTGCTTTTTCCACTGACCCCTGTCTCTCTGCCAGGCTTCTTGTACTATTTCCATAAATCTCATGTAAGGTTTACTCTAACACACTGCACAGTTCTCAAGGCTATATAATCTGTTAACAGTAACATATACACCGATCAGCCATAACATTAAAACCACCTCCTTGTTTCTACACTCACTGTATTTTATCAGCTCCACTTACCATATAGAAGCACTTTGTAGTTCTACAATTACTGACTGTAGTCCATCTGTTTCTCTGTATGCTTTGTTAGCCCCCTTTCATGCTGTTCTTCAGTGGTCAGGACTTTCCCAGGACCACTATAGAGCAGGTATTATTTAGGTGGTGGATCATTCTCAGCACTGCAGTGACACTGACATTGTGCTGGTATGAGTGAATAAGACACAGTAATAGAGATGGAGTTTTTAAACACCTCACTGTCACTGCTGGACTAAGAATAGTCCAACAGTGCCCCGTGGGCAGCGTCCTGTGACCACTGAAGGTCTAGAAGATGACCAACTCAAACAGCAACAATGAGCGATTTACATCTACAAGGTGGACCAACTAGGAGTGCTGAGAATGATCCACCACCTAATTAATACCTGCTCTGTGTTGTCCTGTGGGGGACCTGACCATTAAAGAACAGAGTAAAAGCAGGTGAAAAAAAGTATGTAGAGAAACAGATGGACTGCAGTCAGTAATTGTAGAACTACAAAGTGCTTCTACAGTGGTGCTTGAAAGTTTGTGAACCCTTTAGAATTTTCTATATTTCTGCATAAATATGACCTAAAACATCATCAGAAGTCCTAAAAGTAGATAAAGAGAACCCAGTTAAACAAATGAGACAAAAATATTGTACTTGGTCATTTATTTATTGAGGAAAATGATCCAATATTACATATTTGTGAGTGGCAAAAGTATGTGAACCTTAGAGTCAGGTGTTTTCAATCAATGGGATGACAATCAGGTGTGAGTGGGCACCATGTTTTATTTAAAGGGATCTGTCAAAATCTGCTCTGCACAACACATGTTTGTGGAAGTGTATCATGGCACGCACAATGGAGATTTCTGACGACCTCAGAAAAAGAGTTGTTGATGCTCATCAGGCTGGAAAAGGTTACAGACAGATGGTCGTCACTTTGAGAAACCAGTTTTTTTTTGTTTTTTCTTTTACTAATTTTTCAATGTCCATTGCTGTTTAAAGACAAAAAACCAATACACTTTTGAAAATATTTAATGCTGTTATGGACAGTTAAAAAAGTAGCAGACAGTATGTGATCTGTAGCTTCACTTCGAGGCTAGGTCTGCATGGTTGCTGGAGGAGCCTGTCCCAAACTGCTTACCAGATTATCCATGATATGTATGTAAGGCTGTACCTTTCATTTGTACTGTATATAACATGCTATAGAATGAGACAATACAAAAATAAAACATTATCAAATGCCTCAAAATTGGTGGTTACAGTGCATTTTGGGGCGGCACGGTGGTTTAGTGGGTAGCACTGTCACCTCACAGCAAGAAGATCCTGGGTTCGATCCCCAGGTGGGGCGGTCCAGTTCCTTTCTGTGTGGAGTTTGCATGTTTTCCCCGTGTCTGCATGGGTTTCCTCCGGGAGCACCGGTTTCCTCCCACAGTCCAAAGACATGAAAGTGAGGTAAATTGGAGATTGTCCAGGACTTATGTCTCGAGTGACTGCCGTTCCTGTCATAAATGTAACCAAAGTGTAAAACATGACGTTTAAATCCCAATAAACAAACAAACAAACAACTTTTAAGGGTTGGATGGGGAAACGTCTTTATACAGATATTAGCAAATGTTTTGACTCTCAAGAGGTTGCACCTTTTTAAAAGATGTCCCAACTGAAGTTTCCTGCTGACTTTTACAGTTCCAGCTATGTCTATAATGCCTTTTTGTATCGCAAAAGTTTATTCAGGATTATTTCAGTCGGTGGCTGGGGAGGCTACCCTGGGTCCCCACAGGGTCCCAAATACATTACAGTGGTACCTTGTAACTCAACGTCCCCTAAACTAAAAATTTTTAGTTTCTTTGCTCTGCGTCGAGAAATTTGTAACCTTAAACTCGACGCGTGACCACCTCTTTGTTCAGCGCTTGGCTTGAGTGGTGCAGTAAAACGTCATCAAAGTGCAAATATGAGACGAAAATGCATTTGTGTCAAATTTACTGTCAAATTTACTCTGAAAGCTCCACATGTATCTGTGTTTAGCTGGATTTCTCTCCTATTTCACTTTTAACTCAGGGTGCCGAGAAATAGTAGGAATCGGCTTTTCCAGGGTTCTCTATGATAACGCTTATTATAAAAAAAAAAAAGCTTAACATGACTTTTATTAAAAGAACAACATAGAAACACTAAACCTCTCATAATTATTACTAGGGATGCATCAATACCATTTTTTCCCAACCGAGTACGAGTACAAGTACATGTATTTTTGTATTTGCCGATCCCGATACGGGGGCGTGGCATTACGAGATTTTTTTACTTCTAAAACTAAAGCAATTCATTTTTCACCCACGGGAGACATATTTCATTAGTCTAACTGACCACGCACTCAAGCACGTTTAATGTTATTCAGTTCAGTCTGAAAAAAAACCTTCAAAATAGAGCTAACAGTGAAGATAAACCGGTGACAAAAGCGATGACCTCTGTTATAGGACGTGTGTGTGTCTTGAAGAGAGGAGATGCTCTGTTCACTGTATCGATATACGTAAGTGATTCAGGAGTCAATTCATTTTAAGCGCAGCGTAAGTTTCTTTTCTCAGTCATCTCTCCGTTTTTACTGTTATAATGAATGTTGCGGTTGTAAATAAACACCAACTACTACAGAACATTCTGTGTGACTTGCTTACCTTAAAAAGCTCAGGCTTAATTATACTGCTTATTACCACAGAGCGGGAGCCGGAAGTTCGCGGTTGGCACACGGTTTTGATCGCTGAGCGAACGCCAATTGCTCCTGAGCCGGCAAATCTAGCGCCGACCAGTCGCCGAGCGAAAATCAGGGCAAAAATCGTGTAGTGTGAACCAGGCATAACGCAGCAATAGACACGGTATCGGATGTTTAGTATCGGAGCCTCGTTTGCGAGTACGAGTTAATGAGCGCGGTATCGGGCAAATACCCAATACCAGTATCGGTACTCATGCATCTCTAATTATTACTGCTTGTAAGTTCTCTCCACTAATGAAATTCCGTGCCCTGTTAAGCTTGTGCTTTGGTACACTCCATAGGAAATAATGGCACAGCCAGCGCAAAAGCGGTTTTGCCACTTCTCACGTGAATGCACCCTTAATGAACCTGCTAAGGAATACGGTATTCAAGTGTCTTCATGATTAAGAAGCATAAGGAAACAATAAAAAGGTAAAGTGCAGACTCCTCCCAGTCAGATGTGATACTCAAACAGGTGGCATCTTAATCAGATGCTCGAACCACCTCAACTGGCTCCTCTCCATGCAAAGGAGCAGAGTTTGTACTTCAAGCTCCCACCTGATCACAGAGAGTATGCCCAGCAACCCGCCTGAGAAAACTCATTTTGACCGCTTGTATTTGTGATCTAGTTCTTTTGGTCATTATGCAACGCTCATGACCATATGTGAGAGTGGGGACATGGATCAATTGGTAAATTGAGAGTTTGGCTTTGTGGCTCAGATCCCTCTTTACCACTATGGTCCAGTACAGCAACCCCATTACTGCCAACGTAGCAATTAACTTACTATCAATCTCACAATCCCTTTTCCCATTACTTGTGAACAAGAACCAGAGATATTTGAACTCATTCATTACATTTTCGGCATTTAGCAGACGCTCTTATCCAGAGCGACTTACAGAAGGGCTTCCATACTAAACATTACGTTACTCTAGCTTAAGTAGACAACAGTTTAAGAACACAAATCTGCTGAAAACCCTGTTAGAACCAAAGTGTTTTTTTGTGTTAGTAAGTAAGTACATGTCAGCTTAAGTGCTTAGTAAAGAGGTGATGAAAGTTTTTAATCATCTTTTGAAGACAGCAAGAGACTCAGATGTTTGGACAGAAAGAGGAAGTTTGTTCCAACACTTGGGTGGAAATACAGAGAAGAGCTTTGATGCTTGTCTTCCTCAAGTCCTGGATGGAGGATCAAGTCGAGAGAAACTAGTGGCTCGGAGGTGAGATTGATTAGACCTCAAAGGTAGCTTGGGGCTGGTCCATTTTTGGCTTTGTAGGCGAGCATCAGTGTTTTAAACTGAATGCAGGCAGCCACAGGAAGCCAGTGAAGAGAACGCAGCAGTGGGGTGATGTGGCAGTGTTTAGGTTGGTTAAAGACCAGGCGAGCAGCTGCATTTTGAATGAGCTGCAGGGGTTTAATAGTGGACATAGGAGCACCTGCCAGTGGGGAGTTGCAGTAGACCAGCCGTGAGATTACAAGTGACTGGAGAGAAATGGCTGAATATTTCTGATGTTGTAGAGGAGGAAACGGCACGCTCTCGTCATGTTGGTTATCCAGGACAACACCAAGGCTCCTTACATTATCAGACGGTCTGATTTGGGAGTCATCAAAATAGATGACTAGGTCCTGGGTTGGAGATTGATCTCCAGGAATAAGTAATAGCTCTGTCTTGCTGGGATTGAGTTTTAGATGATGAGCTGACATCCATTGTGAGATATCTCACGGACATGCTGAGATGTGAGCTGAGACTTTGGGATAGGAAAAAATAATTTGTCCAAATATTGAGACTTTGATGAATTAGGGTTGGTATTGAAAGTTCGGTTTTTAATATTTTTTTTTATTAATTAAAAAAAAAAAAAAAAAAAAAAAAAAAAATGTTTTACATTGTGGGTGATAAGTGTACAATGCATATATTTCACAATTGTATCCATTCAAAATAAAAACATTACAATTGTGTAAAAAGTTAAAAGGTCTGAATACTTTCTGAACCCACTGTATACAAACAGAAAAGTTAAATGTAAACATGAAATACGCTGCGTGTACTACTTTCAGCTAAATACTGGAAAAATACAACTAAAAAAAAGACAAATTAATTACTGTTTGTTTTTATGTTAATTTGTTCCATTGTTAAAATGGTCTGTGGAATAGGCTTTTTAAATCCAAAAAACTGCACTGTAAACGAAGATGCTGTCACATGCTTAACTGTATCTTAATGTCAAGTACCAATGTGCTAAGCAACATTACTAGATGGCTAGAGATAACATGCTTTCCATTGAGATTAAGTGTTACAGAATGACATTTACGATTTCTACACCCACTCTTTTAAAGGCTTTTCCCCTGTTGGTCTGTCCTCTTTTAATTTCTCATTTAAAATGCTCTTACTTCATACCTATTAACCAATAAAAAACTGCTTTATATATACAGTGTATCACAAAAGTGAGTACACCCCTCACATTTCTGCAAATATTTCATTATATCTTTTCATGGGACAACACTATAGACATGAAACTTGGATATAACTTAGAGTAGTCAGTGTACAGCTTATATAGCAGTGTAGATTTACTGTCTTCTGAAAATAACTCAACACACAGCCATTAATGTCTAAATAGCTGGCAACATAAGTGAGTACACCCCACAGTGAACATGTCCAAATTGTGCCCAAATGTGTCATTGTCCCTCCCTGGTGTCATGTGTCAAGGTCCCAGGTGTAAATGGGGAGCAGGGCTGTTAAATTTGGTGTTTTGGGTACAATTCTCTCATACTGGCCACTGGATATTCAACATGGCACCTCATGGCAAAGAACTCTCTGAGGATGTGAGAAATAGAATTGTTGCTCTCCACAAAGATGGCCTGGGCTATAAGAAGATTGCTAACACCCTGAAACTGAGCTACAGCATGGTGGCCAAGGTCATACAGCGGTTTTCCAGGACAGGTTCCACTCGGAACAGGCTTCGCCAGGGTCGACCAAAGAAGTTGAGTCCACGTGTTCGGCGTCATATCCAGAGGTTGGCTTTAAAAAATAGACACGAGTGCTGCCAGCATTGCTGCAGAGGTTGAAGACGTGGGAGGTCAGCCTGTCAGTGCTCAGACCATACGCCGCACACTGCATCAACTCGGTCTGCATGGTCGTCATCCCAGAAGGAAGCTGACGCACAAGAAAGCCCGCAAACAGTTTGCTGAAGACAAGCAGTCCAAGAACATGGATTACTGGAATGCCCTGTGGTCTGACGAGACCAAGATAAACTTGTTTGGCTCAGATGGTGTCCAGCATGTGTGGCGGCGCCCTGGTGAGAAGTACCAAGACAACTGTATCTTGCCTACAGTCAAGCATGGTGGTGGTAGCATCATGGTCTTGGGCTGCATGAGTGTTGCTGGCACTGGGGAGCTGCAGTTCATTGAGGGAAACATGAATTCCAACATGTACTGTGACATTCTGAAACAGAGCATGATCCCCTCCCTTCGAAAACTGGGCCTCATGGCAGTTTTCCAACAGGATAACGACCCCAAACACAACCTCCAAGATGACAACTGCCTTGCTGAGGAAGCTGAAGGTAAAGGTGATGGACTAAACCCAATTGAGCACCTGTGGCGCATCCTCAAGTGGAAGGTGGAGGAGTTCAAGGTGTCTAACATCCACCAGCTCCGTGATGTCATCATGGAGGAGTGGAAGAGGATTCCAGTAGCAACCTGTGCAGCTCTGGTGAATTCCATGCCCAGGAGGGTTAAGGCAGTGCTGGATAATAATGGTGGTCACACAAAATATTGACACTTTGGGCACAATTTGGACATGTTCACTGTGGGGTGTACTCACTTATGTTGCCAGCCATTTAGACATTAATGGCTGTGTGTTGAGTTATTTTCAGAAGACAGTAAATCTACACTGCTATACAAGTTGTACACTGACTACTCTAAGTTATATCCAAGTTTTATTTCTATAGTGTTGTCCCATGAAAAGATATAATAAAATATTTGCAGAAATGTGAGGGGTGTACTCACTTTTGTGATACACTGTATACAGTCATGTGAAAAAGTTAGGACACCCCATGAGAACCTTTGTCTTTTTGAATATATTTAAACATATGAATATTTGAGCTTCATTTGAACAGTACTGAGAGATTTAGCTGATATAACTAAACAAATAAAACTGAAAAGAATACTTTTATACACAAGCTGTAAAATGTAATGAACAAAAATGGAAATGCCCTAATAGCTGGTATTTCCCCCTTTGGCTGTTATAACCTCAATTAGACATTTCCTATAACCATCTACCAGTCATCTATCAGTATCGACTGGGAGAAAGTTTTTCCCACTCCTCCATGCAGAATTTCTTCAGCTGTGTGAGGTTTGAGGTTTTTTTTGCATGCACAGTCTGTTTTAAATCATCCCACAGCATCTCAATAGGATTAAGATTCAGGCTTTGACTTGGCCATTCCAGAACTCTCCATTTCTTTCTTTTGAGCCATTCCTTGGTGGATTTACTGGAATGTTTTGGGTCGTTACATTCTACACTCTTACATTTTCCTCAAGCACCCTCTGATACAGTGAAGAATTTATTGTGGATTCTATAATGGAGAGCTTGCCAGGCCCTGCTGCTGCAAAACAGCCCCAAACCATGACATTTCGACCTCCATGCTTCACAGTTAGTATGAGGTTCTTGTGCTTAAATGCTGTGTTTGGTTGACGCCAAACATGTCTTCTGTTACTGTGCCCAAATAATTTAACTTGGGATTCATCCGTCCACAGCACATTGTTCCAGAAGTCCTGGTCTTTGTCTAGGTGTCTCTGGCAAACTTTAGTCTTGTCCTGATATTTTTTTGACAGCAAGGGTTTCCTCCTTGCACACCTCCCATGAAAATCAAACTTGTGCAGTCTCTTTCTGATGATAGATGCATGTACCTTGCTATTAACTATGGCAAGAGCAAGCTGTAGGTCCCGTGATGACATAGTAGGATTATTGGAGACTTCTTTACACATCTTGCGGTCTGCTTTTGGGCTGAACTTGCTAGGACGGCCTGACCTGGCAATGTTGGCAGTTGTTTTAAATGTTCTCCACTTGTAAGTTATTTTCTGGACAGTGGAATGGCTGATTTCTAATTGCTTTGAGATCTTTTTAACTCCCTTCCCAGACTCATATGCATCCACAAACTTCTTTCTGAAGGCCTCAGAGAGCTCTTTAGATCTAACCATGGTAATACCACTCACTTCAACAATCAAGAGCAAACCAAAATAATGTCTGAGGTTTAAATAAAACTCCAATGTCCTCTAATGATGGTCTAATCATTGCAGCTGATGTGGTGCACCTGATTATAATTTTAGACATTGTAAGTAGTAATAAATGTGGGGTAATAAAAGTAGTAATTTTTGTTCATTACATTTTACAACTTGAGTTTAAAAGTAATTTTTAACATTTTTTTGTGTAGTTATATAAGCACCATCTCTCAGTACTGTTCAAATGAAGCTCAAATGCTCATATGTTTAAATATGTTAAAAAGACAAAGGTTTATCTATATACTATATATATATACTGGTGCTGGTCATAAAATTAGAATATCATGAAAAAGTTGATTTATTTCAGTAATTCCATTCAAAAAGGGAAACTTGTATATTATATGCATTCATTACACACAGACTGATATATTTCAAATGTTTATTTCTGTTAATGTTGATGATTATAACTGACAACTAATGAAAACCCCAAATTCAGTATCTCAGAAAATTACAATATTGTGACAAGGTACAATATTGAAGACACCTGGTGCCACACTCTAATCAGCTAATTAACTCAAAACACCTGCAAAGGCCTTTAAATGGTCTCTCAGTCTAGTTCTGTAGGCTATACAATCATGGGGAAGACTGCTGACTTGACAGTTGTCCAAAAGACGACCATTGACACCTTGCACAAGGAGGGCAAGACACAAAAGGTCATTGCTAAAGAGGCTGGCTGTTCACAGAGCTCTGTGTCCAAGCACATTAATAGAGAGGCGAAGGGAAGGAAAAGATGTGGTAGAAAAAAGTGTGCAAGCAATAGGGATAACCGCACCCTGGAGAGGATTGTGAAACAAAACCCATTCAAAAATGTGGGGGAGATTCACAAAGAGTGGACTGCAGCTGGAGTCGGTGCTTCAAGAACCACCACGCACAGACGTATGCAAGACATGGGTTTCAGCTGTCGCATTCCTTGTGTCAAGCCACTCTTGAACAAGAGACAGCGTCAGAAGCGTCTCGCCTGGGCTAAAGACAAAAAGGCTGCTGAGTGGTCCAAAGTTATGTTCTCTGATGAAAGTAAATTTTGCATTACCTTTGGAAATCAAGGTCTCAGAGTCTGGAGGAAGAGAGGAGAGGCACAGAATCCACGTTGCTTGTGGTCCAGTGTAAAGATTCCAAGGTCAACACAGCCATCTACCAGGAAGTTTTAGAGCACTTCATGCTTCCTGCTGCTGACCAACTTAATGGAAATGCAGATTTCATTTTCCAACAGGACTTGGCGCCTGCACACAGTGCCAAAGCTACCAGTACCTGGTTTAAGGACCATGGTATCCCTGTTCTTAATTGGCCAGCAAACTCGCCTGACCTTAACCCCATTGAAAATCTATGGGGTATTGTGAAGAGGAAGATGCGATACGCCAGACCCAACAATTCAGAATAGCTGAAGGCCACTATCAGAGCAACCTGGGCTCTCATAACACCTGAGCAGTGCCACAGACTGATGGACTCCATGCCACACCGCATTGCTGCAGTAATCCAGGAAAAAGGAGCCCCAACTAAGTATTGAGTGCTGTACATGCTCATACTTTTCATGTTCATACTTTTCAGTTGGCCAACATTTCTAAAAATCCTTTTTTTGTATTGGTCTTAAGTAATATTCTAATTTTCTGAGATACTGAATTTGGGGTTTTCATTAGTTGTCAGTTATAATAATCAACATTAAAAGAAATAAACATTTGAAATATATCAGTCTGTGTGTAATGAATGAATATAATATACAAGTTTCACTTTTTGAATGGAATTACTGAAATAAATCAACTTTTTCATGATATTCTAATTTTATGACCAGCACCAGTACATATACGTGTATATATATATATATATACAGTATATACTGTATAGGTTGTCACAGGTATCTGGAGCCTTGCTGACTACAGTGCATCCCACAGCTGCTGGAGGGTGCGTAGGGGAGGATTCATAGATTTAGTGTCTGCCCCAGGGAAGACAATCGGCATGTATGGGTGTACATGATCCGCTTGGCTGAGAGTGCCTTTCACATGGATGCATGGACCCTGAGAATGCCACAAAACATCCCCCAGACCATAATGCTGCCACCAACAGCTTGTGTTCTTCCAGCAGTGGTTACAGGGTGTTTGTTGTCTGATGTTTCCTGTCTGACAAGCCAACGTATATCCACAACCCTTTTGCCAATCATCAATTCAGTGACCATCTGTCTTCTTCAGAGCCCCATACGCAATAGGGTTTGCTAAACTGTTGTTTTAGACACGTCTGGTAGCCCCCTGGTTCATTCTGGCGGTGAGCTACTCCACTGTAGCGTGTTAGTCCGCCCTTGTGCACCTTTGTAGGCAACGTTTACCTCTCACATCTATGGCACGTGGTGCTCCACAGTTTCCACGCGCTTATTCACAATGCTCCCATTTATCCACTCACACTTATACACTTTCACCACAGCAGCACGCGAACAGTTCACAAACTACGCAGTTTCAAAAATACTGCCACCCTTGGCCAGTAACCCAATAATCACCCCTTTTACCCATGACAGCAACACGTGATGTGTGCAAACAGCCTGTCATACACCTTATACACTCACCACAGCAGCTCACGAAACGTGACTTCCTTCTTTTGCTACGCTCAGATTATGCATCCAAGCCTTACATCACCAAGCGCAATGCAGAGCGTCAGATGCAGTGGTGTAAAGCACGCCGCCACTTGACTCTAGAGCAGTGGAGACATGTTCTCTGGAGTGACGAATCACGCTTCTCCGTCTGGCAATCCGATGGACGAGTCTGGGTTTGGCGGTTGCCAGGAGAACAGTACTTGTCTGACTGCATTGTGCCAAGTGTAAAGTTTGGTGGAGGCGGTATTATGGTGTGGGGTTGTTTTTCAGGAGTTGGGCTCGGCCCCTTAGTTCCAGTGAAAGGAACTCTTATTGCAAGACAATTTCATGCTCCCAACTTCGTGGGAACAGTTTGGGGATGGCCCCTTCCTGTTCCAACATGACTGCGCACCAGTGCACAAAGCAAGGTCCATAAAGACATGGATGAGCGAGTTTGGTGTGGAAGAACTTGACTGGCCTGCACAGAGTCCTGACCTCAACCTGATAGAACACCTTTGGGATGAAAAATTCCCATAAACACACTCCTAAACCTTGTGGAAAGCCTTCCCAGAAGAGTTGAAGCTGTTATAGCTGCAAAGGGTGGGCCAACATCATATTAAACCCTATGGATTAAGTTTGTTTGTTTATTAGGATTTTAATGTCATGTTTTACACTTTGGTTACATTCATGACAGGAACGGTAGTTACTCATTACACAAGATTCATCACATGTTTATATTAAACACAGTCATGGACAATTTAGTGTCTCCAATTCACCTCACTTGCATGTCTTTGGAATGTGGGAGGAAACCGGAGCACCCGGAGGAAACCCACGTGGACACAGGGAGAACATGCAAACTTTACACAGAAAGGGACCTGGACCGCCCCACCTGGGGATCGAACCCAGCACCTTCTTGTTGTGAGGCTACAGTGCTACCTACTAAGCCACCGTGCCGTCCCTATGGATTAAGAATGGGATGTCACTTAAGTTCATGTGTGTGAAAGCAGACAAGCAAATACTTTTGGTAATATAATGTAAGTGTGTGTATATTTTCCAGAAAAATTGGAACATTTCGTAAAATGCAATAAAAAGAACAATATGTGATTTTTTTTTTAACTCTCCTGAGTCTTTATTAAACTAACAAATGTGGTCATTTTAGAAACAAAACACCAGGCCTCTGCAGAATGTAGCTTCAGACAAAGTGCATGTGCTTGACTGGCCTGCCTGCAGTCCAGATTTCTCCTATACTCGGACGACATCCACAGACAGCATCTGTAGTCTCGTATCAGAAAGCATGAATGGAGAAAATTTCAGTTGTAAAACTGCAAAAGTTAGTGTCTTCAGTTCCCAATCAATTAAAAGTTCTCATTAATATGTTGTGATGACACATTTTAAATGTGTTTACAATATACAGTGAAATTGAATAGTAAAATAATTGAAAATCCAATCTTTTTACCTTTTGTCTATTAAATTTATTTATTTATTAGGATTTTAATGGCATGTTTTACACTTTGGTTACATTCATGACAGAAATGATAGTTACTCATTACTCAGGATTCATCAGTTCACAAGGTTATATCAAACACAGTCATGGACAATTTAGTGTCTCCAATTCACCTCACTTGTATGTCTTTGGAATGTGGGAGGAAACTCGAGCTCCCGGAGGAAACCCATGCAGAGACGGGGAGAACATGCAAACTCCACACAGAAAGGACCCGGACCGCCCCTCCTGGGGACCTTCTTGCTGTGAGGTGACAGTGCTACCCACTTAGCCACCGTGCCGCCCTTTGTCTATTAAATAAAGATTAAAAAAAAAAAATCAAAAATTAAAACTTTATTGCATTTTGCCCAACTTTTCAGTAAATATATATGTTTCCTATTCCTGCCATACACATTTTAATGTCACAACCTTTTGCACAAGACACATTTATCACATATGACATGCTGTCTTTTGTCAACGACCTTTCACAGCTGTGATTTCCTTAGGCCATGGTATAATGCTCCAGTAAAAACTATATATATATACTTATATAAATATATATATATATATATATATATAAAATATTAATCAAGTCTGTTCAAGTAGTCAAAATGTTTTACAATATGTATGAGTTCGGTTACTTTACTCCTATTTTTCCGTCCTAATCCTACACCAATTCGAAACTATTTTCAAGGTGACTGACTAGCGTCAGCACAGTAGCTGGGTTTCCCGAGAGGGGGGAACCCCCACGTGTGACACACATACACAAACACCTGCATACCTGGCCTGTTTATGAACTCTACAGCTAAATTCATTCAATCATTTTGTCCATTTGGCAACACATCCTAAATTATTAACATGACACACATCACATATGGGTTTGAAACTAATTAAATAAATGCCTTAGTACAACTTCCACTTAAATATATTATAATATATATATAATATATGATATAATATATAAATATATATTTTGATCAGATAGCAAGTGTAAGCTAGTGGGGATTTTTCTGTCATCCACTAGATGGACCACATACTCTTTCCTCTCACTTTCTCTGTGTGTGTGTGTGTGTGTGTGTGTGTGTGTCTCTCTCTCTCTCACACACACACACACACACACACACACACACACACACACACACACACACACACACACACACACATAGAGGGGAGGGAGTAAGGAGAAAGAAAAATCCCAAGAGTCATCAAAGGAAAAAAAAACTTTGGCAGCTGATGTGCTAATATCTGTCCTTCAGCCCACCCATTCATTTTCCACAAGCATGCTTTCAACAGTATAAATACGCCATTTGATTATGAACTGTCACCATTACTCTGAGAAGGGACTATTCAGCTTGACACCATGTCTACATTACAATGGATGCTGGCCCTGGCTCTTCTGCATTGCTTTACAGCTTCTCCCATCTTCTATGAGCAAGTGTCAATAATACTGGAAACACTAATTAATAAGAACTGCGTAAGTCTCTCAGTTGTATCTACTAAGTTTGCATTTCTAAGTTTTTCTTCACTTCTATGCAAGTAGGTTTATGTAATTTTACCTGAAATACTAATTTCATCTTTCCTGTTTTATACAGCTTGAAAATGATGCCAAATTCTACAGTCCCTCTGTGGATGAGGGCAAAAAGGTAAGCAATAATTCATCTCTTTAGCTGTAAGGTATTTTGGCAAGCTTGTTAAAGAGTCACACAGGAAGAACGTTACTATGAGAATACTAAACCTCAAAAGAATGGTGAGAGCTTGTGGGTATTCTCTGGAAGAATAAAAATAGAGGTTAGGCTGACAAGAAGAGGTAATGCTCTAAACTAATTAACATACACGAAATGACTGGTGGTGCAAGGTGTTCAAAAGCTTGTTCGAAAGATGCAAACGTTATCTTAGTCCTTACTGGTGTTTGTCTTTTTTTTCTTGTCAATTTTCAGTGTGTCTGGGAAGCTCTGAACTGCTCTGTTACAGAACTGGATACAGTCGAAACGGAATGCTTTATAAAATATAGTGAAGAATATAAAGCAGTCAAGAGAATGAAGGACTTACTGAAGGATATTCTGAATGACAATAAAGTAAGTGTCTTAACTAAACCCAAAACCAGGCCTGACACATTTAAGAGACATGCTAATTCTTTTACTATCCCCTCTGATTTTCTTTCTCTCTTTTTTCAGCCACAAAATGCAACCTGTATCTGTGAGAGTTCACAAACAGAAGAAAAACCGTACAAGGAATTCCTCGACAACATTAAGAAACTTTACCAACAACTGAACAGCAGCTAAAGTTTAAAAGATGCCTATAAGATGACACTGTCAGGTCCCTAAAAACTACCAGTGCACCTACAGCACAACTACAGTCAAGCTTTCTCCGATGGAGACGAATGTAATGGCTGCATGGAATTTCTTTCAACATTTTCTTTTAATCTAAATGCAAGTTTGTTTGTTTGTTCTGATATTGTAGTAACAGCTACTGAATGTAACTTCCATGAAGATAGTGAAAATCTGTGAACAAAAAAGTTCTCTTGCTTACTGTTTATTTGGTTTACAAAGCACTAGACATTTTATAAGCTTTTTAATATTTAAATATTTATGTATTTATATATTTATTATTTATTTATTTTTAAAATGTTTGCTATCTGAAAATATAAAAGAAAAATGTCTTTTGGATCTGAAAGCCTGAGTCGCATTCATTTTTATCAGAACGGTAGTGCTTAAACCTGTCAGGATTTTGTTCTAAACATGTTGATGTTGCTATTTTAAGTCAAAACGCTTGAGGTCAAAAACAGTAGCACACACATATTAGTAAAGTTTCTTTAGGGAAAGTACACGTTTAACCTTTATTTGAGGTCTTTTTAATGGTTTAACACAGTTGTGGTGTTCCACTGCGAGGTGGACATTAGCGTAACCTCATTTGGAAAACCCCTAGTTCACGCAAAGTTAGTATGTGGCTGTCCCGGACACACACAAAAAACTAGATACCTTTAGCCACCCTTTACTGATAGGTCAACACCTTCGCCGTATCTCGTTTCTTATTCTAATAATACTTTACACACCAACACAACCAACCTCCACTCGTGCACCACACACTTTGTATCATGGAAAGTAGCTACAGAGCATCATAAAGTTTGTCATCACACGTTTATAGACTAGATACTTGTACAGAGATTTGCAGTGATTGTGAATAACATTTCTAATAACATTTTCCATCAACATGTCTCAGCGCAACCAAAAATCCCTGACAGCAAGTCCAAGCATTTTTAAACTAATGGACAGAAATGGACAGCTTTCCAATAATCATGACTTGATCTACCACTTAAAAGACACCAAACCAAGTGATGTGTATTTAGTGAACTTAACCTCGATTGTTCAAATGTTTGATGTTGGTTGCTCAAAGCCAACACCCACCTTTACAGGAAATGTTTTCAAGAATATTCAGTTTGTATAATAGCTGCATACAACTACAGAGATGCAAAGGAAAAAGGAAATAGTGAAGCCTTTGACCCTTTTAGTAAACTAAATCAGTGTGAGTAATATTCAGTTAAAGCTTTCTGATTTGGAATAATGCAAATTTAGTCACATTTATCCTGGGGCTCTAGACTTCAACGACTGATGGAGTCATATAAGCAACAAGGTCAAGATTTAACAAAAGCCGTTCTTTACACACAGAGAATGGTTTAATATGTGGGTGTGTATCGACATCATGCCATTATCTTCTTTCAACCATAAGTGTTAAACTATTCATTAGCTAGATAAAATAATGCGACTGTAAATTTTGTCACATTTAATGATCAAGCAACACATATTACACAAAGGGAAATGAGCAAAACATAATTTGTACAACATAATTGCCTTTATTTAAACTACAAACCCCATTTCCCCAAAAAATTAGGACCTTTTGTAAAATGCTATAAAAAGAACAAATCTGTGTTTTGTTAATTGTCACAAATCTTTATTTAACTGTTAAAAGTTAGGGCAGGGGCAAAAATGAGAGTAAAAAAAATTATTCAATTTATAGAGTTTTGGAATATTCCACAGTAAGCAGGTTGAAGTGGTAACAGGTGATGGAATCATGATTGGGTATAAAAAGAGTACCCACCAAAGGTTCACCACTTTGTGCCAAGCATCATGAGAGAGTTATAAATATATATACAGTGAGGAAAATAAGTATTTGATCCCCTGCTGATTTTGTAAGTTTACCCCCTTACAAAGACTTGAACAGTCTATAATTTTTATCGTTTTACAATTTTATGTACAGTAGATGGTGAAAGATCTAAACTGTTTGCAATCTTGTGTTGAGTTGTTTTTTTTGTTTGTTTTATATATATATATATATATATATATATATATATATATATATATATATATAAATAAAACAAACAAAAAAAACAACTCAAAACAAGATTGCAAACAATTTAGATCTTTCACCATCTACTGTACATAAAATTGTAAAACGATTCAAGAAAACCACAGAAATCACTGGATGGTTTTACACAGTGGTTAAATTCATGGCAGGAAAGGTAGGTAGGTCATTCTTATATTTCAGTTTATAGTCCTTCTTTGTTGTTTTTAAGACCAAATCTTTCCAGTGTTTTCATTTCGGCTTTACTGGATGGGAAAGAAACACTTTAGAATCATGCTACTGTGATAAATAGCAGCATGGAGTACTTTGGAAAACTGAATATAGATTCTTCTATTTACATTTACATTCATAGCATTTAGAAGACACCTTTATCCAAAGCGACTTACAATTGAGATTATACATTGCAAACAATTGAGGGTTAAGGGCCTTGCTCAAGGGCCCAACAGTGGCAAGCTGGCAGATGCAGGGCTTGAACCAGCGACCTTCTGATTACTAGTCCTGTACCTTAACTGCTGAGCTCCCACTGCCTTATTGTATTTATTTATTTATTGTATTTATTTATTGTATTTCTCACATCATTCCAACTTTTCTGAAACTGTGGTTTGTAAACTATCCAACAAACATAAGAACTCTCATGTAAAATCATATTTCACCGCCCCAATAAACTAGCTCATAAGATTTACTAAGCAAAATTAGCTCATTCAACAGAGCCAAGCTTGATTAGAGCCGAGTTAGGTTTGATGAGTCATATCAAACTTTTAACAAGCAACAATCAAGGGGAATTCCAACAGTGCTTACAAATAATAAAAAAAAAAGAATTAAAAAGTTCAAATCTATTAGCCTGGAAAGTGTTACAAACTAATTCGTAAGGCTCTAGGACCAGTAAGAAAACTTGGAACAGTGGTAAATTTGTCCAGGAGTGACGGGCCCTATTTAATTCTCATCTAAAAATGCAGACACGTGTTGAAGCTTTGCTAAGGTCAATGCTGACTATGAAATACAAATATACAGTCAAGCCGGAAAGTCTGCACATGCCTTTCACCTTCTTCACGTTTAATTACGTTACAGGCTCATTCTATAATAGATTGACTTTTTTTTTTTGCCTCAAACATCGACACACAATTACCAATAATTATGAAGTGAAAACAGGGTTTAGAAAATATGCAATTTTATTTTACTGACGAAAATGTTTATTCAGTGGTTACATATCTGTACACACCCTTAGCCAAATACTTGGTTGATGCACCTTTGGCAGAAATTACAGCTTTAAGGAAAAGAAGCTACGAGCTTGGCACACGTGTTTCTGGACATTTTTGCCCATTCCTCTTGGCATATCCTTGTGCAAAGCCATATTCAGCTCCTTCCACAGATGTTTAATTGGATTCAGGTCTGGGCTCTGGCTGGGCCACTCAAGGACATTCACAGACTTTCTCAGAAGCCACTCTTCTCTTGGTATTTTTAGCTGTGTGCTTGGGTTGTTGTCGTCATGTTGCAAGGTAAACCTTCACCCCAGTCTGAGGTCCAGAGCGCTCTTGAGTAGGTTTTCTTCAAGGATCTCGGTGTAAGTAGCTGCATTCATCTTTTCATCTATCAGGAGTAGTCGGCCTGGTCCCGCTGCTGAAAAACATCCCCACATCATGATGCTGCCACCGCCATGCTTCACTGTAGGGATGGCATTAGCCAGGTGATGAGCGGTGCCTGGTTTCCTCCAGACGTGACGCTTGATATTCAGGCCAAAAAGTTCCATTTTGGTTTTATCAGACCAAAGAATTTTGTTTCCTTTTGTGTCCTCTAGGTGTCTTTTGGCAAACTTTAAGCAAGCTGTCATGTGCCTTTTACAAAAGAAAGGGCTTCCATCTGGTCACTCTACCATAAAGGCATGACTTGTGGAGTGCTGCCTGGATAGTTGATCTTCTAATAGGTTCTCTCATCTCCACAAGGCTACGCTCTGTCAGAGTGACCTGGACGGCCAGGTCTTGGAAGATTTTTGGTTCCAAACTGCTTCCATTTATGAATGATGATGGCCACTCTGCTCTTTGGGACCTGGAAAGCTGTAGCAATTTTTTTGTACCCTTCTCCAGATCTATGCTTTGACACAATCCTGTTTCTGAGGTCTGCAAATAATTATTTTGGCCCCATGGCTTGGAGTTTGCTCTGATATGCACTGTCAACTGTAGGACCTTATATAGGCAGGTGTTGGCAATCCTCAATCATGTCCAATCAATTGAATTTACCACAGGTGGACTCCAATTAAATTGTAAAAACATCTCAGGCAGTATCAGTGAAAACAAAATGCACCTCAGCTCACTTTTGGGTGTCATATTAAAGAGTGTGCACACTTGTGTACATATGATATTTTACATTTTGATTTTTAATAAATTAGCAAAGATGTCGAAAAAGCTGCTTTCACTTTGTTGACTATTGTGGGCTTTTTTAGTGTAGAATTTTGTGAATCAATCTATAATAGAATGAGTCCATAACGTAATAAAATGTGGAGAAGGTGAAAGGGGTGTGCAGACTTTCCGGCTTGACTGTATTTACTATTAAAGGTGGGCAGGTGGGTTTCTGGGTAACAGCAAGATAATTATCCAAAAAAACAAAAGTTCACCTAAATACTGAAACAAAACAGACTATGTTTAGAAAAGGCCTTGTCAAAATCCTGACTTAATGACTTATACAGAATTTGGGATGATTTGGGGATACTAAACCTAATCCTGTGCATTTAGAATTATTCAGATGAGCCAAAGCATTAGAACCCAACAAAAAAAAGTTAATGGCAATGTCTATTTCATAATAATTGTGCAGTTATTTGTTAATTTTGTTAATTTTAAAGGTTAATGGTAGTTACTCACTACATGCGCTGAAGGTAGCAAATATGGGCAGACAAAGAACTAAGTGACCTTGATCTGAATCAAATTGTTACGAGCAAACGACCGGGTTTGCATCTCTGAAAAAAAAAATTGTCTGATGAGGGACAAGCCACAAACCACAAACTGCTGGACAGTCATGGCTCATTGACACCAAAGTACAGAAAAAGCTTTGGCACAGACTAATAGAAGGGCTACTATGTGCATTTTATGATAACACAAGTGATGAGGTAAATGTTTCACAACATTTCAAGTTCAGTTCAAGTGCTCGTTAATTTATGATCATCATAAAAGCACCCACAATGGGCACATAAACTAGACGTGAAGCAACGGAGAAAGGTTGACCGATTGGGCATATCCTGTTTTCCTTAAGATAATGTGAACAACCAAACACATGCACAGTTTACCCAGGGAAGAGTTTGAACCAGAACGAACTGTGGAATGATTCATCTCACAACATATAGAAGTTGAAGGACCTGCTGATAAGGTCCAGGTACCAGATATCACAAAACTTCAGTAGACAGGAATTTACTGAAGTCCAAGCTAACAGCAAATTAGTCTGGGGTTTTGGCTTACATGCACATATGGTAGGATTCAGCATGATACATCTAATTTTATGGATTTACATGTATAAAGAAAATTGCAGAAAAAGCAGCCAGTAAACAGAAACAAACATCATGCAAAGCAACAGTACATGGGGTCTCTACTTAAAATTGGTTATAGACAGAAAAGAGGCTAGAATATATGAGCTATAATCTTTAATGCTACCTGTCTATGCCCAACTCTTCTTTCCCTGCAAGCACAAAGTGGCTTCAAGTGTAAGATTATAATCCTGTCTCTTTCACATAAATATTGAAAGCATTTATTTGCAGTCTTACTTTTAACAGGAAGCAGAGGTTTCCTGTGCACTACTAGGACACAAACATACACCTCAGACCCCAACCTTTTGAAAGTAACGTCACCACTTCATTAAAGCAACACCTACGTCATCACCAACACTCAAAAACTTTTGCTAATAAATTCCCTTATTCTTAAGCTTAGAGAAAATACCCATTACAAGAATTAAAACAAGTGATCTTGTTGTGTCATGTTAATTTCAAGTTATTTATTTGGTTTCGCACTATGTTGACAGCTCTGAACCAACATTTTTACATCTGTAACCAGAAAATAAACAAGGAGCAAACAAAAGGTGAAAAAAAAGTTAAAAAAACACCTTTACATAATAAACGGGATCAAACATATATAAGAAAGTTTTTTTGAACACAAATATTCAAACCTGTCTTCTGACGTCTTTCCCAGATGACAACGTCATCTGTAAACTGGCTCTTACATTGCAAAGTGGTCACTAATTGGTGGTTTCTCCACCCAATGGCCAAAGCCCTTCATGGCGAAATACGACTTTAAGACACTTTTTGCCTCCTGGTATGGTTTTGCCATCATCTACATTCAAAACACAAACACAAAAATACAGAAGCAAAATGATTTTCTTTGTTCTTCAGTAATATTTTTCAATCGTGTCATATGTAGAGCATTTTAGGACACAACAGACAGCTTGTTTGGATGAGCAAAAAGAAAGAACACAAGAAAAATCTATCAATATTTGGTGTGACCACCCTTCAAAACAGCATCAATCCTTCTAGGTTCAATTGCACAGTTTATTCAGCAGCAGGGTTGTTCCAAACATCTTCTTTGAATGCAGCCTTGCTCAAATCCTTCTATCTCTTCATCTACGCCCAGACAGACTTGATGATGTTGAGCTCAGGGTTCTGAGGGGGGACATATCCCGTCCAGAACTTGTTCTTCTTTAAACTAAAGACGTGAAGCCACGTCTCCTGGTTGCAATGTTGGAGTGCTACAGGCTGGTGCTGGTGGTGAGTAGTCTGGGGAGCATTCTCTTTGTATGCCCTAGGACTGTTAGTCATCGTACCACAACCCTTAAATGGTAAACACTACAGGGACCTGGTAGCTGATCATCTGCACCCATATCTTCCCCGACAACAGTGCAATTTTGCAACAGAATAATGCCCTGTTTCATGGCTTGGATCACTCAGAAATTGTTGGAGGAACACAACAATGAATTCTCCACACTGCCTTGGCCCCCAAACTTGTCTGACTGCAATTGAATTGAATATGTTAGGGATATTCTGGAATGGGCTGTGCAAGCCACTCCCACTTGCCTGCAAAATGTCTATCAACTAACAGAGCTACTGCAGCGGGCATGTGCCAAGTTCCAGTTATGTGTGAAAATACGGAGGTCCCTTTTTGATTCAATGTATTTATATATGCATACACCGACCAGACATAACATTATGACCACTGACAGGTGAAGTGAATAACACTGATTATCTCTTCATCACGGCATTGTTAGTGGGTGGGATATATTAGGCAGCAAGTAAACATTTTATTCTCAAAGTTGATGTGTTAGAAGCAGGAAAAATGGGCAAGCGTAAGGATTTGAGCGAGGATTGGGGGAAGTTGTAGCCTAGCAGTTAAGGTACTGGACCAAAGGTCACTGGTTCAAGCCCCACCACTGCCAGGTTGCCACTGTTCTACGATACGGGTCAGGGCTGTTTTGACAGCAAAAGGGGGACCAACACAATATTAGGAAGGTGGTCATAATGTTATTCCTGATCTGTGTATATACACAACTTGTAAGACATTTGGTAAAATATTTGAAACAATCTGTATCAGAAATACATAATACCTTTGCCTCCCGGTAGGAAACAGCAGAAAGCAGTGCCTCTCTTTGTGCCTCTTTTGCAACTAAGTTAAAGCGACTCAACATTGCAGCCTTGCAAAGACGACTTGCAAGAGCCGGGCCACTCTTAAACGGAGACCTGAGAGTCAAACACGTACAAAACTCACCAATGTTTCTCAACTAGATCCAAACGTCCAAACATCATATATTTACACAAATAAATAACCCAGCTTCTTTCAACACATTTTTCAAATGAATACAATCATAGATTAAAACAGATGATTAAAATCTGAAAGTATTGCTTAATACCTTATTAGGCTAGGAAATTGTTTTTGATGTCACTGTCAACAACTAAGAATATTGCTATTAGATCTAGACAGGTTTTAATAGTTTGGTATGAAGGTTATTAAGCACAATCTTTTTTTGATAACTTTTTTGATAAGATGCTGTTTATTTTTCTGGTATAGCACAGATGTTAAAACACCAGTGGTAATATATTTTCCACTAGACTTTTCACCAGTGAAGCAAATGTCTACATTTGCATTGTAATAGTCCCGGTTTTGATAATTGTCCATTTATTGTGCTAGATTTTCTTCAGTTGTAAGGTTCTGTCATCTTGGAAGGCAGAAAGAGGCATGATCACCATGGCTGATTTAGTGTTTTCAAGACCAAAATTTTTTTTTATTTATTAAAATCTCAGTGTGACTGCATCTACAAGACATTTAGCAAACAAAAGCATAGCAGAGGTCATTATTTACTGACATTTTAAAAGTAATTCCAAAAGCTTTGTCTTAATGGTGGATTTAAAAATATTTTAGATCTTTATCCTGTTGAAAATGTCATTTTAGCTAAATCTTCCTGCAATTCCTTTGCTGTTATATGAGAGCTTTGACTTTTTAAAGAGTGTATAAACTGGCCTATTGATAAGTTTTCTTTGATCTTTACTTACAGAGTTCCCCTTCACTGTCATTTATTAAATGACATTTCAGACACCACAAGCTAAAAGTGTTTTGTGGTTTTATGGTTCTCGCTTTATTTTATAGGTATCAATAAGCATCATTTTCAGATGCACAGTCAGATGTTTAGAAGAGCCCATGGTTGTTTAGTGTTGGCACAATGTCTGACAAGTCCTAGTAAGCCAATTAATGACAAATTAGTTCAGCAATTTCTCACCATAATAAATGAAAAATTACATACATGGGACAGGGTAGCAACACATCACCAAAGTGGAGGTTGAATCTAGGGTCAATTTCTCAAACTGGAATAAAGAAAGAGATGAAAAAAATCAAACTTACTCCTCCACAGACTTGCCCTCCACACTATCCACAACCTCAAGGGAAACATCACCCTGGCACCAGTTGAGGCTGAGATTCTTTTGGCTGCCATGGGCATCTGTAGGGATTACAGAGGCCACCAGGCTAATTTGTGGCCGGTACACACAGTAATACATGGGCAGCTTGGAAGTGATACCATCGACTCTTTGATTCAATGCAACCTCCATACCACGAATATCATTGCAGCTCTCATCACCTAAACCACATACACAGCATGAGTCAACAGAAACTTAAATGAATTTGATATGAATGTACATTGATGCTGCAGGTAACAAAAGATCTCTCATTCAAACAGGTCTGCAATCCATTAGACAGAAAACACAAATCTAATTTATTTATGGTTTATTGCCATTTTGGTCCATTTATTGGCATTCTCTTGTTGGCATTTACAATGGAGGTCGTAGATACAGTGGTTATACTTTTTTTATTGTTAAACTACTGGAGACCAATAATTTCCTTCGGGATAAATAAAGTATCTATCTATCTATCTATCTATCTATCTATCTATCTATCTATCTATCTATCTATCTATCTATCTATCTATCTATCTATCTATCTATCTATCTATCTATCTATCTATCTATCTATCTATCTATCTATCTATCTATCTATCTAGCTGCAGTGACTGTCTTCTGTGCTTCAAATTAGGTGTTTCAAGATGTCCAAGATTTCCTTAGGTGGGATCTTCTTAAAGATGCTTTTCAGGTTTACTGTAATACATTTGTCTAATATTTTTGGAATTGACACCCCGAAGGAATAATTTCCCGAAGGAATAATTTCCTTCGGGATAAATAAAGTATCTATCTATCTATCTATCTATCTATCTATCTATCTATCTATCTATCTATCTATCTATCTATCTATCTATCTATCTATCTATCTATCTATCTATCTATCTATCTATCTATCTAGCTGCAGTGACTGTCTTCTGTGCTTCAAATTAGGTGTTTCAAGATGTCCAAGATTTCCTTAGGTGGGATCTTCTTAAAGATGCTTTTCAGGTTTACTGTAATACATTTGTCTAATATTTTTGGAATTGACACACAGGCTTATGGTAGATGTGTTCATTTAAAGCAACTTACAGTAAAGACTAGATAAAGATGAACCAACCAAGGATTCTGGACCTAGCTTAGAAACCTTACAATGACATTGGAAGTAATGGGGCATCAAACATTAGATCAATCTAGCCACAGAATCTCTAAAATGATTACCTAGTTCAATAGGTCATCAAATTTCACTTTATTAATCCTTACTACTATAGCTGCACAGTATTTGTGCAGGCAATATTGTGTTGTAGATTATGGAATCATTTTGTTCATTACTTCAATAATTTTAACAAGTCACAACAGTGTTTGGCAAGATACTTTAAAATGTTGGTTGAATGTACCAAAGTTACACAAAAAAATCCTTAAACACTGAATCTGAAGCAGCATAATCAAATTTAACCTATGAGAAAAATTAGATGCAAGTATTACCTATGAGAATGCTACTGACATAGATGGGCTCGATGAAGTGACTCAGTAGAGCACCTTGAAATCCCACCACCTGCCACTGGGTGATCTTGTCACTAGCCGACATGCTGACGACACGAGAACCACTCTGCTCAAATGTAGAGGAGAACACGGAAAAGACCATTCCATCTATCATTACATGCAGACCAATTTGATTATTTACTTCCCAAGCTGAGATTGACAAAGGGTTCAAACGACTAGAGCGTGGAGGGAAAAGAGAAAGAAAAATAGGTTAACAATGTACTCATCTTATAACAAATATTCAACTAAAATGCAAAGATGGCATGAGTTCAGATTTTTTTTTTTTTTTTTTTTTTGGAAACCATAAATCAGTCAACATGAACAACTTTGGTATTTTACTGAAAATTGAAAAAAAATATCAGGAAATCCTTGGATATGATGAGAAAATATTGATGCAAAAGTCAAGAACTTAATGCTTAAATAAAGTGTTGTTAACTAAAGCAACAGTAAACCAATACAGTAACAAAGCTTTACTGACAAGGCAACTAAGCAAGCCTAATTGTGTTTGCCTATTTAATCTCAGAGTTTTACAGATGCTTTTCAACCTGGCTAAGCATGTATAGATCAAAATCTCTTGAGTCAGCAAAATTCAAAATGATTCAAGCATATTTAAACATGTGCACTACAGTGTGGTAGGTAATCCCTGCAAAGTAAGTGGGCGGTGCATTGTTCCATACAGGTAAGAAGGTATTTGGGCAGCTCCTTTGGGTAGCTGATTGAGGTACAGGTGCAGCGTGATGTGACTCTTCAATGTTAGGAGTTTAGTAGTCTCATCCAGCTGAAAAACTGACTTTTCTTCCAGAGCACGATTCTTACTGTAGAACAATAACAGGTGCCTGTACAGATACCTGTGCAAAAACAATATCACATTTAATACACCTGTCTCATTTTTCTATTTAGTCTAAGAATGGACACAAGAAGCAAAGCTAGGATCAATAAGCAAAACAATAAAACAGGTATCCTGTTTAAAATAACAGACCTCATTAGTGATCTTCGTGCAGTCACAACTGCGTGGGAATCATGAAGGATGCGTCCGTTGGGTGACAGGCTCAATTTAGTGTTGGAATTGCCAGTACCAAGAGCCACTACCTCAAACCAAGTCGCTGAAAAAAGAAAACATAAAACTAAATAACCAGGAATTAAATCAGTGAATTGAACTTGTAGGGTAAGTATGTATGTACAGTATATTACAAGACTGTTCAAAAATAAAGTATATCAAACATTCACCTCTATTGTTGCAAGTTGCTGAACCAAGTATTATTTTCGTTTTTAATTTTCCTTTTTGTTAAAATTGAGCCATTCTACAATTAATTTAGTCTAAAAAAATTTAATTTTCTTTTACCACTGTATTATCCTGCTCAGGGTCGCAGTATTATTTATTATTGCTCGTAAACGGTAATCTGGTTATTCTGTAGGCCAAAGACTTTTTGCTTCCCTAATAAAAAAAAAATAAAAAAGCAGAATTGGGCTGATTGGACATACCTAGTTCTACTAATCAAAGTGTATAAAATCCATTATGGTGCCGATATTGATGTTCCTCTATAGATACCTACTTAAATATGGCAGTGATTTCTTAAACAAAACAAGCATTTTGTTTTGTTTAAACTATACAACAAAAGAGCATGGTTTTCTTTCCGTTATACGCTACTCAGAGTTATTGTACACATCAATGAAAGTCAACACTTTAAAGAAATATATGCATGAAATCTGTTGCTAAAGCATAACTTGACATCAAACAAAATATAATCAAGGTTTAATAGAAAATTTTCACCATGGAAAACTATTTTATATCCTAAATTACACTGATTTTTAAAGGCAAGTTAAAAGGTTACATAAACAGCAAAATAGTAACATCTCAATAATTTAAGAATTTTCTAAACTGGTCTAAAATTGTTTATTGTTCTTGTTAAGTAAAAAAACTAACATCAAATAAAGTGAAAATTTAATGGATGGGCTCAATAAGCAAGTACATTGGTAACAGGTGAAGCTATCTTGACTGAGTTTAAAAGAAGAATTCACCATGTTCTTCATCACCACATTTTGCCAATTATCATGACGTCACATAATTCAAAAATATTTCTCAACACAAGCTGTATCATACATAATATTGTGAATCTTTAATTAAAAGATTCAGGGAATCCGGAGACATCTAATGTAATTGCATGTGACACACAACTTACGAGACTGAGTAACAAAGGCAGCTAGAGTTCCACCACAGCCAGAGAACTCTGGGTAGCTATCCATCAGCTTCGAAAACATCTCCTTAATGACACTAGGCACCTGGTCATTAATAGGATTTTTTCTTTCTGAGACATAAAGAAAAGTCACTTGCATAAAAGTTTTAACCAAAGCCATTATAATGTCCTTTACATAGCAGGCCTATTCTACTGTAAATATATTTTATTACATTAAAGCATTAATATAGAATACAAAAATGGCTTTACCAAATGGAGCCCTTCCTGGATGGACATCTGAAACTAAAGAATCCCGATCCTTTACTGGTAAAAGAGGGGGTCCCTCTAACATACACATGAATGCATTAAGACATTACAGGTAAAATGATATAATAGATACAGTGACAGAAAACAGTCATTGTTGGCAACTGCAGCAAGAAATATCAACATAAAATCTTTTTGGGGTGCTTGGTTGGCGCAGCAGTAAAAACGCTAACACAGCAGAGCCGACACCTTAAACTCGCGAGTTCTAATCTAAATTGAGAGGACATAAATAAAAAATTAAGTCTTCTTTGAAGCATTGTGGTTTAATTTTTAGACCATTTCTCTTGGGTCCCTCTGATGAAAATTTAAAACCAAGTACCACCCCAATTGCTCAATCTCCCTAACAACTATAAACAATATCTTAGCAACACATGCTCCACCCACACACACACACACCCACCCACACGTGGTCACATATGTGTGTCTGGTTAATTACTGCTGGAATAATTCCTTCAATCATCTGTTACTTTTAGCTATGAAGTAATGCTTAGTATCGGTGAGGTATTCAAGTTAACAAGTTAAAGATTAGGGAACACTATTGCTATGCTGGGGTATACTTAGTTTTGCAACAATGTTCAGTTAGGTGTCAAAGTAACAGTCATGTGAATGCTAGGACTCAAGGATTCCACGCAGAACATTGCACTCACTGCTTCTGTCAGCTTACCACACTCCCATAGTGCATCTTGGTGCCACCTCTTTCTTAGGTGGTCAGCATGAGCACTCTGACTCTTGCATACACTGCAAGCTGTGATGCACTGGGTGTTTTCTACCATAGCCAACATAAAGTTTTCAGTAATTTGTGCTACAGTAGCCCTCTTGTGGGATTGGAACAGACAGGCTTGCTTTTGCTCCCCACACTCATTCATACAAAATTGTGAAACATTTCTTATTTTTAAGGTAGGGGTATATTAGCCTATACTGGGACAGTTTACAGCATAAGTAGTAATGCTCTCATATTACATATTTAGGTATACCACCCAAAACTTTTGTAAACAACTTTGGACTTTCAAAAACAAATGCAATAGCAACCCAGCCACAACTTGCTTTAAAAAAAATAAAAAATAAAAAACAATATTGACTTTTAAAACAAATACTGATTTCATAAAAATTTTGTCAAGGCATATAAAGGAGCAGTGAATCTAAAATATTTTGTCATCTTTATCACCAGTTTAACATAAAATTATCAATGTGTAAATGTTTTAAATTAAATAATATAGGGATAAACATCAAATCTATCTCAGAACAAACTCTTATCTCATGTGTAATCAATCCACCAATCAAGTTTCCCCATTTAACCACAAAACCAACCCTGACGTACACTGCCTCCCTACACACTGGAAAGCACATCACTAAACCTGGTTATGTTACCACCTACAGTAGAGGTGAAAAAATATTAGTTTGTTGGATATTTGTGGTAAGGAATAAGGACTTTCAAGCACAATTAACTATCAAAACTATATTTAAAAAAAACATTCAACCATGATCTGTTGCAAAATGATGCACAGTTACCAGAAGCATCAGGCAGGACACAATCATTGTCCAGATTGGACAGTAGCTCCTCCACTGCAAATTGAGCTGCTTTAGCCTTGGCCTCTTTTTTATTAACGCCCATTCCAGTCTTATATTCCACTCCATCGATCACAGCACAAAATGCAAAATAGAACCCTGTTATTCCTCCTGGTAAAAAAAATAAAGTACTTTAGTTTACACAGTCATTAGCTGGACTATACTATTTTGTTTACATGTACAAAATCCAAGGCTATTAACATTTAATAAATCAGCTCGCTAGCAAATATTTATTATTCAATATTCTATTAAGACCATTTATTTTATATAGAGAGATGCCAGATTTATTTATTTTATTGGGATTTTAACGTCATGTTTTACACACTTTGGTTACATTCATGACAGGAACGGTAGTTACTCGTTACACAAGATTTATCATTTCACAAGTTTAATGTCAAACACAGTCATGGACAATTTTGTATCTCCAATTCACCTCACTTTTTGGACCTCACTTTTCACGTGTCTTTGGACTGTAAGAGGAAACCCATGCAGACACAGGGAGAACATGCAAACTCCACACAGAAAGGAGGCGGCAGTGCTACCCAAGAGAGAAGCCAGATTACCAAATTGATACAAACCTTTGGGTAGCTACTGATTTTTATCAGATCATAAAAAGAGCCTAGTGGAAAGTTTTGTCCAGAGTAAGATTTATTGTGGTCAGTACGGGATTTATAATTGGACAAGTATCTTTCTGATTACTCATTATTAACAAAACTTTTTTGGTATGAACTTCTCTCTTTTCCAGAGTCTCATCAGTTTAGTATGCAAATAAACATAGAAATTGTTTTGTATGTAACAATTAATTACCTATTAATTTGCCTAATGTGAATCAAATGTCATCATTTAGCTAACTGGACACAACAAGAACCTTTCTGTCCATGTTGCTTATTGTAAAATGTCAGTTATAAAACGGATAGTTCCAGTCCTAAAATCTGAGCGTTCGAAGCCGTTGTAAAATCCCCGATATAAGCGCACCTGTCACCACCTCACATCATTCCATATTAATACGCCACTGAAAAGAAAAAGTACAAACTTGGTTGAACACTATTTTATAGAGATGTACCCATCGGGGTTTTTGGCACCGATTCCGATCTCCTTTCAGGGATATCGGCCGATGGCCGATTCCGATTGGGGGGGGGGGGGGGGGGGAGGTTGCAAATTTAGCAGTAAATAAAGTACATCAAACAACAACATCAGACATATTTCATTAGTCTAACTGACCACACACACACGCAGGTTTAATGTTATCCAGTTCAGTCTGAAAAAAACTTAAAAAGAGCCTTACAATGAAGATAAACCGGAGCAGCATGTGTGTGTGTGTTTGTGCCTTTAAGAGAAATGATCTGTTCACTGTATCGCTTAAAGTGATTCACGAGTCGATTGTTTTTCCGCGAAGCGTAAGTTTCTCTTCTCAGTCATCTCTCCGTGTTTACTGTTATTAATTAATGTCGTGGTTTTAAATAAACACCAGCTACTACAGAACATTTTGTTTGACTCTCTTACATTAAAAAGCTTAATTAAAAAGCTTAATTAAACTGCTATTACCACAGATCTGTAACCGAGTCAGACTCGTTCCGTCTAAGGAGCTAAAAGTTTTCTGATGATCCTAAAAGTTCAGCAGATGATCCTGAACTAACGAATTTGGTAATGAATAAACTTTTGCCTCCGATTGGCTCTGTAACGTTTTCTGTTCTCATCTACATCACAAGCAAGAACCGCTCACGATTTACCAAAGTGAACCAGGAGTTTATATAACGTGCTGATAGAATCGACTCAGATGTGACCGGGCTGAATTATCTTTTTAAAGTAAATATTACAATCAGCAAAATTACATCGTATGTATGATGCACAACGTTAATGATGTTATTTTAGGTCATGAAGAGCTTTCACTGTGGTTTCTGTACGATGATTGATGAATTTTAATGCGATGGTTGGTGCTTTGTAGCTCAAAGTCTGGATCAATCCACTGAGCTGTTAAGCTTAACGTGATCTTTTATATATCACACGATCGGATCGGCTACATTTGGGAAATATCGGCCGATCGCCGATAGCATATTTTGATTAAAAATCGGCCGATACCGATTCATAGCCGATCGATCGTCCCATCTCTAGTATTTTAAGTCATGTACTATACATGGAAATGTCCAGATTAATATAAACAGTAATCCTAATCATTAAGCGGGTGTTTCGTCCAAGAAAGTGTAATAGTGTTTGTGGAGGAATGTTTATTGCGAACGTTATGTTCGCCCTCATGTTGCCTAGCAACACTGTTAACAGACTACATGATTTCGCAGAAGAATGCTTTTTGTAAGTGTTTTTGTAAATAAAAACATTTATAAATTGAACATTGTTGTATTTTATTATATTTTATGTTGACCGCCGTGCGTTACTGCTATGATTTTATCACGGGGAAAGACGTTTTAGGCACTCCGCTTCGCGTCATGCAACAAAACATCCTTCCCCGTGATAAAATCGCAGTAACGCATGGTCTCTCGTCGCTTGCTTAATTTTAGCATTTAGTAATAGTTTGGGGGAAGCCATTGACTGCTGCTGCCTCTGCACCAAGCAAGGTCTGCAGTGACATGGCTTAACAAGTTTGGTATGAATGGACTCCAGTGACCTGCACAGAGCCCTGAGCTTAAGCCTATTAAAAACCTTTAGAATTAGATGCAATGTCAGTTATAAGCCAGGCCTTTTTAACTGACCTCATAACTGCTCTTTCATCAAAAAAAATACTTCAAACTCTTGTGAAGGCAGAGGGGAATGTCAATGGTTTTGTAATGGGATATCCAACAAGCTAATGGTCAGGTGTCCACCTACTTTTGGCCATTTGGCCTATGTTTACTTAAAGGGGAAAATTGGGTGCCAGAGTAGCAAACATCAGTGGTAATTTGTATGTACAATAATACTCTCACTCATTTATTCGACACAAATTCATACATTTCCAGCAAAACGATGATCCAAAATTATATCCAAATCAACATAAAAATTGTTTTATGGTGTCAGAATAAATTTTTTGTAAATTTTAATTGTAAATGTGTTTTGTTAAACAACTATTTTAATTCATTCTTCATTGGGTAATTTTTCATTATTCTTTTAAATAATAGTTTACTTTTCCCAGATTTTATTTAAATATTGTGCAGGTCAATTACCTGTAGTAACTGTCTCCTTCATCTCCAATTGGAACTGTAGCACTTGTGAGAGCTGATAAAGGAAAGAAACTGCATGAGTCTCTTCTCGTCTGTACCGGTCAATCAGCTCTTTGGGAATGTTTTTTGGTTTGGATCCTGTTCCATGATCACAAAAGCAAGAGTTTGGGCAGAAGGACAGAGATGCATCACATGATTAAAAACTACTAACAAACCCATTTTCAATGGACACTTCTATTCAAACACCACACATCAAAGTTGAACTGAAAGAAGAAAGTAGAACTGAAAAAATATAACTGAAACACGTGCCACACAAAAATACATAACAGTAATTAGGCTGTCAGATGCTGTCAAGTGACTTAACCTGTTTTCCCTGGGGAGTTGCATGGTTGGTCCAGTGGGCTGCTGCTGGTTTTGCAGAATTCAGAAGTAGGCTGCTGGACTATAGGGGAAAAAGTGGTTGGTGCCACAATGTTCTTTTTAAGGATCTGAGCAAAACTGGCCCCTCTGGACACAAGGTGTGATGTTCCCCATGCCTTCATTTTTATTTCAGCTGTTGAAGTGAATAAAGAAACCTTTTTACACAATTACATAATAGTTTAAAGCAAATGCATTATATAAAAAAGTATTTTTTTTCAAAGTAAATAAACCTTAAGGCCCATCATAATTAATTGAGACAACTGCAATTATATAATGCATAGTATATACAGGGGTTGGACAATGAAACTGAAACACCTGGTTTTAGACCACAATAATTTATTAGTATGGTGTAGGGCCTCCTTTTGTGGCCAATACAGCGTCAATTCGTCTTGGAAATTACATATACAAGTCCTGCACAGTGGTCAGAGGGATTTTAAGCCATTCTTCTTGCAGGATAGTGGCCAGGTCACTACGTGATGTTGGTGGAGGAAAACGTTTCCTGACTCGCTTCTCCAAAACACCCCAAAGTGGCTCAATAATATTTAGATCTGGTGACTGTGCAGGCCATGGGAGATGTTCAACTTCACTTTCATGTTCATCAAACCAATCTTTCACCAGTCTTGCTGTGTGTATTGGTGCATTGTCATCCTGATACACGGCACCGCCTTCAGGATACAATGTTTGAACCATTGGATGCACATGGTCCTCCAGAATGGTTCGGTAGTCCTTGGCAGTGACGCGCCCATCTAGCACAAGTATTGGGCCAAGGGAATGCCATGATATGGCAGCCCAAACCATCACTGATCCACCCCCATGCTTCACTCTGGGCATGCAACAGTCTGGGTGGTACGCTTCTTTGGGGCTTCTCCACACCGTAACTCTCCCGGATGTGGGGAAAACAGTAAAGGTGGACTCATCAGAGAACAATACATGTTTCACATTGTCCACAGCCCAAGATTTGCGCTCCTTGCACCATTGAAACCGACGTTTGGCATTGGCACGAGTGACCAAAGGTTTGGCTATAGCAGCCCGGCCGTGTATATTGACCCTGTGGAGCTCCCGACGGACAGTTCTGGTGGAAACAGGAGAGTTGAGGTGCACATTTAATTCTGCCGTATTTGGGCAGCCGTGGTTTTATGTTTTTTGGATACAATCCGGGTTAGCACCCGAACATCCCTTTCAGACAGCTTCCTCTTGCGTCCACAGTTAATCCTGTTGGATGTGTTTTGTCCTTGGTGGTATGCTGACATTACCCTGGATACCGTGGCTCTTGATACATCACAAAGACTTGCTGTCTTGGTCACAGATGCGCCAGCAAGACGTGCACCAACAATTTGTCCTCTTTTGAACTCTGGTATGTCACCCATAATGTTGTGTGCATTGCAATATTTTGAGCAAAACTGTGCTCTTACCCTGCTAATCGAACCTTCACACTCTGCTCTTACTGGTGCAATGTGCAATTAATGAAGATTGGCCACCAGACTGGTCCAATTTAGCCATGAAACCTCCCACACTAAAATGACAGGTGTTTCAGTTATTTTGTCCAACCCCTGTATATATACACACATATACACACACATGCTTGTTTGTTATCAATAGCGTTTGTCCTCACACACATCACACACATTTTTCTATCATAAGTGTGTAAATACTACATCTAGCATCTAGAAGTAGTTTTAACATGAACTATCATTTCCTTAGTGATGAAAGAATTCCAAGCAGCACTAACAGTGTTCCATACAGCAAATAAGTCAACAATTTTATTTATTATTAGACTGATCAAAACATAAATAACTACATAAAATACAGCTAAGATTAAAGCACAGAATATGCAATTTAATAATAGAAGTAAAATACTGAACTGTGCTGTGAAATACAAAGAAAAAGTTTCTCATTTATTAACATACTTTACATTTTAGTGTAACGGCAAAGCTCCCATTCAACATCTAAATGAGTATTTTAGAAATAAAGGTGTTTAAACTACACCTTAGTTTAGCTAAACCAGCAGGTTATCAAGATTACACAGCAAAATGATTGTACTGTAGTTGTTTTTTTGTTTTATGCCACTCTGTGCACAACAGTTTATGCAATGTGACTCTACCATATTAGTATGTAAAAAATTAAGAATCGCAGCAGAGACGACTTCTTGTCAAATTACACCAAAATTACCAGAATGACCAATTGAAATAGAGCTAAACTGGTCCTGCAGTATCACAAAAACGGAATCATTATTATTATTATTAAAGAAGTATGGTACCTTTATCACAAAATACAACAAAACAAAATTAAGTCATGGTGTATCATACAATTTTATTGAATATGCATTTTTAGGAGTCAGTGTGAGAAAAAAACAGCTGTACTAACTAAACTGTAAGGACAAGGTCTTACAACGCCACAAAATAATCAAACAAACGAATGGTGGATGGAACAAAATTGTACAACTGACATTTTAAAATTTCTTAATACGCATTTAATAAATACTAATTTAATTTGACAGGTCAACTGTATGGAACACCAAGACCACACTGCAACATCAGCCTTACCTCAGTTTGCTGGAAACCTATGTATTACTGCAACCAAAACTTTTATTTCTAACTTCTATTCTTCGATCAGATTAGTATCAAGATAAAAAAAATAATATTCATATTTTCGAGTATTAAAAATCAAAGGTCAACTGATCATTTTGAAAAATGCTTCTCTTTGCGTGCTAGTTTACCACAACTACTAACTTACAGGCTAAAGTAAGTATTTTTAGCACTTAATTATCATGTGTCATACAAGCAATATATAATGAAATTTAACATTTTAAAATAAAGTGAGGTTTCAAATGAAGGTTGTCGCTTACAGTTTTTACAGCTTTTTGGTGAACAGCAGCATCTAATTAGCAAACAAAAAATCTACTTTTCGGTTTCAGGCGCGCATCCACAGTCACGTGATCGCACTAACACTAACGAGCTTCAGCAGTCCAATATGTCGGGCTGAATCCCAAATCACCTTCTAGTAGACATTTTAATGCACTAAGCTTAGTTAAACCATGAATTCATGTTTACCGTAGTGTCCTTACACAGCTAGGAAATATGATTCAAATTTAAACAAACTGTTCTATATTGTTCAAAGGTTTATGATTAATTTAAATATTTATGAGTCGGTTGAGCGTGTCAAAACAGTCTTTTTGGCTCTTTTTTAAATTATTTTTATTCGGCTCACCAAAAAGATTCGGTTCCCAAAAAGTAAACTGGTGCTTGTTTTTAAATTAGCCAATGTTTAAGAAATTAATTATTTATTACCCACGTTAGTATTTGTATACTTACATTTGAAATTTTTTACTATGAACTTGACTAACAAGGGTAAACAGTTGAAATTAATAACTAACCTCATGTTACGCGATGACAATGTAGTCAATCAGTAACCACTCCATCCAATTCAGACAAAAATATACATTAAAAATATACATATGGACACACATTCACTTATTTAGTCACCAACCATCACAATAAACCTAATTTATTTATTAGGATTTTAACGTCATGTTTTACGCACTTGGGTTACAATCATAACAGGACAGGTGATTGCTACGCAAGATTGATCAGTTCAGGGTTTAATGTCCAACACAGTCATGGACAATTTTGTATCTCCAATACACCTTACTGCATGCCTTTGGACTGTGGGAGGAAACTGGAGCTCCCAGAGGAAACCCACACAGTCACGGGTACAACATGCAAACTCAACACAGAAAGGACCCAGATCACTCCACCTGGGAATCGAACACAGGACCATCTTGCTGTTAGGCGACAGTGCTACCCACCGTGCCGCCCTTTCATATTACTAAAAGCAGGGTGGTACAGCAGGTAGTAGCGGGGAACAGTTTTAGGTTACCAATGATTAGAGAAAAACTAATAAAACTATGTGGCCTTACTTTACTACTACCACAGTGCTGCCAAACATCTGTATAATTATTTATATAATTATACATCTTCAATAACTGAGTTATCCTGATCAGGGACCTGGTGGGCCTGGAGCCTACTACATACCCACTACTGAAATGTTTTGGGAAGTTTAAGAACATTAGAGAAAATCCACACTCGGACTTAAAATAGCTATAAAAAATTGCAATCAGAAGTGAAAAGTTAGCTTAGGTTAAGGTGACCATATTTTGGGTTTTAAAAAAGAGGACGTCTGGTTCGGGGAAGGGGGGGGGGTTATTTCATGTGTATGGGGTAGAGGTTTAAATAGTTGACAAATGAGTCAATAACCATCCAGCTGCGTTACTGAACTTTAATAAATGTACAGCTGCTCTTTAACAAGGGCCTTTATGGTCAGATAATCTTATTCCTTCACATTTAGCGTTAAGCCCTAAACAATAATAACAACAAATTAAAAAACAGTTGTCACCTATAAATAAAAATCCCTTAATTTTTTAGTTTCTTTGATGTATTGTACAATCGTATCAGCCGACTTTTTAGGAGTGTTTTTAACTTTAATTTGATTCACTTTAATGACGTGCTCCCATCAGTAGAATCCCAGCAGTAAGATGTGTCTTCTAGTGCTTGCTGAGCAATTTCCACAGAATGCAGTGCCATCACGGTGTTGACAAGAGCCTCTGTGTTAGTATGTGCACATGAAAATCAGACTTATTTTAACAAAACAGATGCACTCCTAAAAAGACCTAAAAACAAACCAATGCAAAAACACACACACAGAATAGTGAGTGCAGACTAGAAAAGCCGAATCCCGGATATTTTTGGTGATTTAAAAATCCCGGCCGGACGCCGGGTCTCAAAAAGAGGACATGTCCGGGAAAAAGAGGACGTATGGTCACCCTAGCTTAGGTCCACATTCAGGTGTTACCTGATATTGCCATGACCTTCTGTGCCACTGTGATACTCATTTGTAAATTGCTTCAGATAAAAATGGATTAAGAAAAATCACAGTTGAAATTTCAACTCAAGGTTTTTAAATACTCGCATATGGTAATAATTCATAAATAACTATGAACAGGTTTCAGTTTACGGGTTGAGGGTTATGATCTTGCTCTCACATTTTTGTTAGGGGATTCAAAGACACATGCCTTTAATAGTTGCAAAATGAGAAAAGATGACCCATGAATAAGAGTGAAAGTGATGGTGGTCTGTGCTGATAATGGAGAAGTGACGTCATGGCCCATGCTGTGGTTACAAAAGGGGAAACTGTGGGGCTTTAACTAGTTACTAATGTTTACGTGTGTTGCACAGAGGATCTTTGGACACTTTTAATGTGTATTGAAGAACACAGACCATAAAGTTGCATTTTGACAAATTACATGATATAAACTCAGAAGAAAAGCATACTTATTAAAAAACAATACAAATGTTTTTAAAAGACAAAGAGTAATCCAACAGCTGGATAATTATAGGCCACCAATAGATCAGTTCTGTTCTAAAGCTTTAAATTATATGAGACATGATTATAAATTATGAAATTTTTTTAATGAAATGAAAGATTTTGCTCTATTATATGTATACATTAAAATATATCTCATACAAAATTCCAAGAAGTTGGATCAGTAGACATCAATAATTTGCTTATTCATATTGGCCTGTATTCAGTCAAAAACCGTATGTACGTTTTTGTTTGTTTGTTGTTAATTTGTATTTTTTAACATTTAAATTTTTTACTTAATATGCTTTTTTCTATTTAATGGCTGCAAAACATTCCAAAAAAACACACGCTGCAACCAGAGCTGGATCTCGAATACATCGTATCGAATCTCAGCTCTGCCTTGCCAGCTGAGGCTGAGTGGCTACATGAACAACGATTGGTCTGTTGTTCAGATGGGCGGGACTTAGCCAGATATGGGTCTCTCTCTGTCAGACTGGTGCGACTGCGACCTCTGCTGGCTGATTAGAGGCGCCTACACAGAGATGAGGAAAGAGTGCTCTTAGGGTGTGTCTCTCCGTACACAATGCTAGGTGGCACAACATTCGTCAATGTGTGGGTGATAAGATGCATGCGGCTTGCTGCCCACGTGTCGGAGGGGGCGTGGGTTAGCTTCAATCTCCTCGGTCAGAGCAGGGATCAGCATAGGCAGAGAGGAAGCAATTGGGCAATTGGACACGCTAAAGGGGGATAAAATGCATTAAAAAAAATTTTTTTTTCAAAGTCTGGCAGTACAATTGATGTGTCCACATGGACCAAAATATGTTTTAAAGGTATACTTACAAATTATATAAAATACCATTTCTTAAATATGTTGATCCATAGAGTTGCAAATATCTAGATGTTTGTGCAATTTCCGGCAGAAATGATTGAAACCAGGGGTTAGGGGTTAGTAAATGTGTTATAAAAGTGACTGTATTAAAAACAGTTGGAATCTGTGGGTGGATAACCACTCCATTCATACCAACTGAATGGAAACTGACTTGCCTAAACTTTAAAGTGCTTTAACAATCATTTCTGTGGTCATTAAGACAATCCCTCGAAATGGAAAGGATGGGGAGCATTTAAGATATGCAAAAATTTTTACCACAGCGGAAACATTAACTAATCTTTGGAAGACCAGCTACTCCTTTTCACAGTTTTCACTCTTCAACTAGGCCAAGCATATAACTACTCAGGGTTTCCCCAAATGTTTCATGAGTTATATACTGTATTACATATTTCTTCTTGTGAGTTGTTGGGTTGGATTGTAAAGCTCCTACAATTAGTTGTACTGTTTTAAATGATGTTTACATTTGTGGCTGTTAGTGTGTGGAGGTCTGGAGAAAAATATTAACGAAGCACATTTACCTCAATGGCAGAAAAAAAGCCCACGCATGCACACAAACTAATATCAACGCCTGGAAAAAGCTTAATATGAATGTGACGTGTTTTCTTTTTTCCGTTGCAAACATTTCATTCAGTCTGATGCTCTGGTCTCAATGGCCTCTTCTAATTTACCCCAAATGCACAAACGACTAATGCGTGTGATCAACAGAAAGCAGGTTATGTGTTTAGATTCTACGCCATAGTAAAGCAAACAGCTCATACTGTGGTCGTGTGGTGCGCTTTGTGCCTACTATGACCTAATCCCCTTCCTTCCTCGAAATGGTTTAACTTTTACTCACCTCATCCTAATGTTTTAGTCATAAGTGGATTTGCGTTGGCTTATAACTTATTCCATTTCCGTAAGGGAGCGATTAATGAGTGACTCAACTAACAAACCCAACACTATTATTGTAAGCAGCAGCAATTATTACTTTATGTTTTTTTCAAATTATTAAAATGTTCTACGTCATAAACAATTGTCTAGAAAAATGGCAGATTTTAAAACTAGTCATCAAAATGTAATTCAGTAATGAGTTGTACTTAATCCCATCCATAATAGCAGGACGCCTACTACTGAACTGATAATAGCTAAACTGAACTGTCTCACTTTGCAAGCGTGTGTGTGTGTATTTGTGTATACAGTATACACTGTAAGGACAGAAGTATTGGAAAAACCCTTGTGATATTTGAACTCATGTGCTTTACAATAATTGCTTATATGTGGAACAAATCAATTGTATTGAGTAAATTATATGCTTCGAACTTTGCAGCGGCAGTTTAGGGAAGGCCTGCACAGAGCTATGACCACAGCCCCTCTGAACAGCTTTGGAATGAACTGGAACATAAATTGAGGCTTTCTTGAGCAACATTAATGCCAAGCCAATACAAATGCTCTTATGATTGAATGGGCACAAATTCCCACATACATACTTCAAAGTCTTGTGAAAAGCCTTCTTAGAAGCAAGAATATATATATTAGGTGGTGGATCATTCTCAGCACTGTAGTAACACTGACATGGTGGTGGTGTGTTAGTGTGTGTTGTGCTGGTATGAGTGAATAAGACACAGCAGCGCTGCTGGAGTTTTTAAACACCTCACTGTCACTGCTGGACTAAAATTGTCCACCAACCAAAAATATCCAGCCAACAGTGCCCCATAGGCAGCGTCCTGTGACCACTGATAAAGGTCTAGAAGATGACCAACTCACAGCAGCAATAGGTGAGCAAGGTGCTTCTATATGGTAAGTGGAGCTGAAAAAAGACTGAGTGTAGAAATCAGGAATGGTTTTAATGTTATGGCTGATCGGTGTATATATACAGTATATAAACTAGGGCTGTCACACGATCAAAAATTGTAATCGAGATTAATCGCGATTAAAGAACAAAATTAATCGCGATAAAATTTTTTAATCGTGTGACAGCCCTAATATATATGTATTCATCTCAATTAATCGCAAACTAATAATTAAACAAAATTTGAACAGTTATGCACATTGTTATTGCAAGAACGTGTTTACCAATAAAACATTCATAAAATATGATAAAATTATTAAATCTAAATTCATTGTAGAAAGCACATTATCTGACAAAAGTGAGGATCTTTTCCTGTTCATGCACCAACCATAATGTTTTGATCTAATATAAGGCATCAATAAAGCATCAAAACACAGATACGTTTATTTCATAGATCTATTAAGAAAACCCTTTAATACTGTGTTTGTGCAGAAAGAATACCCGGAAATACTGTTCTACATTACCATTTAAATACCTATAAATACCTGAAACAGTCAAGTTAGCAGACATTATCTATAAGTAATTGACTGTAGCTATAAAAAAAAGTGTTAATTAAAACAGTCCATGTAAACGCTTAGTCCATATAAATATCAGATACAAATGTGTTTTTAGAAAACTACAAACATCACAAATATAAATCATGTTTATAACCATGTGATAGAATAAGCTGAATAAACTGTAGAGATGAAACATCACGCAGAGTTTCACTTCTTACCGGAGGGGGAGGAGGCGGAGCTACGCGGTTTTGATGGACAGCTCTAGCAGCCAATGGAAATACTCGTTACAAAGCTTGCGTGGTTTCATTCATCTTTTCATAAAAAAAGTGAAAACCGCTAAAAGTAGTTTTTCATCGGACAGTTCATGCGCTTTACATCCTAATTCATCTGAAATACAGTTAATTACCACAGAGACACACGTGTATGTGGCACAAACAGCCAAATATAAATAGTTAGATTAAAAATTTTAATCTTGATTAATTTTTTTAATCGCGATTAAAATTTTAACGCGTTAATCGCGTTAATTAACGCGATTAACGACAGCCCTAATATAAACTATATGTATATGTTGCTAGTCAAGTGGGCTGTCACATGCCTTTTACTCAACCCTTAATTGCTTGCATTATATTAAATAAAAATTGCTAACAGCATGTTAAATGCTGTAAATATGGAGTGCCACTGCAAAGTGCCTGAATACTTCAGTAAAAATATCACAAATCAATTTATTTCAAATTAATTAATTCTTAAAATATTATTGAAATATTGTCAATTTTCAATGTATCCAAATTTCATCTGCACTTTGGCGACCCCAGCTGGTTGCACAGTTGACCAGGCTAATGGAATCTCAGTTGAGTCTTTGTCTCTGAGTGATGGGTTAAACTTGTTAGACTGCTACATCTGGTTTGTTTATTTGTTTAATAGGATTTTAACGTCATGTTTTACACACTTTGTTTACATTCAGGACAGGACAGCTGGTTACTCATTACACAAGATTGTTTTAATGTCAAACACATAATTGTGACATGGTAAAAATAACAAACAATCCTGCTACCCTGAAATACATCATTTATTTAACTAAATGTACTTGTATTTTTTTTTTATTAAAGCAGCTATGTTGCTAATGAATTGGGCTATTCTTAACCTTAGTTGTCATTGACATTGATGATTGACATTTCCTCTTATTAAACCAAGCTCACCTATGTTACCTGCACCTATTACACCCACAATTTATTCATTCCTAACTGTACAATTCTCCTGTGCATTAAACCATGTATTTGCATGACTATCCCAATAAAAATACAATGAAATTAAAAATCAACCCACTCCAAGTACAAATTAAAATCAATTCAAGACACTGAGTTTAGGAAATGTGTACATATGTTTACTAAAAAGTTTTAGGAATACATTCATTTTGTTGTTTACAATTGAGGTAAAAAACAAGATCATTAAAGAAGTCTTTTGATTTTCACATGTTCTAAGCAGTCGCTTCTATACATGGCCTGATTAATTCTTCTCACAGATTAAAAAACATACATAAAAAATAACTTAAAAGAAACCATAAATGATGACTGAGCTTAGTTTTTAGATATTAAAATATAAAAATTAAGATATTTTGGCCTTCCTTAAAAACACTTTTTTTTTTTTAGTTGGAACATACAAACAGAACAAAACAAACACAAAGTACAGACTGTATTTACAATGTTTTTTCATTAAGTCTTATGTCCATTTCCAAACTCATCTGTAAAATTCCAGTTTTTTTCCTCAGCACTTACTTTGAATTAGTCTCTATTCAGCAACATCACTATTGTGTATCTTCTCCTTTGAAGACTTCTTTTTCTAAATGGTGAAGAACCAGATGTTAGGCAGATATTTTGTTTTTATTACTGGACCAGAAACAGTACTATTAAACAATAAAGTCCAGTTTATTTTACACTACATGGCCAACAATATATGAATGACCCTTTTAATAAACAGTTTTTCTATTTCAGCAACAATGTATTAATATATGTCCAAAATCTATAAATTAGCCATGTAGTTTCTATAAGAAAAAACTTTGTGGAATGAATCATACTGAAAAGCTTTTGGGACTTTCAAATGTAGCACCTTTGTCATTTCCAAAAGTTCATTAAATTACTGCCTACAAATGACCTACTAAATCACCTACAAGTGCTGTCATGAAATGAACTTCCACTAGCAACAGCTGAGCCACAGGGAGGGTACGCAATAAAGCAACACTACACTTCTAAAGTTCCAAAGACCCCTGGGAGCAGACTCACAAATTGAAATGGAATGGCATGACAATAAAGCAGCTAGAATTGTAATTACCATTTGGGTAATTTACAATGGGTTTTACAGAAAAATGCCCCCATAAAATGAAGTCCATAAAAACAGTTTGATACATGTTGGGTAGAAACACTTGACAATTTTGGGATGAATTCAAATAATGACAGAAAGCCAGGCCTTACTGCATATAAATGCCCAATGTCAGTAAAGCTATAGTGGCTAAATAGAAATAAATAATTAATAACCCACACCAGGACATTTTATGGCTACTGATGTGATTAGCAGTAATCAAGTGTGCAACTTTGGCTCTAAACTTCCTTATGCTTTTTCAGTTTGATCTCAGTTTTGCATTAGGTGCATCAGAGTCTTACCAATACTAAAATATTACAAATACAGTGATAACACAGTGATAAAGACTGATAGAGCCTATCTGGTGCTAATTGTTTTTACAATAATTATATGTACGAGGGATCTTCAAAAAGTTTCCGCACTTTTATAGTTTCATCAGGAAAAATGCATCCGAAGGTGACAGTAGAAAAGTGATTTTTTGTTTTAAAATTCTTAATAAATAGAGAAAAAAAGTGCAGAAACTTTTCTGAAGAACCCTTGTATATTTATGCAGCTGGTTAAAAAAAGCTAGCTACTGATTTACTGATCCTGTCCTTTCTGTATCTTACAAAAAGCAACAAAAAATGATCTACCAAATGCATAAATGTAAAATGCACACAAAAAGCACACTATGCCCTAGAAGGTGCTGCCTTACTAAGAGTGCAAGATCCAAACAGAAACATATGCATCCTTGCTTATGTTTAATATACAGTATATATTTTTAATATGCAGTTCCATCTGTTTCATTTAGGGTAATAAAGGTTTTTCTGCAATCTTGCAAAAAAAAAAAAAAAAAAAGGTTTACAAGGTCAAGGTCACAGTGGGTCAAAAGCCTACCCAGAAACACGGCACAAAAGAACTGTGCAGCAGCCACACTGCCCTCTGGTGTCTTCATCCAAAATTTAATTGTCATAGTATTAAATTAGAAAGCAGTGTACAGCGGATAAGAATCTTGAGCAGAATGTGGTGATACACCCCAAATACATCTGTACTGTAGGAAAAGCTGAAAAGGAACAAAGTAAAACCAAACAACACAAAATTACCTTTTTTGAAGTATACTCTTCAGGAGTTGGAGTGCACATGGGTGATATTTCCTCTTCTCTGTGTTTCTTTTTCTTTTCTGCACATGAACAGATAAACAGGTTACATTCATTCTTAAGGAATATGTACACTGATCAGCCATAACATTAAAACCACCTCCTTGTTTCTACACTCACTGTCCATTTTATCAGCTCCACTTACCATATAGAAGCACTTTGTAGTTACACAATTCCTGACTGTAGTCCATCTGTTTCTCTGCATGCTTTGTTAGCCCCCATGCTGTTCTTCAATGGTCAGGATTCTCCCAGGACCACTACAGAGCAGGTATTATTTAGGTGGTGGATCATTCTCAGCACAGCAGTGACACTGACATGGTGGTGGTGTGTTAGTGTGTGTTGTGCTGGTATGAGTGGATCAGACACAGCAGTGCTGATGGGGTTTTTAAACACCTCACTGTCACTGCTGAACTGACAATAGTCCATCAACCAAAAACATCCAGCCAACAGCACCCCGTGGGCAGCATCCTGTGACCACTGATGAAGGTCTAGAAAACGACCAACTCAAACAGCAGCAATAGATGAGCGATCGTCTCTGACTTTACATCTACAAGGTGGACCAACTAGGTAGGAGTGTCTAATAGAGTGGACAGTGAGTGGACACGGTATTTAAAAACTCTGGCAGCGCTGCTGTGTCTGATCCACTCATACCAGCACAACACACTCTAACACACCACCACCATGTCAGTGTCACTGCAGTGTTGAGAATGATCCATCACCTAAATAATACCTGCTCTGTAGTGGTCCTGTAGAGGTCCTGACCATTGAAGAACAGGGTGAAAGCAGGCTAAAAAGGTATATAGAGAAACAGATGGACTAGTCAGTAATTGTAGAACTACAAAGTGCTTCTATATGGTAAGTGAAGCTGATAAAATGGACATTGAGTGTAGAAACAAGAAGGTGATTTTAATGTTATGGCTGATCAGTGTATATCATTGTAGTCTTAGGATTACAATTATTTCTGCAAGTTTTTATGTTATTACCATCTTGCCAGTGAGGGTACTATGGGTGTTCTTTTGATTGATAGGTGGGGTACAGGGGGTGACAAATTATACAAAGCAGCACATGGTAATAAAATTATAAACTGTAATTTCAACTGTATATTTGAAAATGCATCATACTGCACACTCATTCATTCGAAACTGAATCTCCCTGCACATTCATTCATTAATTTATTCAACCTCACTTGTAGCGTTCTCTTGCTATAGCTATCCAATATATGTAAAATAAAGGTACCTTGAAGGTCTTTATTGTTGTGTATGTTCAGTTTCAGTGTTTGTACTGTTATTGGTACGCTGTTCTTCGCATCATTTTTGTTATTTCGCATTTGTACTTTCATTGCTGTATAATGCTACTGGGGCTTTAATTTCCTTCAGGATCAATAAATTATCTATTTGTCTGTCTGTCTGTCTGTCAACCTACCGACCTACATGGGCTAAAGTTAGCAAATAAATACCCACACAGTTCATTTGTATGCTAGAAATGTAAAATAATCAATACATGTACATGCCAGACAGGTGTTTCTAGTACAGTGCTTGGTAAGTGTGTATAGGCATGTTCCAATCATTCAGTAACAAAAAAACTAACAAAATCACTTTTACTATACATAGAAGAAATTGGTTTTGTTTGTTTGTTTATTAGGATTTTAACGTCACGTTTTACACTTTGGTTACATTAATGACAGGAACGGTAGTTACTCATTACACAAAATTCATCAGTTCACAAGGTTATATCGAACACAGTCTTGGACAATTTAGCATCTCCAATTTACCTCTTTGGACTGTGGGAGGAAACCGGAGCACCCGGAGTAAACCCACACAGACACGGGGAGAACATGCAAACTCCACACAGAAAGGACCCGGACCGCCGCACCTGGGGATCGAACCCAGGACCTCCTTGCTGTGAGGCAACAGTGTTACCCACTTAGCCACTGTGCCTCCCAAGAAATTGTTTTTATTCTTAAATACAATATTTAACATAGTAAATTGACCATAAATCTTACTTTTTTTCTTCTGACTGCTTGGCAGGGAATTAGCTTGTTCTTCTGGCTCCTGTGGTGTAGGTGGAACCTCTTCAACCACAAGTTCATCCCTGTCTTTTTTCTTTTTCTTATCCTTCTTTCTCTTCTTAGGTTCTGGAGAAGCTTCCTCTTCTTTCTCCCCTGAAACGGTTACGTTTTCTCTATCAAGTTCTTTATCCTTTGATCTAACCTGGTTTTGGGTAATGGTGCCAGGCACATGAAGACCGTTGTCCATCTCTGAATGATCATGTTCAGATTCCGTTAGTGAAGAAGGCATTTGATCTAGGTTGCAAGATCTTTTTCTTTTCCTCTTTTTTGATGAGAACTCCAAATTATCAGAGAGGTCATTGCTTGCAACCACATTTTCTCCTGTATCTACACTAACCATTTCAGTTTCCTCTTTATCTGACTTCGAAGACTTCTTGGATTTAGACTTTTTAGATGGAGTCTCTGAGATAAATGCTTCAGAGAGACTAATAGTTGCTTTATCGCCTTCAAAAAGAGCATTGCCTGCATGAATTTCCATTTTCTTAGATGGCGTTTCAGTCTCATTTAACTTCAAACAGCTTTTCTTCACTTTCTTAGTTGGTGTGTTAGCTAGTCCAGGCTCATCAACACTTTTAGATTCTTTTGCTGTTGATTTATTTAATGGAGTTTCAGTCTGATTAGGTTTTGAGTGGCTACTAAGAACATCGGTGTCACCTTTATGTTCTACAGATTTATCAGATTTCTTTGATTTAACTTTCTTAGATGGGGTCTCAAATGCTGTAGAAATGCCAGTTGTTAACTGACTATTGGCAACACATGTACCAGCATCTTCAGAGGAATCTTTAATTTCTTTGTTTTTTGATTTCTTGGTTTTAACCTTTTCTGATGATGTCTTGGTTTGTCTAGATTCAGATGTCACCAGGCTACTAACAGCATCACTGTCTGATTCTCTAGGAGTTTCTATTCCTACAGGCTCCACAATTGTAACCTGTTTAGATTTGTTCTTTGTAGGTGGAGTTGCAGTCATTATGGTATCTAACACTAAAGGAGGTTTTTGAATGCCATTAGATTTTGTTTTCCTTCTGGGAGTCTCAGTGGTTTTGAGTTCTGGATGGCTGCCCGTGTTCTCGGACACAACACTTTTAGTCAGAGTTTCAAAGTCTGAAATGCTTTCTGTTTTTTTGGGTTTAACCTTCTTAGTTTTGATGTTGTTAATCTCTGGGAGGCTATTAGCTACACCTGTCGAAGGGGTTACGACGTCTTCTGAAAGACTGACGACTGTTTTAGAATCAGGGATCTCAGAGTTTAGGTTTGTATTGGTCCCTGTATCTTTTGTTCTCTTGGATAGAGTCTCAGCTGTAGAGTTGCTTGCAGTTTTCTTGGATTTTGACTTAGAAAGTTTGTTTGTTTGTGAGGGATTGAGGGCAGTTTTAGTTTCAGGTTTCTTGGCTGAGGGTTTTGACTTCTCAGTGGATTGGTCTTTGCCTTTTATGGATGAGCTTCCTCTTTTTTTGGACTTTACTGGAGAGCTGCTGATGTTTGAAAGGGCATCCATCTTTGCAATTACAGCATCTGGCAAGAGAGGGAACAAGTAAGTCGTTCATTCACCTGGGTATCACTATGACGTGGTAGAATGACTGCTACACAGAAACGTGTGAGTGCTGAGAATGAATCACCACCCAAATGATATCTACTCGGTAGTGGGTGAAAGCAGGCTAAAAAAGTATGTAGAGAAACAGATGGACTACAGTCAGTAATTGTAGAACTACAAAGTGCTTCTACTGGTGCTGGTCATAAAATTTGAATATCATGAAAAAGTTGATTTCAGTAATTCCATTCAAAAAGTGAAACTTGTATATTATATTCATTCATTACACACAGACTGATATATTTCAAATGTTTATTTCTTTTATTGTTGATGATTATAACTGACAACTAATGAAAACCCCAAATTCAGTATCTCAGAAAATTAGAATATTACTTAAGACCAATAAAAAAAAAAGGATTTTTAGAAATGTTGGCCAACTGAAAAGTATGAGCATGTACAGCACTCAATACTTAGTTGGGGCTCCTTTTGCCTGGATTACTGCAGCAATGCGGCGTGGCATGGAGTCCATCAGTCTGTGGCACTGCTCAGGTGTTATGAGAGCCCAGGTTGCTCTGATAGTGGCCTTCAGCTATTCTGAATTGTTGGGTCTGGTGTATCGCATCTTCCTCTTCACAATACCCCATAGATTTTCAATGGAGTTAAGGTCAGGCGAGTTTGCTGGCCAATTAAGAACAGGGATACCATGGTCCTTAAACCAGGTACTGGTAGCTTTGGCACTGTGTGCAGGTGCCAAGTCCTGTTGGAAAATGAAATCTGCATTTCCATAAAGTTGGTCAGCAGCAGGAAGCATGAAGTGCTCTAAAACTTCCTGGTAGAAGGCTGCGTTGACCTTGGACCTCAGAAAACACAGTGGACCAACACCAGCAGATGACATGGCACGCCAAACCATCACTGACTGTGGAAACTTTACACTGGACCTCAAGCAACGTGGATTCTGTGCCTCTCCTCTCTTCCTCCAGACTCTTGGACCTTGATTTCCAAAGGTAATGCAAAATTTACTTTAATCAGAGAACATAACTTTGGACCACTCAGCAGTCCTTTTTGTCTTTAGCCCAGGCGAGACGCTTCTGACGCTGTCTCTTGTTCAAGAGTGGCTTGACACAAGGAATGCGACAGCTGAAACCCATGTCTTGCATACGTCTGTGCGTGGTGGTTCTTGAAGCACTGACTCCAGCTGCAGTCCACTCTTTGTGAATCTCCCCCACATTTTTGAATGGGTTTTGTTTCACAATCCTCTCCAGGGTGCGGTTATCCCTATTGCTTGTACACTTTTTTCTACCACATCTTTTCCTTCCCTTCGCCTCTCTATTAATGTGCTTGGACACAGAGCTCTGTGAACAGCCAGCCTTTAGCAATGACCTTTTGTGTCTTGCCCTCCTTGTGCAAGGTGTCAATGGTCGTCTTTTGGACAACTGTCAAGTCAGCAGTCTTCCCCATGATTGTGTAGCCTACAGAACTAGACTGAGAGACCATTTAAAGGCCTTTGCAGGTGTTTTGAGTTAATTAGCTGATTAGAGTGTGGCACCAGGTGTCTTCAATATTGTACCTTGTCACAATATTCTAATTTTCTGAGATACTGAATTTGGGGTTTTCATTAGTTGTCAGTTATAATCATCCACATTAAAAGAAATAAACATTTGAAATATATCAGTCTGTGTGTAATGTATGAATATAATATACAAGTTTCACTTTTTGAATGGAATTACTGAAATAAATCAACTTTTTCATGATATTCAAATTTTATGACCAGCACCAGTATATGGTAAGTCAGGCTGATAAAATGGACAGTGAGGGTGGAAACGAGGAGGTGGTCATAATGTTATGCCTCATCGGTATATAAATAAAAAACAGATTTTACATGACTCTAGTAAACTGAAGTACCCAAAGGAAACCCACATAGACCTGCGGAGAACTCTTCACGGAAGAAAGGAAGAATGAAGACTATTGGTTATGCAGAAGTCATGCATAACATTTCCCAAATTAAACTAAGTGGGCTGTTTTTACACCTCTGCTTTCCACAATAAAAACTGCGTAGTCAGTAATAACCTGTAAAAAATACTTTCTATGTGAATATGCATGTGTCTAAAAACAAAGTGCATCAGCAATTCAAAGGGACATACAGTCAACTCCAGAAATATTGGTGCCCTTTAGGACACTGGGCAAAACACACACTGATTCAAAGATTCCACTTGAACAGTTTTAACGACTAAGCTTTTTATTAACAAATCATTATTAGAATTTTTAACAAATCATTAAGAAATTCTTACTAAATTCTATGTCGAAGGGTATGGCAAAAAACATAGGAAATCAATTACATATTTATCATTTGTTTGCAACAAAAATACAAGCTGGCAAATAAAATCCATCATCTACTTTAGTAACAAGGAAACTCCTACTCCGCTAAATTTACAAGTACAATAAACCTTCCCATGCAAATTGTTTTAACAGTGTTTGAGGAATTCTTTTTTGTAAAGCATATCATTAACACTGATAGAAAGGATTGTACCAGATGAAATTATACACAGCTTATCCAAAAACCTGACTCGAGACAGTGAAAAAGGAATAACTAGTGTATTTGTTCATGTTGTTTTCACATGGGTGACATGAAGCTTTAATTAAAGCTGAAAGTTTGATTGTTTCTCAAATCTCATGATGTTTAACATTAAGTGCACTAGAACAGAGTAACATGCATTAGGATTTGGATCATGTTTTACACACTTTGGTTACATCTATGACAGCACAGGTAGTTACTTTGTAAGATTCATCAGTTCTAGTTTAATGTCAAACACAGTCATGAACAATTTTGTGTCTCCAATTCACCTCACCTGCATGTCTTTGGACTGTGCAAGGACACCGGAGCTCCCGGAGGAAACTCACACAGACACGGGGAGAACATGCAAACTCCACACAGAAAGGACCCGGCCCGCTCCAGCTGGGAATCAAACCCAGGAGCTTCTTGCTGTCAGGCGACAGTGCTACCCACTGAGGGCGGCACATTTACATTTTCGGCATTTAGCAGACGCTTTTATCCAAAGCGACTTACAGTTGTGACAGTATACAATTTAAGCAATTTAGGGTTAAGGGCCTTGCTCAAGGGCCCAACAGTGGCAATGAGGCAGTGGTGGGGCTTGAATAGTCAACCTTCTGATTACTGGTCCAGTACCTTAACCACTAGGCTACAACTGCCAGCACAGTGGCATTGAGAGGAAAGCAAACTGTTTACATTTAGTGATATTTTTAATTCAAAGCTCTTTATATTCAGTAGTTTCTAAGCAAACGGGTAATAAAGTAGTTTGATTTAATATTTGAACACATTCAGAGACAAGTAAGTGAAGAACAAGGATTCTTCACTTGGTCAGTATGAACTTAAATGCATGTTAAAATAATACCGTCATGTGATCTGAAAATGTATCAGGTATAAACTGGCCTTTAACCTCATAATGTCTTCAAATGTTTACCATTTCAGGCCTGAGAAAACATTTTCTCATGCTCTGTGGTGAATTTGAACAAGAAATTCAACAAACTGCAATTGCTTGTTTTTGAAACCACAAGCCTTGATAAATGAGTCATCGAATGGCTGCAAAAACATGACTAAACATGACTGAACATGATGTGACATGCAAACAGTGACTATTCCCATGTAGAAGTGACAGTTGCAGGCTAGCTAACTTAAGGTGTAAACATCTCTGGTGGCTTTTGTGTATTTAAGAGTTGAACTGATACCCCAGCCACCATAAAAATGTGCGGTGACATTCAAACCATGAAGAGCTCAATAAAGCTGAAAAAACTTTGTTGCATGTGTAAAGGCATACAAGCTTTTTCGTAAATTTTTTTTTGCCATTTGCAAACTATCAATTGTGATTTGTTATTAAATGCATACTATATTGCCAAAAGTATTCACTTACCCATCCAAATCATTTAATTCAGGTGTTCCTTCCATCACTTCCATGGCCACAGGTGTATAAAACCAAGCACCTAGGCATGCAGACTGCTTCTACAAACGTTTGTAAAAGAATGGGTCGCTCTTAGGAGCTCAGTGAATTCCAGCATAGTACCGTGATAGGATGCCACCTGTGCAACAAGTCCAGTCGTGAAATTTCCTCACTACTAAGTATTCCACAGTCGAGTGGTATTATAACAAAGTGGAAGCGATTGGGAACGACAACAACTCAGCCACGAAGTGGTAGCCACATAAAATGACAGATCGGGGTCAGCGGATGCTGAGGCACATAGTGCACAGAGGTCGCCAACTTTCTGCAGAGTCAATCACTACAGACATCCAAACTTCATGTGACCTTCAGATTAGCTCAAGAACAGTGTGTAGAGCTTCATGGAATGGGTTTCCATGGCCGAGCAGCTGCATCCAAGCCTTACATCACCAAGCGCAATGCAGAGCGTCAGATGCAGTGGTGTAAAGCACGCCGCCACTGGACTCTAGAGCAGTGGAGACATGTTCTCTGTAGTGACGAATCACGCTTCTCTGTCTGGCAATCCGATGGACGAGTCTGGGATTGGCAGTTGCCAGGAGAACGGTACTTGTCTGACTGCATTGTGCCAAGTGTAAAGTTTGGTGGAGGGGGATTATGGTGTGGGGTTGTTTTTCAGGAGTTGGACTCGGCCCCTTAGTTCCAGTAAAAGGAACTCTTAATGCTTCAGCATACCAAGAGATTTTGGACAATTTTATGCTCCCAACTTTGCAGGAACAGTTTGGGGATGTCCCCTTCCTGTTCCAACATGACTGCGCACCAGTGCACAAAGCAAGGTCCATAAAGACATGGATGAGCGAGTTTGGTGTGGAAGAAATTGACTGGCCTGCACAGAGTCCTGACCTCAACCCGATAGAACACCTTTGGGAGGAATTAGAATGGAGACTGCGAGCCAGGCCTTCTCGTCCAACATCAGTGTCTGACCTAACAAATGCGCTTCTGGAAGAATGGTCAAAAATTCCCATAAACACACTCCTAAACCTTGTGGAAAGCCTTCAAAAAGTTAAAGCTGTTATAGCTGCAAAGGGTGAGCCGACATGATATTAAACCCTATGGATTAAGAATGGGAGTCACTCAAGTTCATATGACGAGCAAATATTTTTGGCAATAGTAGCTCTGAATGTAATGACTTGCTTCTATGATATTGACATTATAAAAATCAAAACGCTTTTCAACCAACCCCATAATAATGCCCATTGCTTGGGATTAGGATCTTTATCAAGCACAAATGGATGTCATGCTTAACTGTTGCTTGGTCATGTATCAAATTAATCATACTAAAAACGTTTTAATCTATTCTATTGTGTGTGCCAATAATTTGGAGTTTACTCAAAAAGAAAATCTTAAAGCCTCTACAGAGCTCAAAGTATATCTAAAAAAAAATCTCTTACCTGATAAATTTACGGCTAGGCTCTTCCATTTCTCCACATCCAGACTGGAATCAGAGTCAGAATCATTTTCTGTTGCTGGACTAATGACGCTACGTTCTGTTTGTTTTTCCACTGATGTAGCATTTGTGCTCTGTATCTCAGATTGTTTCTTTTTCTCCTTTTGTGCTGTAGCTCTTATCTAAAAGAAAAAGTATGGAAGTAGGACAAATGATAAATCTGAATGGACTGCATTAAAAGTTTGAATACAATTTAGTTTAGTTAACCCACCTGTGATTTACCCTTTGTCTTTCCTGCAGAGTCACTACTGCGTGCATTCTTTTTGGTGCTTTTTGATTTAGATACTGGACAGGGAGAAAAACAACTCAGAGATAAGATACAAAATATTACTGTAACTGCAAATCAGCACAATATAGCATTAACTTTAAAGCTTAAAAAACAGGAGTGCATACAATGCTTTTCCACTCCACATTCAAGAACATGATTATATTTTCTAACAAACTTAAAAGATGACTACATTATTGCAGTAAGAACTGCTGTTGTAATTAATTATTGCTAAACATAATATACTATTGACGGGAAGGTCACTGGTTCAAGTTCCACCACCAATTTGCCTCTGTTGGGTCCTTAACCATCAATTACCTGCATAGTAGCTTTGGATAAAACAGTATGCTTACTGCTGTAAACATAAAGTGTTCTGCATAAAAACAGGTACTGAAATGGTATTTAGAAGTTTGTTGATTCATGCACCACCACCTAGTTAAATCTCAGCTCTGCTACCGGCAGGCCAGGCGCCTATACGGACAGTGATTGGCTCGGCCATAGGGTGGGATTGCTAGAAGTGATTCGTCATAAGTGTTACAATTACAACCTCTGCTGGTTGATTGAGAAGCGCCTGCACCATGAGACGGGAATAATAAGAACCAGTCCATGACTTACAGTACATGATAGTTTGTTTGTTAGTTTGTTTATTAGTATTTTAATGTAATGTTTTACACTTTATGGTTACATTCATGACAGGAACGGTAGCTACTCATTACACAAGATTAATCACTTCTCAAGGTTATATAGAACACAGTCATGGACAATTTAGTGTCTCCAATTCACCTCACTTGCATGTCACCCGGAGGAAACCCACACAGACACGGGGAGAACATGCAAACTCCACACAGAAAGACAAGTCAAGTCAACTTTATTTATATAGCGCTTTTTACAATAGACATTGTCTCAAAGCAACTTCACAAAATCCAGGACCAACAGATACAAAAACCCCTGTTGAGCAAGCCGAGGGCGACTGTGGCCTGGAGTATACTTTAAATAAGTAGGATTTACACAAATCATATCATCAAATCATACAAACACAGAAATAAATGAACTAAAAGTTATAACTGGCAATAAACAAATAAATAAATAATAATAATAGAGTTGTTATTCGCTCTAGTCTTCAATAAAGTCTGTAGTGAGTTCTTGTCATACTCGGTGCAATTACGCCAGACCCGTCACATCCGGCAGGAGCAGCATCGTTGTCACGGCAGTCTCGACTTCAATACCTTAACCTTGGCGGGTAAACAGGTTTCCATCAGAATGCCCTTGGGGTAAAAGAAAGGGCCCGGACCACCCCACCTGGGGACCGAACCCAGGACCTTCTTGCTGTGAGGCAACAGTGCTACCCACTTAGCCACCGTGCTGCCCCAGTACATGATACAGATCCCCATATGAATCTGCCCCAGCTGGCTTCACACACGTCTCTGAGGGGGCATGCAATGGTTGTGGCTCACCTACGATCAGGAGTGGAGGATTTCAGCAGAAGAGATCGAAATACAAATCGGGAAGTACAACTAGATTTTTTTTTAACAGTCTATTATTCATTAAGTTTTCACTTTATTTATTTAAGCCATGCAAAATTGATTCCAAATTAATGTTAAGAAAGAAAATTACAGTAGTTATTACTAAAAAAACAACGACAGGGGGCAGCAAAAGCGCATTAACACAACATGAGGCATCACAGGAACAATAGTAGACAAACATTCTAGGAATATATGTTTACAGACATTAAATTAAGAGCACTTACAGAAATTCATGTGCACTATTCAGCTTTTCATCTTCTATTAAATACAGACTGAAACTTCACTGCAGCTTCCAGCCACAGAATGACTTGGAATTGTCAGGGCTTGAACTGGGGACCACCAGACATTATGATGTATGCTTTACTTTGAGACCACATTCAACTTTTTATATATGCAATAAACACACCATTCTGGTAAAAATCTGAACGAAATGTGCGACCAATGATGTCTATGTTATGACACAGAGAAGTGTTTATTTAGTGAGTACTGTACATAGTTAATGTTAGCTTATAACTGCTTTACACAAAAAAGATTACCCAAATGAACCAGCAGGGGGAGTCCTCCAACCACACTACCACAACTAATTCATAAACAAGAATCATTACAGTAATATCCCCACTTAAATTAGTTAGTTATTTAATCTTTTTAAAGATGAGTTCTTTCCTGACTTATTATTATTATACATTGTTCTTCTTATTGTCTATCTTTTTATACTGAGTGCTGTACTATCCCTTCGCTGCTGCAACGATGTGAATTTCCCCACTGTGGGACTAATAAAAAATTATCTTATCTTATCTTTAGTGTTGCACCACGGGGCTGAGAGTAATGCAATTTCAATCCTCTGTATGTCCTGTACATAAATAAATAAAGCGACTTTGAAAACATGTAAACTCCACACAGAAAGGATCCGGACCGCCCCACCTGGGGATCGAACCCAGGACCTTCTTGCTGTGAGGTGACAGTGCTACCCACTTAGCCACCGTGCCGCCCGTAAAGAGTAGTAACATGATGGCGAAGCGTGTAGATCACCTGCAAGCATTTGTGCTGTTGTTACAGATGTTCGATTTTACGTAAAAAGCATCGCTCAACTATTTCTAATAAGAAGACGTAGACGTGTTTGTCGCAGTTGTTGCTTTCTTTAGTGTATTCACGTGAGAAGCGGTTTGCACTTAACTCTCACCATGACCCTCTGTGCAGCGGTGCGGTAAAACAGCACTAAAGTGTTCCACGTCAAGAACATGCATTTGTGTGAAATAATCAAACCCAGTCTAAAATACAACACATGTATCTGTGTTTAGTTGTATTTACTTCAGGTGTGTTTATGCAGCTCGGGGTTCTGAATCCGCTTCTCGGGAGAGTCAAAAAAGCTTTATGTAAAAAAAGGGTAACGTGTCTGAATGTACTAAAAGTACGACATAACTCTAAATTTATCTCCGGTATTACTGGATATAAGTGCTCTGTACTGCTGAAATTCATCGCTCGTTGTTTTAGTACAACAAGCCACATTACGCTTTATTTTTCACGTTAAGCATTGTTTGTACTTTCTGGGTACGCTTTTACCAAGTCATATCACATAGTTAAAAAATATTAGTGGCAAACTGGCTCAGAATTCAATCAGGTGAACTTTAAAAGATGGAAATACAGTGTTAAACTCCATAGAAAACAACGCAGCAGCGGTTTACCAGCATCTCATGTAAAAGCACCCAAACCTCTACGCTTTGACACCACAGATGACATCACGGTTCGCACTGAAAAACCAAGTATTCTGTGGTACCAGATTAAAACGCAAGTGGAAACATGTGGAACCGGTTCAAAATCAAGTTTGCGAACCGGAACGGGCTCCACGTCAGTGGAAAAGGGGTAACAGTGGTCTTTTGCGCTATACTCATGCCTGGCCAGGTACCTACAGGAGGTATTATTGTAAAAAGATGAAAATGAAATTACATAAGAAAGTGTGGCGTGTTTGAGTTCTTATTCAAAACTAATTCAAAGCTGATGAACCTTATAAAGATCTTTCTTTAGAAATGTACACTGGTGTAACCCAAACATTTTGAACAGTAGACAAAATACAGAGCCCAGCTGGTGACATCACACATGGCCATGACTTAAATCAGCTTTATATAAGCTAATGCTCCAAGTTTTAGTGCAAACCAGGATATATTATCAATGCATCTCTCTTTTTTTTTTTTTTAATTATCTATTTTTTCCCACTTTTTTCCCCCCAATTTTATCCCTATTCTAGTCATGTCCAATTACCCTGATTGTGTCCTCTATACTGATTCGACCCTTTTGCCGCTGACTGAGGATGCCACTCAACTGAATTGCGCCCCCTCCGGCACGCAATCAGTACAGACTTGCATTTTTCACCTGCACGAGCCGAGTTCATACACCGAGAGACACTGCGCACGGAGGGTCACACCCCCCTCAATGTTATTCCTCAGCCCTGTGCAGGCGCCGTCAGTCAACCAGTAGGGGCCGCAGTTGTACCAGTTATGAGGACCTATGCTCCGACTCTACCCCTAAGCCCCTGAACAACAGCCAAACGTTGTTCATACTGCCGCCCAACCCAGTCGGAAAGGTAGAGCTGGTAAGACTCTGGTGCGCTAGCGTACTTTACCGCTGCGCCACCTGAGCGGCTAATGCATCTCTCTTAATAATCTAATTCCCACACCTTATTCAGTCAAAACCACACACTATTTTTATTTATACAACATGTCACCAATGGGGCTCCATACTAAAATCCTAGGACACTAGGATCACAGAAATCTAATTAAGAGCAAATACAAAAATCTTTACTGTGCACTTGTATTAAACTTCTGTCTAATGAAGACTGAAGCTTTACTGGCAATCAAAACAGACATTTACAATTTAAAAGATGAAAAGATATGACAGAGCTCAATGAGCTGTATAATAAGCCTGCATTGTCAATAATTTGTTTATACAGTGTTGAAGTCAACATGGAAGAATTCAGCAGCTGTATTTAGAAGACAGTTCAAATAAAAACATGACATTTCACTTGGCAGTGAATAACCAGCATGTTTAACTGGTTTTCCCACATTGGGGTAAAATGAATTCTAAATACAGATTATGTTTTTAAAATAGACTTTCAGTGTGCTAAAAGTACAACTGTGTGGATTAAATAGAGTTTTAAAGCATTTTATTTACTAAGTGTACTAGAACACAAGTGCATGTAGGTTTTTTTGTCTAGGGTTGTCTAGTGAGAGAATAAAAAGTTTATATAGTAATGATGGGTAGCACTGTCGCCTCACAGAAAGAAGGTCCTGGGTTCAATCCCCAGGTCCAGATCCTTTCTGTGTGGTCTTTGCATGTTCTCCCCGTGTCTGTGAGGGTTTCCTCCGGGAGCTCCAGTTTCCTCCCACAGTCCAAGGACATGCACTCAGGTTAATTGGAGATACAAACTAGTCTGTGATTGTGTTTCACATTAAACTTGTAAGCTGATGAATCTTGTGTAACCAGTAACTATAGTTGTAACCGAAGTGTGTAAAACATGACATTAAAACCCTAATAAATAAATAAATAAATAAATTGTAGTGATAATAGTATTTTTAACAGATTTTCTTAGCATAGATTTATTCCAGTTCTGCTCATGCTGTCTACACCAGTATACAATTACAGGCATACTCGAATGCTTCTTCTACTTTTGGCTGCTCCCATTAGGGGTCGCCACAATGGACAATTCACCTTTATCTTGCCATGTCCTGAACATCCTCTTCACTCACACCAACCACCTACATGTACTTCCACACCACATCAATAGACCCATTCTTTCCTCTTGCCTGGCAGCTCCATCCTCAGCACCCTTCTCCCAATATAACCATCCCTCCTCTAAACATGCCTAAATAATTCTTAATCCTGACACATTCAATTGGCACTTATTACGATCTATTTTGTTTTGTAATGTAATGTATTTGGCAGGTCTAGCTTAACAGCATTTGCACAGTATTGTAAACATAAGCAACATAGTTCAGTTCAGTAAAGTAGTTTTCACTAATCCACTTCATTTTCGATTCCAACTTTTTTCAGTCTGTCATTAAATTCTAAATGTGTTTAAATTTGATCAGTTAACATTGCAAATCGTTTCTTTCTACTTTTGTCATTTAAATAATGATCGAAGAGAATTAACAAATCCCAGATTCTTCTTTTTACAGCATTCTACTAAACGTCACAACTGTCCTAGAATTAGGGTTTGTACATTATGGCATTATGGTAGACCTTTATCCAAAGCAACTTACAACCGTAAGCAACTAAGGATTAAGGGTCCTGCAGGCACGTTGATTATATGCTGATGTCCGCAGCTTATAACAAGCCAATTGGATGGATGGATGGTGTCTTACTTTCTGATTTGCCTTTATAGTACATGTTCCAGGCATTCATTTTGTTATTTATGATTAAATGTACATTTCTGGCTGGATCCCAAACAAGACAATCAGATAAAGAACAAATGTCATCAAATGCAATTCAGGGTTAAGGGCCTTGCTCAGGGCCCAACAGCTGCAAACTTGGCAGTGGTGAAGCTTGAACCAACAACCTTCTGAACACTAGTCTAGTACCTTAACCATTAAGCTACCACTGCTCTTTAAAGCTTTGGTGCAACCCTGTGTGTTGCCAATGAACCCATGGCTCTTGGTGGAAACAGTTCAGGTGAAGAAGTTTTGTAACATCTATATGATGTTAACTGGATTTGATTAAAACCAGTGTGTCAAGCTGATTGATATCAAAGTAACAGTCAAATAAATAAATTATACTATTTACCTGAATGTTTTGAGCTGATCTTATGAGAATTTTTTCCTTCCTCCTTTTTCTTCTGTTTTTTACTGTAAATAAAAAAATAACCATCATAAACAAAGCAGTTGAAATGAAATTATTATTACAGGCTTGGTCACGCTGCTTTTCAAGTCCTCTAAAAATTAACCATTAAATAAATAAACCTTTTAAAATAAAAACACTTACCTTATCCATTTGTTGAATATATTATCAAGCGATTCTTTTGCATGAGCAGTTTCTACCTGAAAATTGAACAAAAGAAATTAGGAAATGTAAGAGTCATTCTACACCTTGGAACAGTTATATTTAACGTTTCTTGACTTTTACATTTACAGCATTTAGAAGGTCGGATGATTTTAAACATAAGTCACTTACAATTCAAACAATTAAAGATTAAGAATTTATACTTTTATAATTGAGTAATAGCAGTTGTGTACATTACAGAAAGTACAGAAAGGTTCCAATGGACACTGCTCAAAAAATTAAGGAAACACTTAATCGTCACAGTATAAAACAAAGTCAGTTAAACTTCAGGGATATCAATCTGCCCGTTAGGAAGCATAAGCGATTGTGAATCAAGTTCACCTGTTTTAATGCAAATGGAAGTGACAACAGGTGCACCAGACAGGCAACAGCAAGACAACCCCCATAAAGGGAATGGTTTTGCAGGTGGTGGCCACAGACAAATACTCTCTCCTTATCCTTCCTGACTGATTCTTCTCTAGTTTTGTGTTTTGCTAGTGTCCTAGTCACTACTGGTAGCATGAGGTGGTACCTGCAGCCCATTCAGGTTGCACAGGTAGTCCAGCTCCTCCAGGATGGCACATCCATACATGTAGTCACAAGACGGTTTGCTGTGTCTCCCAGCACAGTCTTAAGATCATGTGGGAGATACCAGGACAGGGGCCATTAAACAAGGACATAGAAGGGCATCAATCCAGCATCAGGACCAGTATCTGCTCCTTTGTGTGAGGAGGAACAGGGGGAGCACTGCCAGAGCCCTACAAAGTGACCTCCAACACACTACCATTGTGCATGTTTCTGAACAAACTGTCAGAAACAGACTCCATGAGGGTGGCATGAGAGCCCGACGTCCTCTAGAGAGACCTGTACTTACAGCCCGTGCAGCTCGATTGGCAGTCACTAGAGAACACCAGAATTGGCACCCCATTCTCTTCACAGATGAGAACAGGTTCACACTGAGCACATGTGACAGACGTGAAAAAGTCTGGAGACGCCGTAGTGAACGTTATGCTGCCTGCAATATCATCCAGCATGACCGGTTTGGTGGTGGGTCAGTGATGGTCTGAGGAGGCATATCCTTACGCTGGTGCAGTGGGCCCTAGGTTCCTCCTGGTGCAGGACAATGCCCGGCCTCATGTGGCCAGAGTGTGTAGGCAGTTCCTGGACGATAAAGGCATTGATTCTATCAGGCCTGAATCCAATTGAGAAACTCTGGGACTTTATGTATCAGTGCATTCGACACCACGAAGTCGCGCCACAGACTGTCCGGGAGCTTACTGATGCCCTGATCCAGGTCTGGGAGGACTTCCCCCAGGACACCATCCACATCTCATCAGGAGCAAGCATACAGGCATGTGGGGGCCATACACACTACTAAGTAACATTATGAGTTGCCATGATGAAATTCACAGAAACTGGATGAGCCTATGGTTTTAATGTTTTACTTTGATTTTCGGTATGAATTTGAGTCCAGTCCTCCATGGGTTGATGATTTTGGTTTCCATTCACTGTTATGTCATTATGTTCTTAACTAATTACACAATTATATCTTCGGCTCTCGGCGGATCATGATCCGCATTGATTTGGCACATTTTTAAGCCGGATGCCCTTCCCGACACAACCCTCCCTATTTTATCCGGGCTTGGGACCGGCACCGCAATGCACTGGTTTGTGCATCTAGTGGCTAGGTATCTGTAGGACAATTCAGTGTTTCCAATTAGCCTGGCTGCATGTTTTTGAACTGTGGGAGGAAACCGGATCACCCAGACACGGGGAGAACATGCAAACTCTGCACAGAAAGGACCCGGACCTCCCCACCTGGGGATCGAACCCAGGACCTTCTTGCTGTGAGGCGACAGTGCTACCCACTAAGCCACCATGCCGCCCTAATTACACAATTTTATCATTAAAGATTTTCAACTTTAATCTTTCATTAATCAAGATGCGATGTGTGATTTAAGTTTTTTGAGCAGTTTATTTTTTTTAATTACTCACCAGCACTTCCTCTATACAGCCCCTGCTGGCCCCACCCCACCACCCACAGACAGAAAGCCAGTGCTTCTGATCAAATCTATGATCTGAGCATATTTTGCATGTCAATCAAGTTATGGTAAGATGATGCTAAGTTTTGTAAAATGCAAAAAAAAGTGATTGGTTAACTTTATTGTACTTTGTAGGCAAAACAGTGAGCAGAATGAACAACAACGCACGACATGTTCTCTCAATCAAAACAATGCTCATTACTCACAGCTAACTTAAGATTTTGTATTGTGTTGTTTATTAAATGTTATAAAAAAAAGGGGGCACTTCTTTTTTCTGTGCAGTTTAAAAAAGAAAAGATACAGTGTCAATAGGAAATGAAAGAGACATGTCCCATATAATCTGCACGGTTTTGCACATACATATCAGTAAAAAAAATAAAAATAAGAGACACTTAGGTCTGCTAAAACCTATATGTTTTGTATATTCTGGCATGGTTGCACCATGTGCAGTGCAGTTTCGAGTGTGCATGATAATCTGTGGGTAAACAAACAAACAACTAAAGTAAAAGCGCAGTTGTAAACCTGAGGTGCATGTTTCCTCAACACGCTGGCCGCTTCCTCTTGTCCGTGTTCTCTTAAATGCTTATAAATCAGATTCATTAACAAGTGATCCGACATCTTACTGTCCGGCGATGTCATGTTCTGCTAAAATATTACACATTTAACTATTATAAACTTTGTCGCGTTTGTGTTTCTGTTAGCTCGCCATGCCACCATGCTTTCACTCCTCTTTGAACTAGTGACGTCACACCGCTGAGTTCACAGTGCATTGTGGGAAGTGTGGTTTTACTAATTTTGAGACGCTTGAACATACATACGATCAGCCATAACATTAAAACCACCATTTTGTCAATTTTATCAGCTCCACTTACCATATAGGAGCACTTTGTAGTTCTACAAGTACTGACTGTAGTCCATATATTTCTCATGCTTTGTTACCCCCCATTTCATGCTGTTCTTCAATAGTCAGGACTACAAAGGATCATTTTTAGCACTGCAGTGACACTGACATGGTGGTGGTGTTTTTGTGTGTGTTATTCTGGTATGAGTGGATCAGACACAGCAGCGCTGCTGGAGTTTTTAAATACCGTGTCCACTCACTGTCCACTCTATTAGACCTACCTAGTTGGTCCACCTTGTAGATGTAAGGTCAGAGACGATCGCTCATCTATTGCTGCTGTTTGAGTTGGTCATCTTCTAGACCTTCATCAGTGGTCACAGGACGCTGCCCACGGGGCGCTGTTGGCTGGATATTTTTGGTTGGTGGACTATTCTCAGTCCAGCAGTGACAGTGAGGTGTTTAAAAACTCCATCAGCATCAGCACTGCTGTGTCTGATCCACTCATACCAGCACAATACACACTAACACACCACCACCATGTCAGTGTCACTGCAGTGCTGAGAATGACCCACCACCCAAATAATACCTGCTCTGCGGTCCTGTGGGGGTCCTGACTATTAAAAAACAGCATTAAATGGGGCTAACAAAGTATTAGATTTATAGATTACTTAATCGTTACCTGGGGAGGAGTGTGATGAAGGTTAAATGGCTTTCCGTGTGTGGGAAGTGTGGTTTATTTCAAGACAATGCTTGCATAGAGCGCATTTATTTATTCATTCATTGTCTGTTTTACCACAGCTTTATCCTGGTCTGTGTCTTGGTGGGTCTAATTTATTGAGAGTTAGGCAGGAAACACCCTGAACACGTTGCTTGTCCAACATAGGGCATAGACACACACACATTTACACACACTAACACTTAGGGACATTTTTTAGCTCCAATTGTCCTGACTGCATGTCGTTGGGCTTGTGGAAAGAAAACCGGAACACACACAGGAAACCCACGCAGACACATGGAGAACATGCAAACTCCACACATAAAGAACCCTGGCCCTTCCTGCGGTGAGGTGGCAACACTACACACTGAGCCACCATTCCTCCCACATAGAGCACAGCAGTGCAATAAATAGAAATTTTAAATAAATCATAAATATTATTAATATAAAAATTAATAAATCACAACTAGGGGCAATTCACAATAGTAAATCTACTTTGTTTTTGTGTGAAACCAGAGTGAAGGATTCCTTTCAGCTGCTCCCGTTAAGGTTCACCACAGCGGAACATTAATCAGCAAATTTGGTTGGCACAGCTTTTACACCTGATACCCAACCCTCCTATTTATCTGGGCTTGGGACCAGCCCTGATGGTGAACTGATATGTGTCTCCCCAAAGGCTAGGTAACACCATGTGCCTTTTGTATTTGTGAGGCCCAGCCCGCCAGCAGAGTGGCTCTTTCTTTTACACCACGCAAGCTTACTGGGAGAACCCAAATGAAAATACTCAGTACTTGGATGAAATTCATGCAGAGAACTCAACACAGGCAAACTCAACACAGGCAGTAATCAATAGTAGGTGTCCAAACCAGGTTTCCAGGACTTTAAAGCTGCACAACATTTATACTACCTACTGTATGCCTGTGTCACTCATAGATGCACTAGTAATTCATTACAAACACCTAATGTTTTAGGTTAACCAGCTTTTCACTTATTTGGTTCTGTTTGTTCAACTCCGTCCTGAATGTACAGGTTTAAACCGCACACAAATCTCACTTCAACACCCTGTAAACACTCAAATCTAACCATTTAAAATTTTTCTAATTTGGTCTCCCTTAGGAGGAACAGGTGTGTTTGCCTTAGGGTCTAAAATGTATCCGGTATAGCTGATTGTTCATTTGTACATTAGTACTTGGATATTTTGCAACAAAGGTGCTTAAGCTTTAAACTGGAGCCATATAAAGTCTGGGGCATAATGTAGATTAATGGTGTTGGTTTTTTTTTTTTGAAGTCTGGGCAGATACAGTATATGGGGTCTGAATGATTTAAATAGCAGGGCAGAGTAAATGTTGTTTAAATCTATTCTTTTTAATCCATAATTCTATTTAGATAGAGAATTATTTGTACTGCATTTTCTATGCAATACTTGAACCTTTTATCCTGGATCATCAAACAGGTTTCATCAATCTGGTCAATGAGCAAGTTTTTCTGGCCCAATCCCAATTTTGCAGCCTAAAATACACATATAACAAATAACAACAAAACAACACAAATATTCATGTTAATATCTATTTAAATGTACTTAAATCTACTTACAATGTGGGTCAATAGTCTACACACCCTTTTACAGACATGTTTGTCATGGCAGTCTTTGTATTATAATAAATGTTGTAATTGTGTTTAAAAACTCCAGCAGCACTGCTGTGTCTCATCCACTCATACCAGCACAACACACACTAACACACCAGTGTCACTGCAGTGCTGAGAATGATCCACCACCCAAATAATACCTACCCTGTAGTGGTCTTGGGAGGGCTAACAAAGCATGCAGAGAAACAAATGGACTACAGTCAGTAATTGTAGAATTACAAAGTGCTTTTATATGGTAAGTGGAGCTGATAAAATGGACAGTGAGTGTAGAAACAAGGTGGTCATAATGTTATGCCTGATCGGTGTATATTTATACAAAAAATAGAAATGTTTTAAAATGTAAAAAGTGTAAACAAATTAGAAAACTAAAACTTTAAATTAAAAAAATTAACTTAAAATATAATTTAAATAATAGAAGCAATTTAAAGTGAACCAAGTAATTTAAATACAATTTCAATTGTCATGTTTGCACTTGTAGCAAATCTCTCTTTTTATCTTTGTTTTCTTTCTTATAACTTTAAGAAATACTAAAGGGAACCAGCTTCAGTTTATGTTGGCAATAAACCAGCTGTACAGTGTATCACAAAAGTGAGTACACCCCTCACATTTCTGCAGATATTTAAGTATATCTTTTCATGGGACAACACTTTTCATTTGACACAATGAAAAGTAGTCTGTGTGCAGCTTATATAACAGTGTAAATTTATTCTTCCCTCAAAATAACTCAATATACAGCCATTAATGTCTAAACCACTGGCAACAAAAGTGAGTACACCCCTAAGAGACTACACCCCTAAATGTCCAAATTGAGCACTGCTTGTCATTTTCCCTCCAAAATGTCATGTGACTTGTTAGTGTTACTAGGTCTCAGGTGTGCATAGGGAGCAGGTGTGTTCAATTTAGTAGTACAGCTCTCACACTCTCTCATACTGGTCACTGAAAGTTCCAACATGGCACCTCATGGCAAAGAACTCTCTGAGGATCTTAAAAGACGAATTGTTGCACTACATGAAGATGGCCAAGGCTACAAGAAGATTGCCAACACCCTGAAACTGAGCTGCAGCACGTGCACGTGCTCAGCGTCACATCCAACTGCTGTCTTTAAAAGATAGGCGCAGGAGTGCTGTCAGCATTGCTGCAGAGATTGAAAAGGTGGGGGGTCAGTCTGTCAGTGCTCAGACCATACGCCGCACACTACATCAAATTGGTCTGCATGGCTGTCACCCCAGAAGGAAGCCTCTTCTGAAGTCTCTACACAAGAAAGCCCGCAAACAGTTTGCTGAAGACATGTCAACAAAGGACATGGATTACTGGAACCATGTCCTATGGTCTGATGAGACCAAGATTAATTTGTTTGGTTTAGATGGTCTCAAGCATGTGTAGCGGCAATCAGGTGAGGAGTACAAAGATAAGTGTGTCATGCCTACAGTCAAGCATGGTGGTGGGAATGCCATGGTCTGGGGCTGCATGAGTGCAGCAGGTGTTGGGGAGTTACATTTCATTGAGGGACACATGAACTCCAATATGTACTGTGAAATACTGAAGCAGAGCATGATCCCCTCCCTCCGGAAACTGGGTCGCAGGGCAGTGTTCCAGCATGATAATGACCCCAAACACACCTCTAAGACGACCACTGCTTTATTGAAGAGGCTGAGGGTAAAGGTGATGGACTGGCCAAGCATGTCTCCAGACCTAAACCCAATAGAACATCTTTGGGGCATCCTCAAGCGGAAGGTGGAGGAGCGCAAAGTCTCGAATATCCGCCAGCTCCGTGATGCCGTCATGGAGGAGTGGAAAAGCATTCCAGTGGCAACCTGTGAAACTCTGGTAAACTCCATGCCCAGGAGAGTTAAGGCAGTTCTGGGAAATAATGGTGGCCACACAAAATATTGACACTTCAGGAACTTTCACTAAGGGGTGTACTCACTTTTGTTGCCGGTGGTTTAGACATTAATGACTGTATATTGAGTTATTTTGAGGGAAGAATAAATTTACACTGTTATATAAGCTGCACACAGACTACTTTTCATTGTGTCAAAGTGTCATTTTGTCAGTGTTGTCCCATGAAAAGATATACTTAAATATCTGCAGAAATGTGAGGGGTGTACTCACTTTTGTGATACACTGTAATATAAAGGCTATTTATATTGAGACTTAAATTGTGATTGTGCAGGTATGTAGATTATACTGGGGAAATGTACAGTAAATTAAAAGGGTAAATAAAAAGTTTTTATTGGATGTGTTGAGGGGTGGTAGAGTTTGTGTATGGTAAATGGTTGGATCAATTGGGCATGTAATGGCAGAAATGTTGGTAGACTGTACGTGTGTATTGGTGTACATGTTTACTAATTCTGGCTTGAGGGTGGTAGTTTTTGGCCTTGGTAGATAGATGTGTTGGCACTGCTGGTGTGTGTCTGGTTGTAGTGGGTCGGGAAATTTGCTAGTAGTAGTTGGTATTGACATAGAGAGAGAGATAGAAAGAAAAAGTGTGCGTGTGTGTGTGTGGGTTGGGGGGGGGTTGGTTCAGACAGCTCACCTACGGTGGGGTGTGTGGGGCGGCCATGGTTGTCAGTGCAGTAAAAGAGCTCTATTCATGAGGAAAAAAAGAGAAAATGGGCTGTTTTCCAATCAAAACATTTCAAACTGTTCAGACGAGGCAAAACTAGTCTGGTCTCACTTCATTAATATAGCTTAAAAGAGAATTCACACATACTCAGCACAATCACAAACCCCTGTAAATGTGTTTACATGAAAGTTTATAATTATTACAATGTTTAACTGGTGTGTTTTGTGTAAGTAGTTCGATAACATCAATACATTTAATTATTGAAACCATTTAGATCAAGTATGACAGGATTATGCTTATGCCTAATCAGACTGACCTGCTATGCAGTGTTTATGTTGATAGGACCTTCCTAGATCTGGTTACATTCAGTTTCCCTACATTCTAATAAACAGCACATTTCCCAAAATACTCTAGATATGTTTTACAACCTCATATCCTGTTGTCAGACTAAACGTATGTGTGTGTGTGTGTGTGTGTGTGTGTGTGTGTGTGTGTGTGCAGATAAATAGTTTCCTCCACAAATATTGGCACCCCTGGCAAACAAAGAAGACTGCAAAAACAGACAGGCATTTCCTTTTAATCTTAAATAATAAGAAAAAGCTGCCCTTTATTAGAAGTCTGATTATTGAAAGCTGAGGCAGTGGTAAAGAAAAACCCAAAATATTACAAGGAAGAAACTTTGAGAGGAATCGTCAACAGGAACCCACCCCCCTTGGGTTGCCTAGAGGATCATTTTAAATAAATTAAAAAATAAAGTTACTTATAATAAATATTAACTAAAAAGCATAAATAATTTAATTTGAGTTCATTACCTTTCAGTTTTGTAATTGGTAGAGTTGGTGAGTTCTGGCCATTGGACTGTGGACACACAGTTGTATATCAGCCCAGTGTACAGCGGTGTGATTTGTAAATTGAATCTGAAGCTCATTTGTAATTTGATGCCATGTTTCTGAATATTTTTTTCTTAATGGTAGCATGTACAGTGAACACATTAAATGTCCCAATACTGACCCTTGTGGAATACCATGCTCTCTAAACCAAGAGAGTGCCAGTTCTTTAAAACCTACTGTATTTTCTAGTCTATCCAGTGAAATATTATGATCTATAGTTTTAAAGGCTGCACTAAAATCTAATATAACAAGCAAAGAGGTGCATGCATTGTCAGAGGACATTAACAGATAATTAGCTGTGCTCTGGACATTGTGAGTGCAGACACAGCAGATTCCTATTATATCAAGCATGAGCAGCATTGTTGGCATGGCAGCCTCAAACCTGTAGCCTTCAGCCTCAGGTGAGTAAAAAGTTCACATCTGAACCACCTCAAGGTAAAAAACAGATGTAAGTACATTGTGATAGGAACAGGAGAATAGCTTGAGACTCTGGCATACCTAATTATTACAGCATAACTAAAAGGGAGAACTAATGCCTAGTTCACACTACACGGTTTTTGTCCTGATTTTTGCTCGCCGACTGGTCGGCGCTAGATTTGCTGGCTCGGTGCTAGATTTGCAGGCTGCTGTTTGCTCGGTGATCGAAACTCGGCTCTCAATCGCTATGTGTGAACTACTCAACAACTCGATCCGAGCAGCTCGACTGAAGAGATATACAGTATCTAGCATGTCAAATATCTGGATCTGAGTCGCCCAAGTGGCAATGAGTGCTATGTCGAACAGCCAATGAGAACGCAAGATATGGTGTGAGGGGAAGCACAGGGGAGGAGATGTAAAAAGGTGGGACAGGGACATAACATAGTTTATATCAGAATACATCGGCACACACACAAGTTTTATACAGTATTTCTGACCTTATCGTTCTCTACAAAACATAACACCAATGTTGCATTGCAATAAATATTTATTAACTTCCAACTCACTATAGAACAATCCCTGCTGTTCATGTAGCCAAATCCACTCAGATTCATTTATTTTTCCTCTTTGATTTTACGCTGCACATCAGCACACAAACTTTGATCGCTCGCTACTTGTTGACTTGCATTTTTGGACGTGGTATCATTAAACCTTTCGTCACTTCTCGCATTTGTTTTTGTGACAAAACGTAGTTTGGGAGACCACAGAAGCTCGCCTGCAATTCCAGTTAGTGATATATGGTGTAGTGTGAAACCCCCTGTCGCCGATCAGTTGTGTAGTGTGAAATACACATCGACTTCAAAGACTCCCGATTACAAGAGATCCAGTTGTGTAGTGTGAACTGTACAGCGACCTGACCACTTGGAAAGTCGTGTTGTGTGAACTTGGCATAAGCAGTACCACAGCCATGAGGACTCTCAGTGGACACCAGCATTCACCTTCCCCATCATCAACAAACCTGAGTGATCATATGAAAGAGGCAGAATGACAGGGACCCAACATTTTTGATCACCACAGATTTTTATGATCGTGAACCCCCAAGATCTATGCCTTTGTCTTTAGTTGGAGCAGACAGTCCCGGTCCTAGAGGGCCAAACCAGGCACAGCCAGATGACCCTACATCAAGCATGACAAAACATGAACACAACAGACATCCCAGACTCCTAAGTCTAGAGCCACACATCCCTGGTTTGAAAAGACTAATAAAAAAAAGTAAATAAGTATGTTTTTAATCTGAACTTGAAATCTGAAACTGTGTCTGAATCATAAACAGAGGCGAGGAGATTATTCCAAAGTTGTGACGCTATGAGAATGTTCTTCCCCCCGTTGTGATTTTTCAAATTCTAGGAACCAGAGCGGTAGAGAGAACAGAGTGGCGACACTCCCATAGGGAACCGTTGGAAAGGGGGCGGGACATATTTTCTGTGCAGCTTCCGGGTTGTGGAGCTCTGTATAGTTCCAAACAACCCATAGAGCCTCATTCATTTCCACTACTTATCCAGCATTTTTAGCTGTTTGTTGCTTTGTTTTAAAAAAAATAATGAATTTAATGTCATTAATATACTTAATACTGTTATTGTTTAGCATTTGCTCAGCACTAAATGTTACATGTTTATCTTAATTAATAGATATAACTGAATTTAGCTTAGTCAGCTAAGCTAAATTATTGACACGAGTCTTTTCACCTAAAATTGATTAATTAAAAGTTGATTAATCAAGAGTCTTGTTACAGAAATGATAATAAAACATCAGAGCCATAATAAATCATTATACTTTTACTTTCATACTTAAGTACATTTGAAGGTAAATTTAGTTTAGTACTTTAGTGGAGGTATTTTTACTTTTACTGGAGTAATATTTTACCTTGGATATCTCTACTTCAACTCAGCTACATGGTTTGTGTACCTTGTCCACCACATACATTAGACAAAATGAACTAGTGCATATTAATTATGAATTAATTCATGTATTACATGTAGAAATAAATTATTACTTACTCATGAAATAGATGAATGAATGCTATGTCATGTACATGCACTATAATGTTAAAGGTGCGGTAGTGTGTTTATGAACCTGTTCATTTAGTGCAGGTAAACCTTATGAATCCAGCCACATGGCTTAGTGTTTAACCAAAATGATTATTATTATGAATCCTCAGGAAAGTGAAGGGAGATTAGTTTATGTAAAAAACAAAACATAAAAAACTGTTTAAACTACTTAATGATATCGCATTATGTAATGTATGCTAATATAATGTACTGTGTGTTAACAAGAACGACCTATTAAGTCATTATAAACATCAATCTTCCACTTCATATACCAAATTGACATTAAAGCAGATGCAGTAAATGTAAAGGCAGGTGAAAATACCCAGAAATTGTACAAATGTTTATTATTTACTGTTTAATATTTCATTTACTGCTGCCTGTCCCATATGAGAACATGACAGTGCTGGGTTTGTTTGGAACTATCGGAGGGTTACATGAACCACGTGACCGCGTGGCGGCGAGATCAAGGAGTGTCGCAACTCTCTCTATCTACGGCTCTGCTAGGAACCATAAGCAGCCCTGCACCTTGTAAACAAAGTAAGCCTGCTGAGTTGTAGTGCTCAGTAAGTTCACTCAGATGCTGTGAAAACAGGCCATGTAGCAGTTTATAAATTAGTAAATGTATTTTGTAATTAATGCAGAATTTAATTGGCATCCAGTGCAGAGATGACTAGAGAATAAGACTAATATGATCAAAGTTTCTGGTTCTAGTTAGCACACAGGCTGCTGCATTTGAATTAACTGAAGCTAGTTTATGTGCCAGAGCTTGTTGGATCTACCAGAGCATTTAGTGAGAAGAGCATTGCAATAATGTAACCTTGAAGTTAACATGGATCAGTTTTTCAGCATCATTAACAGAGAGTAATTTTATGCAGATGAAAGAAAACAACTCTAGTAATAATACTAATGTATACATCAATAGGGGTCTGAATCTACTGTGACTTTTTTACAAGTATGCTGGGAATCACAAAGACAGTATTAAGGTTTGGCAACAGGTTGGACAATGCTTACAGGCTTGGATCTGACAAGTAATACCTCTGTTTTATCTGAATTAAGTAGAAGAAAGTTACATGACATCCAGTCTCATGACATCCAGTGATAGCTCAGTGGTTAAGGTACTGGACTAGTAAACAGAAGGTTGCTGGTTCAAGCCTCGTTGCCACTGTTGGGTCCCTGAGCAAGGCCCTTAACCCTCAATCGTTTATGGTGTTCAGCTCATTGTGTAAGTCGCTTTGGATAAAAGTGTCTGTTACTCATTGTGATGATGTATTTGGCTGATATACAACTGTGCGTGGCCTGCATAACAGTGGACACACAGCTGTATATCAGCCCAGTGTATGATGCCATGTTTATGAATATTTTTTTCTAAATGGTAGCATGTACATTGAAAATATTAGTGGTCCCAATATTGACCCCTGTGGAACACCATGCTCTCTAAACCAAGAGAGTGCCAGTTCTATAACACCTACAGTATTGTCTAGTCTATTAAGTAAAATATTATGATCTATAGTATTGAAGGCTGCACTAAAATCTAATATAACAAGCAAAGAGGCACATACATTATCAAAGGACATTAACAGATAATTAACTGCGGGAATTAACGCAGTTTCAGTACTTTTTTTGGCCTTGTGTGGCTTAAGATGTGTAAAGACAAAGACATGCTTTATATCTTAAAAGGTTCAGACAGTAAGTAGAAGTAAAAGTTAATCACGGTGAAGGTGGAGTAGCTCCTTTTTTTCTTAAACAGAACCTGAGGTATTAATGGTTAAGTTATTAAAAACCTTGGTGTTCTGTTTGACTCCACCCTTACTTTTGAACCCCACTTTAAACGCCTTAGTAAGGCTGCATTTTTCCATCTTTGCAATATTGCACACCTCCGCCCTCTTCTCTCTGACACTGATGCTCAAATGCTGGTCAGTGCCTTTATCTTTTTACATCTTGACTACTGTAATTCTCTCTTTTATGGTCTCCCTGCCACATTGCTTAACTGCCTTCAGTACATCCAAAACTCAGCAGCGAGAGTTCTCACGCTAACCAAGCACAATGCTCACATCACACCTGTCCTACGCACACTGCACTGGCTATCAGTTATCTGCCGGATTCAATATAAAATCCTTCTGCTTACATATAAAGCTTTAAACGATCTTGCCCCTTTCTACCTCAGTGAGCTACTCCATGTGTACTCTACCTCTCGTACCCTCAGATCCTCTGACTCTGGACTTCTTACTGTTCCAAGATTTAAACTGTCCACTGTAAGTGGCAGATCTTTCAGTGCTGCTGCTCCAAAACTCCGAAATCTCTCCGTGGTTGTTCTACTCTCTCTTCTTTCAAAACTAATTTAAAAACTTTCCTCTTTAATTCTTACTACTCTTCCTATGTTTTTTTAATGTGTTTGTAAAGCGGCCTTGGGTCTGTGAAAGGCGCTATATAAATTGAAATTCTTATTATTATGTATAATTTTATGTGTAATTATATAAACCTTAATCGATTATATAAAATCCTAACAAAACCCTGCACTCACTCTTCAAATGTCTCTTTTGTTGCTTGGTTGTGTTACTGTTACCTTTATAGCTTCTCACCACTTCCTGTGGTTAACTAGCTGAATTTAGTTTCACTCTGGTCGTTGATTTGGCAAAATTGTATACATAAGCACATGTACATATATATAAGAAAAAAAAACCTCAATAATTAAACATTTCCAGATCCCTCTATTTCTGCAGTAGTTACATTCACATAGCTGTTACTACAGTAATTAGTACATGCACCATTAAACCACAAGTTTAACAGGGATTTAAATATGGGGTGTTTTTTGCTGGCTTTAATTAGACTGGGCTTACTGTTGGCAGCAGCATTCAATGCAGTTTTTGTAACATGCCAAGCCCAACATCTGCAACACTCTACTTCCAGCTTCATGGCTCTTTCTCTAATTATTTCTTTCAAATCCTCTCAGTTTTTCCAACTTTTAGCCCTGTTAACTCAGGAAATAGAGAGTTGACTTACAAAAGACCATGTGTTAACCAAATGTGTTAAAACCCTTAACAGTAAAGTGAGCTGCCAAAACATGTTTTATATGTCCAAAGCGCAAATTACGAGATTTGACAATCATGGTGTAACTTTAATTACCTTGTCAAAGAGAAAGACTGTAACTCCACATGAGAGATTTATTAAAAGAACTCTTTCACTCCCAAACCTTTTACACATAAATTGCTATTAAAACCTGAGAATTCTGTATTAACATGGCTAAGATCTTTCTTTAAAAAAGAAAATTCTATTTTTTTTTTTTAGGTTTTTAGCAACTCTTAACCAACTAGCACAATGTGATGGAGCAATCTTGTTCAAGCCCTCTTTACAAAATTCTTCATGTTCTCCCAGGATAGTAGGGTTGCAATGGTGTATTCTACGGAAACAGCTCTTGTAGCTGTTACTGAGAAGCTTCATGCAGCCAAAGCAGCTAAACTGTCATCTGTCCTTGTTCTTCTTGACCTCTCTGCAGCCTTCGACACAGTGAATCACGGCATTCTCTTGTCCACTCTCTCCAACAGGTTCAGCATGGCAATGGATGGCCTCCTACCTCGAAGGGCGCTCCTACCAAGTGTCATGGAGAGGATCCATAACTCCCCCATGCACTCTCTCAATCGGTGTTCCTCAGGGCTCTGTACTTGGCCCACTTCTTTTCTCTATCTACACCCGCTCTCTGGGTAAGGTCATAGCCTCCCATGGCTTCTCCTACCACTCCTATGCAGATGACACTCAGCTCGTTCTGTCATTTCCTCCTTCAGACACACAAGTCTCAGCTCGCGTCTCAGCATGTCTGCGAGATATCTCACAATGGATGTCAGCTCATCATCTGAAACTTAATCCCAGCAAGGCAGATATGTTGCTCATTCCCGGAGATCAATCTTTAACCCAGGACCTAGTCATTTCTCTTGATGACTCCCAGATCAGACCATCTGATAAGGTAAGAAGCCTTGGTGTTGTCCTGGATAACCAACTGACCTTCTCTCCTTATATAGCCCACATGACAAGATCGTGCCGGTTCCTTCTGTACAACATCAGGAAGATTCGACCATTTCTCTCCAGGGAAGCTACCCAGATTCTGGTCCAATCACTTGTAATCTCACGGTTGGACAACTGCAACTCCCTCCTGTCAGGAGGGAGTTGTCCACTATTAAATAATGTCCACTATTAAATAATAATGTCCACTATTAAACCCTTGCAGCTCATTTAAAATGCAGCTGCCCGTCTGGTTTATAACCAGCCCAAACACTGCCACATCACCACACTGCTGTGTTCTCTTCACTGGCTTCCTGTAGCTGCACGCATTCAGTTTAAAACACTGATGCTCGCCTACAAAGCCAAAAATGGACCAGCCCCAAGCTACCTTCGAGGCCTAATCAAACCCTGCTCTGTACCACGCAACCTCCGAGCCACTAGTCTCGCTCGACTTGAGCCTCCACCCAGGACTAAAGGAAGACAAGCATCAAGGCTCTTCTCTGTACTGGCACCCAAGTGGTGGAACGAACTTCCTCTGTCTGTCCGAACATCTGAGTCTCTCGCTGTCTTTAAAAAACTATTAAAAACCCACCTTTTTACTAAACACGCTGACTTGTACCTATTTACTAACATTTTTTTTCCATTTCCAAAAAAAAAAAAAAGAAAACAAGTCTAACAAGTTTCAGCAGATTTGTGTTCTTCGACTGTTGTTTACTAAAACTTGAAAAATTAAATGTTTACTATGGAAGCACTTCTGTAAGTCGCTCTGGATAAGAGCGTCTGCTAAATGCAGAAAATGTAAATGTGTATGGCAATTTTGAGGTTTTCCCACAGATAATTGACAGTCCTAAGATCAAGATTGGGTAATTCAAAAGCATCGTTTTAATGTAAACCTGTTCAATGTTGCTGTGTCAGTGTACTTTGGGTAAATGTGTGTTGCCACCACCAGGGGTGTTATGGCCTGACTGTAAGCTGTAAGTGTAAAAGGCTGTAGGTGAAGTAAAGCCTTTTAAACATTTAGTAATCATTTCTTAATCATACATTTGCATCCTTCAGTAATCAATATTCATTGTACTATATACACTGATCAGCCATAACGTTAAAACCACCTCCTTGTTTCTACACTCACTGTCAATTTTATCAGCTCCACTTACCATATAGAAGCACTTTGTAGTTCTACAATTACTGACTGTAGTCCATCTGTTTCTCTACATACTTTTTTAACCTGCTTTCACCCTGTTCTTCAATGGTCAAGACCCCCACAGGACCACCACAGAGCAGGTATTATTTGGCTGGTGGATGATTCTCAGCACTGCAGTGACAATGACATGGTGGTGGTGTGTTAGTGTGTGTTGTGCTAGTATGAGTGGATCAGACATAGCAGCGCTGCTGGAGTTTTTAAATACCGTGTCCACTCACTGTCCACTCTATCAGACACTCCTACCTAGTTGGTCCACCTTGTAGGTGTAAAGTCAGAGACGATCGCTCATCTGTTGCTGCTGTTTCAGTTGGTCATCTTCATCAGTGGTCACAGGACGCTGCCCACGGGGCACTGTTGGCTGGATATTTTTGGTTGGTGGACTATTCTCAGTCCAGCAGTGACAGTGAGGTGTTTAAAAACTCCATCAGTGCTGCTGTGTCTTATCCACTCATACCAGCACAACACACACTAACACACCACCACCATGTCAGTGTCACTGCAGTGCTGAGAATGAGCCACCACCCAAATAATACCTACTCTGTGGTGGTCCTGGGAGAGTCCTGACCATTGAAAAACAGCATGAAAGGGTGCTAACAAAGCATGCAGAGAAACAGATGGACTACAGTCAGTAATTGTAGAACTACAAAGTGCTCCTATATGGTAAGTGGAGCTGATAAAATGGACAGTGAGTGTAGAAACAAGGAGGTGGTTTTAATGTTATGGCTGATCGGTGTATAGTGTTTAATATGACAGTTACGTTTACAGCATTTACTAGCATGATAATAAAAATCAGTCAATTTTTTTAGCCATATTGTGGTTTTTTTTTTTTATATATATCTTTAATAAAACGTTTTCATATAAACTTGGTGAGAAAGGGATTTGTGTGTGCATTGCATTGCAAAGCTGTTTTATTTCATAGCCTGAACACAAAAATCCAAAATGACTGCATAAGAACTCACCTCCCGAGTCGATGCTTGGCAGAGAAATTTGTTGGCTACAATCACAGCTAATTTTTTTGGGGTAAGCTTTATACACCTGGATCCAGCAGTTCTGCTTTTTCTTCCTGGCAAATCTATGTCAGCAAGAATGGAAACAATTGGTAAACAACAATTTTCAATTACAGCTCAGGTTCTTAGTCAAAATTAGATCTGAGCTTTGATTTGTTCACGGTGTTCACATTCTTGATTTAATACAGTCTTGTGAACCTTTGACTGTTTATGCTCACAGTAATCTTGCACCTCAAGTAAACCTCCACCACAGTCTCAGGTTCCTTGCGGACTGAAGCAGATGTTACTATAGACTTGCCTTCAATCCTGACCAGTTTTCCAGTTTCTGCCATAAAACATTTCACAAAATGATGCTCCCACTGTCATTTATCACACTGCATTCTCTGTGTGAGTTTGTGTTGGTTTGATGCATTTTTGTGTCGGTTAGTTAAGTTTAGGAAAGTTTATGAAACCAGATAACAAGAGCATTGTCAGACTACAGAAGGCAACTGGTTAATTCAAAAATAACTTAAGGGTTTTATGCAAAGTGGAAAATAGATACTGTATGCTCTCAATACAGGCACTGGCTGGATTAATGACAGCAGCTATGTCAATGAGGTGCCATAACATTAAAAAGCCATAACATTAAAACCACCTCCTTGTTTCTACACACATTGTCCATGTTATCAGCTCCACTTATCAGATAGAAGCACTTTGTAGTTCTACAATTACTGACTGTAGTCCATCTGTTTGTCTGCATGCTTTGTTAGCCCCCTTTCATGCTGTTCTGGTGGTCAGGACTCTCCCAGGACCACTACAGAGTAGGTATTACTTGGGTGGTGGGTCATTCTCAGCACTGCAGTGACACTGACATGGTGGTGGTGTGTTACATTGTGTTGTGCTGGTATGAGTGGATAAGACACAGCAATGCTGATGGAGATAGGACAGTGGTAACCTAGAAGTTGGACTGTGGGTTACCAACTAGAAAGTTATTGGTTTGAATCCAAGCTCTGCCATGCAGCCATTGTTGGGCCATTGAGCAAGGCCCTTAACCCCTTCAGCTCCAAGGGTGCTGTACAATGGCTGCCTTGCACTCTGACCCCAGCTTCCAAACAATTATCTGCCCTAGATTATTCTATCCCGTGTCTTGTTTATTTAACTTAATCATTTTAATAACTATTTTTTGCCATTTGTAGTGCAGAATTACTGTTTATCTGCTTAATGTATTTATGTGGCATGTGCAAAAGTTTGCAAAAACTTTGCAGACAAATGCTAAATCTACATTTAAAAAAGGAAGGGCAGTGGTAGCTCAGCGGTTAAGGTGCTGGACTAGTTACAATAAGATTGCTGGTTCAAGCCCCACCATCACCAAATTGCCTCTGTTGGGCCCCTGAGCAAGGCCCTTAAACCTCAATTGCTTAAAATGTAAGTGTAAGTTGCTCTGGATAAAAGTGCTGCAAATGTAAAATAGAAGGCCTTTATTTGTCATAAGTACATATACAGCAGGGGCGGCTCATTCCTTAGGGCGATCGGGCGACGCACCACCAAAGGGCGAAAGGGAAGACATTTTTCTATCACATTCAATCAGTGTTAAACTAGCTAAGACTGTTCTGGACAGTCTGTCTTGCCTCTGAATATCATAGTCCAATCAGCGTTGAGTTGTGTTCCGCACAGTCTACATAAATAAAAGATTTTTTTGTCTCTAACCCTTGTGTTCTGTTAATATTAACTTTATTTCCTTTTGTTTTGGGGTCCCAGAGTCCCCAGTGTTATGTGGGTAAAATAAAATTACATTGAGTACACAATAAATCAAATAATTAGGCAAATTAACCAGAGAGAAAAAGGTGGGAGATTTTGTAAAGTGTATAAATTAGAGGGTGTTTGGAATGCAACATTAATATAATTTCATTTCATTCATAAAATTAAGATAAGTCATGAGGTATTAAGCTTATTAAAAAGCTAATGATTTTTTGTGAGCTTTTAAAGAGGCTTTGGGGTCTCCAAACAGAACAAGAGGGTTAAGTATGGCCTGAATCACTTAGGAACTATTATTCTGATGTAAACAGGAGTAGGCTGCAATTCCTCCACTTATGTGGTACCTATGCATGGCTTCATGACTGTTATTTAAGACACATGGACTGGATTTAAAATGCTCCACTTTCTGCCAATTTTCATCTTCAGTTTATGTAATTAGCGTACAAATGTTGAATTTTTCAGTCTTTTGTTGATGCAGTATCAAATAATGTCCAGCTGCAATTTGTTTCTTTGGTTACTTCTTAATATGCCAAACCTAATGTATTTTAAGCACTGGCCTTTTAGATCTGTTTATCTTCTATTTTTGGTAAATACTGAAATAGTGGGTGGTGTGTCTCAGGTAAATGTGACCAAAAGAATGTTTCTGAAGAACCCAAAACAACTCTATGTAAATTTGGCTGTTCCTGTTCTGGAATTCAATGTTTACTTACTGTAATATTTACTCACTGTTGTAAAATATTTTCATGGCAGTCTTAAATCTGTGATGTTTATTTCATTAGTCTTGAACAACTATAATGTAGATAACAGAGTATAGATCATTATATTTATATTATAAAAATACATGCTTAGATCTACATACACTAGTGCAATATGTTTTCAAACTAAAATGAAACATTTTGACATACTGATAACAGTATACAGTATATTTCCAGTTTAAGGACACACAAAAAATTTAAAGCCTGAATATGTAAACTACACTGATGAGCAAAACATTAGGACTCATTAGGACTCATCAACAAATGTGAATGGTAATGCTCATTTCATAACAATTCCATCTACCATGCTGGCAGGACTAATACTTGTATTATAAGTCATATGAAGCCAACCATCAGCTATTTTTCCTGTGCAGGTAAATAGGTGGATAAACCCACTTGGATGAGTGTGCTACTCCCACTTCTGTGCTCTTTGGTCAACAAAAATTTGAACCCCCTTTCCAGACAGACTGGATTATAATGTTATGTGCAAAGGGTGCTAATGGTATCATTGGGATTATAGTATGTATTTATTTTAGATCAACATACCTGCTACTAGGTATTGCATGTTTTACTCTTTGGTTACATTAATGACAGGACAGGTAATTACAGGTTACATATGATTCATCAGTTCAAGTTCAATGACAAAGACCGTCCTGGGCAAATCTGTATCTCCAATTCACCCAACTTAAAAATCAGAGCACTCAAAAGAAACCCTCACCACTAGACCACTAGACCTGGGAATTAAATCCAGGATTTTCTAGCTGTATAGTGACAGCGCTACCCACTGTGCCACCCAGCCACCCACAGCTGGAGCAGTTGGAAATTTTGTATATATAATTTTTTCTATACCTTTACTCAGGGTACTTTTATAGTACTTTTCATCAATCAGCCATACAGTCTTTCATCACCAGAAAAAATTTTGCAAATCTCTTTTATGTACTTATTTACATTATTGTGTTAGAACCTTAAACCATGAGTTAAGTCCCCTTTGATGGTAATGCAATAGTTTTGCATTCCTAAAGGGTGTGGACTAATCTATCCCACGTCTGTCTGTGCCTTTTCTTTCTTCCACTCAGGAAAAACACAGCAGGTAAACAGTGTTAAATATTGTGACCGCTGCATTCCCTCCTGCACCTGAACTTAAAATCATCTCTGTTTAATCAAGCAGCTAAATTTACATTTCTGCTAAGACATTGCACAAATGCTTTTAACCAATGTGAGTTACAGTTTAGCCACAATCCACTCTAAATCTGGAGATGTTTGGGAAGCCAATACACTCTCACATTGCCTAATTAGGCAAATATTTGAAAAAATAATTCTTGGTAACTTTAAACATAATTCATGACACTGGACAGACTAATTTTCAATAACAATAGGTGTCTCAAAAATTTTGGGGTGAAACAGTGGTCTAGCAAGTAGTGATGGTGCTGCACAACTTCAGGGGCCCAGGTTTAAACCTGTCTCCTAATTACTATAGAAGATGTCATGTTCTTTGCATATCCACATTATTTTCTTTCAGACACCCACCTTTATAAAATATGAGTTGGTAAATTGGGCAGTTTTCCCCTTTTGTCTTTCAGTTCAGTCATTTCCAATTTCATGTGCTAATCGCAATCCAGACTGTCAGGTGCCTAATCCGAATATAGCCAGAAATATAGCCAGCTGCCTCTTATTTACCATTTCCCAATCCTCTGACACTTTCAACATCCCACTATAGATGCAGGATGGCTGCAGACTGTCAGATGCCCCCTCTAACATGTGCAATTATAGCCAGCTGCCTCTTATTTACCGGCCAGCAATGAGGGCTCACACAGACCTGTATCACATCCAGAGAGCCACACTAATTTCCGCACGAGTTTCCCAACCAACTAACCGGTGGAGGAGAAACCGACCTCACACCCACAGACATTCTTACCTCAGCAGTAGTGTGCTGGAAATTGGCCAGTCTTAATTTCATTTAGGAGTAATTGGGTTTCTAGTTAGCCAGTGTGGGGATTTACACAGTAATCTTATCATGATCTGAGTCACGATGGGTCTTACTTGGGTAGGTTTTTCAACCATTGCTGGCTTCCTGTAGCTGGTCACATTCAGTTTAAAACAATGATGTTTGCATACAAAGCCAAAAGTAAACCAGCCTCATCCTACCACAGAGAACTCATAAAACCCAGCTCTATACCAAGCAACCTTCAAACCAAAGTCTTGCTTGTTTTGATCGTCAACCTAAACCTCTGTCACCATCAACAAAGACAATTAACGACCCTCCTCTTTACTAAGTACTTAAGTTGAGAACTAACGTGCACTTATTTATCTTTTATCTGTCAAAAATCTTCTACCTATACCTTTGTTCTCACATGGTTTCAGCAGATTTGTATCCTGGACTGTTGTCTACCTGAACTAGAGTAGGGAAATGTTGACTGTGGAAGCACTTCTGTAAGTCACTCTGGATTAGAACGTCTGATAAATGCCGAAAATGTAAATTTAAATGTGATGGAACATAAATGTAAACATAAACACGCCTCTGTCATAACTTTTTTGGAGCATGTTGCAGACCACAAAGTATAAATGTGTTTATATATACAACATACAATGAAGCTGTTTGTTGGAAATCTTTTTTTTTCTACTTTTATCAGTAAAACAGTTTTTTTTTATGCATTTTACAAAATGTCCCAACATTTCTGGAAATATGGTTTGTATATTCATACACATTTCTTTACTCTCTGTTTATATTATACTGCAGTATACACTGATCAGCCATAACATTATAACCACCTTCTTGTTTCTACACTAACTGTCCATTTTATCAGTTCCACTTACCATATAGAAGCACTTTGTAGTCCTACAATTACTGACTGTAGTCCATCTGTTTCACTACATACTTTTTTGCCTACTTTTACCCTGTTCTTTAATGGTCAGGACCCTCACAGGACCACCACAGAGCAGGTATTATTTGGGTGGTGGATCATTCTCAGCACTGCAGTGACACCGACATGGTGGTGGTGTGTTAGTGTGTGTTGTGCTGGTATGAGTGGATCAGACACAGCAGCACTGCTGGAGTTTTTAAATACCGTGTCCACTCACTGTCCACTCTATCAGACACTCCTACCTAGTTGCTCTACCTTGTAGATGTAAAGTCAGAGACGATAGCTCATCTATTGCTGCTGTTTGAGTTGTTCATCTTCTAGACCTTTATCAGTGGTCACAGGACGCTGCTTACGGGGCACTGTTGGCTGGATATTTTTGGTTGGTTGCCTATTCTCAGTTCAGCAGTGACAGTGAGGTGTTTAAAAACTCCATCAGCGCTGCTGTGTCTTATCCACTCATACCAACACAACACACACTAACACATCACCACCATGTCAGTGTCACTGCAGTGCTGAGAATGATCCACCACTCAAATAATATCTGCTCTGTAGTGGTCCTGACCCTTGAAGAACAGGGTGAAAGCAGGCTAAAACAGTATGCAGAGAAACAGATGGACTACAGTCAGTAATTGTAGAACTACAAAGTGCTTCTTTATGGTAAGTGGAGCTGATAAAATAGACAGTGAGTGTAGAAACAAGGAGGTGGTTTTAATGTTATGGCTGATTGGTGTATGTGTGCACTCTTTTGTTTTTGTTATTATAAAGCTACCTTGTCTCTCTATGTTTGTCTTTCCGCCTGTCCGTCTGTCAATCTATCTATTCTAACATAGAACAAACATGCTAAATTTTAAAAGACAGTGATTAAAGCTGTAATGCAACCACACTACCTGTTGTGCCATCACGTTGCCCCACTACAAACTTGCTTCATAACTTTGGGATCCTATTGTTCAAGCATACTCAGGATTGATTAATCTCTCCAGGTCAGGTATGTGCCTTGGATAGGGTGCCAAACCACCACAAGGCTACACACTCACCCAATTGCTCAGTCACACCTTGGAGAAAGTAGCTGGCAGAAATTCATATAAACACAAGGGGAACATGTAAATTCCTTATAAACAGTGGCTGGATCTTAGTAATGAACTCTTGCTGTGTGAAATTTATTTTACCAGCAGCACCACCATACTTCAAAAGTAAATTTGTACATAGCAGGACATAGTGTATGTTTGTCATAATTTGTTTTGTAAAGCTTGTTTTCCAATAACTTTTTGTCCACTTTGGCCCACTTATTCCTCATTATTTATTATGATTGACTGCACCTGGCATTTTATAAGTGTCAATATATATACGGCTACTTTGACCCCACCAAATACAAAGTACACTTAACAGTGGTCTTTTTGCCAAGGTTTGCAAGACCACACTGTAACCTAATGCTAAGGGGAAATTATGGTTTGTCTGGATAGTCCAATGTGATCCAAGAACCACTGAAAACCAGGTCTGCTGTGAATTAGACGCTTTTGAAACACAGATGTCACTGTTCACAGTCAGCAAACTCTACATTGCCGTGGGCCCTTACCCCTCAATTTCTTGGGTTTTATCCAGTCACAACTGTAAGTCATTTGGGATAAAAAACATTTGCTAAATGCCAAAAATGTAAATGAATTATTTTTTTAAAATTGTCTAGTTTTTAGTTAATTATTGCTGCTCTTTGCTTTCTCAGATGTGTAATCACAGTAGTACATTACAGCACACCTTACCGTCTATCCTGTGGAGATCTTATTTGCTGAACATGATTTGGATTCATGGATAGACGTAGATCTAACTTTGTGCCTGCTCCCGGCCGTTTGGTTCTCACATACAATAAAAACAGTCACAGGCCAATAAAGAAGACTTTTGTGTGCCAGAACACGGCCTCTGTTGAAATGCTATGAGGACCTCTGCCCCTGCAAGCCTCGAAGGCCCAAAACGTGAGCGTTTAGGACAGGGCCTCCTGCTTGTGTTTGTCTAATCATGAAGAGAGTTTTGTGATTGAATCCATAACATGCTGACGTCTGACTAGAAAAAATACTGCTGGTTTTAAAGTTGTTACAAAGACCTAATAGAGGCTGTGTGTTTACTACATCTGACATGTTTAGGAAAATAAAGAAACCATGCTAAATGGAGCATAATTTGTTCCTGATTACCAAATATAATATAAAACTTACAATATATGCACAATATATGTTCAAACTGGCCATTTTATTAGGAACACCATGATGGTTCTGGATAACCTTTGCTCTCCAAAGTGCCTCAGTTCTCTATGACATGGAGTGTACAAGATGCCTGTGACATTCTTTGGGATTTTAGTCTTATATTTATCACAATGCATCACAAATGTACCTAAAGTTTGTCAGCTAAAAATTAATGCTGTGAACATTTCAAAGGTTCATTTAAAATAAACTGAACTCTGTATTGAGCAGCATGGTGGCTTGGTGGGTAGCACTGTCGCCTCACAGCAAGGAGATCCTGGGTTGGATTCCCAGGTGGAGCAGTCTGAGTTCTTTCCGTGTGGAGTTTGCATGTTCTCCCTGCATCTGTGTGGGTTTGCTTCAGGTGCTCTGGTTTCTCCTACAGTCCAAAGACATGCAGTCAGCAGTCAGGAGCTACTAAAATTGCCCGGTGTATGTGAATTGTACCCACCACAACACTGAATAGGATAGTGCGGTGGTAAAACAGATAATGAAGGATTATATTTATGAAACCAGTTTTACTTCGTTTTGTGTAACTGCAATGGTCATTTTATGAAACATCTACCAACATGAGTTTAAACAATTAGACCATCTGGATTAACATCAGTGCCTGCCTTCAAATTAGCTTTTTTGACTAAATGGGCAGTTTCCCACAGACATGCTTCAAAATCTTGTGAAAAGCCTTTCCAGAAGAGAGAAACTTCAGACTGAAGAAGTCACTTGGATTGAGTGGGGAAACGTATCTCTACAACAAACTTTTGCCTATACCTTTGTTCTAACAGGGTTTTAGCTATTTTTTTTTTTATCCTTAGACTGTTGTGTACTTGAACTACAGTAGAGTAAGAAAATGTTTACTGTGGAAGCACTTCTGTAAGTCGCTCTGGATAAGAGTGTCTGATCAAAGCCACAAATGTAAATGTAAAAGTGATGGAACACATATGTAAACATGCCTTTGTCAAATTTTTTTTGTTTATTGTGTTGCAGGCATCACAATTACATACTTTTTTATGAGACACTCTTCATAAGCAACATAGCCTCCTGAAACTGGCAGTACGTGTTGGAAATCATAATTGGTTTTGACGGAAAACTGGTGACGATTCCAAGAGGTTTTACCTAGAAATTTGGAGCAAACCAGTTGAATATGAGCATCTGTTCAGACCGGGCGGAGTTATGTGAGCAAGAGGGGCGAAAAGAGAGTGAGAGAGAAATCTCAATGTGTGGGTTTTATTCCCGCAAAGTTACTGATATGCGCCATGTGCGCACAATGCTTAGAGCTCCGGATCTAAAGTTCACTTTTATCTAAGTTGCACGTCCATCATGTTTTCCCTTCAGACTAATGAATGAATGAGTGAACGATCGCTGGCACTGGAGCCGACTGAGGCTGAGAGAAGCATCGTCATGGCCGCGGCGGCTCTGGCGGGTCTCTCAGTGATGACTGTGCTCAGTGCGGGTTTCCTCGCCTGGGACTGGAGCAGCCCGAACCAGGTGGAAAACGATCCAGTGGCCCCGGAGCCCAACAGTCCCCCGCATATCATCTTCATCATGACGGACGACCTGGGCTTCAACGATATCGGATACCATAACCCGGACATGCGCACTCCCACCTTGGATAAACTGGCAGCGGAGGGGGTGAGACTGGAGAATTACTACGTGCAGCCCATCTGTACCCCGTCCCGCAGCCAGCTCCTCACTGGCAGGTACAGCTCACATCACCCAGCCACCGTCACATTATGTATGATGTCTGTTCATATGATCAAAACTAATCAGCAAAGGTTATGATACAAATAAGGACCAGGATATTAAAAATAATACGACAAATTGTATATCTGTAATCATTATTGTCTAAGCAAAAGAGGGTTAAGGGCTCAAGGGCCCAACAGTGGCAACCTGGCTTGAACCAGCGACCTTTCGATTACTAGTCCAGTACAGATTACTAGCCCAGCACCTTAATCACTTGGCTACAACTGCCCTACTTAGTTCATATATCATGAAATATATTTATTATATATCTCATGATAAATTTTCCAACTTCAATGACAGAAAATGACCTGCCCTACTAACTGCTATGATGAACTGTAGCAACTATTCATTTATTTTTTACTAACCTTTCATGCTGGTCATGATCAAGGTGAATCCAACACTGGGCACATTGCATCAACACACCCTGGACAGAGTATTAAGCCATTAGATGATAATATGTTTATATTCACATTTACACACACAAAAGGAAATTTGCAGCATCACTTCACCTTTTGCATGTTTTGGGAGAGAGAAGGAAACCCGAATACCCAGAGGAAACCTATGCGGGCACCAGGTTTACCATTTTAATTGATTATTACATGTAGGGCCACTGATCTTGTTACTGCACCAGAAAAGCTGCTTGCCGTCTTTATATGATTTAGTGATCTACCAAATCGATAAGTGCTTTGTTGGATGATGTCACATTTTAAAGTTTGTAAAATAATAAAATAATAATAAAGTTGTTTTTATTTTGAAACAGCATTATTTTAACGGTTTCAGACCCTTCGTAAAATTGTTTCATTCAAAATGTTTAGGAGTTTAGGACTGAATTACTTTTTACTCATTTTATTTGTCTAAATTATTGAACATTGTTTGACTGGACAATTTCAGATTTATTGTTAAAAAACAGTTTAAGGTATTTCTTTCTCGATTCTGTCATGATATTAATATCACTGAGTTCAGTCTGGTCACCCCACTGTAAAAAATGTCTGGCTACATCCCTTCAAATTATAGACTACTAGATTAAATGTTAAAAATACAGTTTAGATGCAATTGCATAAAAGGTTTGTAAACTCTTTATAATTACCCGAATAAGCTACTCTTGGTCTAGGTCATGGCAGTGGACAAGTAAGCAAGCTCTGACAAAACAAATTACATGCAAACACATTTCAGAGCACCTTGGAAACTGTAGAGATGAACAAATTGGGAAAAGGCCATCAGCAGTTTAAAATACATTACTGATCTGCCAAACAATAAAAGGAAATTCAGTACTGTTGCTCTTTCTTTCCTAATATGTTGCTATCACTGAGCAGGCTTGTCTGTAACTACAGAAAACATTATTGTTGATAAAGGATTTTTTGGCAGTAATTAAACACAAGGATTTAAACATTTTCTAGCCTTCATGTTGAATGATTAATTAGTCATTAGGATAAAGTTTAGTAATACCACTAATTCAGCTGCTCACCAGTCGCTAGTCTCTATTCTTTATTGTGCTTAATAAATTTTAATAGCCAACAGATCTGGATTACAGACAGGCCAGTCTGGCACATGCACAATCTTACTGGAAATATGTTGCTGTTAATAAGTGCAAATGCAGCTTGGCATTGTCTTGTCGAAACAAGCAAGGACGTAACTGGAAAAGTGTCTAGATGGCAGCATAAGTTGCTCCAAAATGTATATGTATCCATCAGCACTAATAGTACCTTTACTGAAATGCAAGTTACCCTTGGTAATGTCACCAACACACCCCCATACCACGACAGAAGCTGGCTTTTGGGATGGCTTTTTTTTATTTTTGGCCCAGAGAGCACACCTTTTCTTGTGTCAGAAAACATACAAAAACCACAGCAAACATTTTCAATTTGCATCAGTACATCCCATTAGCACAAGCTTAAGCCCAAAGAAGTCAGTGGTGTTTCTGGTTGTTGTTGATATATGGCCTCTGCTTTAATGTAGTGTAAATTTGTAAATGCATCAACAAGCTATGTTTACTGACAAGGCATTTACAAAGTGTTCCTAGGTCCATGTGGTTATTTTTATAACAAGAGCATGTAAGTTTCTATTGCAGTGCCATTCAAGGTATTGAATAGCGGTTTTCAAAATTGCCTCTTTCACACAGATTCTCTGAAACGTTTTCAATGTTATGGACTGTAGATGCTAAAACCTTAAATTAATTGCAAATGTGAATTGGGAAACATTGTTTTTGGACTGTTAAACTATTAGCAGCATTGCATTTTTTTTTACAAAGTGGCAAACCTTGACCCATTTTTGTGAGCCTTTTATTAATGCTCATTTTATACCTTTTATATCATGATATCATTACCTGTTACATATTCACCTTTTGTGTAAAATAATTAATAATTTTAAAGTCTTACATTGCCCCTATCCCAACAAATTTAGAATGCAGGAATTAGTGAATGATTCATTCATTGTCTGTTTTACCACTGCTTTATTCTGGTCAGGGTTTCACTGGGTCTGATTCATTGGACAAAAGGCAGGAAACACCTCAGGCAGGTAGCCAGTCCATCACAGGGCAAACATACACAAATACACACACAGGCACACACACTTTTTACTGCATGTTTTTAGACTTGTGGAAGGAAACCCACTTAGGCACAACAAGAACATGCAAAGTCTATACAGAAAGGACACTGGCCGCTGAGCCATGGAATAAAATCCAGACCCTTCATGTGTGAGGCGACAGTGCTAATCACTGTGTCACTCACCTTCCTAATTAAGTTATATTTATAAAAATCTATAAAGTTGACAGTGTAAAGCAGTGGTCCCCAACCTTTTTTGCACCACAGATCGGTTTCATATAAGATATATTTTCACGGACCGGCGGGGGCTGGTGTATTTAAAATAGAATAACTACAGAATGGAAAATCAGTGTGAATTCTGAGCTTTTTTCACTGCAATAAGATGCTGCTTCCACCTAGTTGTGATTGGGGACAGTTACACCCGAGGAGTATCGGAAATTTAATGGCTCTTTTAGCGATCTCTAATTAATTATTCTTTCTGTGCGGCCTGGTAATAAATGACCTGGTTGGGGACCACTGGTATAAAGCATTGAAATCACTTTTTGTGCCATTTTAAATACATACATATGTATATGCATTAATGTAAATGTACCAACTGTCCCAACGTTTTGGATCTGGGTATGTGGGTGATATTATTCAACAAAAAAAATGTTTGGAAAGATTTAGTAGAATCACCACAATGGTTTCAGATTGTTTCAACAGCTCTGTTTCTTTTTTTTCAGGTATCAAATCCACACTGGTCTCCAGCATTCAATCATTAGGTCTCGTCAGCCCAACTGTCTGCCGTTCGACCTGGTCACCCTGCCACAGCGTCTCCAGGAGGCTGGCTACTCCACACACATGGTAGGTAAATGGCATCTGGGCTTCTACAAGCGTGACTGCCTCCCCACACGCCGAGGCTTCGACACCTACCTTGGCTCCCTGACCGGCAGTGTGGACTACTACACCTATGAATCCTGTGACGGACCAACCAGGTGTGGCTATGATCTTCATGAAGGCGAATCTGCGATGTGGGGACATCGCGGGAAATATTCCACGCACCTGTACACACGCAGAGTACGGAAGATCCTTGCGTCACATGACCCCACACAACAACCTTTGTTTATTTTCCTGTCCTTCCAGGCAGTACACACTCCTTTACAGTGTCCCAAGGAGTACATTTATCCATATCATGGCATGGGAAATGTCCACAGGCGCAAATATGCAGGCATGGTGTCATCAGTGGATGAAGCGGTTCGAAATGTGACCTACGCACTGAGGAAATACGGCTACTACAGAAACAGTGTAATTATTTTCTCAACAGACAATGGTGGGCAGCCTCTTTTTGGTGGAAGCAACTGGCCTCTCAGGGGCAGAAAAGGGACATACTGGGAAGGTGGAGTGCGTGCAGTAGGATTTGTCCACAGCCCACTTCTTAGGCGACGCAGGAAAGTCAGCAAAGCATTAATTCACATTACGGATTGGTACCCAACGCTGGTGCACCTAGCAGGGGGAAATATGTCCTGGTTACAGGGGCTGGATGGTTACAACATGTGGGAGACCATTAGTGAAGGTAAAGAGTCTCCACGCTTTGAAATTCTTCATAACATCGATCCTCTTTATGTCCCTGCACGGTACGGTTCGCTCCAGAGGGGATTCGGTATCTGGAACACGTCCATGCAGGCAGCAGTGCGCATGGGAGACTGGAAGCTTCTGACAGGAGAACCGGGTTATGGGGACTGGACTCCACCACCAGTGCTAGGAAACTTCCCAGGCAGTTGGTGGAACCTGGAGCGTCATGCCGAATTTAAAAAGTCGGTTTGGTTGTTCAACATTACAGCAGATCCGTATGAGCGTTATGATATGGCTGAAAAAAGACCTGATGTGGTAAAGCAGCTGCTGGCCAGGCTAGCGTTTCATAACCGCACTGCCGTGCCTGTGCGCTTTCCTGCTGAGGACCCCAGGGCAGATCCGAACCTGAATGGTGGGGTTTGGAGGCCTTGGGCTGGAGACATGGAAGCAGACAGCTGGGATCAAGTTTATTCCAGGAAGAAGAAGGACACTAATAAAAAGATCTGCAAAATGAAGTCTTTTTTTAAGAAACTGAACACAAAGATCATGTCCAACAGGATATGAATAGGATGAGTGGGATAGGAATGGATCTTTATAGAAACATTCTTTTGCCTCACAAGGATGAACTGGTTAATAAATATGAAGGAACTATTGTTTTTATTGTGTATTCAATGATTTTATATATATTTTTTTTTTTCATCTTCAGTGATGGTGTTTTAAAGTTTTACGTTTGTCATAGACAAATTCGGCTCAAAAATTGACTGCATATTATGAAGTACGTATCCTACCTCTCAACATTTCTCTAATTTTCCTCTTTTTATTTACATTTTTGTACTTTGTAAGACCCTACAGCCTGTGTTGCAGCCTATACATGGACTGATGATTAATAAAACAATACAACTAATAAATTAACTGCATTACTGTTGCTGTTCTAGACCAACACACTGACAACCTTGTGCAGTATAGTGGAAGAATCTGTTATTATTTATTGTAAATTATATTTTAGGGCAGCATGGTGGCAAGGGTGATGGTGTGGTTGGCACAAAGTAACATGGTTCTTACCTTTAGTCACTGTCAGTGAAGATTGTGGCTTGTTCTACTAGTGTCTGTGTGGATATACTTAGGTAGGGTACTCCCCATTCACACCCAAAAACATGCAGAAACCAGATTATCTAGATTATTAGCTATATTATTGCTAATGCCTAGTTCACACTACACAATTTTTGCCCTGATTTTCACTCGGCGACGGTCGGCACTAGATTTGCGATCGAAACTGGGCTCTCAATCACTATGTGTGAACTACCCAACAACTCGATCCGAGCGGCTCGCTGAGCACTCGCCGAGCACTCAGCAACCAGAGCGAGATTTCTAGCATGTCAGATACAGTGGGGTCAAAAAGTATTTAGTCAGCCACTGATTGTGCAAGTTCTCCTACTTAGAAAGATGAGAGAGGTCTGTAATTTTCATCATAGGTACACTTCAACTATGAGAGACAAAATGAGAAAAAAAAATTTAGGAAATCACATTGTAGGATTTTTAAAGAATTTATTTGTAAATTATGGTGGAAAATAAGTATTTGGTCAATAACAAACAAGCAAGATTTCTGGCTCTCACAGACCTGTAACTTCTTCTTTAAGAAGCTCTTCTGTCCTCCACTCGTTACCTGTATTAATGGCACCTGTTTGACCTTGTTATCTGTATAAAAGACACCTGTCCACAGCCTCAAACAGTCAGACTCCAAACTCAACCATGGCCAAGACCAAAGAGCTGTCAAAGGACACCAGGAAGAAAATTGTAGACCTGCACCAGGCTGGGAAGAGTGAATCTACAATAGGCAAGCAGGTTGGTGTGAATAAATCAACTGTGGGAGCAATTGTAAGAAAATGGAAGACATACAAGACCATTGATAATCTCCCTTGGGGTCAAGATCTCATCCCATGGGGTCAAAATGATCATGAGAACGGTGAGCAAAAATCCCAGAACTACATGGAGGGACCTGATGAATGACCTGCAGAGAGCTGGGACCAAAGTAACAAAGGCTACCATCAGTAACACACTACGCCAAGAGGGACTCAAATCCTGCAGTGCCAGGCGTGTCCCCCTGCTTAAGCCAGTACATGTCCAGGCCCGTCTGAAGTTTGCCAGAGAGCATATGGATGATCCAGAAGAGGATTGGGAGAATATCATGTGGTCAGATGAAACCAAAATTGAACTTTTTGGTAAAAACTCAACTTGTCGTGTTTGGAGGAAGAAGAAAAACCCAAGAACACCATACCTACTGTGAAGCATGGGGGTGGAAACATCATGCTTTGGGGCTGTTTTTCTGCAAAGGGGACATGACGACTGATCTGTGTTAAGGGAAGAATGAACGGGGCCATGTATCGTGAGATTTTAAGCCAAAACCTCCTTCCATCAGTGAGAGCATTGAAGATGGAACGTGGCTGGGTCTTCCAGCATGACAATGATCCCAAACACACCGCTCGTGCAACGAAGGAGTGGCTCCGTAAAAAGCATTTCAAGGTCCTGGAGTGGCCTAGCCAGTCTCCAGACCCAACCCCATAGAAAATTTGTGGAGTCCGTGTTGCCCGGCGACAGCCCCAAAACGTCACTGCTCTAGAGGAGATCTGCATGGAGGAATGGGCCAAAATACCAGCTACAGTGTGTGCAAACCTGGTGAAGACTTACAGGAAACGTTTGACCTCTGTCATTGTCAACAAAGGTTATGTTACAAAGTATTGAGTTGAACTTTTGTAATTGACCAAATACTTATTTTCCACCATAATTGACAAATAAATTCTTTAAAAATCCTACAATGTGATTTCCTGGATTTTTTTTTCTCATTTTGTCTCTCATAGTTGAAGTGTACCTATGATGAAAATTACAGACCTCTCTCATCTTTCTAAGTAAGAGAACTTGCACAATCAGTGGCTGACTAAATACTTTTTGGCCCCACTGTATCTGAATGAGGCGTTGAAAAAAGGTGGGACAGGGGCATAATATAGTTTATATCAGAATACATTGGCACACACACAAGTTTTATACAGCATTTCTGATCTTATCGCTCTCTACAAAACATAACACCAACACTGCATTGCAAAAATATTTATTAACCTCCAACTCACTACAGAACAATCCATGCTGTTCATGTAGCCAAATCCACTCAGATTCATTTATTTTTTTCCCTTGATTTTACGCACAGCTTTGATCGCTCGCTTCTTGTTGACGTGCATTTTTGGATCTGGTATCGTTAAACCTTTCGTCACTTCTTGCATTTGTTTTCGTGACAGAACCTAGTCGCCGATCAGTCGTGTAATGTGAAAGCAACACTGACTTAAAAGACTCCTGATTACAAGAGATCCAGTTGTGTAGTGTGAACTGTACAGCGACCTGACGACTTGGAAAGTGGTGTAGCGTGAACTTGGCATAAGTGTAAGTAAGTAACGGCCATTAATTAACACAGGGCAGAAAGTTTAGAGGTACTGCCCTCTAATGGTTACCAATGGTATCAAAAGTTGCTCGATCAAACATTTTTTAATTGTTGAACAGTAAATACAACCAAAACGATCATTTATCGATTTAAAAATAATATCACAAAATTATGTTTAATTGTTTTATTGACATGGTATAAAAAATAAAATGTATTTATGAATGGAAACAATGTTTTTGAATACTAAGGTAATCTTACATGAAATAAAATACTGAATATATACAAAAACATCATTCCAAAATATATGAAGAGATTATAAATATCGTTTAATACAAACCAAATTAGAACATAGTAATTTAAATAATTCACATAAGCTGTGTGTGTGTTTATTTAATCATTGATTCATGTTTTCTTTGTTAAAATCATAATCATTCATATGTTAAGATCATCATTCATATTGTCTTTGTTAAAATAGTAATCATATGGCATGTGTCAGAAGCTTCAGCTTTTTCACATCAGATGTCAACAAGGAAAAAAATGTCATCTGAATACCTTTCACTTTGGCATGGTTGTTGGTGTCTTTTGTTTGGACTTTAGGAATGTCAGAAACTGACAGTCTGTCTTGATTTTCTAAAAGGTTTACACAGAATAATGAAAAAAAAAAACCATCCAGTGCTTTGTTGATGAGATGTCAGGGGAGAATATACTGACTGGTTTAAGTTGACAGAAAGAGTATTCTTGCTGAAATATCCATTCTTTGCATTCATAGTGAGCAAAAAAAGTATCTCAGAGTGCGCCACACATCTAGTCTGGATGAGCTAAAACAGGAGTAGATCCATTTCTACCTCTGCCAGTCAAGAACAGGAATCTGGGTGACATGGTGGCTTGGTGGGTAGCACTGTTGCCTCACAGTAAAGGGTCCTGGGTTCAATTCCCATGTGGACCTGTCTGGGTCCTTTTTGTGTGGAGTTTGCGTCTTCCCCTCTCTGAGTGGGTTTCCTCCAGGAGCTCCAGTTTCCCCCCACAGTCCAAAGACGTGTACAGTATAGGTAAAATAAAATAAAATTGCCTTTGATCGTGTTTGACATTAAACTTGTGAACTGATGAATCATGTGTAACCAGTAACTACCTGCCCTGCCATAAATGTAGCCAAAGTGTAAAACATAACATTGAAATTCTAACAAACAAAGGAGGACATGGCACTGTTTCATTTGACAGTGTTGTTAGTAACAAAACTTATCTTTTAGTGGAGTCATGAATTTAAGAAAATACTGCACTCTAGTGGTTACTAAATGAATGGGCTACAACAGCAGAACAGCAGTTTTCACTTCTGTCGCTTCTGTCATTCTGGAACAAGAATCTGAGGTTACAGTGGGCACAGGTTCACTTAAACTGTTGAGGGTGTTTAAAGTGTTGCATCCCATTCTCGCTACTGGAAAGAGACAAGCAGGGGTGGCATAGAATACACTTTATAATGTCACCCTTTTCTGTTGGAAGGGCACTCATTAAAACAAAGCATGGTTACAGACAAATTATATTTTTCTTGCTCTAGAGGACACATCATAATTTATTGCAAGAAGACACTTGTAGGAAACGTCAATTGTATCCTATTGTGAGGACACCACATCAGATTTTCTCCACTAAATGTGTCTGCCAGTGGATCTTAATCTGTTTTAGGATACTTTTTAAACAAGATATAATTTAAAATGACCTGTTTGGGGTACTTCTCAGAGGATTTGTGATTGGTTGTTGTGTGGTCTATCTGAACATATGTGTGGTCTATGTGTGGTCTATGTGAACTGTTGGGCAGTTGTAGCCTAGTGGTTAAGGTACTAGACTTGTAATCTGAAAGTTGCCGGTTCAAACCCCACCACTGTTGGGCCCTTGAGCAAGGCCCTTAACCCTCAATTGCTTAGACTGTATACTGTAAGTCACTTTGGATAAAAGGCATCTGCTAAATGCTGAAAATGTAAAAATTTATAAATTAATGAGTGGGAATACAGAAAATTCAGAAGTCACTTGTAAATATGTACAAGAAATTTATTTTACAATGTGTTTAACAGGTGGTTTATTATTTTATTCATTTTTATTTTGACAAATTATGTACTCCGTATTGTGAAAGTTATGCACAGACGTTATATTTCACAACGCAAAAAATAAAAAATAAAAAACCCTGAGCTCATAAGGCATTTACAAAGCATAATACTTAAAGTCACCCAAAATATTTTTGGTTCTGAAGACCACAACCACTATATATATATATAAAAAATAAAAAATTTTCTTATATTAAATAATAAATTGACTTGGTGATTTAAAAATATTAATTAGATAGAAAAGGCAAAAATGCACATATATATTGTACACTTTGTATGAATTTGCAAAGCCTTCAAACTGTACATGCAGTCTTTCCCTTTCCCTGGATTACTACTACATCTCCATATTGGAACACAAATCAACATTTTTTGTCACATATTTGATTAAAACCGAAGAGATTTTAAAATCTGAGATAATTCTTAAAAGAATGCAGTAAGTGGAAGGGACACATTTACCCAGTCTGTTCCAATTAAATGTGCCAAAAGGATATCATCATAAAAATGTGATCAAATGTAATTATATTTAGGGTTACTTTAACCTTTCTTGAAATAATTATAAACAAAAACATAAGACATGCTTCACAAAACAGCAATATAAAATACGAAAAACAGAAACAGCAAGTTAAGCCATTAAACACAACATGCAAAGCCTAGTTCTGTGTCTGTTTACAACCCCAAATCAAAAAATGTTGGAACAGTATGGAAAATGCAAGTAAAATAAAAACAGAGTTTCTTACATTTACTGACTTTTATTAGATTGCAGACAGGATGAACCTGAGATATTTCATGTTTTATCTGCTCAACTTCTTTTCATTTATTAATAAACATCCGTTCCTGCATTTCAGGTCTGCAACACATTCTAAAAAAAGTTGGGACAGTAAAGCATTTACCACTTTGCAATGTGTCCATTCCTCGTCACCACACTTAAAAGACGTTTTGGCACCGAGGAGACCAAGTGATTTAGTGTTTCAGCTTTTATTTTGTCCCATTCTTCCTGCAAACACGTCGGGGTCTGTGCAACAGTACGGGGTCATTGTTGTCGCATTTTTCGTTTCAAAATTCTCCACACATTCTCAAATGGGGACAGGTCAGGACTGCAGGCAGGCCAATCCAATACCCGTACCCTCTTCTTCCTCTTCTGGTTTTGCATTATCTTGTTGAAAAATGCATGGACGTCCCTGGAAAAGATGACGTCTTGAAGACAGCATATGTTGCTCTAAGATCTCAATTTACTTTTCTGCATTAATGCTGCCATCACAGAAGTGTAAATGACCTTTGCCGAGGGCACTGACACAGCCCCATACCATGACAGACCCTGGCTTTTGGACTTGTTGCTAATAACAGTGTGGATGGTCCTTTTTGTCTTTGGTCCGGAGTCGTCACCTGTTTGAAATCATATCGTTATTTAGTTTTTTCACCTCATTACAAGCCCTAAATTGCCCCCGTCCCAACTTTTTTTGGAATGTGTTGCAGGGCTTAAATGCAGGAATGGAGGTTTAATAACAAATGAAATGAAGTCGAGCAGACAAAACAAGAAATATTTCAGGTTCGTCTGCAATCAAATAAAAGTCAAAGTAAGTGTAAGGAACACTGCGTTTTTATTGTATTTGCATTTTCCATACTGTCCCAACTTTTTCTGATTTGGGGTTGTACATGCTTTTTTTATGCTTTACACATAATAAAAATATGAAGTTTTCTATGCAAGCAATAGGATAGCAATAACAGCTTCTATGTTTAAGTTGAGATATATTTTAAGTATTTATCAAAAAAAAAAAAATTTTTTATTATTAACACAAATAGTTAAAAGATATTAACAATACATATCATGCACATTATTACAAGTAATAGAAAACATTGTCTGACTGAGAGTTCAATGTGATGTTATTTGGTTTAGCCAGCTATGCACGTACATCCCACAGCAATGCTCTCCACCACTGTCCGATAACGGGGCACACAATTATTCTTCTTCTTCTTCTTGCGTGAGCATAGGAGTCGCCTGACGGGAATCTTGGCATAGATGAGCACACTGGTCATGGAGCGGTCCTCCTGCATCGTGAATGGATTTATGCAGCCCGCACATGCACACTTGGCCTCTGGGATGTCTACAGGCCTACGGTTCTCGTCATGATTGATTCTAAATGGACAGATGATTACATAGGGTAATGTCAGATACATTTGGACATATCTTGGTAAAACCTTAAAAACAAGTGTTTCTTACAACAGTAATCCATTTGTTGGCCGTATAGAGCTCCCTATGTGTCGTTAATATGTTAAATAATTAGTTGGAACAGGATTTAAACCTGATTTTGAAGCTGTATCCCAGTCTAATTTTCCTAAGCACAAAACATGAACCTTCAATTTAGAATTACACTGAGCTCTCAGTTACCCCAAAATGCAGAAATTTAGTGACAAAATTGTATAAATAAAGACCATTCAGGTCTTACTTATAAATAAAAGTATTGTAATGCATAAGCTAAAATAAAAAAAAATATCTGGAGCACTAAAACTGTATATGAAAAAGACATTTGGTTACAGACATCTTAACTCATTTAAGTACACTTCATCCTACTTACAGAATTCAGGGATTTCAATCACACCCACTGCTAACAGACATCTAAAGAAATTATATAAAATAAATTATTTACTTATAACTTAATGGCAACCACTTAAAAATATGTTTTCCTGTTCCAGCATGATTGCTCCTGTGCACTAAGCATGGTCTCTAAAGACATGGCTCATGACCTTGGTGTGGATGAAATCTTGTGGCATGCACAGAGCCCTGACCTTAATCTCACTGATTTTTTGGGATGAATTGAAACACTGATGATGAGCCAGGCCTTCTCATCATCAGTGCCTGACCTCACATCTGATCTTTTGACTAAATGGGCACACATTTCCACAAATACAGTTCATATAAAAAGCCTTTACAGAGTAGTGGAGGCTATTATGACCACAAATGGGCAAGGGGGGATTTATACTTACTATTATAAATAATACTGTAAATTTTATGAATTATTATGTATTATGACACTTGTCATGCAAATGTCATATTTAAAAATAGATTGTTGTCTTTTTTGCAGACCAATTACTGTATTGACATCCCAGGGGAAAAGATAAGTCAGACATTTTTTTAGTCTCTGTCAAGGTTTAAAAAGAAATCAGTTTTGAAGTAGACTTAAATAAAATCCACAATTCAAAATCAATCTAAAATTAAAAGTATATATCACCATTTTCTGATTTACTGCCTGTAAGACTACAGTGTTGAAAGATAAAAGAGTAAAGAGCAGATAAAAAAAAGTAGAGAATTAAGACACATTTTGATGGGAAAAAGTTCAGTCCACCTATAATGAGTGCTATAATGACAGTTTCTTTCCTAATGAAGAGGCCAGTAAGTTTAAACAGCACTGAAAAATCCCTGTTGTACTAATGAAGCACACACTACCATGTCATCACTATGTTAGTGTCATTACAGTGCTGAGAATGGTGCACTATTGGTCCCATTTGAGTGAGAGATGAGGTATGGGGGAGGTAAAGTTTAAGGAGCAAAAGAGTGGCTATAGTCAGTACAAAAGATGGACTACATTTAGAGCATGACTGTACAAAGCAAGATCTATAATAAATGAAAAGAGCTTTTTTTAAAGAAACTCCAGTGGCCTGCACAGAGCCCTGACCCCTAAACAGCTTAGGAATGAACTGAAACATCAGTTGAGGCTTTCCTGACCATCAGTGGCCAGCCATACAAACTCTGTTTTGACCAAACACACATACTTCAAGGTCTTGTGAGAAGGCTTCTCAGAAGAATGGCTGTTGTTATAGATCACATAAAGGTCACTCGATTTTAAGACAATTTGGCTTTTTATGTACAACAAACTTATGGTCAGGTGTCCAAATACTTGTGGACATACAGTGTAGCTTGTATTACTAAAAAATACAATATTTTCCCCTTTCAACCTGTATATAAGAAACAAAGTTTCAGCTTTGATTATGTAACTGACCAATATGTACAGTATGTTCCAATTATGTAATTGTGTCTGTAGGGGGCAGAATAAATTATTTAGTCTTTTTACAGATTTACTGCTTACAAGTTCAGTCTCCAGCACAGTTGGCCTTTAGTATTTTAAAAATTGTTAAACCCATTTAATACTATAAAAACAATATTATTCGCTTTTCATTAGGACTCTCAGATTTCAGACGCACTTAGAATAAGATATTAAAGGGTTGTAGTTTTTAAATTAATTTGAAAATACCTGGCAACCCTGGAAACTTCGTATTTGTCTACCCCCCAAAAAACTACATATTGTTATTAAGGGGATAATAAATGAAATAAAAAATGACTCACCTGTATGACCACGGAGAAAGGCTCCGGGTGTTGGACATCCAAAGGTGTCGGTCCACCACGCACTTGCTTTTGGACAGAGCTGGATTGTTCCTCACCTGGGACACCATGTCATCTATGGCCTTATCGAAATCCACCTCGTGTTCCCCTGCCTCTGATGTGTGGTCTCCGGTCAGGATGGGGTCGAGGGGGATACTGAAGGACGTGGAGTTGCGCTGCGGCTGCGCCTGCTGATTCTCTGCTTTACCTTTCCGTCCTTTCCCTTCTTTCTTCGCTAACGCCGACAGCACAACATCTGCCAGCATCAGCACCATCAAGAGCTGGTGGAAACACAGTAAGATCGGTTTAACTATCGGTAAATCAAAATAACATAATAATATCTTAGGTTGAAATAATAGTTTGTATTCTTACAAAATCAGCAACTTTGAATACACTGTATTTTCTATAAGGATTTAAAGACAAAGTACAATTGTTATTTATTATTTTACTCTTTACATAAATTTTTAGGACAAATTCATTGTAGTCAGGGTCGCAGTGGATCTGGCACAAGACTTTGAACACACACGAAGCAGTTTAGAGTAGCCAAACCACCTTCTGTTCATTTTTAAGCAGTGGAAGGAAAGACCAGCCCTTATGCAGACAGTGAACAAAAACAGGTTCCCAAAGCACATGATGCCATGCAGCACTTATTCTATCAGCTGTGCCATTGTGCCACAATAGTTTTTGTCATAGCACTGCAGTGACATTTTCAAACATTTCTTTTGTTAAGCAGCAAACAAGCCTAGTGTGCGATTTCTGAATGTTATGTAACAATAGTATCATTAGTTTCTGAAGTTAAATTGAACTATAGTGTCATATATAATTTTAATAAGGGTTGCAGTGGGTCTGATTCATTGGGTGAAATGCAGGAAACACCCTTTTTGTTTGTAAATCTACATTTTAGTAAGCTGAAATAGCATATGAAATGAAAATATTGACTCCTAACTCAGAACAATTAAAATAGCAATTATTCCAAGAAAAAATACTTAATATATTCTATATATTCAAATAAACCCACAATTATACTATTTTACATTCAGCAGATAATTAATGATTTACTTTTTGCATATTATTTGTTTTACTGTTACGTGCTGTTTGTTACCCATCTGTATTTCTTTGTAAAGATCAAATACAAAAAAAATACTTTACGACTTTCTAACCAAAACTAAAATGGGGCAAGTAAAACAGAAACATACAAAAGCAAAAGTTTGAACAATAAAAATCAATTGACTTAAATTTAACAATTTAAAGTCTCACACTGAAAAATAAGTCTTAATAAAAAAAAATCTTAACCAAAAATAATAGATTTTTGATTTTATAATAATAAAATCATAATTAAAATTGTAATCAAAAATAAAACAAATTAAATAAATAACAAAAATGAAACCTGATAAACAACATTTATCAGGCTTCATAATTGTTTTAATAGAATCAACAATTATTCAAAACAAGACATACTTCTTATTTCTTACATTTGTTTAGCTGAAATTTAATACACATTCATGTATTTATATTTTTTAGGAAAAAATCATTTTACATCAGTGTGTAAGACCAGTAATCACAGCAATGCATGTTATTATCATGTTTAAAAACATGAGCAAATTAAGAAAGTGAATACCTCAAACTGAGTTTTGCTGATACATGTATTACATTTAATAACATGCATTATAAAGATGTTTAACGTGTTATTCTGTAAACTGTCCTCCTGTTACAACTGTATTTAGGCTATACTTGTTTCCTCAGAAACAAAGTACACATCAACTATACAATTTCGCTGTATGTACATAAAATGTGCTTTAACTGTTATATATTTCTATTTAATGCATGAACCTAAAGACCAACAACATTTCAGTCATTCTTTTCCCTGATATTGTACATGACAAAAATTGATCAAGATATTTTCTCCATCAGTACTTACCCCATTCCAAAATTTGCGCATGGTTTCCTCTCAAGTTGCTGTGATCACATTTGGCACACGTGTTCAGCCTTTGCATTAAACACCCTTGTGGTGAAATCAAGCAGAATGCATTTCACTTCATACCTGGTTTTGTCACATGTAGGGAGGGACACACCTGTGTTGGGCAGCTTTAGGTGGAGCCAGATGAACATAACAGTGAATGAGGTCAGTGAGTATACACTACATACCATTGCTGCTGTACAAATAGGGAAAACCACATAATATGAAATATATTTCTTTATGGTTAGGTTTCTTATGTAATAAAATAAGGTTGCATCTTTTATTTGTTGATATTAATTAATGTAGCCTGTATTGTATCAAGTATTACAGTTTTAATTATAATTATTTATTTGGCAAACACTTTTATCCTTTTATCCAAAGCGACTTGCAGCTTAGCCGAATTGTTTGCAGCTTGGAAGAGCTGAGATTTAAACTCCCAACCTTCCTAAGTAAACTAAGGTATCTTTTACATTTACAGCATTTAGTGGACACTTTTATCCTAAGTGATTTACTTTTCATTTTGAATATATTGCAAACAACTAAGGACCTTCCTCAGATGCTCAATATGAAACAGAAACTTGGTGGTGGTGGGGCTTGAACCAGAGACCTTTTGATTAGCAGGCCAGTACTCTGACCGCTGAGGAAACACAATCCCCCATTTGTATTATTACTGGCATCAGGATGTAGTGGTAGAGACTGTATACTGCTAAGTATGAAACACAGCACTGGCGCATTATAACTGAATACAAATAATTATTGACTTTACTTGTTCATACTAGTTCAGAACAACATGTATTATGCACATGTTTTTAAAATTTTGTGCAAAATATTTAGACTAGAACAAAAGGAGCTGGGTATTATTCACAGTCTTAAGTGGGCAAGAAATTTGAATCATCGCTACTTTATGACTTCCACTTTGTATTATTTGTAGTCTAAGTGGGTAAGAAATTTTGAATCATCACTACTTTATGTCTTCTACTTTGTGCTTTCCATGTCTCCCCCCTTTTTACTCAAATACACCTTTTATTTCTTTTTCAGGAAGTTCATAAACCCTGTTCACACAAAGCAAACAAACAGCACTTTGAAGGTCTATAGATGCACTCTGGGAACTTTCATTCACAGAATAGTGCCTGCCACTACGGACATGAGCCATCCGAGGTTTTGTCTTTGATCCTCTCCTTTATTGGCATGCTCATGTTTTCAATAGATCCTATTGAGATGACCAAAGAAAGAACACCTGTTATAAGGCAGGTTAGGGCAATTCAGCTTCAAAAGAGAAGAATTAAAGACCCACCTGTAAAAATGAAACAAGTCCAGAAACACATCTTGTGTTTTAAGTGAGAGAAAAAACAAATGTAATATAGACTACTTATCTCTATATTGTGACGAACAAAAGAAAATCGTCTACATAGGCAGCTCAATACCCTTTGAATACATTTATATGCTTCTGTGATCCTTCAAACATTATTTGAAGTTAGTTGGGAATAATCATAGAATCTTATCCTTTTTAAAAGACTCAAAGGTGCAGTAAGCAACATTGTCTACTTAGGGATTTGGTGCATACAAGAAGCTTAAAAAAGAACAAATAAATACAGTTTATATCAAACCTCAAGAGGATTAATCATTTTGATTGGCAAGTCAATGCTTCTTTGGCCTTGAAAAATGTTTAGAAATTTGAATTCCTTCACAAGTTGTGTGTTTATGAATTAGATTATTAATTTATTGGTAAAAAAACAAAAAAAACATTTACATTAACATTTTCGGCATTTAGCAGACGCCTTTATCCAAAGCGACTTACATTACAGTTACAGTATACAGAGCAATTGATGGTTAAGGGCCTTGCTCAAGGGCCCAACAGCAGCAACCTGGTAGTGGTGGGGCTTGAACTAGTCCAGTACCTTAACCACTATAGGCTACAACTTGCCCTAGTATTAATATCAACAAGCAAACAAGGGTTTAGTAATCCCTAATTCAAAACAGGCTAGGGTTTCAGTGCATAACAGTTTGAATAAGCTCACATGCCCAAGATTGCCTGGTATTGCTTTGAGTGATATGGAGACCAGATTGAAATCCATCCTGACCAACAGTGCATGATTTTCTGGACTACTAATGGCTATGATATCTGTGGACAATACAGAAAAAGTTCAAGTATCTTTTTATATAGACCCATATAATATGTATTTCACCTTAGAGACATGGGCACCCAGTTGTTTAGTGATTGTGACTGCCACCAAACTTTTCTGTGCTCATATATAATGTTTGTTTATTAGGATTTTAATGGCATGTTTTACACACTTTGGTTACATTCATGACAGAAACGGTAGTTACTCATTACACAAGGTTCATCAGTTCAATAGGTTATATCAAACAGTCATGGACAATTTTGTATCTCCAATTCATCTCACTTGCATGTCTTTGGACTGTGGGAGGAAACCGGAGCACCCGGAGGAAACCCACGCAGACACGAAGAGAACATGCAAACTCCACACAGAAAGGGACCTGGACCGCCCCACCTGGGGATCGAACCCAGGACCTTCTTGCTGTGAGGCGACAGTGCTCATGTTGGACCAAAGCACATGTTGCATCAGTCTTAATTCAGATAAGCTGGAGCTCAAAGAAGTCATGCAGCATTTCTGGTTGTTAATATATGGTATCTGCTTTGTGTCAATAGCGTCAACAATGTAGTGGCGTCTGAGGGATCGAAAGTCCAAATTAATAAAAATCAAGCACTTAAGGTGTAAAGTTTCAGTTGCACGCAGATAGACATTGTTTTAGCCGGTGAGCTGGAGATCAGTATCTCAATCCACATTCATTCATCATTTATTCCTTTATTGTCTGTTTTATCCTATTCAGGGCTGCGGTGGGTACAGTTTACCAGGCAAAAGGCAGGAGACACCCTGGACATGTCACCAGTTCATCACAAGGCAAACATGTACGCACGCAAACATGCACACACGCACACACACACACGTTGACACCTAGTTCCATTTAACCTGACTGCATGTGTTTGTACTGTGGGAGCTCCCGGAGGAAACCCACACAGACACGGGGAGAACATGCAAACTCCACACAGAAAAGACTCAGACCGCTCCACCTGGGAATCATATGTTCTATATTTTTCTATACAGTGGTACCTTGTAACTCAACGTCCCCAAAACTCAAAATCTGAAACTCAGCGCCCTTCGTCGAGAAATTTGTACCCTTAAACTCAACATTTCCCTTATGCCTAGTTCACACTACACGATTCTTGCCCAGATTTTCGCTCGGCGACTGGTCGGCGCTAGATTTACCAACTCGGGAGCAACTCGGCATTTGCTCGGCGATCAAAACTCGGCTCTCAATCACTATGTGTGAACTACTCAACAACTCGATCCAACCGGCTCACCGAGCAGTCACCGAGCGCTCGGCGACCAAATCGAGATTTCTAGCATGTCAGATATCTTATCTGAGTTGCACAACTGGCACACACGTTTTACAGTATTTCTGACTTTATCGTTCTCTACAAAACACCAACGCTGCATTGCAAAAATATTAATTAACCTCCAACTTACTATAGAACAATCCAAACTGTTCGTGTTGCCAGATCCACTCAGATTCATTTATTGTTCCTCTTTGATTTTACGCTGCACATCAGCGCACAAACTTTGATCACTCGCTACTTGTTGACGTGCATTTTTGGACGTGGTATCATTAAACTCCTCGTCACTTCTCACGTGTGTTTTTGTAAAAAAAAAAAAATTTCGTTTGTGAGATCAGAGAAGCTCGCCTGCGATTCCAGTTGGTGATAGATTGTGTAGTGTGAAACCCCCTTATTCCCGATTAGTCGTGTAGTGTGAAATATACACCGACTGAAAGGCTCCCGAGTGCAAAAGATTCAGCTGTGTAGTGTGAACTGTACAGCGACCCGGCAAATCAGAAAGTCGTGTAGTGTGAACTTGGCATTAAACTCAACGTGTGTGCAACTGCTGCTTTGCTCAGTGCTCGGCCTTGAGCAGTGCGGTAAAACTACATGTGAACATGAGACGAACCTGCATTTGTGTGGAATAACATCAACTTTACTCTGAAACCTCCACAGGTTTCACTGTTTCACTTTTAAACTTCTGTTATAGCTTGAGGTTCTGAGAAATTGTAAGAATCAGCTTTTCCAAGAGTCTAAAACACTTATCGTTAAAAAAAAGAATACTGTAACTTTATGTATTAAAAGAACGACATAGAAACACTAAACCTCTCTTAATTATCACTGCTTATTTGTTCTCTCCACTAATTAAGAAGCATAAGGAAACAATAAAAAACTAAAGGTAGAGTGCAGGTTTTATTGTATTTTTATATTGATTTTTAACTGTTTTTCAGTTGTATTTCAGTGTTTTGTATATTATATTTGTGTTATTTTTGGTGCATAAGTGTAAAAAACAATCCAATTATTTTACATTAGCCTAAAATATATGCAGTTCCACGGGACAATGGAACACATTAACAGGTATCCCATACATCCTTATGGGAAAAAATACCTTGAAACTCAACGTCTTTAAATCTCAATGCCACTCCCAGAACCAACTGACGTTAAATTTCAAGGTACCACTGTATTCCAGAATAGTAACTTAACCATTGGTTAAAAAAGTAGCCAACTGTGTGAATAATATTAGTAGTGTGATATTTGGGATACAGCAACTCTCTTCTGCTCTGTGTACCCTGATAGAGCAAAAACATTTAAAAAATCATATGTACTCTTAGATGCTCCTCATAGAAGACTTAAGTTTTCTCTCTCTTTTTAAATATATGTTTTTTTAATGCAGGGTAAATCATGCTTTTTATTTCTTTATTTTGCTTTATTTAATTAAGTAAATAAATGAAAGGTTATGTGTTGTCTTGTAATTTTCTGGTGCAATGTCATTGTTGTATATTGGCTGTGTATGTAGGGTCTAGACTGCTACTAAAGATCCCCTGGTTACAGAGCTAAAGATTTTTTTTTCTTGTTTCTTAATAACCTAAAATAATTGTGCAGCTGGTATCGTTCTTCGATCACAGTTTCAGGGATTTCAATTCAAGTTTGATTCTGAAATTATAAATTCACTGTATTTGGTCAATTTTAATATTAAATACTAATTTCAGCCCTAGGATTTCTTGCTCAAGTTGGCATGTTATCCCAGGTACTTTAGAATTCTGCCACCTCCCAAAAACCTGCCCATAGGTGAAGTGCATACTCTGTCATTCCCCAATGATGGATTGATGTCCCATCCAGGGTATATTTCCCTTTCGCTTTGGACCCAGCTTACCTAATCAAAAAGGCAGTATCTAAGAAATGATTCATTAGTAAATGAATTTAACACATCCTAAACTTGCACAATCTGTTTGAGAGTATACTGGTATACACTGATCAGCCATAACATTAAAACCACCTCCTACACCTACACTCATTGTCCATTTTATCAGCTCCACTTACCATATAGAAGCACTTTGTAGTTTTACAATTATTGACTGTAGTTCATCTGCTTCTCTACATACTGTTTTAGCCTGCTTTCATTCTGTTCTTCAATGGTCAGGACCCCCACAGGACCACCACAGTGCAAGTATTATTTAGGTGGTGGATCATTCTCAGTACTGCAGTGACAATGACATGGTGGTGGTGTGTTAGTGTGTGTTGTGCTGGTATGAGTGGATTAGATAAAGCAGTGCTGCTGGAGTTTTTAAATACCGTGTCCACTCACTGTCCACTCTTATTAGACACTCCTACCTGGTTGGTCCACCTTGTAGATGTAAAGTCAGAGACGACCGCTCATCTATTGCTGCTGTTTGAGTTGGTCATCTTCTGGACCTTCATCAGTGGTCATAGGACGCTGCCCATGGGGCACAACACACACTAACACACCACCACCATGTCAGTGTCACTGCAGTGCTGAGAATGATCCACCACCCAATAATACCTACTCTGTAGTGGTCCTGGGAGAGTCCTGACCATTGAATAACAGCATAAAAGTGCGCTAACAAAGCATTCAGAGAAACAGATGGACTACAGTCAGTAATTGTAGAACTAGGATTGTAGAACTACAATTACTGCTTCTTTATGGTAAGTGGAGCTGATAAAATGGACAGTGTAGAAACAAGGAGGTGGTTTTAATGTTATGGCTGATCAGTGCATAATATCAGTAGCAAACAGCAAAAAATCTGGGTAACATCCAATTTTGTGATTAACACCACTAATAAGTGCACACAACTCTGACGCAAACCTTTTGCCCAGAGGGGAAAAGGATAACACAAAATCATTTTTGTTTGAAAACATCACACCATTATTTACTACACGGATTTCTCTCTCACACTCTTTCTGTTTCTCTCAGCCACCCCCTCTTTTTTTCTTCATACACCCATAAATCAAAACCAGTTGTGAGGTTATTGTTCAGTCAAATAGATCTAGTTTGTTCACATTCGACAAAAGGTTCAATCAGATTTCCTTTAAAACTTTATGAACTCCGGATATTAGGTTTGTGGTTAGAGAGTTGATTTATCTAAAAAGCTTTCCTTGCAGCGTTACATACCTGGCAACCCAAAGATTTACCCAGCATCTACATTTCTTCAGTTCCAGTTTTTAGATGTTTTTAAACGATTATTTTAGCCTTTTAGCACTAGTAGTAATTGTATTACGTAAATATAGTTCTCAGGAGAGCCGGCATTCTAATGTAGCAGTAAGTATGTTATAGATTCTGAGACCTCATTTCTTTATTTTTCTTTTACCATTTACTGTAAATCCACCATTATTTATCTAAATAATGGGGACAGGGGTAGCCTAGTGGGTAGAGCTTTGTTCTATTAACTGAAAAGTTGAGAGTTCGAATCCCAGCTCTGCCATGCAGCCACTGTTGGGCCCTTGAGCAAGGCCCTTAACACTCTCTGCTCCAGGGGTGCCATACGATGGCTGACCCTGCGCTCTGACCCCAGCTTCCAAACAAGCTGGATACGTGAAGAAAGAATTTTGTTGTACTGTACACCAGTATATGTATATATGACAGATACAGGCATTAATTCATTCATTCATTCAAATATGTAGCTATTTGTAGGATAAACCTAGAGTACAAAAACAACTTGGAAATCTCAATGTTCATGTTTTATGATTAGATTAGATTAGATTAGATTCAACTTTATTATTATTACACATGTACAAGTACAAGGCAACGAAATACAGTTTAGCATCTAACCAGAAGTGCAATAAGCAGCAAGTGCAGGAGAAACAGCATCTATGATATACATTATTTACAGGACATGGGCAGTGGTAGGAACAAGATATACAGAAGAATATATTATTGAATGTATGATGTATTCGAGATCCCAGCTCTGGTTGCAGCGTGTGTTTTTACCGCTGCACCACCTGAGCGGCTAATATTTTTTTTTTTATTGCAGCTCAAATATGCTGGAAGATTATTAGCAGTGATCAGATTCTTTCAGCCACTGCATCCAAAACAACTTACACATGAGCCATTTAGCGTTAGAGACTTTGCTCAAATGCAACCATTGTGGGTTTACCCCTTGACCTTTTTATTAGAAGTACAATACCTTTTTCCCCTGAACCACAAGTACCTTTTTTTGAGCTATTATACGGTCCTCTTTTGGTACAAACAAAAAGAGATTACATCTGGACAGACTTTGCCATTTTTTTAATACTTTTGTAATATCTCTGGTTCTCTTTTACGTCCCCTATTTATGTATTACTTCATCTGTTTCTGGTCAGGGTGGAGTTAAGGTGCATTAAGGATCCGAGGAAAACTGTTCAGATAATGAAATGTATTTACTCAGATGTTTTATAACGTGATGTGGGGAAAAATGTGACTGTGGATGAGAACCATACACCAGAGCTGTGCTCTATAAACACCACCTGCTGCAACAACCTCTAACAGTGCATTGCTGTGTACACAAATCAGCCATAACATTCTACAATTACCATACTGTAGTCCATCTGTTTCTCTGCATGCTTTGTTAGCCCCCTTTCATGCTGTTCTTCAATGGTCAGGACTCTCCCAGGACCACCACAGAGTAGGTATTATTTGGGTGGTGGATCATTCTCAGCACTGCAGTGACACTGACATGGTGGTGGTGTGTTAGTGTGTGTAGTGCTGGTATGATTGAATAAGACACAGCAGCACTGATGGAGTTTTTAAACACCTCACTGTCACTGCTGGACTGAGAATAGTCCACCAACCAAAAATATATCCAGCCAACGGCACCCCGTGGGCAGCATCCTGTGACCCCTGATGAAAGTCTAGAAGATGACCAACTCAAACAGCAACAATAAATGAGTGATCGTCTCTGACTTTACATCTACAAGGTGGACCAACTAGGTAGGAGTGTCTAATAGAGTGGACAGTGAGTGGACACGGTATTTAAAAACTCCAGCAGTGTTGCTGTGTCTGATTCACTCATACTAGCACAACACACACTAACACACCACCACCATGTCAGTGTCATTGCAGTGCTGAGAATGATCCACCACCCAAATAATACCTGCTCTGTGGGGGTCCTGACCATTGAAGAACAGGGTGAAAGCAGGCTAAAACAGTATGTATAGAAACAGATGGACTACAGTCAGTAATTGTAGAACTACAAAGTGCTTCTAAATGGTAAGTGGAGCTGATAAAATGGACAATGTGTGTAGAAACAAGGAGGTTTTAATGATATGGCTAATCAGTGTATATAGCAACAGGATAAAGTCATTACTGAAGAAATATGAATGGATGAATATATGCTATGTAAAGCATTTGAAATAACACTGTGCATGAATGTGTACTATGAAAATAAACTTGTTAGAACTTTTTATTTCTATTTTTAACTGTATTTCTTATTTAATTTTAAAAAGGTGAATGTATAACTATTCTAAATGTCTCTAAGGATTGAACACACTAAACAAAGTTATATTCCATGTGAATTATTTACTGGTTAAAAATGTAGTAGTTTATACAATTGACACCAAAAGTCTGTGAAACCATGGTACAAAATAAACAGATGTTTTGACCTTTGTGTTATTATTATGACAAATTATCAAATTGATTCTTTCCGATATGTCTGTTTGAGATTTGCTTTTACATGTATTCATTCTTTTTTTTTTTATACCGCATGATCCTGGTCAGGGTCATGTTTGGTTTAGTGCCTTCTGAAAATGCTGGATGCAACTGGAATACACCCTGGAGAGGTCACCAATCCATTGTAGAGAACCACACACTTACAAATGTACTCACTCACCCCTGAGGTAATTTAGTGCAGCCAATTAACAAGTTACAAAAGATAAAAGAAAAACCAGATTACTCAAAGCAGCCCACATGGACCTGGCGAGAACATCAAACCAAGGACCTCAGGCCACATTTTGCTATAGCACTGCACAACTCTAGCAGCTGCACCACTGTACTGCTTTTTGTCTATTTGACATATATAGAATAATTCGGCTAGACACTTCGGCTAGACAAATCAGATTTTCAAAAAGGAAAAAAAGAACAATAAACATTTTAATTAAACACATGAATTAACTTTTAAAAATGTGTCCTCCAATCATCCAGTCACAGAAAAAATAGTAGTCGAGTTTTTAAAAGTCCTAAAATTATGATGAGACACAATGAAATGAGTAAATAATTAGTAAAGCCCTTGACTTTTTGTGTACTTTATTGTGATTTGGATTTAATTAGATAAAATAATATAATTCCTATTTTCATAAAGCAATTAACATTCACTCATAATGATGAAGTAAAAAAAAAATTTGTAATAAATGAAAAATCAAAAACTGAAACCTTTTATTAACAAAAGTATTTTAAAACATTTGTTGTGGAGTTTCAAATTGTGTTCAGTTGCATCCTGTTTTCTCTGATAATCCTTGAGATGTGTCTATAATTTAATTGGATTCCACCTATTGCAATTTAAATGAAATGGGCATGTTTGGAAACACACACACCTATGTCTATAAGGCCACCATTTATACAAATTTTCAGTACAAAAAATAAGCCATGAAATTCAAAGAGCTGTCTGTGGATCAAATTGTGGCAGGGCATAGATCAGGACAATGAGATAAAACAATATCTAAGACTTGTTTCAAGAAACACATTTTTCGAAAGAAGCTAGGCACAACCTTGAACACAACCTAAGTTCAACCAGCCAAACATCTGGGCAAGAAGGGCATTAGTCTGGGAGGTAAGACAGAACTCAAAAATTACTTCAAAACACTTCCAAAATTTCTGTAAAGAGATGGGAGACGTTGGTCTAATGAGATGAAACTCTTTATACAGAACAGCAAGCGTAATAATCTCTATCTTGCACTTCTGGTTAGATGCTACTGCATTTCGTTGACTCTGTACTTGTACTCTGCACAATGACAATAAAGTTGAATCTAATCCAATCTAATCTAATCTAATGATGGCAACATTATGCTTTGTTCTTCTCAGAAGAAGAAACAGTGAGACTGTTAAGAAATGAGGGACTGATAAAAGCAGCCGAATACAGGAAAATTTTTGAAGAAAGCTTCCTCCAGAGTGCATGCAAACTCAGACTGCTGCGATTCATCTTTTAATCCGACAAAGACCTGAAGAATGCGACCCAAACAGCACTAAAGTTATTGAAATATCTGTATAGAGCCCTGAAGATAACAGTTAAATCTGATTATTCTTGATAGGCTCTGCCGTGAAGAATGAGATAAATTACCTTTGCATTATATAAGCATATAATTACATTATATTGCTTGTAGAGACATATTTAAAAAGGCCTGCAGTTATAATTGCTGCCAAAGGGGCTTTTTATTGAACTAAAGGTCTGAATACTTTTAAAACATGTTTTTTATCACATTATGGGTAATAAAGATTTTCTATACAACTGTATAAAAATATTTCACTTAACTGCATTAATCCTCAAGTAATAATGAAATGATCTAGATGTTAGGAAGGAAATGTAGAATCTGGAGAAAACCAACATAGATGTCACAGACTGAGGAAAATTTTTTTTCCCTAAAGCAATGAACCTCCTAAACCAGACCTCAGGAACTTCATCCTTACTCACAACAGTAACCTTAACTGACTCACGGGTGCTCTGAACATTTTATAGCACACTCTTAGTGCATTTCAACATATTACAGTGGTACCTTGTAACTCAAAATCTTTAAAACTCAACACCCTTTGCCAAGAAATTTGTACCCTTAAACTCAGCGTTTCCCTTAAACTCAGTTCAGTTTGTTTTTTTAAAATGTGTTCATTTAATTTCAAATTAATAAACAGCCGCTTTGTTCAGGGCTCGGCTTGAGCGGTGCGGTAATATGTCATCAAAGTGCACATATGAGACGAATCTGCATTTGTGTGGAATAATTGTCAGATTCACTCTGAAAGCTCCACATGTATCTGTGTTTAGCTGGATTTTCCTCACTGTTTCACTTTTAAACTTATGTTACATCTTGAGGTTCTGAGAAATTGTAAATTGAAATTTATTTCAGGTTTTTATATTATATTTGTGTTACAACCCCATTATTTTACACAAGCCTAAAATATGTGCAGTTGCACTATGTACTATGCATATTTATCTTATATATAAATGTAAGAGTGCACCTTTACATGACTTTTCAACCAGGGACATTGTCATTTAGAACTGCAATATTACAATATATATTATGGCAAGCCAAGCAGAAAATATATTGCAAACACTGATATATTTGGAGTGAAACCCGATATATTTGGAATGAAGCTGATATATATAGAATGAAACCCGATATATTTGGATTGAAGCTGATATATATAGAATGAAAACCGATATATTTGGATTGAAGCTGATATATATAGAATGAAACCCGATATATTTGGATTGAAGCTGATATATATAGAATGAAACCCGATATATTTGGATTGAAGCTGATATATATAGAATGAAACCCGATATATTTGGAATGAAGCTGATATATATAGAATGAAACCCGATATATTTGGATTGAAGCTGATATATATAGAATGAAACCCGATATATTTGGATTGAAGCTGATATATATAGAATGAAACCCGATATATTTGGAATGAAGCTGATATATATAGAATGAAACCCGATATATTTGGATTGAAGCTGATATATATAGAATGAAACCCGATATATTTGGATTGAAGCTGATATATATAGAATGCAACCCGATATATTTGGATTGAAGCTGATATATATAGAATGAAACCCGATATATTTGGATTGAAGCTGATATATATAGAATGAAACCCGATATATTTGGATTGAAGCTGATATATATAGAATGAAACCCTATATATTTGGAATGAAGCTGATATATATAGAATGAAACCCGATATATTTGGAATGAAACAGATATATATGGAATGAAACCCGATATATATAAAATGAAACCTGTTGTTGTGACTTTTGTGTTTGTATTTTTGACGTGCATATATTTGCTCTATCTGCAAAAAATAAACGATGTGGGGAAGCGATTTTCGTACTGGACGTTGTAATGTTGTCACGTTAGTTTTATACACAAAAGTCAGATCAGGGGACATTTCGTCATGTTATGATTTGTGTTTGTTTGTTATTTAAAACTAAACTGAAAACTGAAACCTTTTTCAATATTGGGATTTGAAGTGAAAAACTAATGACCAAAGGTACACAAACTCCTTTGCTTGCGTTGTGGTTTGTGGGGGGAGAGTTTTCATTTTATATATTGAGTTCCATTTAATATATATCAGTTTTCATTACATATATATCTAGTTTCATTTTATATACATATATCGAGTTTTGTTTTATATATATATATATATATATATATATATATATATATATATATTTTACATTTACAATCTCGGCATTTAGCAGACGCTTTTACAGTTGTGACAGTATACAGTCTAAGCAATTGAGGGTTAAGGACCTTGCTCAAGGGCCCAACAGTGGCAACCTGGCAGTGGTGGGGTTTGAACCGGCAACCTTCTGATTACTGGTCTGGTACCTTAACCACTAGGCTTATATATATATAGTTTCTATTTGTTTATATGACGCAAAAGAAAAAAAGGAAAATAGAGAGCTGGGATTGGCTCTAGCACCCCCGCGACCCTGATTAATTAAGAAAGTGAGTATTCGTATTCGCACAAGCGATATTTACCTTTAACCGCGCGAGGGCGCACTGTCAGATCTCGTTGTATAGACTGCGTTCTCGCGATATTTGTGGCACAACTAATTCAGGCGGATGTAGTTTTGGGCCCTCTTTTCCGGCGGCCATAGCGGAATAATCGGTATGGTAAGAGTTGTTGGCAATGCTATATAAGTTATATCTGTGTCCATCCTCAACGTATTAATGTCAAAATGGTACAAATCACGTACTTGTGTTGAAGAACATTATAAATAATCGTATGGCCGAGATATTTCTTAGCGGAATTACTTGAATGTTTAATTTATTCACTTAAACCTTGGAGCTAGCATGTTGCTAACTAACAGTCTGTCATTGCTCTGTGTGATATCGTTACTAGTGTTTCTGAGAATAAATAGTTTATGTTGACTGTATGAATTTGCGTAATGTAGAGTAAAATATCAATGGTTGCTTTATTATTACAATTTTTTAGTGAAAAGTGTGGCTGGAAGGTCTAGTATGTAGTATTGTAGCATTGTAGCGGTTGCGGCTTATTGAGAGCTAAATGTGTTGCTTAGGCTGCTACAGAAGCTGCTCTGTAGAAGTGTTCGCTTTGTACAGTGAATATATGCTTACTTGACATTGTCAGTTGTACGTTTCATTATTGAATACAAAGCCAGGTAGTGTGGGTTTTTTCGTGATCCAATGCTGGAGTATTCAGTCTTGGATATGTTATAGTAACTTTGCTACTATCTAAGTGTGTTCAAAAAAAATTTAACAAATTGGAGCAGAGCTTTAAATGATGTGACATGCTTAAACACCACAAAGTACCTCAGGATGTGTCCATCCCATTTATTTTGGAGACAATGTTAGGTTACATTAGTATTGGAACATTATGGTACAAGCCTTACTGAGCTTTTAAGCCCAAATTAGGGGTCGGCAAAAAGTATTGTGTGCCATCCATTAAAGTCATATATTAAACGTTTAGCATGTACACAATGGACAAAAGTAGCAGGACACTCCTAATTATTGAATGCTTGTGCTTCAGCCACAACAGGTGTAATCAGTTATTTAAAGAAGACTATATGCTACCAGCATTGTGTAGGGAATGCCATTTCTGTTCCAGCATGACTGTACCCTGTGTACAAATTATGCTCTATAAAGACATGTAAAAACAAAAAAGGTTGTTTTAAATAAACTTTAGTGGCTTGCACAGAGCCCTGACCTCAGCCCTACTGGAACAGATGGGGACATTTTGTAAAAATCGTCCATGGTCTTTAAAGTTTGTTGGTTGACTTCTTATTTTAGTCCATTATGTGCCCAGATACCAGTTGGAAGCTGAAATAATGAGTTAATGGGGGTGACGTTTACACATGCATGTACTTTATCGGAGTTGTTTGTGTCTGGCATTTTTTCAGGATACACTGTAGGCATCAAAATATTGTGGTTAGCCTGAGTTGGAGCAAGTGTGATTGGCAACTAATAGCACACTTGATGTTTGTGATGGAGACTTAACAGGGAAAATAGAATTGAATCCAAAAGCTAATTGAGTAGTCAAATGGGTTTAATTCATTAAAAAAAAACACAAACATGTATGGTGCGAATTGTCATGTCTGGCAATTATTGTGACCCCTCTTTGTAATAGTTCTCCTTTTCTACTCTCCAGCCATCATGAAGCTCAATCCGTTTGTGACCTCCTCCCGGCGTAAGAACCGCAAGAGGCATTTTAATGCCCCTTCACACATCCGCAGGAAGATCATGTCTTCCCCTCTCTCAAAAGAACTTCGCCAGAAGTACAACGTGAGGTCCATGCCCATCAGGAAGGATGATGAGGTGCAGGTAAGGTCATCCATTCCATGACTTACCATTTTCTCCCTGGTTATTTGCTTTGTTGTACCATAAAATAGATCTTAAACTCAACCTAAATCTGGCCTGATGCTTAGAATGTGGATTGTTACAGGTTGACCTTTATGTTAACCTGTTTATTATTTGTGTTGATTGAAGATAATGTGACATTACTGCATTGTTCTTTTGTTATGAACAGGTCGTCCGGGGACACTACAAAGGCCAGCAAATTGGCAAGGTCGTCCAGGTGTACAGAAAGAAATACGTCATCTACATTGAGCGCGTGCAGCGTGAGAAGGCCAATGGCACCACTGTTCATGTGGGCATCCACCCTAGCAAGGTAGGAGAGATAATAGTGGTAGAATAAGTTGTGATGGGGAGCTCTATGAAGTGCCCTGTTGTCTTAAAAAAATGTGCAGAAAATTAACTGATGCATTTACAAATTTTCTTTTGTGTACAGATACAGTGCAAACGTGACTAATCTAGTTCTTCTGTTTTATTATTAAGTTATATATTATATTTTAAGTTTGTTTGATTTATTCTCTCAGATTCCAAATATAAAGAAAACAAACTGAAACATAATACCTACTAAGCCATAAATGGCACAAATACTTGGTGTTGAATTCAAAAATAAATAAATATCATGCCTTATACATTGTCAAAATAAGGACACTCTAGGGCAGATGAAATGCCTCTGTCATGTACACACATACACCTGTACAATACAGTAACATTCTTTGGAAGCTGGGGTCAGAACGCAGGGTCAGCCATTGTATGGCACCACTGTAGCTAAGGAGCATGGCACACCCAGGATTCAAACCCACAACCTTTCAGTTGGTAATTCACAGCTTTACCCAACAGGCTGCCACTGCCCCGGTATACTTTTGATCAGCATTTCTGAAGTCTAGGGTGTTATTTTGGGGATGGGGTCATCACCATTATAACCCAATCACAGGCTTTGCAGTGTATTTATTCATTCATGAAATCTGTTGTTTCAATTGTTATCAACTGTTTAATCATTTATTTTATATTTTCTTTTTTTAAGTGTAGTTGTTAGCTCTTCTAATTTGTAAAATCAGTGTATGAAGGGTGCTGTTACTAAACTTGACTTGTCTGTTTAAATTTTTTCTGCTTTTGTAGTGTAAAGAATAGCTTAATAGTTTTTCCCCCCTCGAGCTTAGCCTAGCTTTTGTTGGACTTGGTGTTTGTTAGTTGCAACTTTTTTTTCCTGTTTAACACTTGGCTGCATCTTTCTTGTGCTTCCCCTGGTGCTTGGTCTCGGGTGATTAATCCTAAACATGTGGTGTAATCAAGAGCAGAAACCTGATTTATATTAGTAAAAAATATACTGACCAATTTCAGTATACTTCTAAGCATGCTTTAAATACATCTGATTACACCACTGCAGTAACCAGTTTTTTTTTTTTAAACAATGAATTTTTTTTCTTATGAGGAAGAACATCATCTTTGAGACTCGTATTTAATGCAATTATTAGTAAAAGCATATTACTCTAATCAACACAAATGATTGGCTGCACCTGTCTTAATGCACAGATGATGTATATGTATTTATTTAATGCTCCTGATAAATTGGGAATGTGGAGTCGAGTGGTGCCAGGTATTGCTAAGCTGGAAATTGTATTTACATGTTAATATATTGTGTACATGTTATATATATATTTTTACTTGGTTCATATGCAGATTTTAAAAAGTTGCTTTTTGGGACACATTTGGTTAATTGTATGTCTTACAAGTTTTTAATCCACATGAATGATAAACCATGTGCCTTAGCCTTTAGATATTTCTGTAAGGATTTTACTTATGTGACCAACATGATGCAGTAATAATGTCCACAGATTCTCTCATAGACTTAAACCTGTATTAAAATCCAAAATTATTTAATTAATTATTAAAATCAGCTTAGGAAGGTGGCTCAGATTTTCTCATTTACTTTGACAGTTTATCTGAAAGTTACTGTAAATACACTTGCTGAAAGTATTTGTGAGGTTGGGTGATGGCTCTTATTTAACAATTCAGTTTATCCCAGTGGTGTTCCACTCCATGCTAGACTTGTCATACTATGGCTTTATGGACCTTGCTTTGTATGTAGGAGCATACTAACTAATGTATGCACCTTTATTGTTAAAATATTGACTGATTCAGACATCAGTGGTTTGTGTTTAACGCAAGCCTACATTTGATTCCCCCTATCTCCAGGTCGTGATCACCAGGCTAAAGCTTGACAAGGATCGCAAGAAGATCCTGGAGCGCAAGGCCAAGTCGCGACAGGATGGCAAGGAGAAGGGAAAATACAAGGAGGAGACCATTGAGAAAATGCAGGAGTGAACATCTTTTTGCTAACAATAAAAGACTGGATAAAAATAAATATTGTGTTGGGTCATTCTGTGTTCATGGCATGTATTCATGTTTAACTAATGGTAACGAGAGGTCCACACACTGGTTACAGTGAGCACTAAACAGCAACAGCATATGCTACTATGGAACCCTAAGTCTTTTGTCAATTGAACATTTTAAACAAAGTTATTTAAGACATTTGATCTGGTATTTAAAAATCAGCTTGAATAATGACTTTAGTTTAGTGTACATACTTTAAAACTTGCTGTTAAACACAGCATTTATAGTATTAATATTTTTGCATCTAGAGTGAAATTTAAAGTGGCATTTAGGGTAGTGTTTAATGTTTTTTAGGTTACTGAAATACAATAAAGCAGACAAAGTTCTTACTTAACATTTTAAGGCCTAAGCATACAAATCCCACAGTTACTGATCATGACAACTGTGTTGCATAATCTAAATTGGATGAAAAACATGATCCTTAAGAGTCAAGAATGGTGAAAGTCTGACATGTAACTGATGCAGCTTGTAAAATATCTTAACCACTGTGTGAGTGCTCATGTGCCCCTTGTTCCAAAGCTGTTGAGAGGTCATGACAGCAGGTATTAATGGAGTTTCTTGAAGCTTAGTTTTATGGCTTTACAGCCAAGCTAGAACAAGAGTTGGTTTTGGTTTTCTACTTTGCTAAATGTAGAAATGTTACGCTATGCTTAGTGCCTTATTTTGAACTTTATTTAGAACATACATAACTATTTCATCAGCTACACCTACTCTACAGAGGAACTATGAGGCTATACAATTACTAACTTGTTCATTTGCAGCTCTCCCAGCACTAACATAGTGACATGTTGGAGTTTGTAAAGGTACCAGAGTATCTAGTGTTGTACTGTTACTGGGATTTTTAAATACAGTTTAAACATGCTGGTCTTTTTTATTATGAATACATATACCGATAAGCAAGAACATTAGGATGACCTGCCTTATACGCTGTCAAAGCAGCTCTGACCTACTGAAACATGGACTCACAAAGCCATCTGAATCATTATATCTTACACAGGTAAATATTACACACATACCAAACTGTCTTCATAATTTTGAAAAAAATCAGTTTTGTCAGACCAGTCAACAATCTTGCTCCAAAGTTTGGTTCTGATGCATGCCTGCCCGCCCATTGTCGGTGCTTTCAGCGTACGAATTACTTCACTATTGGCAGCTGTGAATCTGACAGGGTGGCTATGACATGTGGAATCCCCCAGGGATCAGTTCTCGGACCTCTTCTGTTCAATCTTTATATGCTGCCATTAGGGCAAATGCTACAGGCTAACAACATTGATTACCATAGTTATGCAGACAACACACAGATATATCTGGCTCTCTCACCAGATGATTACAGCCCAATAGACTCATTGTGTCAGTGTCTGGAGAACATCAATAACTGAATGAGCCAGAATTTTCTACAGTTAAATAAGGACAAAACAGAGATTGTTGTGTTCGGCAGCAAAGAGAAGAGGATTAGTGTCAGTGAACACCTCAGTTTCCGGGCTCCAAAGTCTGAAATCTTGGCTTTCTAATAGACTCAGATCTTACATTCACCAGCAATATCAAAACCATCACCAAAACAGCCTTTTATCATCTTAGAAATATATCCAAAATCAAGGGTCTAGTGTCCCAACAAGATCTAGAGAAGCTCATCCATGCTTTTATTTCCAGTAGGGTGGACTATTGTAATTGTCTCTTAACTGGACTTCCAAAAAAGACCATTAAATAGTTACAGCTCATTCAGAACGCTGCTGCTAGAGTTTTAACCAAGACGAAGAGAACTGAGCACATCACTCCAGTTCTAAAATCTCTACACTGGCTTCCGGTTAGTTACAGAATAGAATTTAAAGTGCTGCTACTGGTCTATAAATCAATGAATGGGTTCGGCCCAGAATACATCTCAGAAATGTTTAGAGAATATAAACCTAGTAGATCTCTAAGATCCATGGACTCAGGTCAGCTAGTCGAGGCAAAACTAAACATGGTGAAGCAGCATTTAGTTGTTGGGCTGCATATAACTGGAACAGACTGTACGGAACATCGCCCCTGATTGCTCTCATAGACTCTCATGTTAAGGCTCTTTTTTTTTTCGAATTGCAGGCGCTTCAATACATTCTGAATGGGTTCCGGGAGGGCTCGCACTTACGTGCTTGTGTCACACGTAACCTGGTGTCGCGATCTTGTCACCAGGACAACCATTACCTCAGTTCAGGGCAACTCCATCATGTCATCAATGACATTCAGTTGTCGTAGTAATCAGGATAAATTAGCAACTTAAGAATTAGGGCCACCCAGACCAAATTTAAACATCAACATGCGCTCGGCATCTGCGTCCTCAGCAGTACTTCAGCCGAGCCTTATGGACTTGTACGATAAACTAAAGCTGTATGGCATCGCTATAAATGATTGCATTGACAGGTGTAGTCGTCATGTCTTGTGGATGGAAGTGTACAATACAAACAGCCACCCAAAAATAATCGCAGGTTATTGGATAACCACAATGACACTTATAACAATAACAATTATTGGCTGCCCTCGGCACTTGCGTGCTGATCCAGGTACTGAGACCCGTGTTTCTCTGAACTGACAAGCCTGCAACGGCTGCACACTTTAGTCTCATAATCACTTCGACTTTATTCTCGAAATTGAAACTTATATGACTTTATTCTTGAAATCAAAACTTATTTAAACTTAAACTTTTTTTAAAATATTTTAAAATATTTCTTAAAAATGACTAATTGTTGCAGTTTTGCAAGTGAAATTTTTGACCATTCTTGCTTGATACAAAGGTTTAGCTGTTTAACAGTTCTTATGCAATGCTGTCTCATGGCTTAAAGGTAAAGCATATTTAGCAGTGGCTTCTAGCCCTGCCCTACTTCTTTTGGATCTTTTTACAATGGTATGTATGGTAGGAAGTAAAAGGCCTACGTTATTTGCCATCTTGCATTTAGAAATGTACTTTTCTAACTTACTTTTACAAAGTTTGGCACAAAGTGACGAGTCACTTTGCTTGGGGGCATCATCTTTGCTTTTGAAAACTGAGCCGGTACATCCTGCTATTGTTTTACGTTTTGCTGTAAATACATTAATGCCCCCAATATGTGATTTGTGAATCTTTTCACAATGTTATGTATGGTAGGAATATTATATTTTTATTCTCTTGAATCTTTATTTAACTGTCAAAGGTAAAGAGAAATTATTTCCAGTGTTTTCACTGATCACCTTCATTGTATGTAAATACAGTGGTATCTTGTAACCTGACGTCCCCTAAACTAAAATTTGTACCCTCAAACACATTTCCCTTAAACTCAATGTGTGTGTGAGTGTCACTTTGTTCAGCACTTGGCTTCAGTGGTGCGGTAAAACGTCATCAAAGTGTGAATATGAAACGAATCTGCATTTGTGTGGAATAACCATCAAATCCACTGTAAAAGCATCCACATGTATCTGTGTTTATCTGGATTTCCTACTGTCTCACTTTTAAACTTGTGTTATAGCTCAGGGTGCTGAGAAATTGTCAGAATCAGCTTTTCCGAGAGAATCTAAAATTGTTTATTGTAAAAAAAAAAAAAAAAGCTTAATGTGACTTAATGTACTAAAATAACGACACAGGAACACTAAACCTCTCTTAATTATCACTGCTTATAAGTTCTCTCCACTAGTGAAATTCCTCGCTCGTTGTTTTATTACAATAAGTCATGTTAAGCTTTGTGCACAGCCAGCTCAAAAATCCTCATGTGAATGCGCACTTACTGAACTCGCTAAGGAATACGGTATTCCAAGATTAATAATCTCCACGATTAAGAAGGAAACAATGAAGAATTAAAGGTAAAGTGCAGGTTTTATCGTATTGTTATATTGATTTTTAACTGTTTTGCAATTGTATTTCAGTGTTTTTATATTATATTTTTGTTATTTTTAGTGTATAAGTGTAAAAAACAAGCCCATTATTTTACATTACCCTAAAATATATACAGTTCCATGGGACCATGGAATGCATTAACTGGTTTCCCATACAACCTTATGGCAAAAAATACCTTAAAACTCAACGCCACTTCCAGAACAAATTGACGTTGAGTTTAAGGTACCACTGTATAAGTAAATTTAAAATTTGATGCAAGTAACACTCCGTAAAAGTTGGAATGGGGCAAAAAAGCATGAAAAGTCAAAATAATATTGAAGGTACAGTGTTTGTGAAACATTCATTCCATATTAAGCATGTGAATTGGTAACAGGTAAAGGAATCATGACTGGGTGTAAAAGGGTAAAAAGTAATGGGTAATGGGGCATGTATTGGGAGTGCATCAGTGCCCACAGAATGGGTGACTTGCATATGTGTAAAGATACCATTGATGCAAAGTTGTATATTTTAGAGAGACATGCTGTAATCAAGGAAACATCTTTTTCTGAGAAGTTTGTGATCATTTTAACAAGACAATGCCTGACCTCATTGTGTACGCACTACAACAGCATGGTTCATAGACACAGGGTGTGTTCAAGAACCTAGTGAGCTGCCTTGCTGTCTTACTGCCTACATAGGCAGCTGCCTCAGTAGAGAGGATTCTATTAAGTCATTGACTTATAAGTCAGGTTATTCTTACACACTACTCAGATAGCGATTCCATCAGTTTTTGCAAACTAAGCTAACACAGTTAGCCTCATGCCATTCAAAGCAATGGAATGGGGTGGCACAACGCGCTAGCATGTCAACTAACAATCTCCCTCTGTGTACCGAAAACGTTTACATTTGCTGACAAGCCCGAATTTGCAAATAAATGACACTTGTGCAAGTTTATACAAGTTAAAAATCAATAATAATTTATTTACGTTTGAAAATAATTTCGTTCGTTTTTCCGCACCATCCGCCATGTTTTTTATTTTTCTGTGAGAAAAATTGTGCCGCACTGAATGCTGGGATTGCCTGCACTGCTAAGGCAGCATAGGATGCTCACTCATTCTTGAGTCAAAATAGCATTTAATTTTTTTTACCCCTTTTCTCCCACTTTTAGCGCATCCAATCTCTGCCCGTCAATCATCCTCTCACTAATGCTGGTCCCTGCTCCTGATTGGGGAGGACGAGGCTGCTCCATGCCCCTTTCGAAATGTGCACAGCAATCGAACATCTTATCACCTACACTTGATGAGCGCAGTGCGGTACAGCGCTGTGCACGGAGGGCCACACCCCCTACCGCACTCCTTCCCCATCTCCGTGCAGGCGCCACCAACCAGCCAGCTGAGGTCGTAATCGCACTAGTCTGAGAGAGAGTCCCCATCCGGCTTAATTCCGCCCCTATCTGAACAACAGGCCAATCGTTGTTCATGTAGCCACTCAGCCTCAGCCGGCAAGGCAGAGCCGAGATTCGATACGATGTATTCGAGATCTCAGCTCTGGTGAACAGCATGTGTTTTACCGCTGCACCACCTGAGTGGTAGCATTGAAATTTTAAGATGTGAGCATATTAAGGCATCTAGGATTTCGAACAGCCTCTTTCTCGGGAGCGCGCGTAGGATGACGTAAAATGCTGTCCATGTAGAGAGCTCCCTAGGTTTTCGAACACACCTACAGTGTGTGTGTGTGTGTGTGTGTGTTTGGCCTGCCTGCAGTTCAGATCTGTCTCTATTGATAAATTTATTGTGCATCATGAAATGGAGACTCGGTGACCACGGCTGTTAAGCAACTGAAGTTGTTTTAAGCAATAATGGCTATGACATGTGGAATCCCCCAGGGATCAGTTCTCGGACCTCTCCTGTTCAATCTTTATATGCTGCCATTAGGCCAAATGCTACAGGCTAACAACATTGATTACCATAGTTATGCAGATGACACACAGATATATCTGGCTCTCTCACCAGATGATTACAGCCCAATAGATTCACTGTGTCAGTGTTTAGAGGACATCAATAAATGGATGAGCCAGAATTTTTTACAGTTAAATAAGGACAAAACAGAGATTGTCGTGTTTGGCAACAAAGAAAAGAGGTCTAGTGTCAGTGAGCACCTCAGTTCCCGGGCTCTAAAAACCAAAGACCAAGTCCGAAATCTTGGCGTTCTAATAGACTCAGATCTCACATTCACCAGCCATATTAAAACCATCACCAAAACAGCCTTCTACCATCTTAGAAATATAGCCAAAATCAAGGGTCTAGTGTGCCAACAAGACCTAGAGAAGCTGATCCATGCTTTTATCTCCAGTAGGGTGGACTATTGTAATGGTCTCTTAACTGGACTTCCCAAAAAGACCATTAAATAGTTACAGCTCATTCAGAACGCTGCTGCAAGAGTTTTAACCAAGACAAAGAGAACTGAGCACATCACACCAGTTCTAAAATCTCTACACTGGCTTCCGGTTAGTTACAGAATAGAATTTAAGGTGCTGCTACTGGTCTATAAATCACTGAATGGGTTCGGCCCAGAATACATCTCAGAAATGCTCAGAGAATATAAACCCAGTAGATCTCTTAGATCCATGGACTCAGGTCAGCTAGTAGAGCCCAGAGTCCAAACTAAACATGGTGAAGCAGCATTTAGTTGTTGGGCTGCATATAACTGGAACAGACTGCCAGGAGATATTAGATGTTCCTCAAACATAGAAATCTTTAAATCCAGGTTAAAAACTTTTCTTTTTTCTTGTGCCTATGATTGAGCTCGATATTTTTACTATTACCCTCATTTTACCATATTTCTTTTAGTCTTGTTTTAATTCCATATTCTCTAAACTGTAAGGTATATTTTACTATATTTTCTTTTAGTTTTTATGTTTTATTTGCTTATTTCTCTTGTTTTAATTTCGTATTTACCAAATTGTAGGGTATATTTTACAATATTTTCTTTTAATTTTTCAAGTTCTTAATTTTTATCTCTCTTGTTTGAATTTCATGTTTTTAATTGTAACTAAATGTTTGCAAGAAGTCTTTCTGAGGTTCTAGATCTCAGGAATGTTTTAATGCTTTTAATTTTTAATTTTTCCTTATGTAAAGCACTTTGAATTGCCACTGTGTATGAAAGGTGCTATACAAATAAACTTGCCTTGCCTTGCCTTGCCTAATGGAGAGAAATTCCATTTGTAAAACTGCATTAATTAGTGTCCTCAGTTCCCAAACCATTAAAATCTCATTTATATGAAAAGTGATATGGTGTCCCAACTTTTTGAATGTGTTGCAGACATCACATTCTAAATGTGTTTATATTAACAAAATATAATGAAGTTAATCAGTGAATTCTACGGAGCCCCTAAGGTAACCCCCCCCCCCCTCCCCCCCAAAAAAACAGCGTGGCCACGCCTTATTAACTCGTGGGAACGAGATAATTAAGTCGTGGCCACGACTTAATAAGGCGTGGGAACGAGATACTTAAGTCGTGGCCACCACTTAATAAGGCGTGGGAACAAGATAGTTAAGTCGTGGCCACCACTTAATAAGGTGTGGTAACAAGATCCTTTTATTTTCACAGCTTACACAAATCATACAGGATCGGATATATGCTGTAGGGGAATTCATGTACATGGCCATAGATGATCACACCATATTCAACTGTTTCAACCTTTTTAAGTCGTGGCCACAATCTCATTGCCACTCCTTACTAAGTCGTGGCCACAACTTAATTATCTCGTTCCCACGAGTTAATAAGGCATGGCCACGACTTAATTATCTCGTTCCCACGAGTTAATAAGGCATGGCCACGACTTAATTATCTCGTTCCCACAAGTTAATAAGGTGTGGCCACGCATTATTATTTTTTTTTAGGGGATGTCACCTTAGGGGCTACGTAGAATTCAATGTTTTTGACTGTTAAATAGAGTCCCAACATATCTGGAAATAGGGTTTGTAGATTGAAAACAAAAGGGGTTAATTACCTGTCTCCTGTGTGCTAATGTAATAATATTAATTACATGTAATAATAATGGTTTAAAATGTTTAGTTATAAAATGTAAACATTAAGGAAAGGATCCTCTGGGACACATGACTAAAAGTTGCACTGGCTCCGCCTGTAGCTGACAGTCATGTGATCGCTGCTTCTCACTGCTGTTTGTGGAAGTTGATGATTCCCGGTTACATTTCTTCTATTTCATTAAAACTAATTCACTGTTGTCTGGTTTCAGGAGACAAACATGGCAATGTCTTCGTTTGTCATCTCAATGTGCGTTATGACCGTGTTTTGGGGAGTTATTGGAGGTGTGGTGCCGTGGTTTATTCCTAAAGGACCGAATCGGGGGTGAGTTCATGTTAGCATTAAGGCTAATAGATATGAAAGTTTGTTGCGTCTCAAACTGTATACTAGCGTACTAAGTAGTGTGCAAGTTAGTACACAACTAATGGTGTCTTGTTATTTTTAATATGCTGTAAATGTATAAGGTTTGGAACGATTTGAAAACAACTTTTCATGAGTAAGACAAGTATCATATAAATAGATTAATCATCGAATACTTTGCTGGATTTCTTAGGATTTGTTTAGGTGGGTGGCTTGCAGAGTACCTGAACAACACTTTCAAATATACTGGTTGTAGAAATTCAAAGCTTCTAAAATGAAATTAGTAACCAGCTATTCATTGCCAGTAACTACTTCTGTTTGGTCAGGGTCACAGTGGGTCAGGCCCCACCTTGATTCACTGGGCACAAAATTGAAAAACACCCTAAACAGGGCTGCATGCATATATTTACACATGTGTATTAAAACCCACAAATTGGCCATATGCATGTTTTAATAGCTGGGTAAAAAGATTACCCAAAAGAAACCTACATGGAAATAGGAAGAACATGCAAAACCTGCATGCAGTGACTGCAGGCGGACATGGAACCCAGATCCCCAGGACCTATGTTGCTGTGTAGCACTTATTCCACCAGCTAAACCACAGAGCGGCTCAGTAAATGGTAGTAATAACTGGACCAAACTAATTCTCCTCTCTGAGAATATGGTTTATATGCTTAATGTAATGTATAACACTTAAATGAAGCATTAAATTACATTTGGAAGGGAAACCCTGTTACTAGCTTGGTTAGGACAGCTTTATGACCGTGAATAACAATGTGGGAACACTTTTTTATTAAAAAAAATGCTTTGCTGTGTTGCCAGTGAAAGAGCAATGTTGTCAGGTCCAATTTGGCAGTTTTTTTTTAACTCTGACCACATGTATCATCACTCTAATAACCCAATTATAGTCGATTATGCTCATACAGTCATTATTTACCTAATTTTTAAACTAAATTTTGTACATCTTTGTGATGCAAAGTTCGTATTTGTATTTTGATTGATAATTTGGTTTCTTTTGGCCAACAAACATATCATCAAAATAAACGCCAACATGAACCACCTAACAAAAACACTGAGAAGTCATCTGAAAAACACAGAGCTGAGAGAGCTTATGTACATTTAACTAAGAGCCCTACAGTCAACCTTATGTTTTTGCTACAAATTAAAACATGGCAGACTCCATTATTAAATAGCTAGCAATTTATGATAATGTATTAACAATGATAAATGTCAGTGATAAATGTCATATGTATAGAACACTAAGATTGTTTGAAATACCATAATACATAGCGGTTTTGTTAAAAATGAAAGACTGTCGTGTGTTGTCGTAGAAAGCCTAAAATAGTGTACTAATATAGCATTTTGCCTTTTTTTTTTTTTAACTTGAATGTCACCCCTTACTGACACCTCAACCTTAGGTATTTGCTGACTGTTACATGAATGGGTTCACATCTTGCAAGACCATATTTCTGCCAGAAAGAGGACTAGAAATTTGTCTTCTTGTTTTTTTCATTTAAAAGAAGACAATTTTTATAATGTTTAAGTGTTAAATGCCCTTTATATTGCGATCAGGTAGCGCAGGTGTAAAATAGGCTAGCCTACTAACGCTGAGATCTGAATTGAGGTGCACTTGTCAGTGTATTCTTTACAAAATTAAAAAAATGTGGAAATTTAGAAGTGGAAGTTTCTTAAGGCAAGGATGAATCACTACATTTCCTTCCGCCTAGTATAACAGCAATGCATAATGAATCATGTGACAGTCAAATGACTTAAATAATGAACTCCAGTATTGCTTTAAACTGAATTTTAAAATTTCAGTAATGTTTCATTTTCAGTTCTTCTTCTTTTTTTTTTTTTTTTTTTTTAAACCACAGGGTTATTGTAACCATGCTGGTGCTCACTGCAGTTTGCTGCTACCTGTTGTAAGTATACATTTAATAACAATATAATAGTCATTTTTGGATGTTAGTTTACACAGAATTAAAAATGACTCTACTTTTTTCCCTTTTGGCTAAAAGTCACACATGGTCCTCCCACAAGTAACCACAATGCACACCAGTGTATGGTAGCTCACATAAAATAAGTAAAAATCTGTAGGTATTTGGCTAATTAGGACCCTGCAGTTAACATTCCTGATGTGAACACTCAGGTGGCTGGACTTGTACCACTCTCAGCAATACAATGACTACATCATCCAAATACTTGCTCAGTGCCCCTCTTGAATAGATTAATGGGGTACATGGGATGCACAGAGCGACAAGTGGGATATGAGTTGTGGTAGTTCCAGATTGGGTGCACTTGATATAGTGTAGTTTGCTGCAAATGTTGTGTATCTATTTGCAAGCTGTCCACATGCAACAATGCATATAATAGGCCTAAAGCATAAAAGCCAAACCACAGATCCATGTTTTGCAGGCTGCAGATTAAAATCCCTGGTTAATGTAATGGGATATTAAATATGATTTATTCTGTGGTTTTAATGGTGTTTGTGGCAGCACGGTGGCTCAGTGGGTAGCACTGTGCCTCAGAGTAAGAAGGTCCTGGGTTCGATCCCCAGGTGGAGCGGTCCGGGTCCTTTCTGTGGGGAGTTGCATGTTCTCCCTCTGTCTGCATGGGTTTCTTCCCACAGTCCAAAGACATGCAAGTGAGGTGAATTGGAGATAGAAAATTGTCCATGACTGTGTTTGACATTAAAACTTGAACTGATGAATCTTGTGTAACGAAAGTGTGTAAACATTACATGACGTTAAAATCCTAATAAATAAATATTGTGTTTTTTATTATGTAGCTGGCTGATAGCGATTTTAGCGCAACTGAACCCACTGCTTGGGCCGACGCTGAGTAATGACACCATATGGTACCTGTTTTATCACTGGGATTAGTGTAGCTTACAGTCACAGGTAAGCATGCAAGCATTAGTCCCGAGTTACATTGATAACTAGTTTATCTTAGTAAATTAAACAAGAAACCTGTTTTCTTTTCTCTGCAGATGCTTGTACATTAAGCGCCATAAGTATTCAACATGTATGAATACAGTTCAGATGCCAATAATGGATTTCCATTGGCTGTGGGATTATGTGACATGATGTATACATTTTTTTCTTGTAATGGAAATAATGAACAAACTGAATGTGGTGTTATTTTTTTTGTCTATTGCTAAAATAATTGCCATATAGATCGAATGGCTTATTTACACTATAATGATTAATGCATTTTTTTTTGTTTTAAATATTGTATTTGTGTCTCTGTGCCTGGAATAAAGGTGATTTTGTATTTTTATCTCTCAAAATGTCGATTTATCTGCACATTGTTTAATCATTTAAAGTATTCTTATTGATTTCATTTAGAAAAAGTGCTAGACTTCTTATGAAATATTATACTAAAAGTGCACAAAAAACATGTACTAGCCAAATAAATAGCCACAAAAGCAGAACTGTCTGTAAAACAAGAAATAAAAAAATAATAAAATTGTTAAAGTAAAATCACGAAGCAAGAAATGTAAATTTCCTAGTGCTTATGAATAATTTCTGATAAGATTTTTAGCTTTCTGTTCCTTAAAGTGGCAGGGACTGGTTTCACACTGGGGAATTAAATTCACTTTATTAACCACAGTTCAGGGCAACTTGAATGCAGCCAGTAGAGATTAAAGAGAACCATAAAGGTAAATCTGACTGAACATATATGGAACTTTTACTGTAAAAACAATACATTGTTCTGGTACTGTGCTTTGAACAACACGATGCTTTAAAATAATCATCATACAGTGTCTTTAGGAATTCTGGGGCGCGAGTCTGTACACTCACACTCCTCTCTGCACATACGTTCACCGGGCATTTCCTCTTTGGCTTGGCACACGGGGCAGCAGGCGGTAAGTCCCTTCTGCCTGCATGAAGGGCAGGACAGGACCAACTGGCAGCAGAGATGAGTTGAACAGAGCTGATACTGGTCCCACTGGGCCCCACAGTACCTACATTCTGAACATAAATGAAATGCATATTTACTAGTATTACAAATAAGTAAAATGAGACTTTTTAATGGTTTGAACATAACTTTTTTGTTCTGTGTAGTTGTTTTCCACAGGACAGTGCAAGATGTGGATTTTAAGTGGAGCATTTTGTTGTGGTTTCCAATATCAGAACCACATCAGTACCACAGTCACATCTGACAAAAAGACCTGTACTTTCAGTAAAGCTCAAAGGTTTTATACTTTTGCAAAACATCTAAGGCATAAAATACCAGTACACAGTGAGAGGATTTACCAATTACTCGATGCACTCCATGGAGAAATTTGTATCCTTAAACTTTATATTTATTTATTTAATTTCCAATGAACAGCTGCTTTGTTCAGCACTTGGCTCGAGTGGTGCAGTAAAATGTCAAAGTGCGCATATAAGACTAATCTGCATTTGTGTGGAAAAACCGTCAAATTCACTCTGAAAGCTCCACATGTATCTGTGTTTAGCTGGATTTTCCTCCTGTTTCATTTTTTAACTTGTGTAATAGCTCAGGCCAGGGTTCTGAGAACTTGTCAGAATCAGCTTTTCCGAGAGTCTAAAATGCTTATTGTAAAAAAAAAACCAAAAAAAAAAACCTTGATGTGACAGTATTAAAAGAACGACACAGGAGCACAAAACCTCTCTTAATTATTACTGCTCATAAGTTCTCTCCACTAATGAAATTCCACGCTCGTTTAAGTACAATGTCACGTTAAACTTTGTGCACCGTCACACTCCACAGGAAATAACGGCACAGCCGGCGCAAAAAACATGATTTTTAACCGTTTCTCAATTGTATTTCAGTGTTTTTAGATTATATGTGTTATTGTCAGTGTATAAGTGTCAAAACAACCCCATTATTTTACATTAGCCTAAAATATATGAAGTTCTACGAGACCCAAGGAATGCATTTACAGGTTTCCCATACATCCTTATGGGAAAAAAAATACCTTGAAACTCGATGACTTTTAAACTCAACGCCACTCCCAGAACCAACTGATGTCAAGTTTCAAGGTACCACTGTACTTATTTTTAATAATTTCTACCATTAAAACAGTTTAGCAAACTTCGCTACATAAACAAAATATACAATCATGTCATTCTTTTTCACCAGACCCTATCTGTTTAAACTACTGAAAGGCAGTTCCATTTGACTGCATATGTACTGAAGCATTGTCTGCCATTTGTAAACAGTTATGATGCCACTACTTTGCAGAATACTTTGAGAGAGGTTGTTTGCTTGCTGCATACAATAGCTATAATTACTAACCTCCATGAGGTTTTGAGAATCTGGCACTGAATTGCATCCCCTTGTTACAGAAGCCGGGTATGAACAGTTCCCTACTGTCCTGCACGGTCCGGTGGAAAAGTTCTAAAGTGTACTATTAATATCAATACCTGAGATGATGTCACTGTTGAATGAGATTGCGTAACGTTCATCAAACACAAAGAGTTTTCCACGGTAGAAGCCATCGGGGAACTTCTCCAGATATTTATGAATTCCTCCCTTCAGCTGGTACACCTCTTTACATACGTTCTATAAGGTCACACATGATAATCACTGAGTATTCAAAAATGATGAAAGTTTTCCTGACACCAAATCCATCAATTAATACCTACTTTTGAGCGGAGATACGCAGACCCTCGTTCGCACCGTATGCCCCCAGTGCAGTACATGAGCACCTTTTTGTCACGGAACAGATCCACATTCTTGTCCACGTAATCTGGGAAGTAGCTGAATTTGCGAATGTCTGGGGCCAAGCAATTCCTGAATTGACCCTGAAGGCAAAATCATTTATGATTGACTTGAACTGTTAAAACAAACATTGCCAATAAAAAATTCTCATATAGATTTCATTTTCTCCAATAAAAACAAAATAGGCTTACAATTTTACTCTCATAGAAGTTTCTGCAGTCCAGCAGAATTGTATCGTTGTTGGGGGAAGCATTGTTCAGCAAAGACTGCACCTCCTTGTGAAATTCCTTAGGCTCCAGATGTGTTCCTTTGTGAGAAAGAAAATTACTTCATGTCCTGAAAGTAAATTAATAGATTCAAAGTAGACATGTAAACGAGATACTAAGACTGAGAGATATAGACACATAGTTTAAATACATATTTTTATTCTTTTGGCTGCTCCCATATTTTAGGGGTCCCACAGCGAATCATTTTGGTCCACATACCTGATCTGGCACATTTTTACACCGGATTCCCTTCTTGATGCAACCTTCCTCTTTTTATTTGGGCCTGGGACCGGCACTGAGAGCAAAATGCAGCTCCCTCAGACGTAGCCCAAATGGCCAATAGCAGTGCTGAGATTAGCATAGCTCATCAGTAGTGGGCTTGTGTATTTTACTGCTGTTCCACCTGAGCGCCCTTAATGGAAAAGGAATTACGGCATGTGGTATAGACACCCTACTAAGTCACTGGTGATTTTTGTAGGCTGTTAGTGTGGTCTTTTGAATCTTTTAGCAATTTCACACACCCCTTCTAGCAGAAGTCCCTATTTTAAAGAGATTTCAGGTCATTTTGCGTACACAGCATGTTTAACCCATCTATCCATAAGTTCTTTAATAATTACTCAGCCAAGGGACTATAGGGCCAAATTCCAAAAACTTTAGTTTTTTTTTTTTTTTTACATAATTTTACATCATAAATTTTGGATCCAGGTCATGTTGTATAAACTGGCCTTTTACTGTCACATTTGCTTATAGGATTTGTTCATAACTAACCACATCTATTTTCCTGTGTTATGTTGTGTGTTATGTTGTGGCCAGAGTTTTATTTGACCACATTAGTGTTTCCAAACTGTATCTGGCTTAGCTAAATGTTGTTTTGAATTCCTCAAATGTCGACTTTTATGATTAAGTGGCAGATGATGCAACATTTGGTGCACCACCAAATCATAAACATTTGCATGCAACTGTATATATCACAAATATCAAAACAAACATAAATCTTTACCTGCTAATCTGTAGGAGATTAAATCTGGATCCACACCCATTGGGACTATTTCTTTATAAACTCCAACCTTTAGTTCAGGAAAGCATTCTGCTCCACCTTCACTGGTCTGAGAGGAAGTAAGTAACATAACAAAACTTTATAGATAGACATAATGCAATGGTTCTCCACCTTTATACAGTGCAGTATGTTCATCAATCTGAATTTAGTCCTTTCAGTACACTGGCCTGGTACCTGAGTCCTTCTCCCCACCTTTAGTCAAATAAAGACATGACAGTAAAGTAGGAGACAGCTGGAGGTTACTAGAAGTCGTGGGGTTATTACTATTAATATGCAAAAATAGGCCAAACAAATAGTCAAGTACTTATGTAACCACCTAATATATAAATAATGTACTACCAATTTAGGCTATATGTTACTTTGTGCTCTAAAACAAATCCAGCAAATGTATGATGTGGCAACTGGCTTCTTGTAAGACTTTTTCTTTTGCACGCAACACACAAAGCGAGTCTGCTTGGCTGCAGTAATGGTGGCTAGTGCACCATGGTCTCACGGAGACAGAGTTTTACATTTACATTTTCTGCATTTAGCAGACGCTCTTATCCAGAGCGACTTACAGAAGTGCTTCCGTAGTGATCATTTCATTTCTCAAGTTTTTACAGTTTTACTGTAATGCGATTTGGCTTAAAAGTGGGTGGAAACAAAGACTCTGTTCTAAATAGTATGTCTAATAACTGCACTTTAAATGGTCTACTTAGACGCAATGTAGTGTAAATCTTTCCAAGACTTACACCTGATGCCAAATCTTGAGAAGTGGTGTAAGTGCAAACATTTTCAAATAACATTTAAATTCATTCATTCATCTTCAGTAACTGCTTCATCCTGATCATGATTATAGTGGGCCCACAGCCTAAACACAAAAACTAGTTGCAATGCAGGAATACGTCTTACACAAGACGTTAATCTATTGCACCATGACACACTTACCCATTAAGTCAATCACTTACATCTAAAATAATTAGTAGGTAATAGACATGTTTGGGGAGTGGGAGAAAACACAGACATGGGGAAAACATGCCACTAATTCCCACAGACAGTTACATGAGGTGAGATTTTAACCCAGGATTCCATGACTGTGGTGCTGTGCATCTGCTCATACATCGAAAAGTGTTACTCATACAATGAAAAAGTCATATTTCTATGACACTAAATTCAGATAGTGATCAGAAAGCCATTTGAGATTTGGTTCTAAGTGAAGAGGTCGGCAGTGCGCTTGGGTGGCCCATTACTGCTGGGACCAAAGGTTCGAATCCATAGTGGTGCTATCGGCCAGTTGGCTCTCTACATACACACGACTGGCTATATCCAAGGCCCTACCTAATTCACGGCTGTGAAAATCGTGCCACCAATTCTGAAATAAGCCGTTTTCCGTGTATAGCATTTAAGTGCCTAACGTTTACTGGTTAATCAGCACTATGAGGTAGTCCTAGCAATCCTACAGCAATTCAGTTAGAAGTTGGTTAGTCAAAATGTCCAAGATGTCAAATTGTAAAGCAGCTAAAAACAGTACTCAGGTGACTGAGTTTGGAAAACTCCCAACCAATTATGTGGACGCAGATGAAGCCTCACACCACTGCTGAATGTTCTAGGTTTACATTCAACCCTAGGCTGTGCTGTGTATTGTAGCTTCCATTTATTCTATAATTTAATTTCTGAGTCTCATTTAATGACTGCTGTGAAATGTGGCACTTCTCTTTAAAAATCTGTGATTTTTGAAAAATGAGGTCTGTGCAATTAAGCAAATTTTTCGAATTGTGCACCCTAGCCATATCTGTGGAATTCGGACCAACCGCGACCCTGACCATGCTGGGCTGTTCTGTCTCATGAAAGAGACTCTACCCCTATAGTGTTTTTATCTAAAAGGTTTTCACTGTGCTGATTACCGCCCATTTCTTTCTGTTTTGTACTCTCAATGAAGAGAAGAAATTTAAATGGAAGCATTTATCTGACTGTGGTTTTTAATGTATAGTTTACCTTAAAATCCTCCACTTGCATTACTTTAAAAACAGGATGTGACAGCATTGCCTGAATGTAAAGGCTTGTGGCTGTTTTGGTTCCACCAACCGTTCCATTGATGCCTTCTGTGGCCACACGTACCTGCAGGAGAACAAAACATCATGCAGTGAAAGGAGATGCCACAACAATTACTCAGCAGCTTCAGTCATAAGAAAAGCGCATGTGTTTACCTTGCCTGTGAGGCGAAGCTTTGAACACAGCTCATTCTGCCAGTCACAAATGAGCTTAGGCTCTTTTATCTGACAATAGCAGTAATACAGGAGAACTTCACCTGGACCTCTGCGAGCGGCCAACAATCAATCATCAGCATTATTTAAAGTACACACAGTGTTGAGAACTTCTTAAAAGCTGCAGAATAAAAGATTACCTGCAAAGCTGGTCCTTAGAAAGGTGGCTTGTATCAGGTAACCAGCACGAAGTGTTCTGTAATTGACTGTCATACTGACTTTCATGCACCTCAGTGCTGGTCTGGCTTAGCAGATTTTTTAGAGCCATATCGGTGAGCTGGTCAATCTCATTGGCATGGACATTGGAGACGTGTTTATGAACTAAAACAGGGTCTGAAAATGTCTCATCACAGCAGTGCCAGAGTGATGAGGAATCTCGTAGGATCCTTTTTGATGCCACAAACTTTGCAAAAGTCTATAATAAAGAAAAGTGTTCAAACAAAAAGATAAATTACTTGAACAATTTTGCTAAAATATATTGTAATAATTCAGGTTGTATACAAAATACACATCACAATATTTAATTTATATACAGTTAAACAGGGCATGGCAATGGGCACATGACAAGAGATTATGAAAGTGTATTATTTTTATATACAACGATCAGCCACATTAAAACCACCTCCTTGTTTCTACACTCACTCTCCATTTTATCAGCTCCACTTATCATATAGAAACACTTTTAGTTGTACAATTACTGACTACAGTGCAGCTGTTTTTCTGCATGCTTTGTTAGCCCCCTTTCATGCTGTTCTTCAATGGTCAGGACTCTCCCAGGACCACTACAGAGTAGGTATTATTTGAGTGGTGGATCATTCTCAGCACTGCAGTGACACTGACATGTGATGGTGTGTTACTGTGTGTTGTGCTGGTATGGGTGGATAAGACACAGCAGCGCTGATGAAGTTTTTAAACACCACACTGTAACTGCTGGACTGAGAATAGTCCATCAACCAAAAATATCCAGCCAACAGTGCCCCGTGGGCAGGGTCCTGTGACCACTGATGAAGGTCTAGAAGATGACCAACGCAAACAGCAGCAATGGATGAGCGATCGTCTCTGACTTTACATCTACAAGGTGGACCAACTAGGTAGGAGTGTCTAATACAGTGGACAGTGGAGTGGACACGGTAATAAAAAAACTCCAGCAGCGCTACTGTGTCTGATCCACTCATACCAGCACAACACACACTAACACACCACCACTGTCATTGTAGCTGCAGGGCTGAGAATGATCCACCACCCAAATAATACCTGCTCTGTGGTGGTCCTGACCATTGAACAACAGGCTAAAAAAGTATGTAGAGAAACAGCTGGACTACAGTCAGTAATTGTAGAACGTTAAAGTGCTTCTATATGGTAAGTGGAGCTGATAAAATGGACAGTGAGTGTAGAAACAAGGAGGTGGTTTTAATGTTATGGCTGATCAGTGTATAAATATTACATTGTTATATTGCCTAAGATGGTTTTACATTTATTCTTTGTATGTTTTGTGGGGTTATTGTCTATTAATACATACAATTTGTCACCCCCCCCCCACACACACACTATTCATCAATGAAAAGGGACCACCACTGACCACTGACAGATTTGTGAAACGTGAAACTGACATAGAAACACGGTGGTGTGTGTATTGTGTAACACTGGTACAAAAACCATGTGGTGGACAAAATAAAGGAAACACCACATGAAAAGAAGCTTGATTTCGATGTGTCAATCACAATTACAAACACAGCTGCACAGGTAAATTCTATTCAGTAGATTGTTGAGTAAAAGAGCACTGATACTGATACATAGCAACATAAGTGGCTGCGCAAATTGCAAGTGCATCAATTAGAAATACTGGCTAACTTACTAAGAGATAGATCACTGCTAAAGTACATCAACAAACACTTTCACAGAATTGAATGAGCACCTCTTTATCAAAAAACTGGATGCCATCACCCTTCTTAAAGCTGGAATTCATGGCAGGGCCACAGTTTATGAAATGTTTGTATTAAATGTGAATGCACAATGATACATAGCTAGGTGTAAACCAAGTCATTTGAAACTGGACGTCTAAGCAATGAAAAAGGTAATATGGTCTGAATAGTCATCTCTCACCTACGTTCCAACATCTGGACAGATTTATGTTTGCAGGTAAACAAAAGAATATTTTTACTGCTGTTAGCTATTAAGTATAGTGTGGCATCCAACATGTGTTAAGCAGCCATCTAAATCATTATGTTTAAAACTTGCTTCGCATGACCCTTTAACAGTCAAAAATTATAAGCCAAACTGACATGACCTGGTGCACTCACTCTTTCCTAATGATTCTTTCATATTTTGGAATGTACCAATACATACTGTTTAATTTATTTAAGAGTTGTTTGATAAACACTAGGATAAGCTCCCTTCATCTTATTATTACCGGATTTCTAAAACACCGACTGTAAAGTAGATTTCCAATTACTTTATCCCTCAAAGATCTGAAGGATTTTCTATTCCACCACAAAACATTTAGCAATCGTATGACAGCATTCCAAATTCCTGATCTTAATTCTATTTTTAATCCTATTATTTAATCCCATAATATATTTTTCAAATGTTTGCTGTTTTACTTTCCCCCAACACACGTGATTTAATTTCACAGTTAAGTAACAAGCCTAGGAGGGGATGAAATACTAAAATGTGCAAAACACACCTGACACAGAAAATAGGAATGATTCCTTTTGGCTGCTTCCATTTGGGGTTGCCACAGTGAATCAGTTGTCCACATATTTGATTTAGCAGTTTTGTGACCTTTCTGACGCTACCTTCTTATTTATCTGTGCTTGAGACCAGCACTAAGAGTGCACTGATATGCACCCCTCCAATAACGTAGCACCATGTGCCTTCTGTACTCATGAGCTTAGCCCTAACCATGAATAAAATTTAGTAAACGGCAGTGCTTTTCTTTTTTATATGATATAATATACACTATATTGCCAAAAGTATTCGCTCATCTGCCTTTACACACATATGAACTTGAGTGATGTCCCATTCTTAATCCATAGGGTTAAATATGATGTCGGTCCACCCTGTGCAGCTATAACAGCTTCAACTCTTCTGGGAAGGCTTTCCACAAGGTTTAGGAGTGTGTTTATGGGAATTTTTGACCATTCTTCCAGAAGTGCATTTGTGAGGTCAGACACTGATGTTGGACGAGAAGGCCTGGCTCACAGTCTCCACTCTAATTCATCCCAAAGGTGTTCTATCAGGTTGAGGTGCAGGCCAGTCAAGTTCTTCCACACCAAACTCACTCATCCATGTCTTTATGGACCTTGCCTTGTGCACTGGTGCACAGTCATGTTGGAACAGGAAGAGGCCATCCCCAAACTGTTCCCACAAAGTTGGAAGCATGAAATTGTCCAAAATCTCTTTTGTATATCTCTCTTTGGTATGCTGCAGCATTAAGAGTTCCTTTTACTGGAACTAAGAGGCCGAGCCCAACTCCTGAAAAACAACCCCACACTATAATCCCCTCCTCCACCAAACTTTACACTTGGCACAATGCACTCAGACAAGTACCGTTCTCCTGGCAACCGCCAAACCCAGACTCGTGCCAGACGGAGTAGTGTGATTCGTCACTCCAGAGAACACGTCTCCCCTGCTCTAGAGTCCAGTGGTGGCGTGCTTTACACCACTGCATCTGACGCTTTGCATTGCGCTTGGTGATGTAAGGCTTGGATGCAGCTGCTTGGCCATGGAAACCCATTCCATGAAGCTCTCTACACACTGTTCTTGAGCCAATCTGAAGGCCACATGAAGTTTGGAGGTCTGTAGCGATTGACTCTGCAAAAAAGTTGGCGACCTCTGCTCACTATGCACCTCAGCATCTGCTGACCCTGCTCTGTCATTTTACATGGCCTACCACTTCGTGGCTGAGTTGTTGTCATTCCCAATCGCTTCCACTTTGTTATAATAACACTGACAGTCGACTGTGGAATATTTAGTAGCAAGGAAATTTCATGACTGGACTTGTTGCACAGGTGGCATCCTATCACGGTACCACGCTGGAATTCACTGAGCTCCTGAGAGCGACCCATTCTTTCACAAATGTTTGTAGAAGCAGTCTGCATGCCTAGGTGCTTGGTTTTATACACCTGTGGCCATGGAAGTGATTGGAACACCTGAATTCAATGATTTGGATGGGTGAGTGAGAACTTTTGGCAATATAGTGTACCTCATATTGTTAAGGCCATATTTGAACTATGTAATGTCAACACTTGTTAACCAATTGAAAAGTAATTTGAATCAAAATAGTTGCTTTGTTCATGGGCCTTTATGCATAGTAGTGAAATAAATAGTTTAACATTGTAATAATAATAAAAAAAAGCTCTGTCTCATGTGGCCTAATTTACAAACCAGCTATGTGCAGGGATACTGAAGCAGGACTAAGAAACCCTGACCCTTGCCCATCGATGACAACAGTTGGGTTCCACTCAGTAACTAAAGCCCAATATATACCTCAAAGTAGGTCTTTCTGTTAAAATAAGCCATGGGTTAGTAAATTCTGGGAAGTGAATGTAGATTTCAAAACATTTAACATTTCAAGCACAGTTCTTACCATTTTCTTTATATAAGAGAAGCATTTTCGTGTAGTTGCAAACTCGTACTTGTCTTGTTTAACGATGGTAGGAGTAAGACTCTCTACATCCAGATTAACAAGAACACTTTCTGTCAAATGATCCCCCTCCATCATAATTTGTCAATACATTCAACCAGATTACTGCCTTCAAAAAAGTTAAAATCTTTTTAAAAATAGCTTTACGTGCAGATAAATAACAGCGTACAAAACATGACTCGGCTTAAGCACTAAAACTAATAATTCGGCCAATTTTAAGATCACAAACCCTTGCTTTTGTGTATAAATGATAAAAAGCCTCTCTCGCCGTCATGCAAATGCAATGTGGCTCCTTACAGCAGGAACAGAGAGGCTAATATCAAATAGCTCTAAACAACATACAAGAGCACTAAATAGGATGTTAAGCAATGAGTTTTACACTATATGTAGTGCACTTTGTTTAGTTTGGAGAGCTATTTGAGAGTTAACCCAAATGCGTGCCTCTTTGTAGTTCCGGTGAAGAGGCTCATGTACCCCGGATGTTTAGCTGCCGGCGCTCTAACTGAGACGTTTCACCTGGACGTTGGGCGAATTTCATTTCGCTGGTTGTTGAAGATTTCTAAAAACTTTGGTAAATTCAGTTCAAATTGCTACAAGTTGTTGGCAAAATGTCAAGAAGAAGGCACAGCGACGAAAATGATGGTAAGTCTATTTGTTAGCAAGCTGTGTAATAAACAAGGGCTCATTCTTACAGCTAACGGTATGGCGGCGTTATCTGCCTACCCGTTTTCCGGTAAATCCCGCCTTCTGGTATATAATTGGTCAGACGTTTAAATCAACTACGTTAATTGGACGTTAAATCAAAAACGTTTCGTCCGTAATACCATAGAAGGCGGGATTTGTCGAAAAGAGGTGGAAAAACACACATTGCAATGCTGTTAAATTAGCTCGACTTGCTTATATTGCAACAATAAAAGCTGATATAAAAACAGCGGTAATACAAGCACAGAATATGTCAAATATATTATTACATACATGGTACATGTTTCGCGAATTCATTTTGCTTATTTTAACAGAAGCATATAAAGTTTCATGTCTGTCAGAACTGTGCAAACCAAATGGCTAAATGTGTGGTAATACTACACGGTACTATATTGAACATTTGTTCACTTTACTCGCCTTATACAACTAGTTGATTGGGCAACATGGGAAAAATACAACTTTACAGTTGCGTGCAAACATCATTCATTATGGTAAATAATTTTAAATGAGTCTACTTGTAGTATTCTGCCATAAAGTGTGTTCTTGTCACTAAACCTTCACATCACTGACACAGTGGACTTGTACTAACAATTTGTCAAAAATGCACCAATAATATTATGAAGTATCAAAACCTCAAGCTGTGTTTATTTTCTTTCTTCAACCAGCTTCTATAATTAAATTGGTAAAAGTGCAAGGACTATGATTTTTTGGTTGTGGTTAAAATAGCTTTAAAACTGAGTGCATGTACTGGCATGTAACCCAATTGTTCAAATTGTATTCAGTCCATAGTTAGAAGTCACGTAGGATAAAAGTGTAAATGTTGGGGCTTGAACCAGTGACCTTCTGATCACAAGTCCAGTTTTGTAACCAGTGAGCTACTACTACCCATAACGTCCCTTGTCAAAAAAAAAAAATCTAAAATTAATTAGTTTATAGTATAATCATCAGTAATTTACTTTTTATATTATAAATCTGACATTTTCACACACCTGCAGCAGCATAATTCAAATACAGCTCCACTGCTTTAACCTCGCTCATGTAATGTACTTAATAGAATTGGTCAAGTGTTTAGAGTGAAAATCTATCAGTTCTGATTGTGTACTGTAAGTGAAAAAAGCAGAGCACCAAAGTTTTAACAGTTTAACAGTTATTTGCTACAACAAACCAACATTTTTAGCAACCTACAATGCCTAATGAATCAGGATATTACTATTGAGAAATCAGCAAAGCTCATTGTCTACAATTTTAGTCGTTTGTGTTTGAAACAATGGTTTCAATCATCTAAATTTATAATGCTTGGCACTCTAGCCACTATCTCAGACCTTATTCAAAATATATTTTTGTATTTTCCTTCCCTGTACACCAGGTGGACAGCCTCACAAAAGGAGGAGGACATCTGAGCCTGTTGAGATTGAGGATCGACTTGAGTCACTGATATGCAGAGTTGGAGAAAAAGTAAGATAACAGTTAACATTTTTATTTAAATGGTTGGTTGGTCGGAAGACTTGGTTGGTTCATAATTCAACTGAAGTGCTTTAAAGAAATGCATTAAATTAAAATAAAAAATAAAACAAAATAACAACTTAAACTCAAACTTTAAACACAGCCAAAGAGGCATTTGTTGAATTCTGTCCATAAATGTTTCAAATATGACTGAAGTTTTAGCCCTTATACTGTAATGATAAGGGTCTTAGAATGACACTTTCTAATGACACAAGTCAGTTTTGAGTATTTTGCATTTCAATCAGTTTATCACCACAGACAGTGGAATTACAGGAAATGAAAAAGCAGACCAAGTAGCTAGAGGAAAAACAAGACAAAATACAACGAACATCAAAATCCCATCAACCGACTTAAAAGCATCAATAAATCTCTACATCAAAAGAAAATGGCAAAATGAATGGAATACCCAGCTCACCAATAAACTATATGAAATACACCCAAACGTTAATGCCAAGCCAAGAATTCACCAGGGACGACGCATAGACCAGGTCATATACACGAGGTGCCGAATCGGCCACTCCAGAATAACCCACCAACACCTGATAAAAGAAGAAAACCCCCCAACTTGTGAAACCTGCCAAACACCTATATTAATAAAACACATCTTGATAGAATGCCCAAAATACACTAAAGAAAGAGAACAAGCGCACAGGCCAGAAACTATCAAAGAGACTCTCACACAAGACAACACAAGAAGACTTTTAACCTACCTTGCAACCATAAAAATTAACATATAATGTGGACCAAAATATGAAGACACATACATAATACCTATTACTGCCATCAAATGACACCAATGTGTTAAACATGGCGTTAAAACTTAAATAAATAAAACCACAGAATTTGAATTGTTGTTTAAATCATTGCCTGTGGTAATAATAATTTGCCGCAGCTGCTGTTGATAGGACTGAATAGGAAAGGAAACACAGTACTATTGCCTAAATGTTTGCTGTTTAATATACTAAATAACAAATCAACACTTTCCTGATTAGTTTTTTCTCCATCTTGCTTTCAGAGTACCTCCTCATTGGAGAGTAATTTAGAAGGCCTTGCAGGCGTCTTGGAGGCAGATCTTCCTAATTACAAGAATAAAATCCTGAGGATCTTGTGCTCAGTGTAAGTCTTTCTGTCACATTTATTTAACACATCATTTTACTGTGAAGCATGTTAACTGTGGAGTTCTTTTTTTTTTTTTCTTTTTGACAGTGCCCGACTTCTGCCAGAGAAGTTAACCGTGTACACAACACTTGTGGGCCTTTTAAATGCAAGGAACTACAATTTTGGTGGGGAGTTTGTGGAGGCAATGATCAGGCAGCTTAAGGAGACACTGAAGTCAAACCTTTATTCTGAAGCTGTCTACCTGGTACGTATCACATAATTAAAAAAAAAGTTTAAGCCGCTCAGGTGGCACAGCAGTAAAAAGACACGCTGCAACCAGAGCTGGATTCTGAGTACATTGTATCGAATCCAGCTCTGCCTTACCGGTTCGAGGCTGAGTGGCTGTATGAGCAACGATTGGCCGGTTGCTCAGTTGGGAGGTGGGACAAAACCGGATGTGGGTCTCTCTGTTAGAATGCGATTATGACCTCTGCCGGCTGATTAGAGGCGCCTGCACATTAGAGGCGCCTGCACAGAGATGAGGAAGAGTGCCCTTAGGGTGTGTCTCTCCGTATGCAACGCTAGGTGGCGCCACACTCATCATTGGGTGGCAAAAATGCATCCGGCTGCTTCCCATGTTTCAGAGGGGATATGGGTTAGCTTCGATCTTCTTGGTCAGGGCAGGGTTCGGCATAGACAGAGAGGAGGCGTGATGCAAATTGAACAATTGGATGTGCTAAAGGGGGAGAAAAAGGGGAAATTAAAAATATTAAAAGATTAAAATGTTACTAACCTGCTCTTTTGCTTCCAGATTCGTTTTCTAAGTGACTTGGTGAACTGCCATGTTATCGCAGCTCCATCCATGCTTGCCATGTTTGAGAACTTTGTCAGTGTCACACAGGAGGAGGACATTCCCCAGGTAATGTTTTAAAAAGTATTTAATTTTTAAACTTGTTTAATAGTGGTGTGGTTGGATACAAGTAACTAGCTAGCAAACAGTAACTAGTGATCTAGAAATTTTGAAAATTTAGAATTTTAACCAAAGTGTGTAAAACATGACATTAAAATCCTAATAAATACATCTTTTTCAGGTGCGCTCTGACTGGTATGTGTATGCTGTTCTGTCCTGTTTGCCATGGGTTGGGAAAGAGCTCTATGAGAAAAAGGATGTGGAGATGGACCGCCTTCTCAATCAGATTGATGGCTATCTGAAGTACGTCTTCTTTTTATCTCTTTTGAAATATTTGAAATGAATTTCACGTGACTGCATTGTGATGATGGTTTCAGACTGTAATACTTGTTACCAAAGTATTAAACACAAACAGTTATCTTTTATGGCACAGCTTTTGTTGTATTTTATTTAATTAAAATATGAAGGCACATTTTGGTGCATTTGAGAGCTGATGGAAGCGGATGTTTCACTTTTCCTAAGCAAATCCGATGTGTGTTGTAGGAGGAGACAGAAGACTCATGTGGTCATGCTGCAGGTGTGGACTGCAGAGAAGCCCCATCCACAGGAAGAGGTAGGACTTGCTCTCCATTCATGACAGCACTAGCTGGGGTTTAGATAAGACTCTGATATTCTATGAACTGTTCCACCATTTACATGCAAATTAAACATTATTATTTCATTTAATTTTAACTTGATAAGTGGGGAATATATCAGTGTGTTTGTTGTGCATACATTTGCAATTAAAATTTCCGACATGTTACATTCTCACCGAAGTCTAAAGCCTCTCATGGTTACTGTGGTGGTGTACAGAAATACTGTGCCTTTTACAGGACTTTCATAAAAAACTTCACCTGGGGAAAGCATTTAAAAAATCGTTCAGTCATCAACACTGTTGTTAACATGTTAACATGATGAATGTTCACTGACTGACAGAAAAAATCAAAACAAATGAAAATTCAAGTTATAATGGATTGTTCAAGAGTGTTGAGTCTTTGTTGTCAGACAGTTTATTAAAATATTCCAATCAGAAGAAGTTTTTATTACCAAGGATGTCATAGATTAGGTATAAAAAGGTAGTTCAAATTTTAACAGCTGGCAGTAAATATAAAAAAAGTGGAGCTGCAGATGTTTGTGAAGTTAAAGGAGAATACCCAACAGTGGTGTCAAACTAAAATGTGCTCTTCTGCTGTCAGGTGCATTCTCTCCCTAGGAGAGCAGGCTGCAGCACTATTTCCCTTCAGCTTGGCTTTTTATCAACTTGGTTCCAGCCAGAAATGCTGGGTGCAAGGCAGCAATACTTTTGACAAGGCACCAATCCATTCCAGAGCTTCGGCCACTCCCCTCAGACATAGCCAGTTATGTCTGTGTAGGGAGCTGTCTGGTTGATGGCACCTGCTGAGATTTTAGCTTGGATCTCAGCGGTGGTGGGCTAGCATAATGGAACACTGTGTTACAAGAGTAAAACTGTGCCTACAATAATGCGTATTACATTTTCTTAACAAGGGTCTTACCTAACACTTCAGAAGTCAGAAGTGGCCAATCGCTTCTTTTCAAATGCATGAGGCAGGTTCACACAGGGATCAGCAGGAGTCATGCACTGCTCTCCAATATTTCCTGTTTCTGTGCAGGCACCATTGTTCAGCTAGATGAGCTAATGAGGAATCCCTTTAGTCCACCCACCCTCAGAAATAGCCAGTTGTGTCTGTTTAGGTGCCCTGCCAGCTGGTAGCAGAGATAAGATTCGAGCTCAAGATCTCTGCAGTGTTGTACAGTGTTTCTCAGTGTGTTTAACCCCTGCACAACCTAAGCACCTTAGTTTAGTATTTTTATATAGAACCTTGCTAAAAAGCTACCCAAAGCATTTCAAGACAAAACCTAAAATAAAGTACATATACATGTTATTTTTTGCTTTACTTTTTTTATTTAAAATATTGTATTTCACCTTTCTTATCCTCTCTGCTGTTCTCTTGCAGTATCTGGACTGTCTGTGGGCTCAGGTGCAGAAGTTGAAAAAAGATCGCTGGCAGGAGCGCCATGTTCTAAGGCCATACATCGCTTTTGACAGTGTGCTGTGTGAGGCTCTGCAGCACAACCTGCCCCCGTTCACCCCACCAGCTCACATTGATGATGCAGTTTACCCCATGCCCCACGTTGTCTTTCGCATTTTCGACTACACTGATGCCCCTGAGGTACTAGATCCAAGCTTGGGACCTGTAGCTGTGGTTTTAAATGCCCTGCTTTCCAAGGCTGGAGCAGAATTTTACCCCATTATTTCTATTCTTGTAAAGAAAAAAAAAAGTATTATACATTAATATATAACTATTTCTGTATATTAATATAGAGAAATATTGCTACATCTTGTGTTCAGTTTTTCCAATTGAGAAATATTGTTTAATTGTAACTGATATTAAGATAGAAAAGCAAACAGTTGCATGTTAACTTTGAGAAAGTCTGATTCATTTAATGCATAATGAGTGTGTTTGATCTCAGGGTCCTGTCATGCCTGGCAGTCACTCTGTAGAGAGGTTTGTGATTGAAGAGAACCTGCACTGCATCATCAAATCTCACTGGAAGGAGAGAAAGACCTGGTGAGCTTTACATTTACATTTGAGCGACTTACAAATGTGCTTCCGTAGTAAACATTACCTTACTCTAGTTTAAGTAGACAACAGTCCAAGAATAAAAATCTGCTAGGGTTTTATTAGACCCTAAAGGTAGCTTGGGGCTGGTCAATTTTTGGCTTTGTAGGCGAGCATCAGTGTTTTAAACTGAATGTGTGCAGCTACAGTTAGTCAGTGAAGAGAACACAGCAGTGGGGTGATGTGACGGTGTTTAGGTTGGTTAAAAAGCAAGTGAGCAGCTGCATTTTTGATGAGTTGCAAGGATTTAATAGTGGACATGGGAGCTCCTGCCAGGAGGGAGTTGCAGTAGTCCAACCAATAGTTCTCATTTTTTACATTTTCAGCATTTAGCAGATGCTTTTATCCAAAGCGACTTACACAATGAGCTGAACACGATGAGCAATTGAGGGTTAAGGGCCTTGCTCAGGGACCCAACAGTGGCAACTTGGTGGTGGCGGGGCTTGAACCGGCAACCTTATGTTTACTAGCCCAGTACCTTAGCCACTGAGCTATCACTGGCCCCCACTTGGCTATCACTGGCCCCCACTTGGCTATCACTGGTTTTCTCTTGAAAACACTTGTTTACAATAACCCTAAGTTGTCAACAAGAAGTCATAAAGCAGCAGGAAGCATAAGAGCCATGCATTTTTTTTCTTTTAGTAGGCACTCAGGCCGTTTATTGCACTTAGAATCTGTGGTCTTCAATGATGTCTACACATGTGAGGGGGGATGGATTGGCACCCTGACAGGGTATTCCTGCCTTGCACCCTGTGTTTCCTGGTGGAACCAGTCCAGCTGCAACCCTGATAAAATAAATGGGGAAAAAAACAGAGAATTGTTTATGGTAAAGAAAAAAATAGACATGAATGAAAAGCTATAAAAAAGTTGGGTAGTTTTAACTCTGACATAGCATGGTGCCTACCACTTTAGTATGTTTGTCTAGTTTTGAATAAAAGTAATGCTACTTACTGCTGTTTACTTGTACCGGCCGACTGTTAATGGTTCATTTTTTGTCTTGTTTTTTAGTGCTGCTCAGTTGTTAAGCTATCCTGGAAAAAGCAAGATTCCTCTGAACTATCATATTGTTGAGGTATGCTGTAAACAATCCATTATAACTTGAATTTTCATTTGTTTGATTTTTTTCTGTCAAAGTCAGTGAACATTCATCATGTTAACATGTTAACAACAGTGTTGATGACTGAACGATTTTTTAAATGCTTTCCCAGGTGATCTTTGGTGAGCTGTTCCAGCTGCCCGCTCCTCCTCATATTGATGTCATGTACACCGCATTACTGATCGAGCTCTGCAAACTGCAGCCTGGATCATTACCTCAAGTTGTATCCTCTTCTTCTGCTGGGATTTTTTATTAGTACATTTTGTATTTTTTACAAGTAAGGCTCGTATTGTAGCTGTTCGTAACGTCTGTTTAGCTGGCTAACCGGCTGAAAACACAAAACCTTGGATCGCAGCTGTAGTGGGCTAGTCAGTGTTACCGCTACACCACATGAGTGCCATAGTGATTAAACATAACGATTGTACCTTAACTTTACTTTGCACTAAGCTCGCACAAGCTACAGAGATGATGTACATGCGACTGGACACAATGAACACAACTTGTGCAGACAGGTGAGTGAACATCTGTTTTTAATTGGAATGCACAAGCATTTTGACAGCTTGAAGTACCATTTCAAAGTTTGAATCTTTGTTTGTTTGTTTTTTTTTTGTTTCAGATTAATCAACTGGTTTTCTCATCATCTGAGCAACTTTCAGTTTAGATGGAGCTGGGATGACTGGTGAGATCCACTTTAAATCTGCATACATTGTTTCAGATTTTAATGAGCTTAATGAGTGCTTTTTGTTTTATAAGGTCATCTGATTTTAACTCAAATGATATGAATCAAGCTCTGCACTGTGGTAGAAAAATACATGGCTTGTTAAATTATTCTTAAATATTTAAACCTTGTTCAACCAGCATTTTTTGTTTTCCAAAGGTCTGATTGTTTAACATTGGACTTTGAAAAACCCAAACCTAAATTTGTCAAAGAGGTTTTGGAAAAATGTATGAGGTAAGGTTTTTTCCCCTTTTCTCATGTTTTACTTTACTGTTGCTTATATGTTGGTAGGATAACAGTAATGCAAACATTAACTAACTTGGAACCCTAATTTTTGATTTGCAGGCTGTCCTATCACCAGCGGATAGTGGACATTGTGCCTCCTAGTTTCTCTGCTTTAATACCTGCTGAACCATTGTTTCAGTACAAATATATTGATGAAAACAATGGTAAGCTTTAGCATCTATATCATATCTTTCAACCACACCACTCCAGTTACTAGCGCAAGGGCACTTTTTATCTATGGGGCCTAAAATTTTCCTTGCTTTGTCTTGTATAAACAGATAAACAATTAGTGTGTTTAAGTGTGAATAAATGTCCATGTAAAACATTAATAGGGTTTTTGTGTATCGTTGTAGAATATAGTTTTTATAATTGCTCATTGTTATATTAAAATGGTTTACCCTTAGTAAACAAATGTGTTCTTTTATTCGTTCTCATACTGAATGTTTTTAGTATATTAATTATTTTTTTCTGTTTTTACAGCAGTTTCCTTGCCTGGATTTGCTGTGTCTATATCAGTAGGAAATGCCATCAAAAGTCGTGCCACAAATGATGAAATTCTTGCAGTCCTAAAAGAAGTGCCAAATCCTAACAAGGACGATGATGATGGTGTGTGTTTATTTTTTTCATTTATTAGTAAGATGTAATAGATATTAAGAACAATGTATTGTTCAACAGGTGTTCAGTGGTGGTGCTTTTGTCTAAGACATGACTAAAAATGTGTTTTTTGTAAACCACTATTGCACTAATGTGTGTGGCTGTAGAGTGATATGTATTGGATTTCAGTTTCACATATGAAAATCTTTGGCTAGCTAAAGAAATGTAGCCTTAAACCAGTGTTTTCTTTCACTGTTTTTCAGATGAGGGTGATAGTTTCAACCCACTCAAGATAGATGTGTTCCTGCAGACATTGCTCCACCTGGCTGCCAAATCCTTCAGTCACTCCTTCAGTGCCCTTGCTAAGTAAGTGCATTATTCCAGAGAGCTTTCTTGTCTGTGAGGATTTAAGAAGATATATTAACAGTAGCTTGAGCTTATAGTAGGTGTGTGGTTAAAATATTTTTATAAAAATGGCTACTTATTTACTTTTGAAGCAATTGATTTATTGACAATGCTACAAAAGTAAATATAGCCAACTATTAACTTACTTGTATACAAACCTCATTTCTTGGAAAGTTGGGATATTTTGTAAAATGCAGTGAAAACATAAATCTGTCATTTGTCACATGTACAAAGAAAAGATTTCCCATGTTCTTACTGACCAACTCAATTTTAGTCTGTGAATATAAAGAGTGTTAAATTAAACATGCTACACTCGGGTGAATTGGTATCAGGTGAGGGTGTCATAATTGGATATAATAAATGGATCCACAAAAGGCTCAGTCTTTGCAAACAAAGATGGATTGTGGTTCACCCCTTTGTGCTTAACTTCATGGGAGGATGATAAAAGTAACATTTAAACATTAATAATTTAGGTCTTTTACCATCCACCATACATAACATTGTGAAAAGTTTCATAGAACATAAATAAATCTTGGCAAAAAAACACTATTAAATGTGCATAATTGTGGAGACTTCAGAAAGCATTGCATAAGAAGCAGTCACGCTACCATAACAAATATGGCCAAATAGGCTCAGCAATACTTTTGTCACTTTACACCGTCTACTGCTGCTTCAAGAATTATTATCTGAATCTCTTACACTAGGGGAAAGTAATCTAAGATGTACCAAATGACCAAATGTCAGATGAGTCCATGTTTCAGCTTTTTTGTGCCCATGGCTTGGGTTAATTGTTTATATTTGAAGGTACTATTAATGTTGAGGTTTATTTTGGGAATTTAGAGAGACATATGCTGCCATTAGGGTGACTTATTTCAATGTTCATGAGTAGTCCTGAAGTCTTGTATCATGCAAGAATGGCCAAAACTGCAACAGTTAGTGTCCTCAGTTCCCAAACCAATAAAAAAGTGTCATTAATAGGAAAGGCGATGTAACGCACTACCAACTTTTCTGGAGTTTTTTTGCAGGCATGAAATTATAAATTTTTTATTTACAAAACACAATAAACTCATTTCTTTGTACTTTTTTTGGTTAAATAAAGGTTCAAAAAATTTCCACACCTGTTTTTTGTATCAGGTTCCATGAAGTGCTGAAAACTTTGACTGAAAGTGATGAAGGAAAATTACACATTCTCCGGGTGGTTTATGAGGCTTGGAAAAATCACCCACAGGTAAGCTAGACAGATGTATTTTTATACAGTGCTTCTCAATTTTGGAATCTTCATACATATTGATTGCATATTTTGATACATTGTGATTGCCCATTACTTTCTGCAATAAATCATCACGCCACATGAATATATTAGCCCACACATATTGTGGCTGACATACTTGTATTAATTTTCAGTCAGTGACAAGATACCCATAACCTTTTATGTGTGTTCAGATGATCTCAGTGCTGGTGGATAAGATGATTCGCACTCAGATAGTGGATTGTGCTGCTGTAGCCAACTGGATCTTCTCTCAGGACATGGCTCATGATTTTACCAGGTATGACATCATCTATGTTTTGAGATGCATATATAGAGACAAAAATCTTTTTATTACTCTGAGGATTCTAACCTAGTAGTTTGTATCTGGTGTGTCAGGCTTTACGTATGGGAGATCCTACATTCCACCATTCGGAAAATGAACAAACACGTCCAGAAGATCCAGAAAGAGCTGGAAGAGGCAAAGGACAAGCTTGAGAAACAGCAGCACAAAAAGGTATTGTACAGCTAAGTGAAAGCTTAAATGACACTAGCAGCTTTAACGCTGGCCGCCACCAGATTTATAAGGCTGAGTATAAGTCATTAATTTTTAGTAATAGTTGGTGATTTAAAAAACAGAGCAGAGATACTGTTGCTTTGACAAATCGGCACATTTGTCTGTAGCAGAAGGACAGTGGCGATGAAGAGGACATGGAGAGGAACAGTGAGGATGAAGATGGGCAGCTAGAGGAGCAGATTGAGAGGCTGCAAGAGAAAGTGGAGTCAGCTCAGAGTGAACAGAAGAACCTCTTTCTCGTCATCTTCCAGGTAAGGCCTCCCACAGACAATCCCAACCAGCTTTGCTGTGAATTTAACTGTTGTAACGGACAGACTAAAGCTTACACACAAGGTAATCACTGTTTCTACAACAATAGAAACTAGCAGATCCAACTTCTAACAATATGTTCTGATTAGAATGGTTTGATTAGTCCTAATTCTTCATTCTCAGCGTTTCATCATGATGCTAACCGAGCACCTGGTACGCTGTGAGACGAGCAGCATGGACATCAACACCTACTGGTACAAAAACTGCGTGGAACGGTTGCAGCAGATCTTCCTCATGGTAATTTTTTTTTTTTATATACAGTGGGGGAAATAAGTATTTGATCCCCTGCTGATTTTGTAAGTTTACCCCCTTACAAAGACTTGAACAGTCTATAATTTTTATGGAAGGTTTATTTTAACAGAGAGAGACAGAATATCAACAAAAAATCCAGAAAAAAACATTAAATAAAAGTTATAAATTAATTTGTATTTAATTAAGGGAAATAAGTATTTGATCCCCTACCAACCAGCAAGAATTCTGACCCCCACAGACCGGTTATGTGCCCATGAGGCACACAAATGAGTCCTGTCCCTGTATAAAAGACTCCTGTCACAGAATCAGTTTCTTCCGTTCAAATCTCTCGACCACCATGGGCAAGACCAAAGAGCTATCAAAGGACGTCAGGGACAAGATTGTAGACCTGCACAAGGCTGGAATGGGCTACAAGACCATCAGCAAGAAGCTTGGTGAGAAAGAGACCACTGTTGGTGCAATAATTTGAAAATGGAAGAAATACAAGATCACAGTCAATCACCCTCACTCTGGAGCTCCATGCAAGATCTCACCTGGTGGGGTAAGAATGATTCTGAGAAAGGTGAGGTCAGCCCAGAATTACACGGGAGGAGCTTGTCAATGATCTCAAGGGAGCTGGGAGCACAGTCACCAAGAAAACCATTAGTAACACACTTCGCCGTAATGGATTGAGATCCTGCAGTGCCCGCAAGTCCCTCTGCTCAAGAAGGCTCATGTACAGGCCCGTCTGAAGTTTGCCAATGAACACCTGAATGATTCAGAGAAAGCTTGGGAGAATGTGATATGGTCAGATGAGACCAAAATTGAGCTCTTTGGCATCAACTCCACTCGCCGTGTTTGGAGGCAAAGAAATGCCCAGTGGGGATGGTGTTCTTGGGGTCATATCCAGCATTTCTCTGCTCCCAGCTCCCTTGAGATCATTGACAAGCTCCTCCCGTGTAATTCTGGACTGACCTCACCTTTCTCAGAATCATTCTTACCCCACCAGGTGAGATCTTGCATGGAGCTCCAGAGCGAGGGTGATTGACTGGGATCTTGTATTTCTTCCATTTTCGAATTATCGCACCAACAGTGGTCTCTTTCTCACCAAGCTTCTTGCTGATGGTCTTGTAGCCCATTCCAGCCTTGTGCAGGTCTACAATCTTGTCCCTGACGTCCTTTGATAGCTCTTTGGTCTTGCCCATGGTGGTCGAGAGATTTGAACGGAAGAAACTGATTCTGTGACAGGAGTCTTTTATACAGGGACAGGACTCATTTGTGTGCCTCATGGGCACATAACCGGTCTGTGGGGGTCAGAATTGTTGCTAGTTGGTAGGGGATCAAATACTTATTTCCCTTAATTAAATACAAATTCATTTATAACTTTTATTTAATGTTTTTTTTCCCGGATTTTTTGTTGATATTCTGTCTCTCTCTGTTAAAATAAACCTTCCATAAAAATTATAGACTGTTCGAGTCTTTGTAAGGGGGTAAAGTTACAAAATCAGCAGGGGATCAAATACTTATTTTCCTCACTGTAAGTGAAATAGCAGAGTAAAATAAATGCAGCTGTTTTGAAAGCATTTTGCTTTTATTCACTGCAAGGCTGGGTGCATATTGCTGCTCATCGCAGCATTTAAGCCTTTTACACAGCAAAACTGGTTACTGCTGACTGTGCCACTAAGTGCCAAGCATAAAAACAATCCATAGTATTAACTGCCATTTGACAGTTTATACACATGTGGTTCTGTTTATTAGAAGAAAGCTCTTGTGTCTTCATTTGAAGTTGTGAGATTAAAAAAGGGGTTTATAAAACTTTATTGCTTCAATTAAAGGAACAATTCAATCTTATTAAAGTGCCACAGTAATCAATTCCAGGATTAGTAAATGCAGAATTGCTATCTGAAATGCAAACCCGGCCTCGCCTTTTCACAGTTTACTAGTTGCCATGCTGCACGGTGGCTTGGTGGGTAGCACTGTCAGCTCACAGCAAGAAGGGCCTGGGTTCGCTTCCCAGATGAAGCATTCTGGGTCCTTTTTGTGTGGAGTTTGCATGTTCTTTCCATGTCTGTGTGGGTTTTCTCCAGGAGCTTCGGTTTTCTCCCACAGTCCAAAGACATGCAGGTGAGGTAAATTGGAGCTACAAAATTGTCCATGACTGTGTTTGAAATTAAAACTGATGAATCTTGTGTAACCAGTAATTACCTGTCAATTACCTGTCCTGTCATGAATGTAACCAAAGTGTGTAAAACATGACGTTAAAATCCTAATAAAATTAATAAATTACTAGGCGCCATGCCATATTGTTTTCTTACAATGTTATGGTGAATGCAACGGTTCAGGGTTTTGTGAAACGGTGAGAATCAGTTTCTCTCTCCTATGTTTTTGCTTCGCTTCAGACTGTCATATAAATAATTTGTCTTGTTGGCGTCGTTTTAAAAAGGTCAGCCGCTGCAAACTGAATCTGATTGAATCAAATTGAACTTCCAGCACAGGGGCAAGGGTAAAAACCATAACTCAGTACGGCAAATCCGCTCAGGGAAGCGCAGCTTTTTGCTGCATATCATGTGAATGTAGGCGTGGTGGAATTTCAGGTTTAGGTCTGCATACAATAGATGTGCAGTATTTGCTTACCAGGAAGTCTTTTGATTTAGCAAAATGTTTGACTTCATGCTGATATTTAATTGTGTTTCCAAATCTCTTGTGCTTTCTTTTGTTGACTGTTGTGTGTCTGTGTGTGATTGGCAGCATCATGTCATCATTCAGCAGTACATGGGCACTCTGGAGAACCTACTGTTCACAGCAGAGCTGGATCATCACATCCTGGCTGTGTACCAGCAGTTCTGTGCACTGCAGCTTTAATAGACCTGCAGAACACTTTGTGTCCAGCTGAGTCAAACTGTGTTGTGTAGGACTCAAAGAATTAGCTCCATTCAACAACCAAGATGAGCTGTTATGCTGGAAAGGGGCTTGTTTACGCTACAAGTACTAATAATGGAGGGTTGGTAATGTTTATGTAGTGTTTTTTTTTTTTAGTTTTTTATATATAATTTTTTCTCTCTTTTTTTCATCATAGACTTTTCAGTTTTACCATCTTGATCATAGTTCTGTATTGGCAATGTCTTTTTAAAACCAGAGGTATGGGCAAAATGCACCTTTCAGTTTTTTGACAGAACTGAAGAACCTTTACCTTTTTTATGTATATTTTATGTCATTCTGATGGAAAAATTAACATGAGTTGTGAACCTGCCTGCATTATTCAAGCTCTGTGACCGATGTGTTTTCCAAACTGTAAAGAAATACATGGAAAGCTTTTTTTTTAGGAAACAAAATGCTGTGCGTCTTATTCTTTGTTCTGATTTCAGAACCTTAAAAATAACAGTTCAGAGTTCAAAAATGAAGGCAAGGCAAGTTTATTTGTATAGCACCTTTCATACACAGTGGCAATTCACAGTGCTTTACATAAGGAAAAATTCAAAGCATTAAAACATTCCTGAGATCTAGAACCTCAGAAAGACTTCTTGCAAACATTTAGTTACAATTAAGAACATGAAATTCAAACAAGAGAGATAAAAATTAAGAACATGAAAAATTAAAAGAAAATATACACTACAATTTAGAATGTACACTACTCTATAAAAAGAATTATTAAGAGTATGAAAAACTAAAAGAAATATGGTAAAATGAGGGTAATAGCAAAAATTTCGAGCTCAATCATAGGCACAAGAAAAAAGAAAAGTTTTTAACCTGGATTTAAACATTTCTACATTTGTGGAACATCTAATATCTCCTGGCAGTCTGTTCCAGTTATATGCAGCCCAACAGCTAAATGCTGCTTCACCATGTTTAGTTTGGACTCTGAGCTCAACTAGCTGACCTGAGTCCATGGATCTAAGAGATCTACTAAGTTTATATTCTCTAAACATATCTGAGATGCATGAAGTGCTTTAGTCCATGATCAATTGTAAACCATGTATTTAACATAGTTAACAGCCTTTTAAATAAGCTCAACTAGTGCACCAGTCCCAATTATTATTCAACACATTTGTGTTTGATACCTTAGTCTACTACATGGTTAATAGTTGTAGATACAGACTTTTACTATTACACATTAGACCCTTAAAAGCCATTTCACACAGATGTTGAATCAATGCTCTAGAGTTCTGTAGTACATTTAAGCCCAGGAATTAAAACAGATCATGATGTAGTTCACTGCACATGGTTCATATCACATAACTGTCAAAGTCTTTTGTGAGAGACTTTTTGAATGTCTCTATTTTAAATTTAAGTAACTTTGGTTTTTCCTAGACAGCAAACATCAAACCATTTCTATAGATACTGGACACGAATAGCACTTCTCACAACAGAACTGATACATACAGCCAGGACTAGAAAAGAAATCAGGGAACCAGGTGTCCTTCATGTAAATAGCCATAGATGCTAACATGATGTTAAATGGAGTCGTAGTGATGAAAACATAAAGCAGCTTCTCACTATTCTAACTCACTCGTACCAAAGTCTGCTAAATTAATTAGCCCATTAGGATTATCAATCTCAGCATCAGCCATAACTGGCTGTTCCAGTGACTGACAGCATTGCAGTGGAATTGTTAGATGTTAATTGGTTTTGTGTGTGTAAGGTTACTGCCCTAAATTTAATTCTGATTATTAATCACATTTATTCTGATGGGTAAAAAAGTAGACAAGATGCATATCAGATTAATAGGCACAAATATTGGTTGTATTATTTGAATCTTTATTTCAATCTTGTAGTTTATTACTATGTCAGACAGATTCTTCTGTGCCAGACATATTAACACTCCTTGAACTGTGTAACAATTTGAGTGTTACATTCTGGCATTGTCATGAATCTGATTTTGATTCTGATTTTGTCATGAATTTGATTTACTGTGGGAAGGGGGGAGGTGTTACATAGTTTACAAAAAGAAAAAAAAACTATATGTTAGTTCTGAAGCAATCACTTGCCATTAGAAGTCTCATTATTACTGAGAGTCCACCTGCATGCAGTTGCCATGTGATCTCAATTTACATACACTTGGTCCTGGCAGGAAGACTTTGAAAACAGAAACAGTGGTAGCCTAGTGGGTAGAGCTGTGGGTTACCATCCAAGAGGTTGTGGGTTAGAGTCCTGGCTCTGCTACATACAGGTGCTGGTCATAAAATTAGAATATCATGACAAAGTTGATTTATTTCAGTAATTCCATTCAAAAAGTGAAACTTGTATATTATATGCATTCATTACACACAGACTGATATATTTCAAATGTTTATTTCTTTTAATGTTGATGATTATAACCCCAAATTCAGTATCTCAGAAAATTTGAATATTGTGACAAGGTACAATATTGAAGACACCTGGTGCCACACTCTAATCAGCTAATTAACTCAAAACACCTGCAAAGGCCTTTAAATGGTCTCTCAGTCTAGTTCTGTAGGCTACACAATCATGGGGAAGACTGCTGACTTGACAGTTGTCCAAAAGACGACCATTGACACCTTGCACAAGGAGGGCAAGACACAAAAGGTCATTGCTAAAGAGGCTGGCTGTTCACAGAGCTCTGTGTCCAAGCACATTAATAGAGAGGCGAAGGGAAGGAAAAGATGTGGTAGAAAAAAGTGAACAAGCAATAGGGATAACCGCACCCTGGAGAGGATTGTGAAACAAAACCCATTCAAAAATGTGGGGGAGATTCACAGAGAGTGGACTGCAGCTGGAGTCAGTGCTTCAAGAACCACCACGCACAGACGTATGCAAGACATGGGTTTCAGCTGTCGCAGTCCTTGTGTCAAGCCACTCTTGAACAAGAGACAGCGTCAGAAGCGTCTGGCCTGGGCTAAAGACTAAAAGGACTGCTGAGTGGTCCAAAGTTATGTTCTCTGATGAAAGTAAATTTTGCATTACCTTTGGAAATCAAGGTCTCAGAGTCTGGAGGAAGAGAGGAGAGGCACAGAATCCACGTTGCTTGAGGTCCAGTGTAAAGTTTCCACAGTCAGTGATGGTTTGGCGTGCCATGTCATCTGCTGGTGTTGGTCCACTGTGTTTTCTGAGGTCCAAGGTCAACGCAGCCGTCTACCAGGAAGTTTTAGAGCACTTCATGCTTCCTGCTGCTGACCAACTTTATGGAGATGCAGATTTCATTTTCCAACAGGACTTGGCACCTGCACACAGTGCCAAAGCTACCAGTACCTGGTTTAAGGACCATGGTATCCCTGTTCTTAATTGGCCAGCAAACTCGCCTGACCTTAACCCCATTGAAAATCTATGGGGTATTGTGAAGAGGAAGATGCGATACGCCAGACCCAACAATTCAGAAGAGCTGAAGGTCACTATCAGAGCAACCTGGGCTCTCATAACACCTGAGCAGTGCCACAGACTGATGGACTCCATGCCACGCCGCATTGCTGCAGTAATCCAGGCAAAAGGAGCCCCAACTAAGTATTGAGTGCTGTACATGCTCATACTTTTCATGTTCATACTTTTCAGTTGGCCAACATTTCTAAAAATCCTTTTTTTGTATTCGTCTTAAGTAATATTCTAATTTTCTGAGATACTGAATTTGGGGTTTTCATTAGTTGTCAGTCATCAACATTAAAAGAAATAAACATTTGAAACAATCAGTCTGTGTGTAATGAATGAATATAATATACAAGTTTCACTTTTTGAATGGAATTACTGAAATAAATCAACTTTGTCATGATATTCTAATTTTATGACCAGCACCTGTATATGGTAACCCCATCTTTTGGATGGTAACCTCACAGCTCTACCCACTAGGCTACATTATTTATATATATATATATTTATATATATATATATATATATATATATATATATATTTATATATATATAATATATATACATATATATATATATATATTTATATATATATATATATATATATATATATATATATATATATATATATATATATATATAAATATATATATATATATTTTTATATATATATATATATATATATATATATACACAATGTATCACAAAAGTGAGTACACCCCTCACATTTCTGCAAATATTTCATTATATCTTTTCATGGGACAACACTATAGACATGAAACTTGGATATAACTTAGAGTAGTCAGTGTACAGCTTGTATAGCAGTGTAGATTTACTGTCTTCTGAAAATAACTCAACACACAGCCATTAATGTCTAAATAGCTGGCAACATAAGTGAGTACACCCCACAGTGAACATGTCCAAATTGTGCCCAAATGTGTCGTTGTCCCTCCCTGGTGTCATGTGTCAAGGTCCCAGGTGTAAATGGGGAGCAGGGCTGTTAAATTTGGTGTTTTGGGTACAATTCTCTCATACTGGCCACTGGATATTCAACATGGCACCTCATGGCAAAGAACTCTCTGAGGATGTGAGAAATAGAATTGTTGCTCTCCACAAAGATGGCCTGGGCTATAAGAAGATTGCTAACACCCTGAAACTGAGCTACAGCATGGTGGCCAAGGTCATGCAGCGGTTTTCCAGGACAGGTTCCACTCGGAACAGGCTTCGCCAGGGTCGACCAAAGAAGTTGAGTCCACGTGTTCGGCGTCATATCCAGAGGTTGGCTTTAAAAAATAGACACATGAGTGCTGCCAGCATTGCTGCAGAGGTTGAAGACGTGGGAGGTCAGCCTGTCAGTGCTCAGACCATACGCCGCACACTGCATCAACTCGGTCTGCATGGTCGTCATCCCAGAAGGAAGCTGACGCACAAGAAAGCCCGCAAACAGTTTGCTGATGACAAGCAGTCCAAGAACATGGATTACTGGAATGCCCTGTGGTCTGACGAGACCAAGATAAACTTGTTTGGCTCAGATGGTGTCCAGCATGTGTGGCGGCGCCCTGGTGAGAAGTACCAAGACAACTGTATCTTGCCTACAGTCAAGCATGGTGGTGGTAGCATCATGGTCTTGGGCTGCATGAGTGTTGCTGGCACTGGGGAGCTGCAGTTCATTGAGGGAAACATGAATTCCAACATGTACTGTGACATTCTGAAACAGAGCATGATCCCCCTCCCTTCGAAAACTGTTTTCCAACAGGATAACGACCCCAAACACAACCTCCAAGATGACAACTGCCTTGCTGAGGAAGCTGAAGGTAAAGGTGATGGACTAAACCCAATTGAGCACCTGTGGCGCATCCTCAAGTGGAAGGTGGAGGAGTTCAAGGTGTCTAACATCCACCAGCTCCGTGATGTCATCATGGAGGAGTGGAAGAGGATTCCAGTAGCAACCTGTGCAGCTCTGGTGAATTCCATGCCCAGGAGGGTTAAGGCAGTGCTGGATAATAATGGTGGTCACAAAAAATATTGACACTTTGGGCACAATTTGGACATGTTCACTGTGGGGTGTACTCACTTATGTTGCCAGCCATTTAGACATTAATGGCTGTGTGTTGAGTTATTTTCAGAAGACAGTAAATCTACACTGCTATACAAGCTGTACACTGACTACTCTAAGTTATATCCAAGTTTTATTTCTATAGTGTTGTCCCATGAAAAGATATAATGAAATATTTGCAGAAATGTGAGGGGTGTACTCACTTTTGTGATACACTGTATATATACTGTATATATATATACAGTGTATCACAAAAGTGAGTACACCCCTCACATTTCTGCAGATATTTAAGTATATCTTTTCATGGGACAACACTGACAAAATGACACTTTGACACAATGAAAAGTAGTCTGTGTGCAGCTTATATAACAGTGTAAATTTATTCTTCCCTCAAAATAACTCAATATACAGCCATTAATGTCTAAACCACCGGCAACAAAAGTGAGTACACCCCTAAGAGACTACACCCCTAAATGTCCAAATTGAGCACTGCTTGTCATTTTCCCTCCAAAATGTCATGTGATTTGTTAGTGTTACTAGGTCTCAGGTGTGCATAGGGAGCAGGTGTGTTCAATTTAGTAGTACAGCTCTCACACTCTCTCATACTGGTCACTGAAAGTTCCAACATGGCACCTCATGGCAAAGAACTCTCTGAGGATCTTAAAAGACGAATTGTTGCGCTACATGAAGATGGCCAAGGCTACAAGAAGATGGCCAACACCCTGAAACTGAGCTGCAGCACAGTGGCCAAGATCATCCAGCGTTTTAAAAGAGCAGGGTCCACTCAGAACAGACCTCGCGTTGGTCGTCCAAAGAAGCTGAGTGCACGTGCTCAGCGTCACATCCAACTGCTGTCTTTGAAAGATAGGCGCAGGAGTGCTGTCAGCATTGCTGCAGAGATTGAAAAGGTGGGGGGTCAGCCTGTCAGTGCTCAGACCATACGCCGCACACTACATCAAATTGGTCTGCATGGCTGTCACCCCAGAAGGAAGCCTCTTCTGAAGTCTCTACACAAGAAAGCCCACAAACAGTTTGCTGAAGACATGTCAACAAAGGACATGGATTACTGGAACCATGTCCTATGGTCTGATGAGACCAAGATTAATTTGTTTGGTTCAGATGGTCTCAAGCATGTGTGGCGGCAATCAGGTGAGGAGTACAAAGATAAGTGTGTCATGCCTACAGTCAAGCATGGTGGTGGGAATGCCATGGTCTGGGGCTGCATGAGTGCAGCAGGTGTTGGGGAGTTACATTTCATTGAGGGACACATGAACTCCAATATGTACTGTGAAATACTGAAGCAGAGCATGATCCCCTCCCTCCGGAAACTGGGTCGCAGGGCAGTGTTCCAGCATGATAATGACCCCAAACACACCTCTAAGACGACCACTGCTTTATTGAAGAGGCTGAGGGTAAAGGTGATGGACTGGCCAAGCATGTCTCCAGACCTAAACCCAATAGAACATCTTTGGGGCATCCTCAAGCGGAAGGTGGAGGAGCGCAAAGTCTCGAATATCCGCCAGCTCCGTGATGTCGTCATGGAGGAGTGGAAAAGCATTCCAGTGGCAACCTGTGAAGCTCTGGTAAACTTCATGCCCAGGAGAGTTAAGGCAGTTCTGGGAAATAATGGTGGCCACACAAAATATTGACACTTCAGGAACTTTCACTAAGGGGTGTACTCACTTTTGTTGCCGGTGGTTTAGACATTAATGGCTGTATATTGAGTTATTTTGAGGGAAGAATAAATTTACACTGTTATATAAGCTGCACACAGACTACTTTTCATTGTGTCAAAGTGTCATTTTGTCAGTGTTGTCCCATGAAAAGATATACTTAAATATCTGCAGAAATGTGAGGGGTGTACTCACTTTTGTGATACACTGTATATATATATATATATACAGTGTATCACAAAAGTGAGTACACCCCTCACATTTCTGCAAATATTTCATTATATCTTTTCATGGGACAACACTATAGAAATAAAACTTGGATATAACTTAGAGTAGTCAGTGTACAGCTTGTATAGCAGTGTAGATTTACTGTCTTCTGAAAATAACTCAACACACAGCCATTAATGTCTAAATAGCTGGCAACATAAGTGAGTACACCCCACAGTGAACATGTCCAAATTGTGCCCAAATGTGTCGTTGTCCCTCCCTGGTGTCATGTGTCAAGGTCCCAGGTGTAAATGGGGAGCAGGGCTGTTAAATTTGGTGTTTTGGGTACAATTCTCTCATACTGGCCACTGGATATTCAACATGGCACCTCATGGCAAAGAACTCTCTGAGGATGTGAGAAATAGAATTGTTGCTCTCCACAAAGATGGCCTGGGCTATAAGAAGATTGCTAACACCCTGAAACTGAGCTACAGCATGGTGGCCAAGGTCATACAGCGGTTTTCCAGGACAGGTTCCACTCGGAACAGGCTTCGCCAGGGTCGACCAAAGAAGTTGAGTCCACGTGTTCGGTGTCATATCCAGAGGTTGGCTTTAAAAAATAGACACATGAGTGCTGCCAGCATTGCTACAGAGGTTGAAGACGTGGGAGGTCAGCCTGTCAGTGCTCAGACCATACGCCGCACACTGCATCAACTCGGTCTGCATGGTCGTCATCCCAGAAGGAAGCTGACGCACAAGAAAGCCAGCAAACAGTTTGCTGAAGACAAGCAGTCCAAGAACATGGATTACTGGAATGCCCTGTGGTCTGACGAGACCAAGATAAACTTGTTTGGCTCAGATGGTGTCCAGCATGTGTGGCGGCGCCCTGGTGAGAAGTACCAAGACAACTGTATCTTGCCTACAGTCAAGCATGGTGGTGGTAGCATCATGGTCTTGGGCTGCATGAGTGTTGCTGGCACTGGGGAGCTGCAGTTCATTGAGGGAAACATGAATTCCAACATGTACTGTGACATTCTGAAACAGAGCATGATCCCCTCCCTTCGAAAACTGGGCCTCATGGCAGTTTTCCAACAGGATAACGACCCCAAACACAACCTCCAAGATGACAACTGCCTTGCTGAGGAAGCTGAAGGTAAAGGTGATGGACTAAACCCAATTGAGCACCTGTGGCGCATCCTCAAGTGGAAGGTGGAGGAGTTCAAGGTGTCTAACATCCACCAACTCCGTGATGTCATCATGGAGGAGTGGAAGAGGATTCCAGTAGCAACCTGTGCAGCTCTGGTGAATTCCATGCCCAGGAGGGTTATATAATGGATAACAATGGTGGTCACACAAAATATTGACACTTTGGGCACAATTTGGACATGTTCACTGTGGGGTGTACTCACTTATGTTGCCAGCCATTTAGACATTAATGGCTGTGTGTTGAGTTATTTTCAGAAGACAGTAAATCTACACTGCTATACAAGTTGTACACTGACTACTCTAAGTTATATCCAAGTTTTAGTTCTATAGTGTTGTCCCATGAAAAGATATAATAAAATATTTGCAGAAATGTGAGGGGTGTACTCACTTTTGTGATACACTGTATATATATACAGTGTATCACAAAAGTGAGTACACCCCTCACATTTCTGCAGATATTTAAGTATATCTTTTCATGGGACAACACTGACAAAATGACACTTTGACACAATGAAAAGTAGTCTTTGTGCAGCTTATATAACAGTGTAAATTTATTCTTCCCTCAAAATAACTCAATATACAGCCATTAATGTCTAAACCACCGGCAACAAAAATGAGTACACCCCTTAGTGAAAGTTCCTGAAGTGTCAATATTTTGTGTGGCCACCATTATTTCCCAGAACTGCCTTAACTCTCCTGGGCATGGAGTTTACCAGAGCTTCACAGGTTGCCACTGGAATGCTTTTCCACTCCTCCATGACGACATCACGGAGCTGGCGGATATTCGAGACTTTGCGCTCCTCCACCTTCCGCTTGAGGATGCCCCAAAGATGTTCTATTGGGTTTAGATCTGGAGACATGCTTGGCCAGTACATCACCTTTACCCTCAGCCTCTTCAATAAAGCAGTGGTCGTCTTAGAGGTGTGTTTGGGGTCATTATCATGCTGGAACACTGCCCTGCGACCCAGTTTCCGGAGGGAGGGGATCATGCTCTGCTTCAGTATTTCACAGTACATATTGGAGTTCATGTGTCCCTCAATGAAATGTAACTCCCCAACACCTGCTGCACTCATGCAGCCCCAGACCATGGCATTCCAACCACCATGCTTGACTGTAGGCATGACACACTTATCTTTGTACTCCTCACCTGATTGCCGCCACACATGCTTGAGACCATCTGAACCAAACAAATTAATCTTTGTCTCATCAGACCATAGGACATGGTTCCAGTAATCCATGTCCTTTGTTGACATGTCTTCAGCAAACTGTTTGCGGGCTTTCTTGTGTAGAGACTTCAGAAGAGGCTTCCTTTTGAGGTGACAGCCACGCAGACCAATTTGATGTAGTGTGCGGCGTATGGTCTGAGCACTGACAGGCTGACCCCCCACCTTTTTAATCTCTGCAGCAATTGCTGACAGCACTCCTGCGCCTATCTTTCAAAGACAGCAGTTGGATGTGACGCTGAGCACGTGCACTCAGCTTCTTTGGACGACCAACGCGAGGTCTGTTCTGAGTGGACCCTGCTCTTTTAAAACGCTGGATGATCTTGGCCACTGTGCTGCAGCTCAGTTTCAGGGTGTTGGCAATCTTCTTGTAGCCTTGGCCATCTTCATGTAGCGTAACAATTCGTCTTTTAGGATCCTCAGAGAGTTATTTGCCATGAGGTGCCATGTTGGAACTTTAAGTGACCAGTATGAGAGAGTGTGAGAGCTGTACTACTAAATTGAACACACCTGCTCCCTATGCACACCTGAGACCTAGTAACACTAACAAATCACATGACATTTTGGAGGGAAAATGACAAGCAGTGCTCAATTTGGACATTTAGGGGTGTAGTCTCTTAGGGGTGTACTCACTTTTGTTGCCGGTGGTTTAGACATTAATGGCTGTATATTGAGTTATTTTGAGGGAAGAATAAATTTACACTGTTATATAAGCTGCACACAGACTACTTTTCATTGTGTCAAAGTGTCATTTTGTCAGTGTTGTCCCATGAAAAGATATACTTAAATATCTGCAGAAATGTGAGGGGTGTACTCACTTTTGTGATACACTGTATATATATATATATATATATATATATATATATATATATATATATATATATATATATATATATATATATATATATAAAAGAATACTTTATTGATCCCAGAGGGAAATTGCAGTTTTTTACAGTAGCACCCATTTATGTAAAAAGAATAAACACTTTACTAGCTTAAAACGAAGAAAAATTTAAAGTTAAAAAGTTATTTACACACAATTAAATAATTAAAATGCTTACGTTATTATTATTGCACATATGAATACTGAATTTTGCACAGATAGACCATAGTGTCACACATTAAGGGAGGAATGATAGAGTTTGATGGCCACAGGTAGAAAAGACTTACTGTGGCGCTCTGTGGTGCATTTTGGTAGGATGAGTCTTGCACTGAATGTGCTCCTGTGTCTCATCACTGTGTCATAAAGTGGGTGGGAGCCATTGTTCATAATGACCTGCAGCTTAGACAGCACCCTCCTCTCTGACACTGCCTTCAGAGAGTCCAGCTCCACACCAACAACATCACCGGCTTTGCGGATCAATTTGTTGAGTCTGTTGGCATCTGCCACCCTCAGCCTGCTTCCCCAGCATGCAACAGCATAGAGGATAGCACTCGCTACCACAGACTCATAGAAGATCTTGAGCATAGTCCAGCAGATGTTGAAGAACCTCAGGCGCCTCAAAAAATAGAGACGACTTTGACCCTTCCTGTAGAGGGCATCAGTGTTCTTAGTCCAGTCCAGTTTATTGTCAATGTGCACTCCCAGATATTTGTAATCCTCCACACTGACCCCCCTGATGGACACAGGGGTCACCGGTGCCTTGTCCCTCCTCAGGTCCACCACCAGTTCCTTTGTCTATACAGTGTATCACAAAAGTGAGTACACCCCTCACATTTCTGCAAATATTTTATTATATATTTTCATGGGACAACACTATAGAAATAAAACTTGGATATAACTTAGAGTAGTCAGTGTACAACTTGTATAGCAGTGTAGATTTACTGTCTTCTGAAAATAACTCAACACACAGCCATTAATGTCTAAATGGCTGGCAACATAAGTGAGTACACCCCACAGTGAACATGTCCAAATTGTGCCCAAAGTGTCAATATTTTGTGTGACCACCATTATTATCCAGCACTGCCTTAACCCTCCTGGGCATGGAATTCACCAGAGCTTCACAGGTTGCTACTGGAATCCTCTTCCACTCCTCCATGATGACATCACGGAGCTGGTGGATGTTAGACACCTTGAACTCCTCCACCTTCCATTTGAGGATGCGCCACAGGTGCTCAATTGGGTTTAGTCCATCACCTTTACCTTCAGCTTCCTCAGCAAGGCAGTTGTCATCTTGGAGGTTGTGTTTGGGGTCGTTATCCTGTTGGAAAACTGCCATGAGGCCCAGTTTTCGAAGGGAGGGGATCATGCTCTGTTTCAGAATGTCACAGTACATGTTGGAATTCATGTTTCCCTCAATGAACTGCAGCTCCCCATTGCCAGCAACACTCATGCAGCCCAAGACCATGATGCTACCACCACCATGCTTGACTGTAGGCAAGATACAGTTGTCTTGGTACTTCTCACCAGGGCGCCGCCACACATGCTGGACACCATCTGAGCCAAACAAGTTTATCTTGGTCTCGTCAGACCACAGGGCATTCCAGTAATCCATGTTCTTGGACTGCTTGTTTGCTGGCTTTCTTGTGCGTCAGCTTCCTTCTGGGATGACGACCATGCAGACCGAGTTGATGCAGTGTGCGGCGTATGGTCTGAGCACTGACAGGCTGACCTCCCACGTCTTCAACCTCTGCAGAAATGCTGGCAGCACTCATGTGTCTATTTTTTAAAGCCAACCTCTGGATATGACGCCGAACACGTGGACTCAACTTCTTTGGTCGACCCTGGCGAAGCCTGTTCCGAGTGGAACCTGTCCTGGAAAACCGCTGTATGACCTTGGCCACCATGCTGTAGCTCAGTTTCAGGGTGTTAGCAATCTTCTTATAGCCCAGGCCATCTTTGTGGAGAGCAACAATTCTATTTCTCACATCCTCAGAGAGTTCTTTGCCATGAGGTGCCATGTTGAATATCCAGTGGCCAGTATGAGAGAATTGTACCCAAAACACCAAATTTAACAGCCCTGCTCCCCATTTACACCTGGGACCTTGACACATGACACCAGGGAGGGACAACGACACATTTGGGCACAATTTGGACATGTTCACTGTGGGGTGTACTCACTTATGTTGCCAGCTATTTAGACATTAATGGCTGTGTGTTGAGTTATTTTCAGAAGACAGTAAATCTACACTGCTATACAAGCTGTACACTGACTACTCTAAGTTATATCCAAGTTTCATGTCTATAGTGTTGTCCCATGAAAAGATATAATAAAATATTTGCAGAAATGTGAGGGGTGTACTCACTTTTGTGATACACTGTATATATATAGTCGGAGGATCCTGCCATTTAAACATTCACATAAAAGCATCATGTTTACTATTTACAAAATGGAAAGAAAAAAATTTGTTGCAATTAACAAAAGGCCGTCCACAAAATCTCAGTGACCACGTTGAAAGGCTGAAAAAACTAATTAGATGCACAGCTCAGATGGTAAAATGACACCTATATCCCAGACTTTGTAAAAAAGTGGGTGAGAAGAAAGCATTGTTAAAAAAAGGAAGCTTTGCAAACAGAAAACTTCTGTGGTTTGATAAAACCAAATGTGATTTTTTTTTGGCTTTGCTATGTATGGCAGGAATTAATTTCTAATTTTTAACCTGATATAACCATCCTTATAGTGAAGCATGGTGGTGGAAGCATCATTAAGATCTTGTTTATCATTAGATAACTGAGAAACTGAGCTGAGGGCATGATAAAAAGAGCCAAATACAATTCACTCCTAATTTCAGTGTGCAAGACTTGGAACTGGGATCGTGCATCAGCTTTTAACAGGACCCCAATAATAGTGGCAAAACTACACTGGAGTGGTTAAAACAATTGAAAACCTTTGGGAAACATGAACATTGATATTCACCAGTGCTCTTTGTTTAATCTGGCAGAGCTTGAGCAATTTTACCTGGAAGAATGAGCAAAAATGTTAAAAATCCAGTAGCAAAACACTGAAAAAGACTAAATCGTAGCCAAAGGTGGTAAATACTTATGCAATCAGCAAATGACTGCTTTTTTATTGAATGTCTTTATGTTAATTCCAAGTTGTAACATTAAATGTGTATTTGACATGTATATAGTAGAAAAAGATATTAATCTAAACAAAGTCAGAATGTACAGTGGTGTTCAAAAAAATAGCAGTGATTTTAAAAAAGCGAATAAAGCACAAAATCATTATAATAACTTTTATTTCCATAAATGCAAATGCACTGAAAATACTACACTTTCAATTCTAAATCAAAACATTAACAACATTTAGCCAGTTTGTGTTAATCCTTTACAGAAAGTTAAGAAAAATGAATATTAGGTTGTTCAAAAAAATAGCAGTGCAGCATTTTTCTTTAAAAACTCAAAAAATGTATCTATAAACTGAAAAAAATGTTTGAGGTTTCACTTTACTTTACATTACTGAACAAATTTTTAGTGACATTACAATTGTTTCCGAGATCTGTGTTGCATGGAGTCAACCAGCTTCTGGCACCTCTGAACAGGTATTCCAGTCCAGGATGATTAGACGACATTCCACAAGTTCTCTATGAGATTGAAGTCAGGGGATTGTGCTGGCCACTCAATCACCTCAATCTTGTTTGTCTGTAACCAAGATGTTTTGGGTCATTGTCATGTTGAAACACCCATTTTAAGGACATTTCTTCTTCGACATAGGGCAACATGATGTCCTCAAGTATTCTGATATATTTAAACTGATCCATGATCCCTCGTATGTGATAAATAGGCATAACACCATGGTATGAAAAACATCCTCATATCATCATTTTGTACCACCATGCTTTACTGTCTTCACAGTGTACTGTGGCTTGAATTCAGTGCTCGGGGGACGTCTGACATACTGTCTACGGCCACTAGACCTAAAAAAAACAATTTTGCTTTCACCAGTCCACAAAATGTTGAGCCATTTCTCTTTGGAACAGTCAATGTGTTCCTTGGCAAATGTTAACCCATTCAGGACACGTCTTTTTCTTAATAACGGGACTTTGCAGGAGTTCTTGCTGGTAAATTGGCTTCACTTAATCATCTTCTGTGCTCACTGGTAAGTTCAGATGGTCCTTGATCTTTCTGGAGGTGATCATTGGCTGAGTATTTGCCATTTTGGCTATTCTTTGATCCATTTGAACAGTAGTTACACGCTTCCTTCTGCGTCTTTCAGGTGTTGGTTGTCACTTCAAGGCATTTGAGATCATTTTAGCTGAGCAGGCTATCATTTGCTGCACTTCTCTGTATGTTTTTTCCATCTACAATCAACTTTTTAATCAAAGTACGCTGTTCATCAGAACAATGTCTGGAACAACCCATTTTACCCAGTATTTCAGAAGGAAATGCGATATGACCAACATGTGCAACATTTGCCACCCTCCTACCTTAAATAAGGACCAAAATTGACACCCGTTCTTCTGCAGAATGAATGACTTCACCAACTGAACTCCTCACACATTATTTTGAACAACCCCCTTTCAATCAATGCTTCGATTACTCAGAAGGAGTGGGATGCATGTCCTAATTGTTGGGTTTGTTTTTTTTCATTACTCTACTACACTTTCAAGTCAATTTTTTGCTATGTAGAAATATCACTTCTACTAAAAACAGTGATTTATCAGGTTAATGGTGTTGGACTGCTATTTTTTTGAACACCACTGTATTAGTCAATATAATACATCTGTTTGCTACACTACATTGCCCTTTTTCCACTTTCCATAATTTACATTATAGTCAGCAAATCAAAAGACATTATTGTTAAGGTAAAATAAAATGACAGTATTTCTAAATTATTGTTTAGTTTACATGATTGACATTTTGTGACACAGAGACAAGATATATTACCATTACTGTAAACATGACATTTAAAACATCTTTACTAAATACTATCACTTGTTAAAAATTGGACCCCTTCATTTGTAACAGAATAACTTCATTAATGCTGAGGTACGTAACTTCTTTTAAAATAAAAGGTGTACTTTTCCCTAGAGAGCCCAAAAAATAAAACAATAACATTTTCTTATGGAAGATTCTTACAAGAACATATTTCTGCCACTGACCAGCCAGCAGAGGCCGCATGTGTAACAGTAATGAGGAGTCTCCTAGCCACCCTTAGATATAGCCAATCACTTCTGTGTAAACGACTGGCTAGCTGATAGCAGAGCTGAGATTCTAACTTGAGAGCTCGAGAGCTCAGCAATGGCGGGTAACGTGTTTTACCACCCGAGCACCCACTTTAAGTTATTATAAAAACTTGCTATGTCTTTAAAATTAATAAAATTAAATTTATTAGCTCAGCCGGTAAACCCATGACCCGTAATAAAGCTCACTCCACAGTTTGAGTACCATTGTGTAAATGCATGCTTAGATGAGGTAAAAGTTGTTGCAGTACAAAGAATCTCTATAATGCTGGCTTCTCTGCTGAAGTATCCCATCATTCTGTGCAGTTGTTTCTCTCATCTATGTCTGTTCTGTTACAAAAAACAGCTGCGGCTGCATCTGCTTCTGCATTGAGTCGTCTGTACTGAGTGCGGAAGAAGATCAGCATGCAGCAGGATGCCAAGCAGCACACTCCTGCCATCACCAGTACTGACACTGTGTGTATATAAGAAAACAGAACACACAAATCAGTGTCAGATCTGTCTAAATTTACCACAAGTCTCAGTGTGGGATCATTGTTTATGACCAGCTCACTGTGAGAACAGGACAGCTGATGCAGATTCACAGTAGAACAGCCTGCTATGAACGCTGAGTTTATAAACGTGCTGTATGAGTCACCACAGAGAACAAACTGTCCAGTACTATACATGCTGACAAGTATAAACCAACAGATTACCATGTAAAGGACCCAAGTAAATAACTAATCATACTGAGTACAGATACTTTCAGACACTATTCTCCACGATTCAGTGATACAGTTACCATTGTGCTATGCTCTTTGATGCATATAAAATGCTGAACAACCAGAGTTGCTCTTGATTTTGGCTCAAAGCATCTGCTATCAATCTTTAAAAAATGTACCTGGTTTCTGTCACAAAGACACAATCAGATCTATGATTCTTTTAAGCTGTGTATATCAATGCTTTTTTTGAGGTTGTACTGTAGGCTTGTGGTTGATCAAGACCAAACTATGACATTTTGTTAATGTTCCTTTTGTAGCTTTTTATAATAACAGGAAAAAAAGCCATTTTACCATTCATATGCTAATATGAGAAATTAATCAGTGCTGTAGTCTTGTTCCTCAGCCTTTTGTCCCGTTTTTCGGTTACGGGGTCGGCATTTCCGGCTTCTTTCCTTTAGGGGTCGCCGGCGGGATTTGGCACAGTTTTTACGCCGGATGCCCTTCCTGACACAACCCTCCCTATTTATCCAGGCTTGGGACTGGCACTACAATGCACTGGTCAGTGCATCCCAGTGGCTAGGTAACTATGGGACAATTCAGTGTCTCCAATTAGCCTAGTGGCATGTCTTTGGACTGTGGGAGGAAACCGGAGCACCCGGAGGAAACCCACGCAGACACGGGGAGAACATGCAAACTCCGCACAGAAAGGACCTGGACCACCCCACCCGGGGATCGAACCCAGGACCTTTTCGCTGTGAGGCGACAGTGCTACCCACTTAGCCACCGTGCCGCCTAATCAGTGCTGTAGTGATGGGTGATATTTCATTTAAATATTTAATTCTACATCGCCTGGCTTTTTTGATGTTAAGGATATAAAATTGGTCTTGAAGGCAGTACTGCTAAGGCTACTGCTTAGACATGAGTCTACAAAACACATCTACAGTCTAGTCTACTTGTACAATCTATTTGTACAAAGGAGTCTAGCGCAGTTGTAGCTTAGTGGTTAAGGTACTGGACTAGTAACCAAAAGGTTGCTGGTTCAAGCCCCACCACTGCCAGGTTGCCACTGTTGGGCCCTTGAACAAGGCCCTTAACCCTCAATTGCTTAGATTGTATACTGTCACAACTGTAAGTTGCTTTGGATATGTGATTTGTTGTGGCGGTGAAAAAAACCTACACACTGGTAATGCTATTTCTTTTCACAGATTTCTACTGACTGAGCCTTTTTTCATATTTAATACCATTTGGTTCATGTCGTTATCAAAGTAGTACTGCAAAAAATAAAATAACCTTTTAATCCATCATGAGATGCAATACCTCTGCTTTACCATTAGATGCCGCCAGATAGTTACACTGTAATTTGTTTAATAACTATCGTTAACCTTAACATTGTCGGCAACAAGTTTTTGTTTTTTACATTTTTAACAGAACTGAGGATTTGTAGATTTTTAGCCCTTGTAGATTTTTAGCCCTTAACTCTTGTTGGCATTTACAGAGTTGGTCTTAGATACAGCGGTTATATTGCTGCAGTGATTATGTGTTTCAAGTAGTCCAGGATTTTTAGGTGGGGTTTTCTCAAAGATGTCTTTCAGGTTCTCTTCTTTGCAATACATTTGTCTTATGTGGTTATTTGTGATGTAGTCATTTAGGATGTGCTGTATTGAGAATGGTAAGTCACCTCCTGTCAGTATGCATTAAGTTTGTGTGGCCAATATGACATATGTTGTAGATGGACTGATCCATTTGTTTCGGTGGTTTAATGTTTTTTTTAAATCCCATTTAAAGATGGAGATACAGTTTGTTCCATCCTTCTTGCAATGTTTTTTTGTTTTTATCATGGTAGGGCATAGCAGTACTTTCTTTTCCTGTCTATGATTATATTGTAGTTTTGTTCCTTCAGATTTTCTACTTTTGTGAGAATTTTGGCAGTTACAAGGTGGTCTGTGTGTTTTTTATTTTTTATTTTTTACAGATTCTAGTGTTTGTAGAGAGGATTTAAGAGTCGGAAGAGATTAGGAAGTCTTAGTGTAGGTTGTGTTGTATGAAATACACATAAAATGGAACATAAGATGAAGACGGAATAGTGCTCTGATAAGCGTATGCTGTGTTGGGAGTCGGTAGTTACAAAAACTGTGTCTACATGTGTTTCTGTTTTGGAGCCATCTGTGTAGATTATTTGGTGGTTTAGATAGCTTTTATTGATGTAGGAGAATTATTTTTGGAAGATCACATGGTGCGTAGTTAATTTTGGGTCTTAGTTTAAAGTTCCCATGATTGTCCTTTTGGATGTGAATATAAATGTTTACAAATTATTAATGCATGTTTTTTACATTTTGTTCATTTTCGAGGTAATGTGTTGGAGTAAGTTAACAAAAGCATTCGTTTTGTGTGCATGGCCACCCATATTACTCACTGCCATTTATTGGTTTGGTAACATAACACTAAAGGCTGTATAATTATTAAAAACAATAACAGTTTCAAGTGGTTGCTCATTACATCCACCACAACATCGACAGCCAAGTTCCAAGTAAGTAAAAACTAAAACACACTCTCACATTGTTTAGAGAAGCTTTCAGTGTTTCAGTGTTTTACAGCTACACAAATCACAAAACATCCTCATACCACAAATCTGCTAATCCTGTTATCACGGTGTACAATTATCACAGTGTTTGCCAAGTACTCACCCTGCCAGCTAAGGTTGGCATCACCACCTGCAGCACACGTAGAGTAAGGCGAGTCTGCCTGTTTCTGTGTCAGGGCTTGCAGCAGCACGGTAAAAATGATGGACTGGACCTGCCTAATAAACCCAGATCATTTAGTAACCCAACAAACTCCTCATTCAACCAACACATTTTATTAAAGTTTAAACATATACACCAATATGTACCAGATAATGAGTCTAGTCTACTGGAATTCATTATGAAATTAAAGTGGTACTAAACTCACCAGATTCCTAAATAATTTTCACATAGTAAAACACTGCCAGATGGTGTCAGACCTTTATGGTCTATAAAAACATGGCATTTTATTGTCGTAATAAATTTTGGCTTTATTGGTGCCACATTTTACTGGGTTTGTTGTCATTCAAAAATATATTATATATTTATATATTTTTTTCCACAGACAGAGACAAGTTTTTTCAGTTTTATATTTGTAAGTATACAATTTATTGAGAAGGTATTCAGCCCTTAACAATAAATAACTGTTTTCACCTGGGATTTTTATCAATGTGTTTAGGAACTTTATTGAATCAAAGAGTCATTTTCTTAGTAAAGATAAAAAAACACTATCTGCTTAAACATCTAACAGTGAAATCACAGCAATTTAAAAGTATGTTTTTTTATGTGGACCTTGGTTTAAGCAAGTTCGGTAGCAATAACCAGCAAATGGTGTCTTCACTCTCAGAATGTAACTGAGCAATTTTGGTCTGCTCCTCCCTAACAAAATCCTACAAGAGGGCACCCAGGAGGCGTAGCAGGATATTCCGCTAGCACACCAGCTAGCACACCAGCACTATGATTCTTGTTCGAACTGGCAGTTGGCAGTACCTGCAGCAGACAAAAACTGGCCACTGTGTCTACTGGGTGGGAAAATGACTGGACTAAATGGGCGGGGTCTTCAAACACTGTGCAAGGTTAGCAGACCGAGGCACCTGTGCAGAAAGTGGATGAGCCTCTTGTGCGAATCCACCGAAGCACCGGTGCAAAATAAGAGGTCTGCATGGACTGCACACGTGTCGGAGGGGGCGTGAGCAGGCAAATACACCCAAACACAAATTGACTACGCTAAATCAGGAGAAAAGGGGAGAAAATGCCTAAATTAAAAATTCTTCATGATTGTCAGGTTAGTAAAAAAATAATGGTGTACAGCAAATCTGAGACCTGAATGAATTAAGATCAGGACTAGGCCACTTAAGCTCATCAGTGTTGCTTTAACAGTGTACACTGGGTTAGTTACATGCAAAAGGCAAACTTCCTTTCTATTTTTTTACAAACTATGTTAATGAAAATGTCAGGCAAAGAGCAGGTATTTCTTTGTACTCTGCACTAATTACCAGTCCTTGCTGCTGAAAACATTTCCATAACAACCATAAATATGTCATTTAATTTTTATATAGTTTGTATATGCAGCATAACTGGTCATAATTCTAATTTTTTTTTTAGTTTAAAGTATCAAGAATATTCTACACATTTAGGAAAACAGTTTTAAAGAATCAGTTCCATGTTCTTTTGTTGTTTACAGTATAAGATAATATATATATACCCTGATATGAAGATCAGCCCAGCTGACGTTGCCTCTCCGACCGGATATGAGCACTCGACTGACAACTCCATGGCCACCGGATAAATGGAGAATCCGAATAAGCCGAAAAGAGCACAGACTGCACCAACTAAAGCTTTCTGGTCTCTCATCTGAGAAATCTAGAAAGAGCAATAAAACAGCATGTTAACTAAATAACAAATGCACTATAAAAGGTCCTACCTAATTCACAGACCGTGAAATGAGCCTTTTCCAGTATAATATGCAATTGGCTATGAAATTCAAAATGTAAGGTTTGTGTTTAGTGGCTTAACATGTTTTATTCGTGTCGCGTTCAAGTGTCTCGCGTTTACTGGTTAATTTGCTCTATGAGGGGGTCCTAGCAATCCTACGGCAAGTCGGTTAGCAATCGATTTGTCAAAATGTTTAAAGCAGCTAAAAACACTACTCTGGTAACTGAGTTTTGAAAACTCCAAACCAATTCTGTGGACGCAGAGGGGGGCATGTCAAAACATGGACGAGTATTTTTGTATTTGAGACAGAGCCTTGCACCGTCGCTGGATGTTCTAGGTTTACATTCATTATTAAGGTAGGCTGTGCTGTGTATTGTAGCTTTCAATTATTCTATCATTCAATTTTCGATTTCTGTGAAATTAAGCACATTTCCCCATAAATTTAGTAGGGCCCTAATTATAATGTATGTGAGCATGAGCTTGTTGTGCATACAGTTCTAAAACCGTCAAAATTCATATGGAGTTAGCACCTCTTTTGAGGCTACAAGGCTATAACAGCCTCTACTCCTAGGAACAATTCCCACAAACTTTGGAATGTGCCTGTGGGAATATGTGCCTATTCAGTAATAGCAATTGTGTGGTCAGGCACTGATGTTGGATGAGACCTATTTTAGTTCATACCAATAGTGTTCAGTGGGGTTGAGGTCAAACCATGTCTTTATGAACATTACTTTGTGCACGTGGGCACATGCGTCCGCTGTTAACCACTAAGCCAAAATCTAACCCTATGCACCCTTAAATCTTGTATTTGCAGAGCGTGCACACATATTCCAGAAATTTTCTTTTAGCCTTCAATCATATTAAATAGTAAAAGGTGGCATGGTGGCTCGGTGGGTAGCTCTGTCGCTTCACAGCAAGAAGCTCCTGGGTTCAATTTTCAGGTGGTGTATTTAAGGGCTATTCTGTGTGGAGCATGTTCTCCCAGTGTCTGTGTAGGTTTCCATCCAGGAGCTCCGGTTTCCTCCCACAGTCCAAAGACATGCAAGTGAGGTGAATTGGAGATACTAAATTGTCTGTGACTGTGTTTGACATTAAAACATAAACTGATGAATTTTGTGTAACCAGTAATTACCTGTCTTGTCATGAATGTAACCAAAGTGTGTAAAACACGACGTTAAAATCCTGATAAATATTAAAAAGAAAGGAAACTACTGTTTTAAAAACATGAAATATCTGGTTGTTATTCTTACCGCTGCGAATGCAGAGCAGGCCAGAGAAGTAAGGCACATGTTTATTTTGATGGCTTCTATAAACCGCTTTGTCCTGTCCACGTAAATGCTAAGAAATGCTGCTCCGATGATTCCAGAAGCAATGAAGAGAGCACCACACAACCCAGAAAAGTCCTGCAGAAACAAACAAGTCAGTCAGCACATTCCTGTATTTACATATTTTATTAATTTTTATCATTTGCTACCAGGCAGTTCAGTGTCTAATACCAAGTGGGTCTGGAAAAAAAAAAAGTCAGCTGCAAAGAATACATTCTGCGTAGTGTGCTCACATTCACAGTGGTAGCCTAGTGGGTAGAGTTGTGGGATACCAACTGGAAGGTTGTCTGTTCGAATCCCACCTCTGCCATGCAGCCACTGTTGGACCCTTGAGCAAGGCACTTAAACCTCTGGGCTCCAGGGGTGCCGTACAGTGGCTGACCCTGCGCTCTGACTCCAGCTTACAAAGAAGCAGGTATATGCAGAAAAAGAATTTCTTTGTACTGTACACGTGTATATGTTTATATGATAAATAAATGCATTCTACTGCCCTAAATTAATATTACCTCCAGGCAAGTTACAGTAGCTAATTCAGCTATGGAGCAGCTTGGTTGGTAGCACTGTCGCCTCACAGCAAGAAGGCCTTTGGTTCGATTTTTAGATGAAGCGGCCTGGGTCTTTTCTGTGTGGAGTTTGCATGTTCTTCCTGTGTCTGCGTGGGTTTCCACCCACAGTCGAAAGACATCAGTCAGAATAATTGCAGCTATTAAAACTGCCCTAGGATGTTTTTGTGTGTGTGCCCTGTGATGGACTGGCAACCTATCTGGGGTGTTGTCTACCTTTCGCCCAGTGAATTGTACCTACTGTAACCCTGAATAGGATACAGCGGCGGTAAAACAGTGTTAATGAACAATGAAATAATTAACCTATAGGCATGTTTTTTGGATGGTGGGATAAAACTTGCATAAATACTCACACAGACATCTGGAAAAACTTGCAAAACGGAACCCAGGTGCAAGCCTGTGCAAGCTTTCCACTAAATTTTCAAACATTGCTTCCTGCACTCACTTCCATTCAGTTTTCCAACTCATCCCAATAGTGTTCAATAGCATTTAGGTCGGGGCTCTGTGCAGGACACTCAAGTGCTTCCACATCAAAATTAGCCAAAACATATTAAATACCTGGCTTTCTGTACATATCAAATTAGGGTCTTCCCCAAACTGATGCTACAAAGCTGCCTCACAGTTCTCTTAAACTAACTAATTAAAGACAACCCCAGGCATTTTTCCTTTTACACCAACTTTACTGTAATTGGACTGTTATGATGAAATATTTAATCCCTACATGTGTATTTTCATTGCTTTAAAGCCCAGAGGCCATGTGCTTTGCATCAGAGGTTTATACAGTTCAGTGACCACTCATCCAACAAGATCTCATTTTGCTTTTGCACTATACTGCTATAATGCTTTACAGAAACTACTGTACTGTAACTGTGACAGCCAAGCAACCAGGATTTAGTGCCAGCTGTGGGAGAAAGAAGAAGTCTGCAAGAACAAGCACAAAAGAACAGGGAAATGAAAGTCAAACTAACATTTAAAGGTCACGTTTATATTAAATAATGTGCAGAGTAAACACTATAAAGAAGATCAAGGTGATGCATTCTTCACGCTGCCACCATGACCTTTATAACTCCACTAGACCTTTATTCTACAGTCTTTTACATTAATTTCATTTTACGGGCAGCACAGTGGCTCAGTAAGTAGGACTGTTGTCTTACAGCAAGAAGGTCCTGGGTTTGATTCCCAGGTGGAGCATTCTGGGACCCTTCTGTGTGGAGTTTGCATGTTTTCCCCGTGTCTGTGTGGGTTTTCTCTGGGAGCCCAAAGTCCAAAGACAATGAAGCGAGGTAAATTGGAGATACAAAATTGTCCATGACTGTGTTTGATATTAAAGACTTGAACTGATAAATTTAGAGTAACCAGTAACTACCTGTCCTGTCATGAATGTAAAGTGTGTAAAACACGACACTAAAATCCAAATAAATAATGGCATTTTAGCAAAAGCAGCTTACAGGTGTGAGAGAGTATACTGCAAGCAATTAAGTGTAAAGAGTCTCGCTCAGGGGCCCAGAAGTGGCAACTAGGTGGTGGTGGGTCTTGAACCAACAAACTTCTGATCACTAGTCCAGGACCTTAACAACCACTATGCTCACCTTTTAATTACAGTTCAGGCAAACTCTACATTTGTTATGAAAATAGAGTGACCTCTATGTGATATTTTAAGCTGTAACAGTCACTCTTATGAGAAGGCTTCTCACAAGACTTTAAAGTATGTCTGTGGGAATTTGTGCCCATTTAGTCAAAGGAGCATTTGTATGGCTGGGCACTGATGTGGGTCAAGAAAGCCTTAACTGATGTTCCAGTTCATTTTAAAGCTCTTCACTGGGGCTGATGTCAGGGCTCTGTGTAGGTCACTGACAGACTTTTTGTCATGTCTTTATAGAACTTGCTTAGTGCACAGGGGCATAGTCATGCTGGAACAGGAAATGGTTTTTCTTAAACTCCTGCTGCAAAGTTGAAAGCTCATAATTTCCTTTATTTAATTAATTTATTACACATTTTAACAATGTTGGGGGCTGAAACACAAATACAAAAATGTGAAAGGGTGTCCTAATACTTTTGTCCATATATGGATGTGAGCAAAATATAAATTCCTTCAGTAGACATTCATTATTATAGTAAGTTATCACAAGATTTATGTCATTCTTTTTTACACGCCCAATTAGTTTCAAACACATTTACAAGAAACAGAACATGTGGCATGCTCGCTTTCTGAGTGGCTACAACAATCATGACGTTCATAGGAGGCCAATATCTGTTTAAACATCAAACACTTTGTGTTATGCATGGTAATCTTAGGTGTGGCTGCTTGGTCATTAAAACGAACTTAATAGGTATTTCATCAATTGTTGAGCTCTTCCTGCTTTCAGGGGCAATTTGAGATTCAGTAATAAGAATATCGCAACCAAAAAGCACTCAAATTCCAATTCTGTAAGCCTGTGTGGCTTAGCAATTTATGGCTGAGCTGTTATGGGTTCTAGACAGCTTTACTTTACAATTTCAACATTGACAATGAACCAGGGCAGGTCTAACAGAACAACAATGTAATTACTGACCCAAATATTCTACTGCCAGTGTTTATCTATAGAGATCACATGGCTGTATGCTTGATTTTATGCATCTTTTAAAATAGGAATGACTAGACGGTCAGGTGAAGCAGCGGCAAAACACGCTAACACACCAGAGCTGACATCTCAAACTCGACGGTTTGAATATCAGCTGGGCACCTACACGAACAATGACTGGCTTGTTGTTTAAGGGCAGGTGCCAGAGAAGATTCCTCATAACTGATGCAATTACAACCTCTGCTGGCTGATTAATGGTGCCTGCACAGAGACGAGGGATAAAAATAAGGATAATAAGGATAAAGGCGTGTCTCTCGGTACACAAAGCTGATCCACATATGAACTTGCCTCATGCAGGTGAAGCTACAGCACACGTGTCGGAGGGGGTGTGTGTTAGTCATGGCTCTCAGTCAGTAGTGGAGATCAATATGAGTAGAGGCGAAGAGTAATTAAGGGGAAATACAAACAAAAAAAATAGGAATGACTGAAATGATCAAACCCAGCAGTTAATGCAGAACATGCATGACTGGGGAACAGCAAAGATTTGTGTTTTTGTTTTGCATATTCATACAATCTGGATTGGTTTAAGAGGGCATAGGAGGGCATACCTTTCTCTGTGTACTTACTGTGAAATGATTAAAGATTTCATTATTATTAATAACAACATATAACAAAATTTAGTCTGAGCTCTTGCTCATGTCTTACATTTGAGTAGCCTTTAACACAGAGGATCTGTTCCAGCAGCGTGGCAAAGCAGGTAAAGACTCCCATTCCCGCACCAAAGCACACCAGCAGGATCATATAGGCTTTATTTGTCAGCAGCTGAAACAAAAAAAAGAGATATGAAACAACACTAATATCGGAACAACAGAAAGTTGTGTGTGTGTGGGGGGGAGGGGGGGTTCTCTTTTAATAACTACTTATGCTACCAGATGTTAAGCTTTAAAAGTGTGTGTGTTTGTATATGAAATACCAGTTTCATTCCCTGCCAGAAGGGTTCTGAGGTGGAGTTCTCTGCAGTGGCCGAGGGTGGTGTTGGGGGAACACTCTCCCTGATGCCTGCCGTTGCTAGGACACAGATGATGATGGCAGGTATTGCATATATAAGAAGCTAGAAAAGTGACAGTAAAGAAGATACACATTATTTAGGGTCATTAGTTCACAACTTCCACATGAAAAAGTAAGTAACTTTTGTTTGTAATATATGAGTTGAATAACTTGGTGAATATCTTTATTTATCTAATAAAAGTAGAAAGATTTCCAATGTTTTTACTTATCAACAAAGTTTGTATATAGAAACACATTTAGAATTTGATGCCTGCAACACACTTGTTGGGATAGAGGCAAACTAGGAGTAAAAAGTTTATAGAATGTTCAGGTTACAGTGTTTTACAATAAGCAGATGAAGTAGTCACAGGTAAAGAAATCATGATTGGGTATAAGAGTTGGATCCACCAAAGACTCTGTCTTTAAAAGCAATGATGGGTCGTGGCTCACTAATTTGTGCCAAATGTCAGGATTGACAGTTGTTTTAAAAAGAACATTTTCTAGTGCAAGATTGCATATAATTTATTCTCAGGATTCAGGAAATCTGGAGAGATCTCAGTCCGTGTAGGGCAAAGCCAGAACCCACTGTTGAATGTTAATAAATGACACTGCATGAAAAAGTGTTTTGCTACTGTGATAAATATAGCCACATGGGCTTGGAAGATCTTCGGAAAACCATTGCCACTGTGATCAGATGATGCAGATCAGATTAATCGACCTTGGGTTTTTGTGAAAGGCGCTATATAAGTGTAACTTATTATTATTATTATTAATCAGATCGATATGATGCAGAAACACCTTCAAGTTAAAAAAGGACTATTAGGAATGCTATCAGTCAAAGGTGCAAAAGCCAACACCTGTTACTGTATGGGGGCGCACAAGTGCCTGTGATGACCTGCAAATGTGACACGGGGGAGTACATTGGGATTTTAGAAAGACACATGCTGCCATCAAGGCGATGTCTTTTTCCATGATGTCCATGATTACTTCAGCAAAATGACAGCAGTCCTTATTCTGTATGTGCTCGAACAGCGTGGCTTCGTAGACACAGAATGTGTGTTCTTAACAGGCCTGCCTGCAGTCCAGATCTGTCTCCAATTAAAAATGCATGGACTGTTACAGGCATGAAATTCTAAATGTGTTTATACACTGATCAGCCATAACATTAAAACTGCCTTCTTGTTTCTACACTGCAGTGTATTTACAAAATACAATAAGTTGGTCAATGAAAACATTGGAAATCTTTTCTTTCTACTTTCATCAGTTAATGATTCAAGAGAAGTAACAAATCAGTGAGTCTTTCTTTTATGTCTTACAAAACGTCCCAACTCTGGAAATAGGGTTTGTAAATCAACAATCTTTAACCACTTAGCTTTTTGCTTTCTCAATGAAAAAAAAAAAAAAATTTTCACTGAATTCCATATTTTTTGTATAAATCATATGGTTAAAGTATGTGGACACTCTTCCGAATTCTTGAGCTTAAGTTTAAAACAGGTGTTTGTTTATTAGGATTTTAATGGCATGTTTTACACCCTTCGGTTACATCCACGACAGAAACGGTAGTTACTCTATATGCAAGATTCATCAGTTCACAAGGTTATATCGAACACAGTCATGGACAATTTTGTATCTCCAATTCACCTCACTTGCATGTCTTTGGACTGTGGGAGGAAACTGGAGCACCCGGAGTAAACCCACGCAGACACGAGGAGAACATGCAAACTCCACACAGAAAGGGAACCGGACCGCCCCACCTGGGGATCGAACCCAGGACCTTCTTGCTGTGAGGCGACAGTGCTACCCCCAAAAAAAAAATTTATGTTTCCGCAAATGCTCTTTCAACTGATTAGGCGAAAATTCCCTAACGGCAATGGTTTTGAAAAAAGTTGTCCAAAAAACTAATGGTCAGGTGTCCACATCATTTCTTGCCCATAATTTTCTTTACTACAGTGCTACTAAATTATTGTGTATTTGTCACATTATTTCCAATAACTAAATCGAAGGATAAGACCTATGTTTTTGTTTTTTATGTTACCCATTTTGTTTTTTATGTTACTTATTTTCTCAGTAGACTTTGGTTAAACTTTATTAACCAAAAAAAAAACCCACACACATAAACTACAGGGGTTTTCAGTATGAACTGCTTGTTTCAAGTCTATTTACATGCATCTTCATTCAATTCTTGAGTTGGCCACCTCAAATTCTCATTCTGTCTATTTTTTAGTCATTTACATGAAGTTTTGCTTTTGTATCAGAAATCATTATCCTTCTGCTTTATAAAATTACACCTCGACTTTAGTACATGAAAAGATCATTTCTGTTTGTTTTCAGAAGTTATCTGATAGAGTGGAATTCACTGTTATCTTAATAATAGCAAGGTGACAAAGTCCTGACATGACAAACCCATCCCCCTTACCTGCACCAGCACACTACCACCTCCATGGTTGATGGTTGATATGATGGTCTTACAATAAAATGATGTATTTGCTTTGATAAGACAAAATAAGAGCCTTATTGCTCAAGGAGTTCCAAATTTGATTTGACTGTCCATTGTCTGGTGATCATCCAGGTTTTGACTTTCGATGAGCACTGGTATTTGTCTTGGTTCCTCCTTGCTAGCAAACTGGACACATCTAAGTAAATTCAACTAAGTAAAGCTTTGGGATGCCTCAATTTTGGGACAATGACTCTCATTATTGTTCACTGGAGTCCCAGAGCCTTAGAGAATTTTTCCTACCTTTTCAATTTTTGATCATTCCAAAGCCTTTTTTTTCTTTTTATTCATGCATTTTCTCCCTTTTTCTTTTGATTTGGCGTAGTCGATTAGTCTTCCACTGCTGGCGATCTCAAGTGCACGGTCCCTCAACCCCTCCTTGCAGTGTTTGAATACCCCAACCACTTAGTCCGGTCTTTTCCCACCCACCAGATTCAGTGGCCAATTGTGCCCGCTAGATGGCACCCAGCTGTTTGGTACCCAGCTGTTTGGTAGCAAAGCAGAGATTGAACCGGGGTGTTCAGAATCTCACCGCTAGTGGAATATCCCGCTGCGGCACTGCGCTGTGCCTTTCCAGTGTCTTTTGTAGAAAATGTTAAGCCTGAATGTATTCAATTAGCTAATTAAGTAATCCAGAGTTTGGTAATTGATTTATTATGTAACCAAAAGAGCAAAATTCTTGTTACAAGGGTGAAATATTGTGTTGAATACATTTAATTCCTAAATAAATTAGAGTTGTTGTTTCATTTTATAGTCCCTTTGTGTATTATCATGTTTTGTGGAAATCAGAAAGTGTGTGGTTTAAACACATTAATAAACATTTATATATTTGTCTTACCAGCATAAAAAGACTGTTGGTCCCAGAAAGAATCAGCGGAGAAAAAATATTAACAAAAAGAAGTCCAAGTGGATTTGCTGGAAGAGAAATATCACTGTTAGTTTTAACACCTCTGTCTTTGATATAGAACATCTGGAAGATCTAGACTGCTGTGGACTGACTCACACATTGAGGCGATCATGTTAGCTGTAGCTCGCTGGTTCTCAGGGAACCACAGTGCTGCCAGTTTGGTGGGGGAGAAGATAACCAAAGGCTGGGCAAGAGAACACAGAGTCTGCCCCACCATTACCACGGGGAACATAAACCCCTCTGGCAGGTAGCTAAGCACTCCCACCACCCTCACAATACTGCCGGCCATGTTTAGCCATGAGGCCACAATCGTCTGAGGAAACAGAAGCAGACATGCAGAGAAAAAACAACATTGTTCAATACACTGTTTTGGTTTGCTTAAAGAAATATAATTAGTTACACTGTATTTTTTTTATTTGCGTTCAGTAGAGACAGGCTCAAGTTATGATCAGAGCAGTAAACATTAACCAGTCAAAATCATAATAGTAAATACTATGATTTTAAATAAAATAATTCTAATTTTTAATTCTAATCTACATTTCTAATTTCTGATCTATCTATTTATTTGATCTACAGTCTGTACTGACATTATGACCCAGCAGGTAGTGATTGTTGGTGCTGAGAGGTAGGCTTTGGTTGGTTAATAGAACCTGGCCAGCCCCACTGACCAAAAGTCTACTGTGGTACTGAAGCCTTTTTACCTCTAGACTTCAAAGTCAGCTGCCTTTTTTAAAAAGACACTTTTTTTTACATGCAACATTTGTGTGTTTTATTTATTAAAGCTTTTTCTTGACTGTTTGTTAAGGTATGGCATGTACACTCTTAACATAGCAGTTTATAAGGTTTCACTTCATGTGCAACATGTATGAACTGCACTGTGCAGATGAACAAACCACAATAAATTAAATACAATACCAAGTCATTTAATCAAAATTCTAATCCTTCCCTCCAGAATAATGTAAGGACCAAAATGAATTGATCCATTAATATATTTATTTATTAGGATTTTAATGTCAGTTTTTACAAACTTTGGTTTATGACAGAAACAGCAGATTTATCAGTTCACAAGTTTTAACATCAAACACAGTCATGGACAATTTTGTATCTCCAATTCACCAAATATTATAAACTGTATGAGATTACTTGATGAATTTCTAAAAACTGGGACAAAATTCAGGAGTCTCTTATAATAATAACAATAGTGTGGCTTTGTTTAAAACAATAATTCTAATGTGAACACTTGGCCAGTGATAGCTCAGTGGTTAAGGTACTGGACTAGTAAACAGAAGGTTGCCGGTTCAAGCCCCGCCACCACCAAGTTACCACTGTTGGGTCCCTGAGCAAGGCCCTTAACCCTCAATTGCTCATCGTGTTCTGCTCATTGTGTGAGTCGCTTTGGATAAAAGCGTCTGCTGAAAATGTAAATGTAAACACTTTACATTCACTTTAGATTTCTCACATTTCAGAGTGAGATCATAGCTGACTGTAGTATGGTCTTGCACTTTATACTTAACCTTTTAGCTATTAAATCAAAATAAATATTGTGTTTAGAGCTCAAAACTGTGTCCCAATAATCAAATATTCCAAAGCTAGCCCAGTCTAATTGGTAATTACAAAGAGAATGCTTTGTACTTGTGGATTAATATTGTTCTTACAGTTAGGCGTAGTCCCAGAGTATCCAGCATCCATGTGGTAAAGAAGCTGAAAGGGATGGCTACCACCATGTAGACCACAGAGAGCCAGTTTACTTGGTCCAGAGACACATGCAGGTACTTTGCTGTTTCATTAGCCACAGGAGCAAATGTCAACCATACCTGCAGAGCAAAATGCACACAAAATATCAGCCAGTAATTCAAGACTAGAAGTCAAAATTATGCGGACACGTAACCATGAGTTTCCTGGACATCATAAAACCGATTTTTGCCTTAATTGTAGTTTGGACGTGGTATTAGGAAATCCCTTTGTCACTTCTTGTGTGTGCCTCAAAGCAAGAAGGTCCTGGGTTTGATCCCCAGGTGGAGCTGTCTCGGGCCTGTCTGTGTGGAGTTTGCATGTTCTCCCCATGTCTGAGTGGGATTCTTCCAGGAGCTCCGGTTACCTCCCACAGTCCAAATACGTGCAAGTGAGGTGAATTGGAGATAAATTGTCCATGACTATGTTTGACATAAAATTTGTGAACTGATGAATCTTGTGTAACGAGTAACTACCGTTTGTGTCATGAATGTAACCAAGTGTGTAAACCATGATGTTAAAATCCTAATAAATAAATAAACATAGTTTAGGAGTCCAGGCAGACTCGTGTAGTAGATTGTGTAGTGTGTGACCCCCTATCACCAATCAATCGTGTAGTTTGAAAACCACAACAACTTAAAAGACTCCCAAATACATGAGATCAAGTTGTGTAGTGAGAACTGTACAGTGATCTGAACACATTAAAAGTCGTGTAGTGTGAACTTAGCATAAAGTATTATGCAGGCCACTAGAGTTCCTCTACACCAAACTTGTTGAAAGTTTGGATGCCAATCTTTTGCATGGCAATATACACTGCCTGGCCAAATAAAAGGTCACACACTCTAATATTTGGTTGGACCGCCTTTAGCTTTGATTACGGCACACATTCGCTTTGGTATCGTTTCCACAAGCTTCTGCAATGTCACAATTTATTTCTGTCCAGAGTTGCATTAATTTTTCCTCAAGATCTTGTATTGATGATGGGAGATTTGGACCACTGTGAGAAGTCTTCTCCAGCACATCCAAAAGATTCTCAATGGGGTTCAGGTCTGGACTCTGTGGTGGCCAATCCATGTGTGAAAATGATGTCTCACGCTCCCTGAACCACTCTTTCACAATTTGAGCCCGATGAATCCTGGCATTGTCATCTTGGAATATGCCCGTGCCATCAGGGAAGAAAAAATCCATTGATGGAATAACCTGCATTAGTTAGGGTTAAATAACTTGTTGCCAGCTGAAACTCTTACCTATTTGCTTAGTTAAATCCAGGTGGTGACCTTTTTTTTTGGCCAGGCAGTGTAGGTCATATAATGTATTTGGAATAAAATAGAATAGAATAAAATAGAATAGAATAAAATAGAATAGGCTCTATTCTGTTCTAAATACATTATTAGGCCGTTAAGGCTAGGAGTGGGTTTATAAAATCGATTTTTCGATTCGAATCGATCTTTATTTGAAAGATCCGATATCGATTCATATAAACGCGAGATCGATCTTTTAAATACGCCCCTTTTTACGGTGCACACGGAAATCTGTTACCCCCTTTAATTTCGCGTGACCAGCCAGTGTTTTTTCATGCAACGAGATCTGACCTGCACATCAGTTTAGCATGGCAGAAGCTCAAGTTATGACCACTACACAACTTTTTGCACTGATTTTCGCTCGGCGACGGGTCGGTGCTGGATTCGGGAGGAACTCGGTGTTCGCTCTGCGATCAAAACTCGGCTCTCAATCAATGTGAGAAACAGCGAGGGGAAACACAGGGGAGAGGTTGTAAACAGGTGGTGGAGCGCAATATAGTTTCTATCAGAATACATCAGCACACGCGAGTTTTACAGTATTTCTGACCTGATCATTCTCTACAAAACAAAATATTTATTAACCTCCAACTCACTATAGAACAAGCCATGCTGCTCGTGTTGCCAAATCCACTCAGATTCATTTATTTCATCAGCGCACAAACTTTGATCTCTCACTACTTGTTGATGTGCATGTTTGGACGTGGTATCATTAAACCCATCGTCACTTCTCACATGTGTTTTCGTGACAAAACGTAGTTTTGGAGACCAGAGAAGCTCGCCTGTGATTCCCCCTGGTGATGGATGGTGTAGTGTAAAACCCCCCATCGCCGATCAGTCGTGTAGTGTGAACATTACAACGACCAGGTGTTAATCAGAGTGTCGTGTAGTGTAAAGTTGGCATAAGTTGGCAATGTATGTTTACATTACATTTACAATGTTGTAGCGTGTCAGACATATAAAATAATAATAAAAAATGAATGTTACTGTTTTCTGTTTTGGATTAATTATTTATGTAAACAAAATACACAAATATTTTTAATAATGAGTGTTCTTTGTACAATTATCACATTCGTTCTCTGAACATCTTTACATATTTAAACAAAACCTGTTAATGTAACTCAAATATGCCTAACTGTGTTGAATCGAAATCGAATCGAATCGGAAATCGAATCGAATCAGGACCTTGTGAATCGAATCGATCCAGGAAATTAGTGGCGATACCCAGCCCTAGTTAAGGCCATGCAATGGTTTGGCATCCAAACTTTCAACAAGTTTGGTGTAGAGGAACTCTAGTGGCTTAGAGTTCCTAGCTCCTTGTTAAAAGTCTGGATGCTAAGCCATATCATGGCCTTATAGGTCGTATAGTGTATTTGGTTAAGGTTAGTGTTTTACAGCCTTTAAACAGCAATATTTACTCAGCACAATATTTACTTGTAAAGATACTGCAGTTTATTAGAATGTTTATTGGAGGTTTACTACAACAACAGAGAAATATTAACCATATGTGACAGTCTGAACTTACTCTAGTTTTCTGATAAATGTGAGAGTAGAAAGCACATGCCACACTCACATGACCTGGGCCTGGTCAGCAGTGCACAAAAGTTGCAAAAAAACAGATCATACAACTGGTCACAATATACTTTGTTCTCTATTTATCTAACACACTGTCATTTCTCTTCACAATTGTTCAACCATCCACATGAAAGCTTTTTCTATTAGATCTACAAGAAACTGTGAATGAAACTGACCTTTCAACCAGCTTAGAAGTTCAGCAGAAGCTGCACATGACCTCGCACAGTAGTAGCTTTTGTTTACACTTATAAATGATAAATGTATGCATACAAGTGAAGAACAGCATTCAGCTGAAATCATCTTACAATGGTCTGTCTGTTCTGCCCCCAAACTGCGTCTACACAGTTTTAAATGGTGACATTCAGAATTCAGGACCTTAATAATATTAATTATTAAGTTAATATTTACTGCAAAGAACACCTAACAACAGTTTAGTATATTACATATTACATAACTCATCTGATGATATTTATGCAATGACTCTTTTTAAAGTTTTTTATATTACACACTACATTTTTTATTCTATTCTCCCATTTTCTCCCAATTTAGCATAGTCAATTTGTCTTCCGCTGCTGGGGGATTCGTTGATTGCAGTTGAGAAGAGTATATTGCTGCTCCCGACTCCTCTGACCCACGTGCAGCCCTTAGCGAAACCCTTTTCCTCTCTCTATCTGCCAATCAGGGTCCTTACACAGCTTTTGAAGACCCCACCCACATAATCCGGTCATCCCGCCCACTAGATGGCACCCAGCCTACCGGAGGCAAAGGCGAGGTTCGAACCGAGGAGTTCAGAATCTCGGCGCTGGCGTGCTAGCGGAATATCCCGCTGCGCCACCTGGGCGCTTTATTCTATTTATTTAACAATACTTGTGTACCTTAATACTTTTTGCTTTAATGTATCTTGAGCTGCTCTAATATCTGACTTTCCCTATGGGATTAATGAAGTGATCTAGCTAATATAAATTCCCTGGGATTTTTTGTTCCCTGGGATTATACCATCTTTTAGTTTTCTGGGATTGTACCAACAACAAACAATGAATATTTTTTAGTAGTGCATAAAGTATTTTTAATGAGCCTCTACCAAACAGTTGAGATCACAAAAAAAGAGAAAAACCAATGCATTGGAAAAGACAGTTATGCTTGGAAGAACTGAAGGTAAAAGAGGAAGAGGACAGTCAGTAACACGACAGATGGATACAATTATAACTGGTTACAGTCAGTTCAAGTCATTAATGTCAAACACAGTCATGGACAATTTTGTACCTCTAATTCACTTTACTTGCATGATTTTGGACTGTGGGAGGAAGCCAAAGCTCCAGGAAGAAACCCACACAAACACGGGGAGAACATGCAAACTCGAACCAGAAAGTCCCTAGACCGCTCCACCTGGGAATCGAACCCAGGACCTCCCTGCTGTGAGGCGACAGTGCTACCCACCGAGCTGCCCTGAACATGTAATTAAAAAGCCTGAAGAATAAGACAGGAGACAGGGTGTTCTGGAGAAAAACACCAAGAGTCAGAATTGACTTGACAGCACTTAATAATAATATGGATATTTACATCAAATATTGGTATGTTTTATTGTACTAGACTTCCTTTATTGAACTGATTGCTGCACTGATTGTACAACTGACTGTACACTTACAACATTTTGAGACTATATTGGTCATCCACCAATATACTGATGTCCTGCATCCTCAGACCAGATATGGGTGATGATATTTAAGATTTCACGTGGCTCACTTATACTTGACTTGAGACTAACATTTATATTTATAACTGTAAAACAGTAATTGTGTTAAATAAAACTGCCAAAACAGTCCACCATTGCAGTAATAAGAAAGTTAATGATCTAGCTGCACAAGCTTTTATCGTTTTATTACCAATGCTGTGCCAAGTGGTGTAAAATTAGGAGAGGAGCCAGCAGTAAATCCTGCTCTGACTACCTTCATTACACTTGTAAAGCCTTTTATCTATATAAAAGCCAGTGTAGTACTAGAGGGCTAACATCTGATTTTGTCTATTTACAAATGAGAATCGTCACTGGATCCATGTTGTACACTTTGAATTTATTTCGTTAACTCTCTGTTTTGCTTATTTACACCCCCACCAATCATTTTTTTTCAGTAACTGCTTTATACTGAAATGAGTCTTGGTGGGTCTGGTGCTACATGAACTGTACACATTACAGAAATACATCCTGGAAACAGCACCAATCATCACACCTGGAGGCCATTTACAGCAGTCAACTCACCTGCAGACCCCTCATAGACAATAATTTAAAGGTGATGAATGGATGGGATGGAACCAAAATTCCTAAAACCTCCAGAAGCACCCACTCCCTTCCAACTGCACCACTCTGTCATTTACCATAAATTATATATTTTTAATTTTCAGCATTTTATAATCCAATTTCCAATTGGTGGTAGTCTGACGGGCCACATTAATCACAGGCCGCCCTGTTCTAGACTCCATAAATTGCAGCTGGTCTGGCCAGGTGCTAGACACACACAGGTGAGCAAGGGGAGGCTTTGCAGGGATGGGACATGTGTTCATAACCAACATCACCTGCTCATAACTTTAGCAATGTGTAGGTAACAACTGGGCATGCCAAGGGCATATTCATACAAAAGTTAACATTAACGTAAAAAAATACCTTCGTGAGCACAGGGAGCAATCACTTTCACTTTTGTTTATCTTGTAATGAGATTGAATTCCCTGGCTTAGGTACAGCATGGCCAGCTGTGTCTGTAAAGCACCCGACTTAGCCAAAGGCATCAGTACAAGTAGCTAAAAATAAAAAAGCATCTGGGCTTAAGCTGAATGGAAGGTCAGTTGGTGATGAAAGGAAAGTTTGATGCTGTAAAGAACAGTATTACATAAGGACCTGGAATGTAAGATCTATGAACCAAGGTAAGCTGGATGTTGTCAAAGAATAAATAGATGAAATCTTAAAAATGAACATCAACATCTTGGGAGTCAGTGAACTTCAATGGACAGGAATAAGTGAATTTAATTCAGATTTCATTACATTTTTCTGTGAGCAAGACACACTTGAATGGAATGAAGTTGCCCTTGAACTTAATAAAAGGGTGAACAGCAGTATTAGAGTACAATCTCTGTACGAATCCAAGGTCAACCACTTAACATCCTAATAATCCATGTCTATGCTTCATGCACTGATGCCAAAGAGGCTGAAGCTGACCAGTTATTTGAAGACCTACAAGACCCTCCAGAAGTAACACCAAACAAGATCACCTTTATTATAGGTGACTGAAACGCTAAAGTAAAAGTCTGGCCATCAAATACTAAATAAAGCCAGACAGACACTTACTAGTTCTGTCAACATGACTATTTGGTTAGAGCAAACACTCTTTTCCAAACAGTCCAAAAGGTGACTTTACACATGAACATCACCCGATGGTCAATACCAGTGGCGGCTGCTGGTCTTTCAAAGAGGGGAAGCTCATTGTCGGCTTACATCATAAAATTTGTCAATTTATTTATACATAAATTCTGCTCTCCGTTCCTTTTCAAGAAAATTGCCTGAAATGGGTTGCAGTTTGTCTTTCGACTTCACTCGCAAAACCGCAATGTGACTGAAGCTCCCAGTGATTTAGTGAAGGTGTAGAGATCAAAATAGCTGTCAATCAAAACGGGATTCAGCCTTTCAACTGATCCTTCAATCATCTTGCAGAAGCTCGGCGTCCAGACCCGCCCACAGCTCCATTCACCCCCCAGAGACGCTCAGCGTCCGGGGGCAGGACAAAATCATGGCATTTATCCAATGACCGGCGAGTTTCGAAGCAATGAAAAAAAACCTCCATGCAGTCCCATTGAAGTGAAGAGATGCTCAGCTTCTATGGGCAAATGCATTGATGCTACGGGAATGTATGAGAAGTTTGAGTCAGTCGATTTGTGATAAGTAGCTGATTCTGAACGAACTCGTCTTCGAGATGAACGTGTTCTAACGCATTAGTAGTCAATGAAATGTTAACACAACTGTACATATTTGACCATCTAATTTTTGACATTTTAGGGGAAGCTGAGCTTCCCTTGCAGTCTTAGAGAAATCACCACTGGTCAATACCAATATCCATGATTATATACTTTGCAGCCAAAGATGTAGAAGCTCTATACAGTCAGCAAAAACAAGGTTTGGGGCAGACATGAGTTTCTTATTGCAAAATTCAGACTTAAAGGTAGAAGTAGGTAAAAGCATTAGACCGCACAGGTATGACCTAAATTATATCCAGGTATGACTTAATACATGATGTAAATGGTAACATTTAAAAGATTAGATTAGAGTCGAGAGAGCGCATAAAGAAAAACTGACAGAGGTTTTAACACTGTACAGATGCAGGAACAAAACATCACAAAGAAAAAGAAGAGCAGGAAAGTAAAAGGGATGAAAGGATGAAAAAAGGGAAAGCAAAAGACATACAACTGAATGCAGATTTCCAGATAAGCCTTCTTAACTGAGCAATGCAAAAAAACAACATTCAGACCGGAAAATGAGTAGGACAAAGCTTTACATTGTCACCCATCATCATCATCATCATCTGTTTCGCTTATCCATTCAGGGTCACGGTGGCAACAGCGCAAGCAAAGAGTCCCAGACATATCTCTCCCCTGCCGCTTCTACCAGCTCCTCTGGTGGGATCCCCAGGCGTTCCCACGCCAGCTGGAAGATGTAATCCCTCCAGCGGGTTCTGGGTCGACCCCGGGGCCTCCTCCCAGTTGGCCATGCCTGGTATACCTCCAAAGGGAGGCGTCCAGGAGGCATCCTTATCAGATGCCCGAACCACCTCAACTGGCTTCTCCCCACGCAGCTCTGCCTTACCGACCGAGGCTGGGCGGCTGTATGAACAACGATTGGCCTGTTGTTCAGATGGGCGGGACTGAAGGTCGGAAGTGAGTCTCTCTCTGTCAGAATGGTGCGGTTACAACCTCTGCTGGCTGATTAGAGGCGCCTACACGGAGATGAGGAAGGAGTGCTCTTAGGGTGTGTCTCTCCGCACGCAACGTGTCGGTGGCAAAAATGCATACGGCTTGCTGCTCACGTGTCGGAGGGGATGTGGGTTAGCTTCGATCTCCTCGATCAGGGTAGAGATCGGCATAGACATAGAGGAGGCGTGATGCAAATTGGGCAATTGGACGCACTAAAGGGGGAGAAAATGCACACAAAAAATGTATCAAAGAATAAGCGTCAAAGAATGAAAGCATTCAAATTGTGGTGCTGCAGAAGACTGACTGTTTACTGGAAGGGCAAATACTGAAGTTGAAGCTCAAATACTTTACATAATGAGGGAACAAGAGATTAAAGTTACTTTAATTTGCTTCAGAATCAATAAAGTATCTATCTATCTATCTATCTATCTGTCTGTCTGTCTGTCTGTCTGTCTGTCTGTCTGTCTGTCTGTCTGTCATTGAAGCAACAAACCTGAGCTTAGGAAAACTTGTGAATCAGTACTTTGAGGACAGGTGGACTTTCTGTGCTGTGGGGCCATGGGGGTTACAAAGATGATTATTGATTATTGACATAAATAAGTAGCTCAAGTATCCATAAAGATAAGTAGACCAGTTTACTTATTTATTTACATCATAAAAGTTCATCATACGATTGATGTTTTATGTACCTATATATCTTGCTGCTGTCGTCCTCCTCCTCTTTTACCTTCAGCTCTTCAAAGCCTATTTTTAATGAACCGGTTCTTCTCGTAAGTTGTTCAAAACAAAAGAGCCTCAGTTTGGTTATCTGCCATTACCAATGGTATGTTGACTGACAAGGTTTGCTTGATGTAAAGAGATTCTTATGCCAAAGACTTACAGTCGAAAGTGACGTGGACTTTTACCAGTTTAACAAATGAATCAATAATGAATAAAAAGACTCGATTCGTTATTTTGACAATCGTTCAGAAGCTTTATAAACTTAGGCTATAGCTTTAAACGGTTCCTTCTGTTGTAGGTGAGTTAGTTTACAGAAATATATTAATTCTCTTGCAACTTACCACTGAATTCGAGCAGTTTAATACGCAAAGTACGAATAAAATGAACCATCTTCTGTTGTAGACTCTGAAACCCGGCGTTTTTCCCTGAGGTACTTCCGATGAACTAGTGTCGACTCCTCTACCCTCCATGAGTCAAATAGAAACGAGTGAAATGAGATGAAACTACCACGATCAGCTGAGATAAACACTTCAGGTGGATGTGTTTGAACGTAACGATACAGCAGTATAATCCATGATAAGTTCAGATTCAGTAAAGATGTTGTGTTACTAGTCCGCCCGGTGAGTAACAGGTAAATAAAGAGAAACCACAATCCAGTCCAACAGTAGTGAGTAAAATAAGAACCACTCCCGTTAACACGTGACTTATGTGCACGCACATTAAGCCCAAACGCCCTTTTCAGTTCGTTTTAATTCATTTCATTTACATTTTTGCCATCTCTATCTTTAACCTGGTCTGGGTCACGGTTGGTCCCTGTCCCCGTGTCTCTCCCACCTACCCCTCAATCCAAAACACTGGGCACAACTGAGGAACACGCCCCCAACCCACAAAACACAGCCAATCAGGTCTGTGGAGGCGCTGGCCTATAGCGCCTGCTGAGATTGAAAGAGGTGGTGGGTTGCAAAGTAATGCCTATTGCCTTTTCCTTTTGTGTTTCACTTTATTATAAACTTTTTCGCGAAAGTACTTGTTTTTGTGTTTAAAGACCACATATGTACTTGTTAAATGCACCCTAATGTTGCTAAAAAGGAAAAAAACGTAGTTACACCGATCAGCCATAACATTAAAACCACCTCCTTGTTTCTACACTCAATGTCCATTTTATCAGCTCCACTTACCATATAGAAGCACTTTGTACTTCTACAATTACTGACTGTAGTCCATCTGTTTCTCTGCATGCTTTGTTAGCTCCCTTTCATGGTGTTTAATGGTCAGGACCCCCACAGGACCAGCACAGAGCAGGTATTATTTAGGTGGTGGATCATTCTCAGCACTGCAGTGACACTGACATGGTGGTGGTGTGTTAGTGTGTGTTGTGCTGGTATGAGTGGATCCGGTGGATCTGAAAATAGTCCACCAACCAAAAACATCCAGCCAACAGCGCCCTGCGGGCAGCATCCTGTGACCACTGATGAAGGTCTAGAAGATGACCAACTCAAACAGCAGCAATAGATGAGCGATCGTCTCTGACTTTACATCTACAAGGTGGACCAACTAGGTAGGAGTGTCTAATATAGTGGACAGTGAGTGGACACGGTATTTAAAAACTTCAGCAGCGCTGCTGTGTCTGATCCACTCATACCAGCACAACACACACTAACACACCACCACCATGTCATTGTAGCTGTAGTGCTGAGAATAACCCACCACCCAAATAATGCCTGCTTTGTGGGGGTCCTGTGGGTCAGGACAGGGTGAAAGCAGGCAAAAAAGTATGTAGATAAACAGATGGACTACAGTCAGTAATTGTAGAACTACAAAGTGCTTCTATATGGTAAGTGGAGCTGATAAAATGGACAGTGAGAGTAGAAACAAGGAGGTGGTCATAATGTTATGGCTGATCGGTGTATATTTATATGCTATAGTGGTAGCCGTAGCCTAGTGGTTACGGTACTGGACTAGTAATCAGAAGGTCGCTGGTTTAAGCCCCACCACTGCCAGGTTGCTGCTATTGGGCCCTTGAGCAAGGCCCTTAACCCTCAATTGCTTAGACTGTATACTGTCCTTATAATGTAATAAAGTCTTCTGCTAAATACCGAAAATGTAAATGTAACTTCTGTGCCACTGTGCTGCTTCTAGAAAAAATACAATGCAAACATGCCAATTTGCCTATTAGGGCAGTTTTAGCCTAGCGGTTAAGGTACTGGACTAGTAATCAAGAGGTTGCTGGTTCAAGCCCTACCACTGCCAGGTTGTCACTGTTGGGCCTTTGAGCAAGGGCCTTAATCCTCAATTGCTTAGGCTGTATACTGTCACAGTATTGTAAATCGCTTTGGACAAAAGCGTCTGCCAAATGCCGAAAATGTAAATGCTATAAATAATAAATCATTCATTCATTGACTGTCTGTTTTACCACCGCTTTTATCCTATTCAGGGTTGCAGTGGGCCCAGTTCACCGGGCAAAATGTGGGAAAAACCTTGGACAGGTTGCTGGTCCATCACAGGGCAAACTCACTCACTTATACATATAGGGCATTTCTGTATCCCCACTTAAAATGACTGCATGTCTTTGGACTGTGGGAAAAAACTGAAGCACCTGGAGGAAACCAACGCAGACACAGGAGAACATTCAAACTCCACACAGAAAGGACGCTGACCGCTTCACTTGGGACTTGAACCCAGGGCTGTCTTGCTATGAGGCAACAGTGCTACCCAGCGAAGCACCGTGCCACCAAGTAATAAATAATTTTTCTTTTGAAATGTAGTCTGGCTTAGGTGTTTTTTTATTATTTAGATGTTTTCATGTGTTTTTATTTTGATTTTAGTAAATTAGTAAAGTCATTAATACAAAGGATGCACAGTGTACAGGTAACCAGCAACCACCAGGACTTTCACATTCAGCTATATGTTCTAAAAGCAGAACGTTATATTATGAAAACTAAAGACCAATAATATTGCTGTGTCTATTTTACAATATACTAATTACAATTCAATGTAATTTTTTCAGTGTACTTTTGTTTACCTGAACTATAATAATTATTTTATTGCTGAAATTTTAATTTATTTTGTATGTATTACCTTGCGTAAATATACTTGGAATAAACATATAAATGCTTACCAGTCAGGGATTTGACCCATTCTATACTCTGAGCTGCACACATTTTTTTTTTTTGGTAAAAATCTCAGATAGCTTTATTATTGCTAGTACGTTTCAGAAACCCCACAGGGATTTACATGTTCTCACCACCTCCACTGACTCCCTCAGCAGAGATAGGAAGCAGGGAGTATTCTTATAGAGGTAATCACTACAGTATCTCTTTTATCTTACTAATGTTAAGCTATAGCTGTTCATTTGCAACACTTAACAAAGTCATGCTTCAACAAACCTCTGATTCTCCCTTTCACTGAAGTATCATACGAGAATGAACTGAACCAGAGTTGCATTTTGTCAAGTCATTATGTAGGTAATAAACATTTTTAAATGGAAATATTTTACACTGTTGTTAATATGAAGGTTGTCCTATAATTGGCATGTTTGGGACATTCAGCGGGTTTCTCTACTACTATTTCTTCACTATTTTTTTTTGAAGAAGATATACTTTATATGTCATATATACATATACAGTTACAGTACAGTACAATGAAATTCTTTCTTCGCATATCCCAGTTTGTTTGGAAGATGGGGTCAAAGCGCAGGGTCAGCAATTGTATGGCGCCCCTGGAGCAGACAGTGTTAAGGGCCTTGCTCAAGGACCCAACAGTGGCTGCATAGCAGAGTCTGAATTTGAGCCGCCAACTTTCCAGTTGATAGCCCAAAGCTCGAGCTTAGGCTACCACTGTTTTTTTCTGTGGTAGAAAAAAAATCTACCTGGTTTGAACCAGCGACCTTCTACTTACCTTAACTGCTAGCTACAACTGCCCCTTAGGGTTTTAGGGAAGTCTGAAACGTTTCAAGGTCATTTGATGTACCACCAGGTGGTGCTTTAAGCATATCTAGTGGCATCTCAAGGGTTAATATCTCTGGCCTTTGACCCACCCTCTGTTTGGAGAGTATTCAGTCCCAATTGTTAGTTGGTATTGTTTAAAGCTTCTGCCTAATGCTGTAAATGTACCATAAGAAATCCTTGTACAAGAAATGTAAGAAATCCTGATACTAAGAATGATTTACAGAGGTATTTTAAAGCAACCAGTCCTGACTTTAACATGACCTATCCACTGGGCTTTAAAACACGTCAGAAATTTTAGGGGTTGGTGTTTGTTGTGTTTGTCCCTAACATATTTTTGTACCCCCCAAATACAGCAAAACCCAAAAAAGTGTACAAATCATAAATTTGACAAATGTCATATTCAAATGCCATTTAGAACTAATTGAAAAGCCATACTTTAGGCTTTATCTGTATTTTGTTTGTTTGTTTATTAGGATTTTAACGTCATGTTTTACACTTTTGGTTATATTAATGACAGGAAACGGTAGTTTATTTTCACACAAGGTCCATCAGTTCACAAGGTTATATCGAACGCAGTCATGGACAATTTTGTATCTCCAATTCACCTCACTTGCATGTCTTTGGACTGTGGGAGGAAACCGGAGCTCCTGGAGTAAACCCACGCAGACACGGGGAGAACATGCACTCTACACAAAATGGACCAATGCATTCAAACTGCTTGAAATTGCTTGTCTTAAATTTAAATAATTGCAAAATTGCTAAATTAATTTGTGTCTCTGCGCTTAAGAGAAATTGAACATAATAATTTTGAAACAATACAAATTCATTAAGTAAGGGCCTGAATCGCATATTTGCAACAAAACGTCTGTTATGAAATATGGTAGCTTGCCTGGCAATTTGTAGGTCCCTAGAAAGTCAAGGAGCCATGGTAAACGACTTCTATGGAAGTCAAGGGCCCCATAGCAGGGGCCCTCATGATCAAGGGCCCTCTAATGGTATGCCCTGCTCTTCTCTAGGGCCCCCTGGTAGGGGCTCTCATAACCAGGGCCCTCTAAAAATATGCCTCCCTCTTTCCTAGGACCCCTAATAGCCAGAAGTCAAAGTCAGAGCAGTGCCACAACGCCTCATCCATTTTCATAAGGGGCCCAAAAGCATGGCTAGGGCCCCCAAAAGCATGGCTAGGGCCCAAAAGCATGGCTAGGGCCCCCAAAAGCATGGCTAGGGGCCCCAAAAGCATGGCTAGGGCCCCCAAAAGCATGGCTAGGTGCCCCAAAAGCTTGGCTAGGGGCCCCAAAAGCATGGCTAGGGCCTCCAAGAGGCCCTGGGGTCAAAGTCCCTAATAGTCAGAGGATCCTTAAATGGAGGGTCCTCGGAAATAAAAATATATTGTATCATAAATGTTGATAGGCATCGCAAAATGTTTTGGGCCAGGGCCCCCCCGGGGCCCCCTGACCCCAAGGGCCCCTGGGCGCTGGCCCCACTGGCCCGGTCAGTAATCCAGCCATGAGTAAACCATGCTGTTTTGCTAACACTCACATGTTCTAAAAACATGTTGATTTCGTTTTATTTTCATTCCAGGTAACATCTTAAGTCATCAGAAAATGAACAATGTCTTTTTAAGTGAATGAAACTATTGAGATATAATGTATTCCATGACTTCCACCTCCCCCCATTTAAACTTTCCAGCTGCGCATGCGCAATTTGCAACCCGAGTTCGGCCCATTTCGGAAGTGCTCGAGCATTTTCGCCTCTTTGTTTTACTGGTAGGATTTAACTCGGATTCAACCCAACATCCAGCGGAGCGCTCTCTTCATAAACAGGTTAGTTTATTTAACTTCATTTGTGTTTTACGCCTGAGTGTATGAATGCGTCTTGCGACTGGTTTTAAGCTTCGATCGGATAGTTTGTATTTATTCACCGGTTTTGTGCGCTTGATGGCAGCTATGCATGCTATACGTGTTGTTATATGTATGTGTGTGTGGGTGCCTATGTGCTCGTGCTGTGGATGGCGACGCCGGGCCCTGCACTTTCAACGGCTTTTTCACAATGATATAAAGTGGGAATTTATGGTGGCAAGACTTTGTCATATTTGCATTGTGTTTCTGTACGGATCTGCCATGCACGGGTTGCATTTTTGCGTTAGGTGTGTTGCATGGTGTGGGGAAACCAGTCCTCTTTTCCCCCAAGCCTGGAATGTTCTTGGAATAAAAACAGCAGGTTCAACGCTATTCACCCCTTCCAAGAGCCTAAAAGTTGGGATTTGACTTGCAATGAGTGTGCTTAGAACAAAAGTTAGGACAAAACAAAGTTTAAGCCTAAAAGACCGAATCTGCTCTGCTCCAAAGCCACTGGAGCCAACAAGTCGGGCTTGCTCCCCCTCCACAGGCGCCGGTGTGTCGATATATCGAGCAATTTACAGAAAACAGTGCAAAATAAGCTTTGCTGCTATATGGTGAATGATGGCCATGCAAATGGTTAGCCCTAAACATCATTTGTAAGTCCCATAAATAAAACGTTTTTACTGTTGACATGTTGGAAGACCTTAGCAGTGCATGGTTCTGTTTCCTCAAATAGATTGTGTTGTAACTCTCATTTTTGGGCCACATGTAAGTTTCTGTTAGTGTGGAGCTGTGACAATGTCATTTAGACTCGTAACCTTCCTTATGTTGTGGTTTAAATATATACATTAATAATTTTGACCCCAATTTAGTATCACAATATCTGTAGTTTACCACAGACATAAATTTCAACATGTTTGCATGGACTGAGAAAAGAACTACAATTCCATTGAACTGAAATTCACCTGTAATGGAAGTCAAGGGGCATTTGTTGAATTTTTGTCTCCAAAGGCCAGCTGACAACTCACATAGGATTCCCAGCTTTAAAAGGTCTTTGCAAAAGTTGTCTGTGTCTGTGCTTTTAAAAGTTTCAGCAGGGAAAGTCTTTCAAACAATGTTTTAAAAATAGACTTGACTTGATTCAGTTTTTTGGGTGTTTTGAGACATTGGGAAATATTTTTGCATCATTTTCATGGCTAACAGGCGACCATCTGGCTCCACGGCAAATTTAGGTGTTTATATTGGTCATGACTAGGGCCCTGCTAAATTCATGGGAAAATGTGCTTAATTTCACAGACCTCGTTTTTCAAAAATCACAAATTTCACAGATTTTTAAAGAAAAATGGCACATTTTACAGTAGTCATTAAATAACACTAATAAATTGAACGATAGAATAAGCGGAAGCTACAATACACAGCACAGCCTACCTTAATAGTTGAATGAGACTGTTGCTGAATGTTCTAGGTTTACAAAGACAAAATTCTCGTCCGTGTTTTGATACCCGTCCACATAGTCAGTTGGGAGTTTTCCAAACTCTGTTACCCGAGTCGTTTTTTTTTTAGCTGCTTTAGACTTTAACATCTTGGACATTTTGTCTAATCGATTGCGAATGTAACCGAGCATATTTAGAGTTTGCTGAGTTTATACATAAGTAAGAAAGAAACAAACTGTACATAGAAAAACCATTGGGAGCATGATCCTATACTGGCTTGTTCTTTTGAGGCATAACACAGACTACAGAGAGATGATCACGTGTGCAGAGAGCCACACTTTTCCATTGATTATGGAATCCCCAAAAGGACAAAATGCACTCAATACATACATACATACAACACATACATCAAACATTGTCAGCAGACTACACCACAGAAAAGTCTGTTACACTACCTTCATTGGTGTGTGATCGCTAGAACTGCCTCATATTTAAAAATGTTAAATCGCCAAACACAAACCTTAAATGTTGAATTTCACAGCAAATTGCATATTACACGGGAAACTTCTCATTTCACGCTCCTTCACGTGATTTTCACAGCCGTGAATTAGGTAGGGCTTTAGTCATGACTGTAGCTGTAATTCCCTTTAGAATATACTTACTTTAACTGCACGGTATTATTTGTGGTCAGTAAAGACAAAGCACCATTATTCCGTTTACCTCTTGAGATTTCTGCTAATGCTACAGCAATTAGACAGTTTATGCCTTCCAAAAATATTTTTTACTGAATGTAATGCTTTCTCTAAAATCCCAAGATGCTTCACATCCAACTGGAAAATTCTGCTGTAGGAATATAAACTTGTGTCCATGGTTATGACTGGTAGATATTGTATACAGAGCATATACTGATTACCTGGTTACATGCCAGAGAAGGTATAGATTGGCTTATTAAATTGAGACTTTGGTCTTGGTCTAATAATTTTGGTCTAATGAATTTGAACTGCAATTATTACATCCTACTAATAATGGTATAAGGAGACAAACACAATAAATATTTGGTACTAAAGTCGCATTCATTCATTTTGAGGCAATTTCATCACTTTGTTTGTTTGATGTGGACAATATGGTAGGGAGTGTCATTTAGATTTATAATCTAATGTCAATTTGTGGTGAATGAAACAGTTTATAAGCTTATGCTGCCTAATCTTAATGTCATATTTTCATAGCTTACTGGCTAAAAACTCCTTCTAATTAGAAAAGAAAACTTGTTGCAGCGACATGCGTTGATTATGGAGGTCTATGGGCAGTGCAGGATTCTGGCACTGTGACAAATTTAAAACTTCACACACACACACCAATGTATCTGCCAAAGCTCCCATAATGCCAGAATCTCTTGCCACACCAGTCTAAAAGTCTTTTAAACACCAATATTCTTGTTTGTTGATTTATCATCAATAACTGCTTCATAATGATCAGGGTCATGGTAGATGCCTGAAACACTGGATGCATGGTGGAAATGCGCTCTGGACTGGGTTTTAATCCATCATATAGAGTTACACATTGACCCATTGACTTGGAAGACAGTCAGTACAGTGTATGGATCTATATTTTAGTGTAATACATTTTATTATATGATTTTAAACATCTTACATTTTACTGTACATAAGTCACAAACCACGTAACAGTTCGGTTTAGGTAATTCAATTTAAAAAGAGGCATAATATAGAAGTAAAAACCTTTATATATCCAGTGTACAAATATACTTACAACCATCCAACTGTGATACAGCAGTGATTTAAAGGAAGTCTACACACACCGTTACAAAAAATGATTGTTTCAGGTTTTATTTTGTCCCATTCTTTATGCAAACACGTCTTAAGGTGTGCAACAGTATGGGGTTGTTGTTGTAGCATTTCTCATATCAAAATTCTCCACACATTCTCTGTTGTGGACAAGTCAGGACTGCAGGCAGGCCAGTCCAGTACCCGTACCCTTTTCTTTTACGCAGGACGTCCCTTGAAAAGATGACGTCTTGAAGGCAGCATATGTTGCTCTAAGATCTCAGTGTACTTTTCTGCATTAATGCTGCCATCACAGAAGTGTAAATGACCTTTGCCAAGGGCACTGACTCAGCCCCATACCATGACAGACCCTGGCTTTTGGACTTGTTGCTGATAACAGTCTGGATGGTCTTTTTCGTCTTTGGTCTGGAGCACACGGCGTTTTTGGAATGTGTTGCAGGCCTGAAATGCAGGAATGGAGGTATATTAATAAATTAAATGAAGTTGAGCAGACAAAACATGAAATATCTTGGGTTCAACCTGTCTGCAATCAAATAAAAGTTAAAGTAAATGTAAGGAACACTGCATTTTTATTTTATTTGCATTTTCCATACTGTCCCAACGTTTTCTTTGGGGTTGTACAATCAAACAAAGAAAATGAACAAACTGAAATATTTGGGTGTGGGTAAAAAAAAACATAAAATAATGTTGCACACCCTTAAATTAAGACTGGTGTAATAAAATTAAAAGGTATTCAGCATTCAGTCTTTTTTGGCACTTTTGTATCCACTATACATCCTGCATAGAGTCACTTGTACATCCTCATCCTTGAGTGATTAAATGTGCATTGGTCAATATTTAATTTTTCGTACTACTGCAGATAAGGTGAAAATATCAAAGCAACAATTAGTTGCAGAATGACTGTTATCTTACAAATGCTGTTTTGACTAAGTGAGCACAAAAGAGTCAAGGCTGTTTGAGATGACTATTTTTTTAGCAGGCTGGAAGTTACATGATACTGTATCATTTGTTAATCTGAAGTAATTATTTTAACCTGTAGTTGTGTAACTGGGCAGGTTGTGCCTTGCCACTGAGGCTTCAGGTGTAGTAGCTCTGTACTGGCAAGATTTAAAGAATAAACCTGATATGCAGGGTGCTTAACCAAGGTAGAGCAATACTGTGTCTAAAGAGCATACCAAAACACCTCAACACTGATTTGTTCATATTCCACCTGCTAGTCATCCAGTTGTGTTAATCATGCTGCAAAAAGTCTTTTACTCCACCTCAGTCTTTACTGTTCCAAAGTGAAAACAAGGTGCACCCCCTTGCTAAAAACATCATTTGCTGCTATAGTCCATTTTGTAACCACTAAAGCCAAAATTACTGTCTTACTCCATACAGCTGTACATTTTTAAGCATTGTGTGTGTACATACACCGCCATAACATTAAAACCACCTCCTTGTTTCTACACTCGCTGTCCATTTTATCAGCTCCACTTACCATATAGAAGCACTTTGTACTTCTACAATTACTGACTGTGGACCATCTGTTTCTCTACCTGCTTTGTTAGCTCCTTTCATGCTGTTCTTCAATGGTCAGGACCACCACAGAGCAGGTATTATTTAGTTGGTGGATGATACAAGGAGGTGGTTTTAATGTTATGGCTGATCAGTGTACATTCCTACATACAGTTACACTCAGAAATAATCAACCCCCCTCACCTTAAAAGGTATTATCATGATGAGGTATGGAAATAAAATATAAAACGAGAAATGTCTGATTATTGATATATACAAGCAATTTTTGACATAACATAACTTGACAATTGGAATTTAAATGAAAAACATCTAGTTCTCCTGATAAATGTAAATTCATTCATTGTTTGTTTTACCACCGCTTTATCCCGGTCAGGGTTATGTTGGGTCTGATTCATGAGGTGAAAGGCAGGAAACAACTCAGACAGGTCACCAGTCCATCACAGGGCAAACACACACACTTCCAGCTCATTGTGGTTTGATGACTTTCATGCTGCAACTGCATTATCTTGCTAGAAAGTTCACTTATCACCAAGGTTCAATTTAATTACAGAACGCATAACATTCCCCCTCAAAATGCCTTGGTATTGCTGTGCGGCCATGATGCCAGTCTCATGGATGACATTGCAGGGTCCTGTAGCAGAAAAACATCCCCACATCATCACTGACTCACCACCATGCTTGTTTTTGAGGATAGTATTAGTCTGGACATGAACCCTCATTCATATGGCGAAACAGGGTGGGTAGCACTGTCTCCTCACAGCAAAAAGGTCCTGGGTTTGATCCCCAGGTGGGGAGGTCCGGGTCCTTTCTGTGTGGAGTTAGCATGTTCTCCCCGTGTCTGCGTGAGTTTCCTCCGGGAGCTCCAGGTTTCCTCCCACAGTCCAAAAACATTCAGGTAAGGTAAATTGGAGATACAAAATTGTTCATGACTGTGTTTGACATTAAACTTGTGAACTGATGAACCTTGTGTAACGAGTAACTACCGTTTCTGTCATTGATTGCTCTTGTGCTTCTTCATCAATGGTAGCATTAACTGTGGCGTTCAATCATAAAGTCCTTGGTTAAGTAACCTTATAGTTGTCACTGACACATTTGTCCCAGCTGTCATCAGATCATCCTGTTAGTCTTTTGCAGTTACACTGTAAGTTTTCTTTGCTGTCCTGATGAGATTCCTGAGTCCTCTGGAAGAAATTTTGGGATTTCTCTCACAACCAGGCAGACTATTTTTGCTACTCCAGTTTGAATCTTTCAGACAATACTCCCAGTAGTGTCTCTAGGAATGTTCAAGGTCTATGAAATCTTCACATACCCATTGCCCTGTTGGTGCAATAAAATCATCTCTTGGCTTGGCTTTTGTGATGGCACCTTAGTTTTCACTGTGGTTGATTAAGCAGATGGTTTATTTTTGTTTTGTTGTTCCTAATATTTGAATTATTTTGTAACCCAATTTAAGATTATCTGTATTATGTAGGGGTGAAATAATTGTGACATGACAGTATTAACAAAATATTCTGCTCCTGTAAAATATTGAATCATTCAACTGTTAAAGAATGTATTTAAAGCAACATCTAGTTCTGCACAAAAGCTTAATCAGCCATTGGCGATTGTTATGCAACCTCAGGATGTTCTATGGGATAAATGTCAGGGTTTCCTGCCAATGGACTGCCAATTAGAAAGTAAAACAACTGTAAAATAGTCTGATTTATTTGTACGTTATTAGTCAGTGTTATGGTACAACCTGATTTTCTTATGTAGGAGAGAATGAGTCAGTCAGAGGTTTTTAGAGGAGTCAGCATAAAATCAATGTGGGTTAAAGAACACACAGACCTTGTACTTAATTAAGCTTTGATTGTCTTCATTACTTTAAGTTGACGTGTCGATTGAATTTCAAATGCCAGTATAAAACTGGGTTTGATGGGGAGTGTGTTTTGTTGCAACCTTTAACTACTAGGCAGTAGCTGAAAACCTTTCTGTTGAAATGAAGCTGTTGGTGAAGCCTGTTTATGGTGCGTGGCAGGAAAAACAAGTTCTGAAACGGATAAAGTTTGTCTGTGGTCAGGCATTGAGCAACAAAGGCAAATTGGATCCTTGCTGATGTGGTTCATGTTGTAAAAACTAAGCAGATAAATTTAAGGAAAGGTCACGTGAGGTTTTGTCTTACTGGCATAAATCTTTTACTGGATATTAGTCTGCAAATTGTGTTACAACTATAGTCCATACAAGAACTACATACATACTCAAATATAAAGTAAAGGTTGGCAAGATTGCACAAAATGATATATCTATGCTACACTTTGTTGCACAATATTGAGGGCTTGCCTACAAACTGCAGGCAGAAATATAGATGCAATCAGGAAAATGTTGTAAGATGTTTTGAAGGAGGGTCTGGCTGACAATGTATTATTCTTGCTGTTAAAAATATCTGAGAACCATGGTAAAAACAAGTCTTTGGCTGGCTGATTTACATCCTCTCCATGAGTTACATGGCAGATACTTTGTGCCCACAACACAGCCTGTTTGGTTAGTGCCAGTATAGGTACCGGTATTGTTTTGTTTTGGAACTATTTTGTAATGTAATACTGTTATTTTGCCCCGGCTTGTTACAGTTAGTGTGTTTGTGCACTGATAATTAGCTCTCTTGATTTTTTTAGTGAAGTGCAGTAGTAGCCCAGAGGTTAAAATATGGGACCAGTAATTGAAACGTAAAAGGATTAAGCCCCACCACTGCCAATTTACCACTGTTGGGCCGGTATTGACAGTTATTTGGTTTTTGAGTACTCATGTAAAAGTCATGCTGCTTTAACTAAAAGGCTTTTTTATGCTTAATCAGATCTCATTCATACTGCACACATGCACCAACACTGTACAAGAACTAGTCCCAGACCATGTCTTAAACCACGTACGGCCTACTGCATAGTATGTTGAAAGTACTTACTGCCTTTAGGGTTTATTATGGTTGCCTTCTAAATAAACTTTGAGTAGTTTTTTTACAGTACACGTTTTAAAAGTGATCAGAGAGCACTGTGCAGTCGTGTTGAATGTGTTCTCTGTGTGCTTTTCTACAGGGCACTCAGCCTTGTGCTGGGTACAGAAGTGGCTGTTAGCCAGGCCACTGCAATTACATTTAACAATAACTAAAGAACAATAACTAAATAAGTGCATGCACATTTAAACATGTTGTTTTTATAAGCATTTAGCATATGACTTTGCATATAGAAAGAAACAAATGTCAAGGCAATGCTATAAAAACTTTTTACAAGTCATTTACGAGTGTAATTTCTAATTACCTGCAGTAAACATTTAAATGTAATAAAACAGACTTTTTACAATATGCCAAGCATAAAGGAAATACATTTTGTAATAATATTTTGTTGTTTAATATTTCTATATATTTATTAATGAGTGCATCTAATGCCAGGTTCACACTACACGACTTTCAAGTTGTTCAGGTCGCTGTACAGTTCCCACTACACAACTGGATCTCTTGCACTCGGGAGTCTTTTCAGTCTAGTGGTTTTCACACTACACGACTGATCGGTGATAGGGGATCACACACTACAGGCGAGTCTGTCTGATCTCCCAAACCACGCTTTGTCACAAAAACTAATGCGAGAAGTGACGAGGGGTTTAACTAGACTATGTCCAAAAAAGCACGTCAACAATAAGCGAGTGATCAAAGTTGTTTGTGTGCTGATGTGCAGCGTAAAAGCAAAGAGGAAAAATAAATGAATCTGTGTGGATTGGGCTATGCGACCAGCATGGATTGTTCTATAGTGAGTTGGATAATAATAAATATTTTTTGCAATGCAACGTTGGTGTTATGTTTCGTGGAGAACGATAAGGTCAGAAATACTGTAAAACTTGTGTGTGTGTGCTGATGTTTTCTGATATAAACTATATTATGCTCCTGTCCCACGTTTTTCAACTTCTCCCCTGCCAGTCGCCCGACTGATGTCCAGATATTTAGCATTCTAGAAATCTCTCTTCAGTCGGCGAGCTGCTCTGATCTAGTCGTTGAGTAGTTCACACATAGCGATTGAGAGCTGAGTTTCAATCGCCGAGCGAACTTCGAGTTGCCTCCGCGCCAAATCTAGTGGCAGAGTTTTTAAATTCTTGGTTAACATTTTGCACTTACTTATGCCTTAATGTACCATACATTGAAGACCCGTCGATGTCAGATAGTTGGATACAATTGGGCCCTTGAGCAAGGCCCTTAACCCTCTCTGCTCCAGGGGTGCTGTACAATGGCTGACTCTGCATTCTGACCCCAGCTTTCAAATAACCTGGGATATGCGAAGAAAGAATTTCAATGTATAATGACTGATCCATTTAGAGGCCTAAAAAATCAAACAAAAGACAGGATATTCTGCAGACACTATCCATATAGTCATTAGTCACCAGGAGTTGAATAGGCAGCAGTTACTAATAATAAAACACTTATTGACGTATTAAGTTAACACTAAAAGCTGATCCAAGCATTCGCATCTGCTTGTGAACAGTGATCTAGATCTGAGATCAGAATCAATTTTAGCAGGCCAATGTTTAACGGGTATACACTGACCAGCCATAACATTTAAAACCACCTCCTGGTTTCTACACTCGCTGTCCATTTTATCAGCTCCACTTACCAGATAGGAGCACTTTGTAGTTCTACAATTACTGACTGCAGTCCATCTGTTTCTCTGCATGCTTTGTTAGCCCCCTTTCATGACTCTTCCAGGACCACTACAGAGCAGGTATTACTTGGGTGGTGGGTCATTTTCAGCACTGCAGTGACACTGACATGGTGGTGGTGTGTTATTGTGTGTTGTGCTGGTATGAGTGGATAAGACACAGCAGCGCTGATGGAGTTTTTAAACACCTCACTGTCACTGCTGGACTGAGAATAGTGCACCAACCAAAAATATCCAGCCAACAGCGTCCTGTGACCACTGATGAAGATCTCAAAGATGACCAACTCAAACAGCAGCAAAAGATGAGCGTTACATCTACAAGGTGAACCAGCTAGGTAGGAGTGTCTAATAGAGTGGACAGTGAGTGGACACGGTGTTTAAAACTCCATCAGCGCTGCTGTGTCTGGTCCACTCATACCAGCACAACACACACTAACACACCACCACCATGTCAGTGTCACTGCAGTGCTGAGAATGATCCACCACCCAAATAATACCTGCTCTGTGGGGGTCCTGACAACTGAAGAACAGGGTGAAAGCAGGCTAAAAAGTATGCAGAGAAACAGATGGACTACAGTCAGTAATTGTATTAGTACAAAGTGCTTCTATATGGTAAGTGGAGCTGATAAAATGGACAGTGAGTGTAGAAACAAGGAGGTGGTTTTAATGTTACGGCTGATCAGTGTATATACATGAGGTGACACAGAGGTCAAGTAGCCTTAGTCATTCTTGATCATGGGAAAACAAATGGATGGAAAGAGAGGCTAGAGCATCCTCAAGGATCACTGTTGGAGAGTTACAGAATATTCACATCCTGGGGTCACTAAGCCTCCAAAACTACCACTACAAATGTAAACTACAAATGTAAAATGTAAATGTACCATCAAACCCCACCTTCATGCCATTAGATTACATACATTTATGCCATTCAACAGATGCTTTTATTCAATGTGACAAACAACTGAGGGTTAAGGGTCTTTCTCAGGGGGCCAACAGTGGCAATTTGGCAGTAGTGGGCCTTGACCTAGCTAACTTGTGATTACTAGTTCAGTATCTTAACCACCGAGCCAACTCTGCTTTTGTTTGAAAGGCTTGCCAGGAAAACGGGACTTTACTATATGCTAATAAGACTTTGACTGGAGCCATATTTGAATTTTCTTGCCAACATTCAAGGTCGGTTTGGCGTAAAAAAAAAATGACTACACTGAAATGAACCTGGTAGCCACTGTAATTAAGTGTGCTTTAATTGAGTAATTAAGTGTGTGTTTAAAGGCTCTGTGATGTTATGGGACTGTTCTTTCCTCAGAGCCACTGAGAACCTTGTTAGGTTTAATTGCTTTACGGACTTCATGAAATATCAGCACTTTTAAAAGAAAAATCTGTCTACCTCTGAGCTGGGGCGGCACGGTGGCTAGGTGGGTAGCGCTGTCGCCTCACAGCAAGAAGGTCCCAGGTGGGGTGGCCCGGGTCCTTTCTGTGTGGAGTTTTCATGTTCTCCCCGTGTCTGCGTGGGTTTCCTCCGTGTGCTCCGGTTTCCAGAGATACAAAATTGTCCATGACTGTGTTCGATATAACCTTGTGAACTGGTGAATCTTGTGTAATGAGTGACTACCGGTTCTGTCATTAATGTAACCAAAGTGTAAAACATGACGTTAAAATCCTAATAAACAAAACAAACCTCTGAGCTGTTTTTTTGTCATTAGTGTATCTTCAAGCATGACAGTGACCCAAAACATATGTCCAGATTAACAGAAAAATAGATTAGTGGGGACTGAATCTTAGTCCCTTGATCTTAACCATGTAGAAAAAGGGGGAAAAGTGCACAAGAGTGGACCCTGAATGATTTAAAGAGGTTACATGGCCGCTCAGGTGGCGCAGCGGTAAAAACCCACGCTGGAACCAGAGCTGGGATCTCGAATACATCGTATCGTATCGAATCTCAGCTCTGCCTGCAGTCTAAGGCTGAGCGGCCACATGAACAACGATTGGCCTGTTGTTCCGATATGGGCGGGACTAAGCCGGACAGGGTCTCTCTCTCATGTCTCATGTCTGGTGATTGATGGTGCCTGCACAGAGATGAGAAAAGAGTGCTCTCGGGGTGTGTCTCTCCGTACACAACACTGAGCTGCACTGCACTCGTCAAAGTGTAGGTGATAAGATGCATACGGCATGCTGCCCACGTGTCGGAGGGGCGTGGGTTAGCTTCGTTCTCCTCAATCAGAGCGGGGATCGGCATTGGTGGAGAGGAAGCATGATGCAATCGGGCAATTGGACGCGCTAAAAGAAAATGCATAAACAAAATATATATAAAAAAAAGAGGTTACATAATTTCCTGCTTTGTGTTCTCCAATTTTGTAAGATGTAATAGAAGACTTAAGTGCTGTTCTATTGGCAAAGGGAGGTTGTACAAAGATTAGATGCAGGAGTGCCAGTAAATGATGGGACACACTGCTATTTAAAAAAAAAAATTGTTTCTTTGCCAAGTCATTTTTGGGATTAAATTCACTTCGTCATTTTTTCAGTGTTGAATTAAGCTATTTCACTAAAAGGTAACTTTACCATGTTTATTCATCTTTACCATGGCTGCCAATAATTGTGGCGGATACTGTAGATGTAATGCGGATGAATGAGTCTGCGGTGGTATAAGACCAGACAGTATTAATGACAACCCAGCTCAATATTCCTTTTTTCCACATGATTCTAATTAGACCCGCCAAGTTTCATATTTCAGTAATCACCTTTCATAATGTTCTGAAGACTTTAAGTGACAGCATGTGCCATCACCGTGTGTATGTAGAACTGTCTCACTTCCTCTTCCCCATGGCTGGTGTGGGTGTAAGAAAGGCATTTGTTTTCAGTGCATGTTTTGAATGAAGCTATTTGTTCGAGTCAATGTGTCAGATGTGAAGTTGCGTTCAGGCTTTTGTTTCGGTTAGTTTCTGACATGAACACGCACTGAGCTGTCACACAGTAGATCAAGTGATCGGCTGTGTTGCAAGGTCATGCCTCGCGTGGTGATCTCAATTAGTGACTCGTCGCTATTCCATTTTTACTGACTCTGCCATTGGTGCTGCTGCTTCATTTGGAACTGTTCTACAATTTAAACTGGTTGACCTAGCAGACTTGTGATTACTAGTTTAGTATCTTTACCACTGAGCTAACTCTGCCCTTATTTAAAATGCTTGCCAGGCAAAAGCCTTACCTGCCATCCAATTATAAACATTGCTAAATGCCTATGGAACTTTGACTGGGACCAAATTTCATTGTTAGGTTAAACCAAAATTGAACTTTTTTTTGTGGGTTTGGTGTAAAAAGAAGGATGACTACATTGAAAAGAACCTGGTAGCCACTGTAATTAAGCGTTCCATTGGTGCTACTGCTTCATTTGGAACTGTTCCACAATATGAGCTCGTTATTGACTAACCAAATTAGTTGGTTCCACAGTGAACAAGCTGCTATTGTAGAACCAAAAACCAATGACATTAGATGTCTGGTGGTTTCAAAGCAATATCATTATAACAACTCCTAAAGGCAGCACAGTGGCTCGGTGGGTAGCACTGTCGCCTCACAGCAAGAAGGTCCTGGGTTCTGTTCCCAGGTGCAGCCGACCAGGTCCTTTCTGTGTGGAAGTCCAAAAACATGCATGTTAGGTGAATTAAAGATACAAAATTGTCCAAGTGTTTGATCAATCTTGTGTAATGAGTAACTACCGTTCCTGTCATGAATGTAACCAAAGTGTAAAACATGACGTTAAAATCCTAATAAACAAACAATATCATTATGACATCTCATAAAGGCAGCACAGTGGCTCGGTGGGCAGCACTGTCGCCTCACAGCGAGAAGGTCCTAGGTTTGATTGCCAGGTGGTGGAGCAGTCCGGGTCCTTTCTGTGTGGAGTTTGCATGTTCTCCCTGTGTCTGCGTGGATTTCCTCCGGGAGCTCCAGTTTCCTCCCACAGTCCAAAGACAATTAAGTGAGGTAAATTGGAGATACTAAATTGCCCATGACTATGTTTGAACTGATGAATCTTGTGTAACCAGTAATTACCTGTAATGTCATGAATGTAACCAAGGTGTGTAAAACATGACGTTAAAATCCAAATAAATAAAGAAATAAGTAAAATGACAACTCATAACTGTAATTATCGGCACTTTTAGAAATGCAATACTTAGAGCCTCGTACATGTTACATACAGTGTATCACAAAAGTGAGTACACCCCTCACATTTCTGCAGATATTTAAGTATATCTTTTCATGGGACAACACTGACAAAATGACACTTTGACACAATGAAAAGTAGTCTGTGTGCAGCTTATATAACAGTGTAAATTTATTCTTCCCTCAAAATAACTCAATATACAGCCATTAATGTCTAAACCACCGGCAACAAAAGTGAGTACACCCCTTAGTGAAAGTTCCTGAAGTGTCAATATTTTGTGTGGCCACCATTATTTCCCAGAACTTCCTTAACTCTCCTGGGCATGGAGTTTACCAGAGCTTCACAGGTTGCCACTGGAATGCTTTTCCACTCCTCCATGACGACATCACGGAGCTGGCGGATATTCGAGACTTTGCGCTCCTCCACCTTCCGCTTGAGGATGCCCCAAAGATGTTCTATTGGGTTTAGGTCTGGAGACATGCTTGGCCAGTCCATCACCTTTACCCTCAGCCTCTTCAATAAAGCAGTGGTCGTCTTAGAGGTGTGTTTGGGGTCATTATCATGCTGGAACACTGCCCTGCGACCCAGTTTCCGGAGGGAGGGGATCATGCTCTGCTTCAGTATTTCACAGTACATATTGGAGTTCATGTGTCCCTCAATGAAATGTAACTCCCCAACACCTGCTGCACTCATGCAGCCCCAGACCATGGCATTCCCACCACCATGCTTGACTGTAGGCATGACACACTTATCTTTGTACTCCTCACCTGATTGCCGCCACACATGCTTGAGACCATCTGAACCAAACAAATTAATCTTGGTCTCATCAGACCATAGGACATGGTTCCAGTAATCCATGTCCTTTGTTGACATGTCTTCAGCAAACTGTTTGCGGGCTTTCTTGTGTAGAGACTTCAGAAGAGGCTTCCTTCTGGGGTGACAGCCATGCAGACCAATTTGATGTAGTGTGCGGCGTATGGTCTGAGCACTGACAGGCTGACCCCCCACCTTTTCAATCTCTGCAGCAATGCTGACAGCACTCCTGCACCTATCTTTCAAAGACAGCAGTTGGATGTGACGCTGAGCACGTGCACTCAGCTTCTTTGGACGACCAACGCGAGGTCTGTTCTGAGTGGACCCTGCTCTTTTAAAACGCTGGATGATCTTGGCCACTGTGCTGCAGCTCAGTTTCAGGGTGTTGGCAATCTTCTTGTAGCCTTGGCCATCTTCATGTAGCGCAACAATTCGTCTTTTAAGATCCTCAGAGAGTTCTTTGCCATGAGGTGCCACGTTGGAACTTTCAGTGACCAGTATGAGAGAGTGTGAGAGCTGTACTACTAAATTGAACACACCTGCTCCCTATGCACACCTGAGACCTAGTAACACTAACGAGTCACATGACATTTTGGAAGGAAAATGACAAGCAGTGCTCAATTTGGACATTTAGGGGTGTAGTCTCTTAGGGGTGTACTCACTTTTGTTGCCGGTGGTTTAGACATTAATGGCTGTATATTGAGTTATTTTGAGGGAAGAATAAATTTACACTGTTATATAAGCTGCACACAGACTACTTTTCATTGTGTCAAAGTGTCATTTTGTCAGTGTTGTCCCATGAAAAGATATACTTAAATATCTGCAGAAATGTGAGGGGTGTACTCACTTTTGTGATACACTGTAACTCCTGCCTGTAAATGCACACTGTCATTGTCATTTTATCATCGTGTAGTGCATATTACACAACTTGATAAGAGATCATGTATTATGCAATTTATCAGTTTCTATAACTGAGCTTTTTGCCACACAATCAGATCAGTTTTTTTTAGCTAAGTGTTGTTGCTAAACCACAGCAAAAACAATTAACCAAAAAAAGATTGAGGTTTTTTTTGTCTTAAAGGAGTCAACGTGAAAGCTTAGATTGTAATAAACTGATTTAAAGTTAAATATGCAATGTTACAGACCCCTCAGGAGCTGTATCTAAATTCACATATCACACATCTTCTAGTGCACAGATATAAATAGCTGCTACAGTAAAAACTTAATTTTATTACTCAATATAGAGTTTCATTTTGAGCTGAAGTTCTAGGTTTAGCGGTCTGTTGCTTAGCATTGTGTGTGGTATTGTGTAACACAAACCATAAAAGGATGATAGTCAGTGGTTTTAATTTAAAGTACGACCGCTTCTTTCATCAGAAAGCCAGTTTATAATAGAAGATGGCTGTTGTACATTATTCAGAATCACTCGTTGCTGTTAAAGGTGGCATGAAAAACTGTTTCAAGTGTTCCTCTTGATTGAAATGGTTCCATGTAGACTAGCAATAAGGAATGAAGCGGTTTCTTCATCTCTGAAATAAATGTATTATTTTCTTCATATTCCATTATTCAGTAATTTAATCATTAAGAAAACCAATGATTGAAATGAAAAGCAACTATTGTTTACATAATAAAAAGACATTTAAAGAATTGTTTTAAAAATTCAGTCATAAGCTGCCTGATAATTCCCAGACCCTGCTGCTTAATACTGAGCATGTATAGTTCATCAAAATTAAAAGTTACAAATGCCACAACTGTTTTACAGGCTCCATGTAATAATTTAGCATTTGGAAATAATATTTAATTGTTCAGAAAACACCTGCAAGGCCTGAATGTTACAGTTTCTATTTTGCTGTTACATCAACCCTTTAGGTTGAACTGCAGACTGTGCTGGTACAGACTGCTTTAATATATTTATTGTGTCTGTGCTTCATCTGCTCTAAGATCATGAGCTTTCGGAGGTCTGAAAGAAAAAAAGGTTGTAGTAGAATTGTACCAGTTCCAAATAAAAATAGATGGTTATTACTGTTACTTGCATGTCTGAGTTTACACTTATTGTAAGGTCAGAACTTGACATTTCTGACCTGGTATGGTCTCTTCAACCCTGTGTCGTGGAAAAAATAAGGTAAAATAATAATAAAATGAAAACAAAGATTACAGTTGACTGGATTAGAAGAATTAATTGGCATGATCGTGATTTCTTACTGCAGTGGAATAGCTGAAGAACAAGAAACAGATACTATGGCCCTCTCTTTATACTGCTCTAACCATATATTGGGTGTTGCACTTTGGAACCTCCATTCTGTGCTAACTATTGTTTCTTATCTGCTTACAATAGCTTTACGACAGCTTAATGAAAGACATGTTGCTCATCTGTGTAGTTTAGACTCCCAGCCTTACCTCAAGCACCAACATAAGATTTAACAACTATAATGATTTAATGTACAAGCAACATACAGTGTATCACAAAAGTGAGTACACCCCTCACATTTCTGCAGATATTTAAGTATATCTTTTCATGGGACAACACTGACAAAATGACACTTTGACACAATGAAAAGTAGTCTGTGTGCAGCTTATATAACAGTGTAAATTTATTCTTCCCTCAAAATAACTCAATATACAGCCATTAATGTCTAAACCACCAGCAACAAAAGTGAGTACACCCCTTAGTGAAAGTTCCTGAAGTGTCAATATTTTGTGTGGCCACCATTATTTCCCAGAACTGCCTTAACTCTCCTGGGCATGGAGTTTACCAGAGCTTCACAGGTTGCCACTGGAATGCTTTTCCACTCCTCCATGATGACATCACAGAGCTGGCGGATATTCGAGACTTTGCGCTCCTCCACCTTCCGCTTGAGGATGCCCCAAAGATGTTCTATTGGGTTTAGGTCTGGAGACATGCTTGGCCAGTCCATCACCTTTACCCTCAGCCTCTTCAATAAAGCAGTGGTCGTCTTAGAGGTGTGTTTGGGGTCATTATCATGCTGGAACACTGCCCTGCGACCCAGTTTCCGGAGGGAGGGGATCATGCTCTGCTTCAGTATTCACAGTACATATTGGAGTTCATGTGTCCCTCAATGAAATGTAACTCCCCAACACCTGCTGCACTCATGCAGCCCCAGACCATGGCATTCCCACCACCATGCTTGACTGTAGGCATGACACACTTATCTTTGTACTCCTCAACTGATTGCCGCCACACATGCTTGAGACCATCTGAACCAAACAAATTAATCTTGGTCTCATCAGACCATAGGACATGGTTCCAGTAATCCATGTACTTTGTTGACATGTCTTCAGCAAACTGTTTGCGGGCTTTCTTGTGTAGAGACTTCAGAAGAGGCTTCCTTCTGGGGTGACAGCCATGTAGATCAATTTGATGTAGTGTGCGGCGTATGGTCTGAGCACTGACAGACTGACCCCCCACCTTTTCAATCTTTGCAGCAATGCTGACAGCACTCCTGCGCCTATCTTTCAAAGACAGCAGTTGGATGTGACGCTGAGCACGTGCACTCAGCTTCTTTGGACGACCAACGCGAGGTCTGTTCTGAGTGGATCCTGCTCTTTTAAAACGCTGGATGATCTTGGCCACTGTGCTGCAGCTCAGTTTCAGGGTGTTGGCAATCTTCTTGTAGCCTTGGCCATCTTCATGTAGCGCAACAATTCGTCTTTTAAGATCCTCAGAGAGTTCTTTGCCATGAGGTGCCATGTTGGAACTTTCAGTGACCAGTATGAGAGAGTGTGAGAGCTGTACTACTAAATTGAACACACCTGCTCCCTATGCACACCTGAGACCTAGTAACACTAACGAGTCACATGACATTTTGGAGGGAAAATGACAAGCAGTGCTCAATTTGGACATTTAGGGGTGTAGTCTCTTAGGGGTGTACTCACTTTTGTTGCCGGTGGTTTAGACATTAATGGCTGTATATTGAGTTATTTTGAGGGAAGAATAAATTTACACTGTTATATAAGCTGCACACAGACTACTTTTCATTGTGTCAAAGTGTCATTTTGTCAGTGTTGTCCCATGAAAAGATATACTTAAATATCTGCAGAAATGTGAGGGGTGTACTCACTTTTGTGATACACTGTAATACTATTGTCCAGGTTACATTAAGCATAAAATCTAATTTTTTCATAACACCCGAGTTAGGTGTATGGTGTTCTGCCAGCATGGTTGCTCATAATTCCACCAATATAACTTTTGCGATAATATTAGGACTTTGGATCAATCAAGATAAATGTACAGTAGCTGGTTATGTCTATAACATGGACTGTAAATCTGTTGATACCAAAAACATTTTCACATTGCACCTTACTGCTTAAGACCTTTTCTTACAGAAAACAAAAAATCAGCCTTCACTCTTCTGAGAAGGTTTTCCACTAGACTTTGGAGTGTGTCTGTGAAAGCTTTTCTGAGCATTTCAAGCATTGATGTTAGATAATGAGGCTTGGCTTGAAATTGATTTTCTAGTTTATCTCAAAGATGTTCAGTGGGGTTGAGATTAGGGCTCTGTACAGGTCATGGTAGTTCTTTTTGCACCAAAATACATGAAAGGCAAGAGTCTTGTTGTCACAAAGCATACACAAGACTAAACTAATTGGAGAGCTGGTATTTAGACACCACAAATTGAAAGCATTGCAAATCTGCTGTTGGACATCATAGCTTTGAGTCTGGGGTAAAAGATAAGAAGGTTTAGTGTTAGTCCATTTCCCTTGATAAATGATCTTAGATTCTATAATGTCATGTAGGCCCCAATGATGGACTTGCAAATTTAAACTCGGAAGAATATCTTGGCCAAGCAACAGCTATCTTCATCTTTTTTTTGAGAAAGGGTTATATTTTGGTTTAATGTTTAAGGTTGTGATGTTAAATCATTCACATTCCATTTTTTTTGTTGATGAGATTTCTCTTCTAGGGTGCCACGGTACTGTTTGTAGAGAGGCAGATATATCATTTTATGATGCTCCCACTTTCATACTTTACATTTAGTGTGTATCATATACACTGCCTGGCCAAAAAAAATGTCACACACTAATATTTGGTTGGACCGCCTTTAGCTTTGATTACGGCACACATTCGCTTTGGCATCGTTTCCACAAGCTTCTGCAATGTCACAACATTTATTTCTGTTCAGAGTTGCATAAATTTTTTCCCAAGATCTTGTATTGATGATGGGAGATTTGGACCACTTGCGCAAAGTCTTCTCCAGCACATCCCAAAGATTCTCAATGGGGTTCAAGTCTGGACTCTGTGGTGGCCAATCCATGTGTGAAAATGATGAGCCCGATGAATCCTGGCACTGTCATCTTGGAATTAGGGCTGGGCGATTTTCACGAATGATTCGGTTAATTCGCATGAATGTTTTCACCCGATGTTAGAAATGTGACAATCACGATTGTTTACATACTTTATATTTTAATTAAAATACTAACATGTCATGAAGCAGAAACTGACCAGATGCTCGTGGAATATATATCATGGAAAGTTTAATATCAAAAAGGCAAAAACAGTGTACAAAATCAGCAAAAACTAAAACAGTAAACGGAAGACAAGTAGTGTCATACACGGTAACGGTTAGATTCAGAAATAAGGAGCACAAACACGATCGGGAAAACCAGACACACAAACAGAGTTCAAATAAGATTCACTGAATCAAACACAGCTGAACTGAATCACAACTCCGGAGCCGATGAGCGCGATCAGTATTGACTGACCGGGGACATGTGCTAGTCACGTGACAGCCAGTGGGAGCATGGGAATTGTAGTATATTGTTAGAAGCAGATCTTAAGACCTCCATCCACCCCCCAGAGTCACAAGAGGACAAAATCAAAGCTGAGCATAGTGCTTACTTGATATCCCCCCCCCCCCCCCCCCCCCCCCCCCCCCCCCAGCCTAGATACTGATACAGACTCACTTCACTTCACAGACTCGTGTTCCTTTTAAGAAACCTGTAAAGAACTTTTTGTAGTTTTGCACTTTTCCTAATGTAAGGAGGTTCTGCTGCACAATATTTAAAGTAAGGGTTGTTTGAGCTTTTCTTATAAAGGATATAGCTAATTAAGGTTTCTATTTTGTTTTAATTATTGTTATATCGTTATAAAGTTTGAGTTCCTTATCGGTGGTGCTGTTACTATTTTGCACTTCTGCAGTCTTTTAAATTAAAATGCAAAAAAAGAAGAAATTTGAGTCTTTTTTCAAAATCGAAATTGTCGATTTCGAAATCGTAATCGACAATCAGTAATAATATTAAAATAATCGAGATTTTTTTTTTTTTTTTTTTTTTGTTGTGCAAAATCGCCCAGCCCTACTTGGAATATGCCCGTGCCATCAGGGAAGAAAAAATCAATTGATGGAATAACCTGGTAGTTCAGTATATTCAGGTAGTCAGCTGACCTCATTCTTTGGGCACATAACGTTGCTGAACCTAGACCTGACCAACTGCAGCAACCCCAGATCATAGCACTGCCCCCACAGGCTTGTACGGTAGGCACGAGGCATGATGGGTGCATCACTTCAGCCGCCTCTCTTCTTACTCTGATGCGCCCATCACTCTGGAACAGGGTAAATCTGGATTCATCAGACCACATGACCTTCTTCCATTGCTCCAGAGTCCAATCTTTATGCTCCCTAGCAAATTGAAGCCGTTTTTGCCGGTTAGCCTCACTGACAAGTGGTTTTCTGAAGGCTACACAGCTGTTTAGTCCCAATCCCTTGAGTTCCCTTCGCATTGTGCGTGTGGAAATGCTCTTACTTTCACTATTAAACATCTCCCTGAGTTCTACTGTATTTTTTCTACCATTTGATTTCACCAAACATTTAAGTGATCACCGATCACGATCATTCAAGATTTTTTTTCCGACCACATTCCTTCCTCGAAGATGATGTTTCCCCACTGTCCTTCCACTTTTTAATAATGCGTTGGACAGTTCTTAACCCGATTTTAGTAGTTTCAGCAATCTCCTTAGATGTTTTCTCTGCTTGATGCCTGCCAATAATTTGACCCTTCTGAAACAGATTAACATCTTTTCCACGACCACAGGATGTGTCTTTCGACATGGTTGTTTAACTAATGAGAAGCTACTCACTGCATCAGTTAGGGTTAAATAACTTGTTGCCAGCTGAAACATAATCACCCATGCAGTAATTATCCAATGGGAGGCTCTTACCTATTTGCTTAGTTAAATTCAGGTGGTGACCTTTTTTTTGGTCAGGCAGTGTATCTCTCTAAACACAACTTGCTAAACACTGTCTAATAGTTTGCCTCTTTGTTTATCATTTGATCATTGTTGTGACAAATTTATCCAAATAGTTGTGTGTAATTTCTGTGGTTATTTATAAATTTTTTTAGCAGAGGGGTTTGCAGTAGAAAGAAAAATTAGTTTGCGAGTCAATGCGTATTGTTCTGTGTAACTGTTAATCCTGCTTTGTGGTCATCTTACAACTTTATATGAGTGACTTCTGGTTTTTTTCTAGACTTTCTCACTATTGGATACATACAAGCATGGTGTGAATTTTTGCATGGTGCATCTGGAATTTTTGACTCCTCCACTTAGTGTGTCAAATGGATGGACATGGATTTTTATAGTGTTTGCCCTTGGCTCTGTGGGTTTTCTGTTTAAGTGTTGTTCAAGTTTTGTAATAAAATCAGGTGTGATTTGCTCCAAATGCAATAATTTTTAATACAACAATTATTAAACATACACCGATTAGGCATAACATTATGACCACCTTCCTAATATTGTGTTGGTCCCCCTTTTGCTGCCAAAACAGCCCTGTAACTGCAATGCACTGTGTATTCTGACACCTTTCTATCAGAACCAGCATTAACTTATTCAGCAGTTTGAGCTACAGTAGCTCGTCTGTTGGATCGGACCACACGGGCCAGCCTTCACTCACCACATACATCAATGGCCGCCCATGACCCTGTCGCCGGTTTACCACTGTTCCTTCCTTGGACCACTTTTGATAGATACTGACCACTGCAGACCGGGAACACCCCACAAGAGCTGCAGTTTTGGAGATGCTCTGACCCAGTCGTCTAGCCATCACAATGTGGCCCTTGTCAAACTCCCTCAAATCCTTACGCTTGCCCATTTTTCCTGCTTCTCACACATCAACTTTTAGGCAGCAACTGAACATTTTATCCTCAAATTCCCCCCCCCACTAACAGGTGCCGTGATGATGAGATAATCAGTGTTATTCACTTCACCCGTCAGTGATCATAATGTTATGCCAGTTCGGTGTGAATGTTAATTTAGTGGGTTGTATGCTTTTAAAAACATAAATGCTTTTGCTTTTAAAATACCTGTTTTTTTTCATATTTATAGAAACAAGGTAGAAATATATTATGTGTAAATCTGAAAGGAATACATGCATTTAAAGGATATTAAATAACAAAATGGAACATGGTTAGAATTTGAGCATGCACAAAATACCCACACTCACTGTAATCAGACTAGCAACAACTAATCTAATGACCTGGTGTAAACTAAAAACTTGCAACCCTGACAGTGTAAGATAAGTGAGCAGTCACACTGCCTAGGGGCTTCAGTTTGCATAAAAATCTGTGATCCACATGCTTGCCAGTTTGGGTTCAGAGTTCAGTTGTGGGAAATCCTGCTTATCAGCATGTTAGAATTGACTATTTCTGCTGTGGGATATCTCTGGAGTCTAAACACACTTGAGCTAAGAACAACGTGTGGGTGTTTTATCTGAAATTGTCTGCCCTCGGTGACAGTGTTCCTCTGAATGCTGTCTGAAGACTTTATACCATTAATAATAGCAGACAAGGTGTACTTTTTTCTTTCACGGGGCTTTAAAGTCTGGGCTGTGCATATTTGACTGGCAGTATTTCTCCTAACAATGAACCTTCGTGAAAGGTTGTAATAGGCTATTACGGGCCACAATGTGCAGCTCTCAGTACTACTTTTCAGTTTGCCTGGAGGTTCATATTGAACCTGGTTTTAGAGGAATATTTGCTCTTCAGGTACTTCAAGTATATTAAATACACAGGCAGTATGCAGGCTTGTCTTTTTTGCCCTTTTTTACTTATTAAATACTTAAGTATTGACTGTCACCTGTTGGGACCTGTGTGCTTATGTCAGCATTTTTACAATGTTTTGCTGAGTAGCATATTTTTGAAAAATGTAAATGGTCTAACAAAAACATAAATGGCATGCATAACATTCATTATTCATTGTAACATTTATAACATGGTCAAAGTGTTCTCTTTAATGGATTATAAATGAATCTGTGTGTGTGTGTAAGCCAGATTGGTGTGTCAAGGTTGGTGGTGTATTGCAAAAGTAAAGTAGAATAGAAAATGAAGGATGTCCAAAAAGTTACAAAACTTCTAGGTTACCACTGAGAACTTGAGCTCTCAAGTTTAAATTTCAGCTGTGCTATCAACCTGCCTGAGCATTCCCTGGCACATTTGGCCACGTTTACAGGAGAGGGTTTGATAGGTTTCTTCATTTCCTCTGTAAGGTACACTATATTGCCAAAAGTATTCACTCACCCATCCAAATAATTGACTTCAGGTGTTCCTTCCATCACTTCCATGGCCACAGGTGTATAAAACCAAGCGCCTAGGCATGCAGACTGCTTCTACAAACGTTTGTGAAAGAATGGGTCGCTCTCAGGAGCTCAGTGAATTCCAGCGTGGTACTGTGATAGGATGCCACCTGTGCAACAAGTCCAGTCGTGAAATTTCCTCGCTACTAAATATTCCACAGTCGACTGTAAGTGGTATTATATCAAAGTGGAAGCGATTGGGAACGACAGCAACTCAGCCAAGAAGTGGTAGGTTACGTAAAATGACAGAGCGGGGTCGGCGGATGCTGAGGCACATAGTGCACAGAGGTCGCCAACTTTCTGCAGAGTCAATCGCTACAGACCTCCAAACTTCATGTGGCCTTCAGATTAGCTCAAGAACAGTGTGTAGAGCTTCATGGAATGGGTTTCCATGACCGAGCAGCTGCATCCAAGCCTTACATCACCAAGCGCAATGCAAAGCATCGGATGCAGTGGTGTAAAGCACGGCGCCACTGGACTCTAGAGCAGTGGAGACATGTTCTCTGTAGTGATGAATCACGCTTCTCTGTCTGGCAATCCGATGGACGAGTCTGGGTTTGGCGGTTGCCAGGAGAACGGTACTTGTCTGACTGCAAGTGTAAAGTTTGGTGGAGGGGGGATTATGGTGTGGGGTTGTTTTTCAGGAGTTGGGCTCGGCCCTCTAGTTCCAGTGAAAGGTACTCTTAATGCTTCAGCATACCAAGAGATTTTGGACAATTTCATGCCCCCAACTTTGTGGGAACAGTTTGGGGATGGCCCCTTCCTGTTCCAACATGACTGCGCATCAGTGCACAAAGCAAGGTCCATAAAGACATGGATGAGTGAGTTTGGTGTGGAAGAACTTGACTGGCCTGCACAGAGTTCTGACCTCAACCCGACAGAACACCTTTGGGATGAATTAGAGCGGAGACTGTGAGCCAGGCCTTCTCGTCCAACATCAGTGTCTGTCCTCACAAATGCGATTCTGGAAGAATGGTCAAAAATTCCCATAAACACACTCCTAAACCCTGTGGAAAGCCTTCCCAGAAGAGTTGAATCTGTTATACAGGGGTTGGACAATGAAACTGAAACACCTGTCATTTTAGTGTGGGAGGTTTCATGGCTAAATTGGACCAGTCTGGTGGCCAATCTTCATTAATTGCACATTGCACCAGTAAGAGCAGAGTGTGAAGGTTCAATTAGCAGGGTAAGAGCACAGTTTTGCTCAAAATATTGCAATGCACACAACATTATGGGTGACATACCAGAGTTCAAAAGAGGACAAATTGTTGGTGCACGTCTTGCTGGCGCATCTGTGACCAAGACAGCAAGTCTTTGTGATGTATCAAGAGCCACGGTATCCAGGGTAATGTCAGCATACCACCAAGAAGGACAAACCACATCCAACAGGATTAACTGTGGACGCAAGAGGAAGCTGTCTGAAAGGGATGTTCGGGTGCTAACCCGGATTGTATCCAAAAAACATAAAACCATGGCTGCCCAAATCACGGCAGAATTAAATGTGCACCTCAACTCTCCTGTTTCCACCAGAACTGTCCGTCGGGAGCTCCACAGGGTCAATATACACGGCCGGGCTGCTATAGCCAAACCTTTGGTCACTCGTGCCAATGCCAAACGTCGGTTTCAATGGTGCAAGGAGCGCAAATCTTGGGCTGTGGACAATGTGAAACATGTATTGTTCTCTGATGAGTCCACCTTTACTGTTTTCCCCACATCCAGGAGAGTTACGGTGTGGAGAAGCCCCAAAGAAGCGTACCACCCAGACTGTTGCATGCCCAGAGTGAAGCATGGGGGTGGATCAGTGATGGTTTGGGCTGCCATATCATGGCATTCCCTTGGCCCAATACTTGTGCTAGATGGGCGCGTCACTGCCAAGGACTACCGAACCATTCTGGAGGACCATGTGCATCCAATGGTTCAAACATTGTATCCTGAAGGCGGTGCCGTGTATCAGGATGACAATGCACCAATACACACAGCAAGACTGGTGAAAGATTGGTTTGATGAACATGTAAGTGAAGTTGAACATCTCCCATGGCCTGCACAGTCACCAGATCTAAATATTATTGAGCCACTTTGGGGTGTTTTGGAGAAGCGAGTCAGGAAACGTTTTCCTACACCAGCATCACGTAGTGACCTGGCCACTATCCTGCAAGAAGAATGGCTTAAAATCCCTCTGACCACTGTGCAGGACTTGTATATGTCATTTCCAAGACGAATTGACGCTGTATTGGCCGCAAAAGGAGGCCCTACACCATACTAATAAATTATTGTGGTCTAAAACCAGGTGTTTCAGTTTCATTGTCCAACCCCTGTAGCTGCGAAGGGTGGTCCGACATCATATTAAACCCTATGGATTAAGAATGGGACGTCACTCAAGTTCATATGCGTGTGAAGGCAGACGAGAGAATACTTTTGGCAATATAGTGTATCTGCATGGGAGTGGATGACTCGTTGAAGGGCTTAGCATGTCTCTCCTATGCAAAACAACTCCACCTCTGGCATGATAAAAGAAGCCACCGGTGAATACACCCTTGTCAGAGGGGGCAGATGATAGTCTGCAGCTCACCTTGTTTGGGAAGAGGGAAGGTGTAGGTGTTAAAACCAACGTATTGGAAGCAACCCTGGGTTAGACTGAAAAAAAGAATTAGAGTTTCTTTTCCAGCTGATGATCTTCTATGCGGTTTAGATTGGTCTCTTAATGTAGTGCTAAAACATCAGCACTGGAGAGGTTGTACGTCTAACATAGAAGATAAACTACAAGAGTTAAAATTCTGGCCAGAAGCAATGCCATGGGTAAAATCCTAAACCAATCATGTCCTGATTGCACATTCACACCACTATAAGTGAATAAATGGCTTCCGTTGTTAGCAGTGACAGTATTAACGTCTTGTGCTTTGCTGATATAATCACCAGCAGGGCGAGTCTTCACTTGTAGCTCGACTCTCACATCACTATTTCACCTTCATGCTCTTTTGGTTATATGATATCTTAGAGCTACTAATTTGTCAAACCCTCCGAGCCATAAAGCTGTGGATTGCAGGTTAAGAAAAGACTATGTGGGGTAAAAAAGGCTGAGTGATGATAAAATCTTACATCCTCCATCCATTGTGATTTGCCTTTATGTAATTGATTTCATAGATACTTTCACAGTTGTGCTCTGTTGTGGACACTGAGGTTTTTTATAGGCCTGTTAGAATTATTGCACAATCACCTATTTTCAATTGATTGCAAGCACATTTAATTCTATAGTAGTTGAGGTGACCGCAATTAAAGACAGGCCTATATATTATTGTCAGTCAAAGCTTTAAAACTATACACTGTTTGTTTTTGTTTTATTTGTAACCACATATTTTGTTCTAAAGTGGATTATTTAAAAGTTTTCATAGAGCATTATTGTTGTATTTTATATAGTTTGTGTACTTTAGTAAGGATTAATACCTGTAATGTTCACATTTATTTATGTTTGTTCTTTATAAAATGCATTCAATAAAGTAGATGTAATGTTATGATATGATGGTTAAGGTCATGCATATTGTATCTCATATGAATAATAATTATGCTATATGTGTTAGTAAAACCCCAAAAGACAGTTTAATAGACAACAGCAAACACAGAATACACAGAATCCAATAGTGTATGGTGTTTACCAACAATAATGATTAAATTATTATGCACAACATTCCATATACTGATTATCACAAACATTTACATGCAGACTAGGGCTGGGCAGTATGACCAACATTTTTTATTTTTTTTTGTATTACTGGGACTTTTTATATGCCTGTGGCTTATTCTAAAAAGTTTTAAATTGACCACATGTAAGGAAGGTTTTGAGTACTATAAGCTTTGCTAGGCCCCACAAAATGACACAATATATGATGGAATCAGTACGCGTGAAACTGTTGCAATAAATATAATTTTTATTGTTTATTTAATATTTGAGTATTGTATAATACAAATAAAATGACGTTTGCAAACTCCACTGTACAACTTGACCACAGGTCTGTTGTAGAAAAGTGGACAACTGTATATAGCTCAGCTTCAAGTTCACTTATAACGTTGGTTTAGCGACTGACCTGAAGTATTTTCGTCCTGTAAGACATACCTGAAATCCACTTTTTTTTTTTTTTTTTTTACCCCTTTTTCTCCCCTTTTAGCGCATCCAATTGTTCAGTTAGCATCGTGCTTCCTCTCTGTCCATGCCGAACCCTGCCCTGACGGAGGTGACACACGGAGACACACCCTAAGGGCACCCTCTCCCATCTCTGTGTAAGCGCCTCCAATCAGCCGGCAGAGAACGCAATCGCATTCTGACAGAGAGAGACCCACATCCGGTTCTTTGTCCCACCCCCCATATGAGCAACCGGCCAATCGTTGCTCATATAGCCACTCAGCTTCGAACCGGTAAAGCAAGGCTGGATTCGATACGACGCTTCTCAGAATCCAGCCCTGGTTGCAGCGCGTTTCTTTTTACCGCTGCGCCACCTGAGCGGCGAAATCCACTATTTTAATTATTGCTCTCAAAGCTTCTTTCTCAACTGTCTATAGAAGAATATTATATGATTTTCTGCCTACTGAAGCCTACAGCTGTTGTATTAACTATGCTACAGTATAGGCACCCAGCACCGAATTTCTGAACTCCTCGGTTCGAAACTCGATGTTGCCTCCGGTCGGCTGGGCGCCATCTAGCGGGCACAATTGGCAGGTACTAATTGGCCACCGTATCTGCAGGGTGGGGGCCGGACTATGTGTGGGTGGGTGTATTTTCATACGCTGTGTAAGGACCCCGATTGGCAGAAGAGACACCTGTGCAGAAAGCAGGGGCGAGAAGAGGAGGGCATGTAACCGTATGGCAGTATTTTAAAAAATCCATACAGTATGAGGAATCAAAGATGGTACACTGAATGTACTGTCATACTGCCCAGCACTAATGCAGACAGATTGGATAACTTGGAGATTTCTCAGACAGGTAGTGGGACAATCTGTGGTAAAGTTTTTAGGAACGTGGTCAAAACCTCTGTACTAACTAACAGCTAGTTTTTTAGTGTCTTGCATTAACTTGCATTATATTCAGCTGTTATTTAGTAAATAATTTATTACCTTTTAATAACTGAAATCAGATAAGCATGAATCACTTAGGAATCTTTCAACAGCAACAATAGTACTATTACTTTTTTAAAAAATCCATTCTAATTACTTCAACAATCTATTAATTAGCTGTGTTACCAAACAAGTAGTGAGTTGTGCTGATAAACATTATTGATAAACACATTATTTATTTTATACTTTACTGGAAACTGACTGGTTACTTAAATTAAATGTGAAATAGTCCAGTCTTTTTGTCTACCTGAATTAGAGCTAAATCATATGCAGTACTAGTTTATTAACTAACCCATATGATAACAATATGCAGTAACATTATCATTTACCTCCTAAATTTGTATTAATGCTGTGCCTAGTATAAAAATGAGTTTAAATCCAGCCTAATGTAAATGGTTTTGTGGCCTGTTTTTGGTAGTCTTATCAATACGAAGTAGGGATGTCAATGATTAATCGATAACTGACAAAAAATAATAGCTCAATTAATACTGTCAGTTTAATCCTCATTTTAATCCATTTCCAACAGCTGGTGCTTAATTCCAACTGAGAGCACAGCTGCAGTCTGCACAGAGTCAGAAGATGAGCATGTTTAGTTAGCGCTTGTAATAAACTGTTTGCTAGTGTAAAATGTAAATTAATGATGCTGAACTGGTTCTGCTCACAGTGTTTGTTCTTACTGATCTACATTACTGCCATGTTCACTGTGTTCCGCTGTTTTTAATCGAGAAGCCATGTGTGACAGTATGAAACTTTGTAATGTGTGTTATATTTTGAATGAACACTATAAGCTTGTTGATTATCAGTTAAAGGAAATGGGCAACATGTGCATTCCTAATAGGGAGCTTGTTTGGCTGTTCATTAAGTAGATTTGACAGGAATCTTTGAACCTTTTGAGCTTTTTGAAGTAACTTTAGTGCAGGTTAGATTCCGATCTTATTGCCGTATCTTTTTGCTTAAACTAATTCACTTGGCTTAAAATGGTCACCTAAACTAGTCTTGTTCAATAGTTTCATAATTATAATAATTAATAATAAAAACTGTAACCATGCACAGAATGAACTGATTATTAGACAAAATTGGAGCTGGTTTACTTTGATTTGTCAAATTAGGGTTAATGAGACTCTTATGATTATATTTACGTGCATGTAAACAATTGTTAAAAATGATGTAATCGATGTAACACTTTACCTAGTACTACATACTAAAGCTCACCAGCTGTATTGCTTGGCTAATAATGTAATAGTGTATAGTTATTTTCTTGTTATTATTGAATATCATTAGTGGACAGTTAACCAACAGCTAGAGGCCTAATAAATTCATGGGAAAATGTGCTTCATTTTACAGACCTTGTTTTTTTTTAAATCACAGATTTCACAGATTTTTAAGTGCCACATTTTACGCAGTTATTAAATTACATTGTTTATAGACAAATTATCGGGAGCATAATACTTTACTGGCTTGTTCTTTTGACGCACAGCACAGACTACATAGAGATGATCATGTGTGTAGAGAAGCACGCTTTTCCATTGATTAAAGAATCCTCAAAGGGACAAAATGCATTGCACGTACATCAAACAATTTCAACACACTACACCACAGAAGTCTGTTACACTAACTTAATTACCGTATGCTAGGACCGCCTCATATTGCATACTGCAAATCGCCTCATTTCATATGCTACACGAATAAAAAATGTTAAATCTCTAGACACAAACCGTAAATTTTGAATTTCACGGCCGCTTAGGTGGTGCATTGGTAAAGTACGCTAGCTCACATTTACATTTTCGGCATTTAGCGGACGCTTTTATCCAAAGCGACTTACAATTGTAACTGAACAAAATTTTTGGTTAGGTTAAGGGCCTTGCTCAGGGGCCCAACAGTGGCAACTTGGTGGTGGTGGGGCTTGAACTGGCAACCTTCTGATTACTAGTCCAGTACCTCAACCACTGAGCTACCACTGCCCACCAGCTCACAAGAATTGGGGATTTGAATACAGCCTTTCCGACTAGGCTGGGCAGCTGCATGAACAACGATTGGCTGTTGCTCAGGGTTAGAGGGTAAGAGAGTCGGATCATAGGTCCTCATAACTGGTGCGACTGCGGCCCCTGCTGGCTGACTGATGGCGCCTGCACAGGGCTGAGGAATAATGCTGATGGGGGTGTGGCCCTCTGTACACAGTGCCCGTCAAGTGTATGAACTCGACTCGTGCAGGTGAAAAATGCAGTCTGTACTGACTGTGCGTACCAGAGGGGGCACAGGTCAGTTGAGAGGCGTCCTCAGTCAGCGGTGAAGGGTCGAATTAGGGCTGTCGCGCTAACCGCAATTTTGAAATATCGCGGTATAGACCAGCCAACCGCAGGGCATGCTGGACAACCGCAACACCGCGATATTCACGTTTTTTCTTTCTTTCTTCTCCTTTTTTTTATTGTTGCAGGTCCATCTTGTTTTATACGCTTACATTCGTGCGTAATAAATGTTAAATAAATTCATAATGAAAATGAGCTAGGAGCGTCATTTTCCCGCAACCTGTTCTCATGCGTTGCTGCTGAGTGTCAGGCTTTGTGTTTTAAAATGTAAACAATCGCAACAGGAATTATAGGCAAGTTTATTAATGATTAAATTGAGTTCACACTCAATAAATACTTGTAATTTAGACTATATTCAAACAGCCTTGGTGAACTAAAACACTTAATGACGGTTAATATGGCATTGCAGCCTGCAGATTCTCTCTTGCTGGCTTGCTGGAATGATTTAAATGCATTTTTTCGTTGAATAAAAATGTATTGAAACAAATAATAACTTGAAACGTAGTATATATTGTTATGTTAATTATACCTACTAAATAGATGGTTAATAGTGGCGCGATAACCAGGCTAGACTTTCTCTGATCTCTAAAGTCGCATGCAGGTTCAGTACATCTACAGTGTATTAATGCAACGAGCACCATCAGAGAGGGTTTTAGTACCGAGGGGAACATCGCTATACCCCACTCAGATCCTCTCTAAAACACATCAGATGAACATGTTGGTTCGTCTAGCGCGCATGATAACGCAGGTTTAAACTCTTACAGACTTTATTCTTTATTCTATTTTTTTACCATATTTTGATTAGATGTGCATTTAAAATATTTAGCCTAAACACTTTTTTTTTGTTTCACAGTGTATATCTAACCTAGGCTAGAAGCTTATTTAAACCTTTTTTTAATAGAGAAAAGACGCGCATCCCTGCTCTGTTCTGTATTTAACAATAGCCTAAACACGCATTTCATTGGTCTTAAAGCTGTCTCATCTTTGTCATTATAAAGCAATAATATATCGAATCATAGCCTAACAATAAAGCTTGTTTATATAGCTCTAAAATTCAGATCAATTAAGTAATTTTCAAAAACAACAAAAAAATGGCGATATAACCGCATACCGCGATATTGAGACAGTCTGAATACCGCAAGGGGAAATTCTGTCACCGCGACAGCCCTAGGTCGAATCAGTATAGAGAACACAATCAGGGTAATTGGACATGACTAGACTGAGGGATAACAGTTGGGGAAAAAAGAGGGGAAATATATATATATATATATATATATATATATATATATATATGCGTCCCATCAAAATAATAGAGTACAGAGTTTTATATCAACAATTCACACATGCTTTATTACTGAAAATTGGCGTACTGTAGCAAACAGGCTTTAATGTAGAACAGTAAGATGAACATAACATAAACTCGTTTGAAGCTCTCCTCGGCCAGTACAGATATAGTACATTCAGCAAAGCAATTGCAGTAGGAAAACTTTAGGGATTATTAAATGTATTAGGCATTAATAAATAGGCTTGGTGGGATAGTGAGATGTTCACGCTACTTTAAGGCATGCAGGGTTAAGTGAGGCTGGAGTGTACTTAAAACAGGTCAGTGGTTGCTCAGCGGTTGATGTACTTGACTAGTCATTCGAAGGTTGCCAGTTGAAACACCATTACTGCCACTGTTAGGCCCCTGAGCAAGGCCCTAACCTCAATTGCTTAAAATTGTATTTAATGATAATAATAAGTTGCTTTGGATAAAAGTGTCTGCCAATTGCTGATAATGTAAATGTAAAACAGACACTACGATGTCAGTGACTCATGTTTCTTTGTGTTTTGTGTTTGACTTTAACAGCCACAGTTTGTGCTAATAGTTAAAGCTTTGTGCAGGGTCATGGACTATTACAATTATGCTTTCCTAGTTTTAAATCATCCCTTTTGTTTGGAGTCGCTGTGTTTGTTCTGCATAAGGATGTTTCTATGAAATATAACAGCGTATTTAGTTCCGTCTGCTTTGTTTATTTTATCTTTGTGTTTACATGAGATTAGTTTCCTTGTTCAGTCCGTTTATACTCAGAACTTTCATTCATCAGCAGCACAGAGAGTGCTCTTGTGTGTTAGCATCTGCCGTCCAACAGAGCCGCTGCACAACAGCGGTTTCTTTGTGAGTGCCAGTGTGTTAGTCTGTCTGCAAGGTGCTAAGCGCTGGGTAAGCAAGCGTGCCCATGCGTGCCCACTGCAGAGAGGAGCATCACGTCCAGCGTTTATGTAAGGTGGTTCTTTGCGACCCGAGGCAGTTCTCTAGCATGCGCTCATGCATAAATGTAATTTGTTAATCTGTGGTGGACCTGTTAGTATACACAACTTCGGTGTCTCTGACTGGTTATATAGAGCTATGTGAAAGTTTGGACACGCCTGGTTAAATTCTTTACACGTTTTCTACCGGGAACAAACTTCACATTTTAATGCACGAGTACCTTTTTTTCTTTGCTGAATTTGACATGTTGTAGAGAAAAAGAAACATTAAATGTGGATTATGCACAAAAATGCAGTTCTGGACCAGACACACTGTCTGACATTAATCCAAACACAGAACACTAATAGCTTTAGCAAGTGTCAGACATGCCTACAAGTTATTAAACAGAATAATACGTTCTTAGAGCAGATTCTACAAGTTCTCATGTTTTGCAACATAATTGCCACTTGTTCTGTCTAACGTGGGCACTATTTGGCACAACACTAGTTTCCTCTCCCTGACGTTAATGTGTAATACTTGCACTAGCAGTCTCGGCTCTGTTTAGATACCAGTTGTTAGCAGTTGATAGCAGTTGATAACGTTGATCATTTTGTTCCTGGTTTAAATGTACCTGTTAATGTGATTAGGGAACTGCTTTTGTTCCACCGTGGCTGAAAAGCTGGTTTAAGTGGTTTATCATTTGTCCCTGTTTTTGATATTTTTACTCATTTATGCTATAAGTCCTACATCAGTTTAGTGTCCATACTCACCCTGTGCTTATCTCTGTGACCTTGGGAGGTCATTTCACTGGTCAGTGAGCAGAAGGAAATGCTAATCGTGGCTGCTTTATTTGCTTTGCTTGGACTCAGCAAGCTCAGCTGTTGGGTGATCTTTAGTAATGCAATTACATGTTGTCATACAGTTCGGTGGCTGACCTCTAGAGGGGTCAAAAGGCCTGGAGTTCTATTTTTTGGTCATTTGTATATGCCATGTTGAGTACTTGGTTAACTTTGTCATCCTTATGAATACTGTATGGTATTTAGATTGCTTGTAGGTTACTGTTAAGCAACATTAAATAAATCTTTTGCTTAAAACTATTGTTTTTATTTATTGATGTTATAGTATACACACGGGATGCAAATTATACAAGTTCCTTACTATTATTGGATATCATTAGTGGCTGGTTAACTGTGAAGCCACCACATACGTCACTGTGGAATAGTACACAACATTATTAATAAATGTTCTATATATACAAATTATCCATCCATCCATCCATCCATCCACCCTCCCATCCATCCATCCATCCATCCATCCACCCTCCCATCCATCCACCCTCCCATCCATCCACCCACCCATCCATTCCATCCATTCATCCACCCATCCACCCATCCATCCGTTCATTCATCCACCCATCCATCCACCCATCCATTCCATCCATTCCATCCATCCACCCATCCATCCATTCATTCATCCACCCATCCACCCATCCATTCCATCCATCCATTCATCCATTCCATCCATTCATCCACCCATACATCCATCCATCCATCCACCCATCCATTCCATCCATTCCATCCATTCATCCACCCATACATCCATCCATCCATCCACCCATTCATTCATCCATTCCATCCATTCCATCCATTCATCCACCCATACATCCATCCATCCATTCATCCATTCCATCCATTCCATCCATTCATCCACCCATACATCCATCCATCCATCCACCCATCCATTGCATCCACCCATCCATTCCATCCATTCATCCACCCATCCATTCCATCCATCCACCCATCCATCCATTCATTCATCCACCCATCCACCCATCCATTCCATCCATCCATTCATCCATTCATCCATTCCTCCATTCCATCCATTCCATCCATTCATCCACCCATCCATTCCATCCATCCACCCATCCATCCATTCATTCATCCACCCATCCACCCATCCATTCCATCCATCCATTCATCCATTCCATCCATTCCATCCATTCATCCACCCACCCACCCATCCATCCATCCACCCATCCACCCATCCATCCATTCCATCCATTCATTCATTCATCCATCCATCCATTCCATCCAGTCCATCCATTCATCCATTCCATCCATCCATCCATCCATCCATTCCATTCATCCACCCATCCATCCACCCATCCATCCATCCATCCATCCATCCATCCATCCACCCATCCACCCATCCACCCATCCATCCATCCATCCACCCATCCATCCACCCATCCATCCATCCATTCATTCACCCATCCATTCCATCCATCCACCCATCCACCCATCCATCCATCCACCCATCCATCCATTCATCCACCCATCCATCCATCCACCCATCCATCCACCCATCCACCCATCGACCCATCCATCCATCCATTCCATCCATTCCATTCATTCATCCACCCATCTATCCACCCATCCATCCATCCATCCACCCATCCACCCATCCATCCATCCACCCATCCATCCATCCATTCCATCCATCCATCCATCCATCCATTCCATCCATTCATCCACCCATCCACCCATCCATCCAGCCATCCATCCATCCATCCATCCACCCATCCACCCATTCATCCATCCATCCATCCATCCATTCCATCCATTCATCCACCCATCTATCCACCCATCCATCCATCCATTCATCCACCCATCCATCCATCCATCCATCTGCCCACCCACCCACCCATCTATCTGCATGGACACTTAAGTGCTGGGTGCTCAGGTGTGTTTGCAGTGACAGTGTGTGACAGTGCAAGACAGTTCAAGAGTTCAAGAGAGGCTTTATTGTCATTTCAGCTATATACAAGTACATATTGAAACGAAACAATATTCCTGCAGGACCAGGGTGCAACATAGAACATCCAGCGTAGAGCAGCGTAGGGTTTTTATAGCAGCAGATATATAAAGGAGTAAGGTGCAAAAATGCAAAAGCTTCTGCAAAGATGCAAGTAATACAGTCACAGTAATACAATACAGTAGTTGTATGTATTTAAGTTGTCAGAATCCAGCAAACAAACTGTGTTGATTGTGTGTGTGGTCGTGTGTGTGCAGAGTATAAATACCACATTAGTCTATGAACAATCTTTGTTTTTAGTGTTTTTCAGTAAGTGCATGATCTTATATAAATGCTATAAGCACATACTTCATACTGGCTTCATACTGTGTTGTGTGTTTCCTCACTAGGTTTGTAAGCAGTGATCCAGAATGCACAGTTAATGCCTGCCTGGCTGTCCCTCAGCGGTAAATACATGGCAGCATTAGGGGTGAGTTCAAATTGTGCATGCACTACACAAATAAGCATTAAAGCACATACAGAGTGAAAACCTCACCTAGGTCCACTAAGTCAGTGGTTTGCAACCGGGGGGCTGAGGCTGGGACCCCCCTCAGTGAGCTCAGAGGGGGGGGTCCCCCATTGCATTGTGTTGAGAAGATTACAAAAGAATCACGCGTGATGAATGGGAAATCAATAGGCTCTTGGTATATGGGAGTTGTATTGTGATAAAGATCTATATTACAGTGTCTATAGCCTACGTTGGGTCTTTGAGAATGGACACATTTGATTTGGCCACCACAAAAGTGCAAAGTTCAATGGACGGCAACTAAGAAAGATTCCGATTGAGTTGTTGATGCAGATCACAATACGTTTTGTTGTCCATGCTGAAAGTGTTAGAATAATATCATAACCCATGTTCAATTTTTTGAACACGGAGGGGTTGAGAACCACTGCACTAAGTCATGTCTTATGAAACTTTTAATGCCACACACTAGTCCAGGTATCATAAATGTTTGGTACTGATGTAAATGAACTGCATCAATATTAAGTAAGAATTCCGTATCTATAGACCACTGAAGTCGTGCATCATTCTGTAGCCCTCGTTATGCCCATATTTGGAGACCCGGGTCTAAGCCCGATTTCCTATGGCAAAAATGAATGGGGTTTTCAAAAAATCGGCTCTAACGCATCCTGTGCTAAATAAACATGTTCAGAACCCTATACGTTTTGTCCTGTGTACATTTTTCTCCTGTACATCACTGGATCCTCGGAATTACGAGATTGTTAAAGGGTCGTAATACTAATAATGCTACACGAAAGCTAATGCTACCGCGCATTAATTAGACGTCACTGAACTACACCAAAGCAAGGCGTACTATGGTGGTCGTATCGCCTTGTGGTTTGTCCTCCTTTTTTAAGGATGATTACAAAAGTATTAAAACAGGTGAAAACCACTTTCATAAAACAAAACGTAACAGCCTTGGAGCATTTTTTATAACTACAGGATGCGAGAGAGGCCATTTTCGAAATCTCCATTCATTTTTATCATTCGAAATTTCTCTTAGACCCAGGTTACCAAATATGGGCATAACAACATGGCGTGGACTACAAAATGACGACACGACTTCAGTGGTCTATTGATTAGATCAGCCAGCATTCTGCATTTTATTCAGTTTGTGCTTTTTCTCCTAATCTAGTAATAGCCAATTATTCTCCTCTGCTGCTGCTAATACTCTTAAACCTCGGCCCTCTAACGTCCGCCATTTAGTTCCTATTGCTTGGTCCCCTAAAAATCAATGGCTAGATCACCTCACAGCATTGTTCTTTTCCAGTGACAACAGAGGGCGACAAAAGGGCTTCTTTAATTTAATTCTTCACTTTAAAAATATATAAATACATAATATCGGTCTATTCAATGTATTTATTTGATTAGGTTTGTTAATTTTTAATAAGTAGCATATTATGTTTAAAATATCTTAGGGCCAAAAGTGCCCTGATGGTTCTTTTCTGACTGCTACAGACCCCCACTCTGACCAAGCAAGAAGGGTTCACACAGGGATCAGTATTGCATACAGTGTTTCTCAGCAGATGCCCCTGATCAGCAAGCAAAGGCTGTATCTGCAGCAGCAATTAGAAATCCTTTCAGCCCTCCCACCCTCAGGCATGTGGGTGCCAGTCATTTCTGGGTAGGTGCCTGGCTGGCCTTTAGCAGAGCTGATAATTGAACTCGAGAGCTCGAAGTATTAGCAGTGGTGGGCTAGCTTTTTGTTTTACTTCTGCACCCTCCTAGTGCCCTATCATTCATTTTTAATATAAACATTAATTTAAGCATGGTGTTCTCTCAAAGATGACCTTTGTAACTCTCGCTGCATTTTGTCATTCAAAGAATGAAAACTGGTTTATGGTTAATGATTTAGAAGTTTGTACATTGGTAATTTGTAGTGGTCAGGGTAGTAAATGCAGTTAAAACTGACTTCTATTTGCTGTTGTAATAATGTGGGCAGCAAAGAAACCTGGATTTGCATTTTATGTGCACTTTAAATAATTCAGATAATAAAACTTCAAATAATTATAATGGAAATGTGTTCAGAAGTTTAATTTCCTTTGAACTAGTGTCGGTGTATTTGCAGTATGAAGCAGCACTTCCTCTGTGGCCCACAACAGAGGAAGACTCTTGTCAGTTAAAATTGAGCACAGTCTGTTTTACATGTTTGATGAATAGTGGCTCCTGAGTAAACTGCAAGACAGAATATCCTGTTTTGGGCAGCTCTGCCAAATGGTGTAGAGTGTTCTGTTAATGCGGCAGTCATCTGCCCTACCCTGTCTTGTTCTATTGTATTTTTTTTAATGCATTTTCTCCCGATATTTAGCATGTCCAATTTTTACCCAGTTGCGTTATGCTTCCTCTCTACTGGTGCTGACCCCCGCCCCTGATTGAGGAGAGCGAACTGACACACACCCCCTCCGACACACAAGCAGTAGCCGACTGCATTTTTTCACCTGCACCTGCCGAGTTCATATGCGAATCAGCCCTGTGCTCGGAGAGCCACACCCTGATCAGCATTATTCCTCTACTCTGTGGAGGTCGTAATTGCATCAGTTATGGTGTATCTATCCGGCTCCCTAACCCAAACGTTGTTCATACAGCCGCCCAGCCCAGCCGGATGGCAGAGCTGAGTATTCGAAATCCCAGCTCTGGTGTGCTAGTGTATTTTACCGCTGCGCCACCTGAGCGGCTCTGTTGTATTTTTTTTTAAGGTAAAACAATGGAAAATACTTTGAGCACGGAAAGTTTGCGTTAATGACAATTTGAATGTCATGTTATTTGTACAATGTTACCTGCAAATTTACATTGTTAATGTGTATTGTATTGTGAGACTCAAACTCTAGAAATGTTTTATATATACAGTGGTGTTCAAAAAAATAGCAGTGATTTTAAAAAAGCGAATAAAGCACAAAATCATTATAATAACTTTTATTTCCATAAATGCAAATGCACTAAAAATACTCCACTTTCAATTCTAAATCAAAACATTAACAACATTTAGTCAGTTTGTGTTAATCCTTTACAGAAAATTAAGAAAAATTAATATTAGGCTGTTCAAAATAATAGCAGTGCCAGCATTTTTCTTTAAAAACTCAAAAAATTTATCTATAAATTGAAAAAATGTTTGAGGTTTCACTTTACTTTAAATTACTGAACTAATATTTGGTGGCAGAACAATTGTTTCCGAAATCTGTGTTGCATGGAGTCGATCAACTTCTGGCACCTCTGAACAGGTATTCCAGTCCAGGATGATTAGACGACATTCCACAGTTCTTCTGCAATTTTGGGTTTTGCCTCAAAAAAACGTGTTTCAGATATCAGAACACAAGTTCTCTCTGGGATTGAAGTCAGGGGATTGTGCTGGTTACTCTATTACCTCAATCTTGTTTGTCTGTAACCAAGATGTTTTGGGTCATTGTCATGTTGAAACACCCATTTTAAGGACATTTCTTCTTCAACATAGGGCAACATGATCATCTCAAGTATTCTGATATATTTAATCTGATCCATGATCCCTCGTATGTGATAAATAGGCATAACACCATGGTATGAAAAACATCCTCATATCATCATTTTGTACCACCATGCTTTACTGTCTTCACAGTGTACTGTGGCTTGAATTCAGTGCTCGATGGTCGTCTGACATACTGTCTACGGCCACTAGACCCAAAAAAAACAATTTTGCTTTCACCAGTCCACAAAATGTTGAGCCATTTCTCTTTGGAACAGTCAATGTGTTCCTTGGCAAATGTTAACCCATTCAGGACACGTCTTTTTCTTAACAACGGGACTTTGCAGGAGTTCTTGCTGGTAAATTGGCTTCATTTAATCATCTTCTGTACTCACTGGTAAATTTAGATGTTCCTTGATCTTTCTGGAGGTGATCATTGGCTGAGTATTTGCTATTTTGGCTAATCTTCGATCCAGTTGAACAGTAGTTCCACGCTTCCTTCTGCGTCTTTCAGGTTTTCGTTGTCACTTCAAGGCATTTGAGATCATTTTAGCTGAGCAGGCTATCATTTGCTGCACTTCTCTGTATGTTTTTTTCTCTCTACAATCAACTTTTTAATCAAAGTACGCTGTTCATCAGAACAATGTCTGGAACAACCCAGTATTTCAGAAGGAAATGTGCTATGACCAACCTGTGCAACATTTGCCCCCCTCCTACCTTAAATAAGGGCCAAAACTGACACCAGTTCTTCTGCAGAATGAATGACTTCAAAATAATAGCAGTGAGGAGTTCAATTGGTGAACAACCCCCTTTCAATCAATGCTTCGATTACTCAGAATGAGCGGCATGCATGTCCTAATTGTTGGTTTTTTTTTTTTTTCATTACTCTACTACACTTTCAAGTCAATTTTTTGCTATGTAGAAATATCACTTCTACTAAAAACAGTGATTCATCAGGTTAATGGTGTTGGACTGCTATTTTTTTGAACACTACTGTACAACCCCAAATCAGAAAAAGTTGGGACAGTATGGAAAAGCACATACAAAACTGCAGTGTTTCTTACATTTTATTTATTTATATTTTATTGCAGACAGCATAAACTGCCATGTTTTGTCTGGTCAACTTCATTTCATTTGTTAATATATACATCTTTTCCTGTATTTCAGGCCTGCACTATGTTTCAAAATGGTTAGGACTTGGCAATTTAGGGCTAGTTATGTAAAAATAAATAAATAAATAATTGTAATCATGATTTGGAACATCAGTATACACAAAAGGCTGAGTCTTTGAGAAGCAAAAATTAAAAGATGATATCCGGTTTGTCAATAAAAAGTGTGCGAATATTGGAATGCTTAAAAACAGTGTTCCTTAAAGAGAGATTGGGAGGGATTTGCATATTTCTCCCTCCACAGCGTATAATATCATTACATGATTCAAGAAAGAAATTTCACTGCTTAAAGAGCATGGGTGCAAGCCTAGGCTGAACATCTTTTTTAGGGACATTCATGCATTTTTTGACAAGACAATGCAAAACCACATGCTGTGAACATTACAAAGGCATGGTTGCCAAAGAAGAGGGTAGGGGTAGTGGACTGGCCTGTCTGCATTAATTACCTGTCCCCAATAGAGAATGTGTGGAGAATTTTAAAACGAAAAAATGCAACACAAAAAAACTCATACTTTTGCACACCTTAAGACGTGTTTGCAGGGAATGGGACAAAATAACACCTGAAACACTTTTTATAATGTATCCTCAGTGCCAAAACATATTTTAAGTGTTGTGAGCAGGAATATCAGCATTACAAAGTGGAAAATGCTTTATCGTCCCAATAATTTTTTTTAGAATGTGTTGCAGGCCTTAAATGCAGGAATGGATGTTTATTAACAAATGAAATGAAGTTGACCAGACAAAACATGAAATATCTCAGGTTCATCCTGTCTGCTATGAAATAAAAGTTAAAGTAAATGTAATAATCCATGTTTTTATTTGCATATTCCATACTGTCTTAACTTTTTCTGATTTGGGGTTGTAGAAAAATGAAGTGGAATAGCATAATATATTAAATACAGTTCATTTTTACCTTTCTTTCTGTAAAGTGCAGAAATGCTTAAATGTTAAATGTAAATTTCTGACTGAGTGTAAGCAGCTTTTTATGCGATGCAATTGATGAACAATAGTGCAGAAAGAAGTTGTAGTCCAGCTGTAGTACAGATGTGGTATTGCACATGCCATGAGTGATGTGTGTGTGTCTTGTGTGAACAATGGTGGAATGAGCCAAGGTAGAAGGAGAGTTACATATTGCTTAGCATTCTGATGACCTGTAGGTAAAAGCTGTTCTTCAGCCTGTTGTTCCTGGATTGAATGCGGTTTTGTAACAAGTCCATGTACAGGGTGAGCGTGGTCAGTAGTGATTTTGAAAGCTTTCTTTAGACATAGTCTGTGGTACATGTATTTAATGCTGTGAGTTTATTACCATTGATGAGCTCATCTGCTCTCAATACTCTCTGGAGAGCCTTGTGGTCATGTAGGGAGCTGCTGTCGAACCAGACAGTCGTTCAGCCTGTTGGTTGATATCTATGGTGCACTTGCAGTAGTTCATCAAGATTTTGTGCAGGTGAGCAAACTTCTCAAGCCCACAAAGGAAGTGAAGTTGCTGACGAGCTGTTTGTTTGTTTGTTTGTTAGGATTTTAACGTCATGTTTTACACTTTGGTTACATTCATGACAGGAACGGTAGTTACTCATTACACAAGATTCATCAGTTCACAAGGTTATATCAAACACAGCCAACTTGTGTACAAGGGGGCGTGTAGTCGACGTTAAGGCAGAGGTGGCTGTTACTACACTACTCAGCTAACGTTCTGACCCCTGTTGAGGCCCAGGATGGTGGTATCATCAGCAAATTTGAGGATGATGTTGAAGCTGTGCTTGGCAACACAGTCAGGTATACACAGGGAGTACAAGAGGGGTCTAAGAACACATCCCTGATGAACTCCTGTGTTCAATCATTGGGGAGGGGGTGTGGTTGCAAGTTCTCACCACTTGAGGTCTGCTAATCAGAAAGTCCAAAATCTAATTGCAAAAATGGCTCTTGGCATGTTGATGAATTTTACTGCAGTTATGGTGTTGAATACAGAGCTGTAGTTGATGAACAACATCCTCACGTAGGAGTTTTTAATCCATTAAAGCCAGAAGAGAGGACCAAATGTGCATTTTGATAAGCTGCTCAAATCACTTTCTGATGGTAGAGGTCACAGCTACAGGTTGGTTGTCGTTCAGAGATTCGACTGCAGATCTCTTGGGTACTGGAACATAGTAGTTTTTTAAAAGCATATCGGGATTACAGACAGGTTTAGGGAGAGGTTAAAGATGTCTGTGAAAACCTTTGATAGCTGCTTGGCACAGGCTTGTAAGGACACAGCTGTGGGTGCCATTAGGACCTGGTGCTGTGCGTTGGTTCACCGTCCTCAATGATCTTATCACATCAGACTCAGAAATGATTAGTGTGCAGCTGTTACTGTCCACTAGTGGTTTCACTGCCACAAAGGTGTAACCTGTGTCAAACTAAGCATATAAGGTGTTCAGCTTATCTGGTAATGAGGCAAAATGACCTAGATCAACGATGCGTCTGCTACTTATAATTTATTGCAGTTAAAGTGTTCTCTTTATGTCAGCTAGTATTATAATGTCATTCTAATAATATTATTTCTTTTTTACAATCTCATGCTCACATTCATCCTATCTGACAAAGAGCCATTTGTTGAGCACTGAAATTAAATGACAGATTGTGCTGCTGTGCGAGTTTAGGATATAAACACAATAATCAGATATGTCATATGGTATCAGAATTATAGTGAAATTACATGACAGAAGGGCTGTTTGTTCTAAATAGAGTCTCCAGCACATTTGTCTTTAAGTAGTTTATTTGCATTTGCTTACTTTACCATGCATCTAACTTTGATTTTGTTCATTGCAAGAAGGACACACAATATACAAAAAGCAAGATTTAATATGTATAAATTTGGGAGGTTGGTTTTACTAAAAGCCTCGTCTAAACCATTCTCTGCCCAAAAGGCACACATTGTTATTTTACAGATTGCCTAAAGCTTTCTATTCCTCTAATTCTTTCAGTTCTTCCATCCAGCTATATGGCTAATATTAAAATGTATATCTATTATTAAACGATTCAAGAAATCTGGAGAAATTCCAGTGCATAATGGGCAAGGGTACACACCTAAGATCACCTTTCCCTCATATGGCACTGTATTAAAAACAGCCATTCAGCAATAGCTGATATAACCACATGAGCAAGAGTTTACTTAGGTGATTTTCTGTCAGCACTACAATACAGTGCTACATTCACAAATGCCACTTAAAACTTTACTGTGCAAAAACAAAGCCTTATGTTATGTATGTCCAAAAGCACCGTCATGTTCTCGGCGCTTGAACCAGTTACCTTCCGATCAATTGTCTAGTACCTTACCTTTTACCATTTTACACATGAACATCCCTGGTACATGTAATGTGAAGTATAAAAATGACAGTAATGAGGCAACACATGCATCTAGATGTACTTTAATACATGGTTCTGTTTGTGTACATTTGTACTATTGGTATTTTTGCAGTTGCACAGCTGTGCATATCTGCATTACTTTTCTGTCTCAATAAAAATAACCTATTACAAGTCTAATTGCATATGCTGTAATTGTTATTAGCTTAGAAATTAAATCATGAGATGTAAGGCCAAAAATCAACGTATTAAAAGTGTAATCGACCAATAGAAAATCAGATTTATTGGGGCTTAATTATCAAAATTATGTTATTTATGTTTTTATGAATAGCATATTTGTGTTTTATGCTTTCACCTGCTATGTGCCACTACCAATTTAATTTTAAAATGATAAAAACTATTATTGCAACCATCTCTATTGTTTTGAACACATTAGGAAGGCTCTATCAAGGAAGTGGATAATGTGTTGTTAGTTTTAGTCTACCTCTTATGTGCATCTATTATTAAAAATATCAATGCCTGACTCGACTTCCAATTCGTATATCAGTTTTTTGTGTGTGTAATGGTTCTGTCCATCTTTCTTTTTAGAACCCAGACATGCTTACAAGGAAGATCAAATTGTGGGACATTAATGCCCACATTACTTGTCGCCTGTGTGAGGGGTACCTAATCGACGCCACCACTGTCACTGAGTGCTTACATACCTGTGAGTAGACACATTCACACACACACACACACTCACTAACACACATTGTTGTTTAGTTTGCCAGCAAGTTTTTGTTTAGTATGTTACCCCAGGCTTCTCCTAGCAACTGTTAAAACAAAACCTAAGTACCTAAGGTGTGTTCAATCAATGATATAAACATGACTGTGGCCTTGTGCACAAAGCAAGGTTCATAAAAACATGGAGAAGAAATGGTTCTCCTGTGGTCTACGCAGAGCACTGACCTCAGACTGGAACATCAGTTGATGCTTTCTTGACCAAAATCAGTGCCCAGCCATACAGATGCTGTTTTGACTGAATGGGCACAAATTCCCACAGACTTGTCAAAGTCTTGTGAATAGCCTTCTTAGAACAGTGGTTGTTTCTGTAGCTGAGAAGATCACATAGAGGTCAAATGGTTTTAATACCATTTTGTTTTTTAAATGGGATATCCGACAAGCTCATTTCATTGCGTTTTGTAAAATGTAATAAAAACAATATCAGTGATTTGTTTATTGAATCTATTTAAATATCAGACTCTGCAATATTACATTATATGCCAATAGAATATAAATAAAACAAATAATCGGGTCATTTCTGTGTGTAGAAATCTGGCTCTACTAATAAAACTGTGGTACAAACATATAGATTAGATATGTTGTATAATAATTGTGTAAGATTTGAAAAATGTACAATATATATATATACAGTGTATCACAAAAGTGAGTACACCCCTCACATTTCTGCAGATATTTAAGTATATCTATTCATGGGACAACACTGACAAAATGACACTTTGACACAATGAAAAGTAGTCTGTGTGCAGCTTATATAACAGTGTAAATTTATTCTTCCCTCAAAATAACTCAATATACAGCCATTAATGTCTAAACCACCGGCAACAAAAGTGAGTACACCCCTAAGAGACTACACCCCTAAATGTCCAAATTGAGCACTGCTTGTCATTTTCCCTCCAAAATGTCATGTGATTTGTTAGTGTTACTAGGTCTCAGGTGTGCATAGGGAGCAGGTGTGTTCAATTTAGTAGTACAGCTCTCACACTCTCTCATACTGGTCACTGAAAGTTCCAACATGGCACCTCATGGCAAAGAACTCTCTGAGGATCTTAAAAGACGAATTGTTGTGCTACATGAAGATGGCCAAGGCTACAAGAAGATTGCCAACACCCTGAAACTGAGCTGCAGCACAGTGGCCAAGATCATCCAGCGTTTTAAAAGAGCAGGGTCCACTCAGAACAGACCTCGCGTTGGTCGTCCAAAGAAGCTGAGTGCACGTGCTCAGCGTCACATCCAACTGCTGTCTTTGAAAGATAGGCGCAGGAGTGCTGTCAGCATTGCTGCAGAGATTGAAAAGGTGGGGGGTCAGCCTGTCAGTGCTCAGACCGTACGCCGCACACTACATCAAATTGGTCTGCATGGCTGTCACCCCAGAAGGAAGCCTCTTCTGAAGTCTCTACACAAGAAAGCCCGCAAACAGTTTGCTGAAGACATGTCAACAAAGGACATGGATTACTGGAACCATGTCCTATGGTCTGATGAGACCAAGATTAATTTGTTTGGTTCAGATGGTCTCAAGCATGTGTGGCGGCAATCAGGTGAGGAGTACAAAGATAAGTGTGTCATGCCTACAGTCAAGCATGGTGGTGGGAATGCCATGGTCTGGGTCTGCATGAGTGCAGCAGGTGTTGGGGAGTTACATTTCATTGAGGGACACATGAACTCCAATATGTACTGTGAAATACTGAAGCAGAGCATGATCCCCTCCCTCCAGAAACTGGGTCGCAGGGCAGTGTTCCAGCATGATAATGACCCCAAACACACCTCTAAGACGACCACTGCTTTACTGAAGAGGCTGAGGGTAAAGGTGATGGACTGGCCAAGCATGTCTCCAGACCTAAACCCAATAGAACATCTTTGGGGCATCCTCAAGCGGAAGGTGGAGGAGCGCAAAGTCTCGAATATCCGCCAGCTCCGTGATGTCGTCATGGAGGAGTGGAAAAGCATTCCAGTGGCAACCTGTGAAGCTCTGGTAAACTCCATGCCCAGGAGAGTTAAGGAAGTTCTGGGAAATAATGGTGGCCACACAAAATATTGACACTTCAGGAACTTTCACTAAGGGGTGTACTCACTTTTGTTGTCGGTGGTTTAGACATTAATGGCTGTATATTGAGTTATTTTGAGGGATGAATAAATGTACACTGTTATATAAGCTGCACACAGACTACTTTTCATTGTGTCAAAGTGTCATTTTGTCAGTGTTGTCCCATGAAAAGATATACTTAAATATCTGCAGAAATGTGAGGGGTGTACTCACTTTTGTGATACACTGTATATATATATACATATACAATTTTGGCCGTCTCACCCATTCCCAGTAATGTTAGCAGTTAGGTATATTCAGGAGGGCATAGAGTTGATTTTGGATTATGTTTTAATGAGGACAAATACTAATTTTGTATTTTAAATTATAGGGTATTAAACAAATAGCAAAAAGGCAGACTTTCATCATATAAAAGTTTGAAGTACCTCATCCAATATATGTAGGCTAACAAAGTAGCAAAGTAGGCACATACTACTGATCTGTTATCCTTAATTTAAACACTTGTTTTATTTTCTAAACACTTTTTTTGCTTAGTGATATTGCTTTTTTGTACTTTTATTTAGTGTCTGAGATATGTTCTACAACTATATAGTCATTTAAAAATCATTTTAAACCCTAGAATGTTTCATTCATAGCTTAATAGCACTGTTAGCGCATGTGTATTGGGCAGCAGAGGGAGCCATTGTACCACTTATAATCTGATTTTAAGCTGCCGTTACCAAAACTAAATGAAAGTTCTGGTGTCGTGACTATTTTACCTTGTTGCTTGTAAACAACTAAATCAATAATTACAGAAATTAGGTTACTCATATTTTAAAATCTCAAATGCCAAAAAGGTTATTATATTAGTACCATTGATCTAGCTGTTATGTAATTATTGTAAAACACAATATTGTGTAACCTAATTTTCTGTCTGTGTTGTCTGTATTGTGTGTATTCAGTCTGTCGGAGCTGTTTAGTGAAGTATCTGGAGGAGAACAACACGTGCCCCACGTGCAGGATTGTCATTCACCAGAGCCACCCACTGCAGTATATTGGGTGAGTGCACACTGCAGCAGATAGACGCAACCCGCCCTACACACATCTATCACACAATGACATAGAACCAGTGTTGCCCCTCTCTAATTTAAGAATTCTTAAGATGTTGCCACAAAAATCCCAAGTAACTGAAAACAACAAGAATTATATATACCACAGTTATTCACAAAAACAAAAACAAAAGGAGTTAACTGACAAAAAAATAAGATCATTATCAGTGTTAATACTTACAAACTGCAATATTGTTGTTGAATGGTTGAATGCGAGTGCCAGACATGGCATTACAAGATTTTTTTTACTTCTAAAACTAAAGCAATTCATGTTTCACCCACAGGAGACATATTTTATTAGTCTTGCTGACCCCGCACACATGCATGTTTAATGTTATCCAGTTCAGTCTGGAAAAAAAACAAAACAAAAAAAACAACAACTTAAAAATAGGGCAAACAGTGAAGATAAATCATGTGTGTGTCTTTAAGAGAGGTGTATAGTGGGAGATGCTCTGTTCACAGTTCACAAGCAAAGCGTAAGTTTCTTTTCTCAGTCAGCTCTACGTTTTTACTGTTATTAATAAATGTCGTGGTTTTAAATAAACACCAGCTACTGGAACATTTTGTGTGACTCGCTTACCTTAAAAAGCTCAGGCTTAATTAAACTGGTTATTACCACAGAGCGGTAACCGAGTCAGACTCATTCTGCCTGTGGAGCTAAAAGTTTTCTGTCAGTTAAATCGAACTTAGCAATTGATGTACTTTTGCCTCTGCTTGGCAGTATGCGAGATCCATCTTAACGGGGATCACTGTGATTGCAATCATTAAACGATGCCATGAGAAAATCACTGCTATCGCAACAATTACCAAAAAACAGAAATAAAATGCCCAACACCTGTGACGCCATGTACTCGCGTCTAAGAAAATGTAAGTAAGTAAAGAAGTAAATGTACAGTAGCCGTAGAAATGACCAGCGACAGCCAAAGGTTATTATTTAGTAGTAGTATGCTTTGTCATTCCTTATTTATGACTGTAGACCATAAAAGATTTTAATTGCTCGAGTGCAATTTAAAAATTCCAAGATCACTTGGCAAAATCCCCTAAATCCCAAGTTGATCCCCCAAATCCCAAGATCTTGGAAAGAATTCCAAGCAGTGGCAACACTGCATAAAACTATAAGGTTCAAGTTAGCTATGCTTTTTGTCTATGCTGCATCATTCATGAGGCATGTTGTTGTGGGATTCTCTTTTTAGTTCTTATCACACAATGGTTCCCATAAAGTATGAATAGTTCATGCACAGGTAATGAGCACAATTAGTTCTCAAAACTGTTCATTATTTAAGATGCAGATAAAAACACGGATTAATGTTGTCAATTCATCCCAAATGTGTTTAGTGGAATTGAGGTCAGGTCTGTGCAGGCCACTGGAGTTCTTCCACATCAAACTTGTCAAGCCATGTGTTAATCAACCCAGCTTTGCATGCTGGAACGTTTCTTTATATAAGGTGTGTTTGAAAACCTAGGGAGCTCGCTACATGGACAGCATTTTACATCATCCTACGTGCGCTCCCGAGAAAGAGGCTGTTCGAAATCCTAGATGCCTTAATATGCTCACTAGTAAGGTATCTTAAAATTTCAACAGTATTTTGACTCAAGAACTTAGCGATGAAGGCAATCCCAGCATTCAGTGCGGCACAACTTTTCTCACAGAAATATTAAAAACATGGCGGACGGTGCGTTATTTTCAAATGCAAATAAATTATTATTGATTTTTTATTTGTATAAACTTGCACAAGTGTCATTTATTTGCAAATTTGGTCAGCGAATTTAACTGTTTTCGGTACACGAAGGGAGATGTTAGTTGACATGCTAGTGCGTTGTGCCACCCCATCCCATTGGTTTGAATGGCATCCGACTAGCTGTGTTAGCTTAGTTAGCGAAAACTGATGGAATCGCTGTCTAAGTAGTGCGTTCTTAGAATCGTCTCTACTTAGGCAGCTGCCTATGTAGGCAGTAAGACAGCAAGGCAGCTCACTAGGTTTTTGAACACCCATAGTGGACCTGAATGTGAAAGAACTTCATCTGCCTGCATAGACCTCAAACCTCAACATTTGGGAATAATTAAAATGCTTAATGTAAACCCATTATCTTTAAACCTTATTGCCTTACATTAGTGCACAACCCGATCAATGGTTTCCTGAAATCTGATGAAAAGCTTTTGAGTTGATGTACAGTGTATCACAAAAGTGAGTACACCCCTCACATTTCTGCAAATATTTTATTATATCTTTTCATGGGACAACACTGTAGAACTAAAACTTGGATATAACTTAGAGTAGTCAGTGTACAACTTGTATAGCAGTGTAGATTTACTGTCTTCTGAAAATAACTCAACACACAGCCATTAATGTCTAAATGGCTGGCAACATAAGTGAGTACACCCCACAGTGAACATGTCCAAATTGTGCCCAAAGTGTCAATATTTTGTGTGACCACCATTATTATCCAGCACTGCCTTAACCCTCCTGGGCATGGAATTCACCAGAGCTGCACAGGTTGCTACTGGAATCCTCTTCCACTCCTCCATGATGACATCACGGAGCTGGTGGATGTTAGACACCTTGAACTCCTCCACCTTCGACTTGAGGATGCGCCACAGGTGCTCAATTGGGTTTAGTCCATCACCTTTACCTTCAGCTTCCTCAGCAAGGCAGTTGTCATCTTGAAGGTTGTGTTTGGGGTCGTTATCCTGTTGGAAAACTGCCATGAGGCCCAGTTTTCGAAGGGAGGGGATCATGCTCTGTTTCAGAATGTCACAGTACATGTTGGAATTCATGTTTCCCTCAATGAACTGCAGCTCCCCAGTGCCAGCAACACTCATGCAGCCCAAGACCATGATGCTACCACCACCATGCTTGACTGTAGGCAAGATACAGTTGTCTTGGTACTTCTCACCAGGGCGCCGCCACACATGCTGGACACCATCTGAGCCAAACAAGTTTATCTAGGTCTCGTCAGACCACAGGGCATTCCAGTAATCCATGTTCTTGGACTGCTTGTCTTCAGCAAACTGTTTGCTGGCTTTCTTGTGCGTCAGCTTCCTTCTGGGATGACGACCATGCAGACCGAGTTGATGCAGTGTGCGGCGTATGGTCTGAGCACTGACAGGCTGACCTCCCACGTCTTCAACCTCTGCAGCAATGCTGGCAGCACTCATGTGTCTATTTTTTAAAGCCAACCTCTGGATATGACGCCGAACACGTGGACTCAACTTCTTTGGTCGACCCTGGCGAAGCCTGTTCCGAGTGGAACCTGTCCTGGAAAACCGCTGTATGACCTTGGCCACCATGCTGTAGCTCAGTTTCAGGGTGTTAGCAATCTTCTTATAGCCCAGGCCATCTTTGTGGAGAGCAACAATTCTATTTCTCACATCCTCAGAGAGTTCTTTGCCATGAGGTGCCATGTTGAATATCCAGTGGCCAGTATGAGAGAATTGTACCCAAAACACCAAATTTAACAGCCCTGCTCCCCATTTACACCTGGGACCTTGACACATGACACCAGGGAGGGGCAACGACACATTTGGGCACAATTTGGACATGTTCACTGTGGGGTGTACTCACTTATGTTGCCAGCCATTTAGACATTAATGGCTGTGTGTTGAGTTATTTTCAGAAGACAGTAAATCTACACTGCTATACAAGCTGTACACTGACTACTCTAAGTTATAGCCAAGTTTCATGTCTATAGTGTTGTCCCATGAAAAGATATAATGAAATATTTGCAGAAATGTGAGGGGTGTACTCACTTTTGTGATACACTGTATGTTATAGCAGCAAAGGAGACCAACTTTACCCCTGTGCGCAAACTTTTGGTCACAATTTGTGTTTGAGCTTTTGCGTACTGATTATTGGCTCAAGTTTTGGGTCACCTCTCACTCCATTCATTTATCAAATTCTTATCAGGGTCATAGTGAGTTCATCGCAACCTGCAAACACTGGGTGTAAGGTGGGAATACACCCTGGACCAGCTATTGATTGCAGAGTTACACAGACCTAACGCTTGCACATAAATATAGAGAAGCCAATTCACTGTCTATATGTGAGCAAAGGTGATAATCAAAACCCACCTTTCTGGTACCTATGCCAGCCAAGCCATCTTTCAGTAATTTTATACCTGTCATAATGCTAAAGTGTAGTTATGAGACTTGCTGTGATTTAAACCCACTTTCTAAGCACATTAAATATTTACTTTGCCAACCAGATGCCTCTGCAGATGCAGAGCTACACGCTGTGAGCTCAGCAGAGGGTGTATGAGGACACAGCGAGAGATGGGGACATTTTAAAGCAGCCTACGATTAAAGTATAGTATTTAAAATAAAGTACCTGCACAGAAGACCATACTTATTCCGACCTAGGTTTGACATTGATGCATTTGTTTTTATCTGTGCTGGCTTTGTTCCAGCCACAAAGTCTGATCTGATCCACACATTCAACCCATCAGATGATCTTTAAATGCCAGGCACTTTTTTATCCCCAGACCTCTGTGCCACTGCCATTGGAGCACATCAGCAATTTTAAATGAGGTCTCTTTTCCCCCGGCATAATGCAGCATCCAGGCTTGAACCACTCTGCATACATATGCACAAAAAAACTTGCTCAGTCATGCCAACATCTCAATCTAGATCCCATTTTAGCCCAGTAGGAGGCCACCAATAGCCAATCTTAGCTCATCTCTTGCTGTGTGCTGTCTTATATGAGTCTGCATGTTGTGTACTCGCCACAGGCGGAAAAACAGATAGATAGATCTCTTTATTAACCCCAGCGGTAAAATCGCACATTAATGAAGCAGAAGAAAGTCGTGAAAGTAGCAAAACACAAGCTCGGATAAAAATAAAACCTTATGCTATTAAAAATGTTCATGTCTGAAGTAATTTATACTTAATAAGCTTAATTGACCATATAGCAACACTTTTTTACAACTACACAACATGACCAAAAGTATGTCAATTTTTTTCACATTTACATCTGAGAACAGAATTATTGGCTTGATTTCTTTCTATTAGATTTTTTAATATTATATTTTTTCTATTTATTCAGAGCATTGCTTGTTTTATCCATTTTATTTTATAAACAGATCAGTGCCTGCTTTTTGCCAAAAGCTTGCCTAAGAAAGTGACCATCATATTAATGAAATTGTGACAATCAAAAGTCCAGTTAAATGCCCCACCCAGTTAAAAGTCCAGTCAAGTACCCCCCCCCTTATGTAGTGCAGTGGTACCTTGTAACTCAACGTCCCCTACACTCAAAATCTTTGAAACTCAATGCCATTTGTCGAGAAATTTGTACCTTTCAACTCAACGTGTTCAGCGTTCAACGTGTTTGTTTTTTAAAAATTTATTTAATTTCAAATTAACAATAAACAGTTGCTTTGTTCAGCTCTCGGCTTGAGTGGTGTGGTAATACGTCATAAAAGTGAGCATATGAGACGAATCTGCATTTGTGTGGAATAACCGTCTAAATCACTCTGAAAGCGTCTACATGTATCTGTGTTTAGCTGCATTTTCCTAACTGTTTCACTTTTAAACTTGTGTTATAGCTCGGGGGTCTGAGAAATTGTAAGAATTAGCTTTTTATTTCAGTGTTTTTATATTATATTTGTATTATTTTCAGTGTATAAGTGTCAAAAACAAGCCCATTATTTTACATAAGCCTAAAATATATGCAGTTCCACAGGACCATTGAATGCATTAACAGATTTCCCCATACATGCTTATAGGAAATAATACCTTAAAACTCAATGTCTTTTAAACTCAACGCCACTCCCAGAACCAATTGACGTTGAGTTTCAAGGTACCACTGTACTGTTTTTTATGAAAACATATCAAGTGCTGAATTTGGTTAAGTTTGCAAATATAACAGGAAGCAGTTAGCAAAGATAACGCTTAAAATACAGACCTTTTTCACCGTACACTGTTAGCCATAATGCTGTGCAAGTATTTTTTCAGTTCTGATCTACAGTCTTGTATGTTTTACGTAGTGTGTGCTGATAAACTTCAGTATTGACCTGTATACATAGACACATGGAATAATGTTTGCTGCTCCCAGTGCTGATCCAGGCAATGTTGTTGTAAACAATGGCCTGAGGGACTTGGAGCCCTGAGTCATTGTGTCATGGTAACTGGGTCTCAGAGGCACAACGCAGTATCTGGCGCACTGAGCTTGTGAATCTAGAGAACTGGCAATTTCCACTGTGTGGGCAGTTAAAGGTTAAAAGCTGCTCAGTGCAGCATCATAATGAATAATGTTGGAAGTGTTAATGTTGACAAACATACTGAAAGCCAGTTGTCAGGTGCAGCATTCGTGTAATGCCAAGTTCTTGTAATGCCACAACTTTTAAGTTATTTTGACTGCTGTGCAGTTCACACTACACAACTGGATCTCTTGTAATCGGGAGTCTTTTAAGTCGTTGTGGTTTTCACACTACTCGACTGATCGGGGATAGGGGGTGACACACTACACCATCTATTACCAGGAGGAATCTCAGACGAGTCTGTCTGGTCTCCCAAACTACATTTTGCCACGAAAACACACGAGAAATGACAATGGGTATAATGATACCATGTCTAAAAATATACACCAGCAAGAAACGAGCGACCTTAGTTGTTCCAGCGCTGAAGAAATGAATCTGGGTGAAGGAGTGGGTTTGGCTATATGACCAGCAGGGATTGTCTGTCTGCAGAGAGAGATGGGGACATTTTAAAGCAGGCTACAATTAAAGTATAGTATTTAAAATAAAGTACCTGCACAGAAGACCATACTTATTCCGACCTAGGTTTGACATTGATGCATTTGTTTTTATCTGTGCTGGCTTTGTTCCAGCCACAAAGTCTGATCTGATCCACACATTCAACCCATCAGATGATCTTTAAATGCCAGGCACTTTTTTATCGCAAGACCTCTGTGCCACTGCCATTGGAGCACATCAGCAATTTTAAATGAGGTCTCTTTTCCCCCGGCATAATGCAGCATCCAGGCTTGAACCACTCTGCATACATATGCACAAAAAAACTTGCTCAGTCATGCCAACATCTCAATCTAGATCCCATTTTAGCCCAGTAGGAGGCCACCAACCACCAGCAAGAAACGAGCGACCTTAGTTGTTCCAGCGCTGAAGAAATGAATCTGGGTGAAGGAGTAAGTTTGGCTACATGACCAGCAGGGATTGTCTGTCTGCAGAGAGAGTTAGAAGTCAAATAAATATTTTTTTGCAATGCAACGTTGGTATTGTGGTTTGGCGAGGAAGTCACAAATACTGTAAAGCTTGTGTGTGCCAATGTATTCTGATAGAAACTATATTATGCCCCTGTTTCACACATTTACATTTCCTCCCCCAGGGTTTCCCTTCTGTATTTTGTGTTCATAACAATTACAGCCTGATTGCAACACCTTTCACACTACATGATATTGAGACAGGGCCAGATATCTAACATGCTAGATATTTTTCTTGAGTCTGCAAGCGCTCGGCGAGCCGCTCGGATCGAGTCGTTGAACAGTTCACACATATGCGTTCAAGACCCGAGTTTCAATCCCAGAGTGAACGCAGAGTTGCTTCCGAACTGCCACATCTAGTGGCGATCTAGCGGCGACCGGTGAGAAAATCAGGGCAAAAATTGTGTAGTGTGAACTAGGAATAAGTAAGCGCTGCAAGTTTATATAAGCTCACGTTTTATAAGCATTTTAGGACTTTCTTGCAAATTTTCACTTACAAACCGAATCTTTATCTCACTGCCACATGTTATGGCAGCTGAACATGCTTGGAGTACAGTGTGAACTGCCAAACATGCTAACTTTGTGCTAACTGGAGAACAATAGTCTGTATTTTGACTACTATTTGATAGGCTATTCTATGTAGTTGCAACTATTATTTGTATTAACTTTGGGCCACTCTCTGCACTTTTTTGGAATTGGAGGTGGGGGTTGGGTGATACAATGTTGGAAATGTGTATTTAGGGATTTCACTAAAGCAATAGAAAAGCATTCATTCTACTATGTAAGGGTTGTGAGTGTTAGCCCAACACCAATCCTTATAAACCCCAAATGTTAGCCATTGTTTGGTTACTGTAAGCTGTGTAGGATTAGGGCCCTCCTGAAAGAGCATTGATCTGCCCAATGATAAAATAAAATTTAGGACAATGGTACACATGACAGTTTTGTAATGCCACGTGTCTCCTGTCTTGTTTTTTCCCCACAGCCATGACCGAACAATGCAAGACATTGTCTATAAGCTGGTGCCGGGACTGCAAGAAGGTTGGTGGTTCTTATTATATATTTATTTTCAGTCCCACACACAACAGATGTCTTGTTATTTGAGCACCAACAGTGACATTTCCAAAGTTAATCTCTTTATTTTCTCTTGTGCAGCGGAGTTGAAAAAGCAGAGAGATTTTTACCAAAAGTTGGGCATGGAGGTACCTGGGGACATTAAAGGAGAGCTGTGTAATATGAAGGTCCACCTGGACTCCCAGCGCAATGGTACGTACCACCCACACCTTGTCTGCTTGTTCTTATGTTCTTGGAGCAGGAATAGTAGATTTCCTGAATAAAGAACATTTACATTTTCTGCATTTAGCAGACGCTTTTATCCAAAATGACTTACAGTACTTTGACAGTATATTGTCTAAGCAATTAAGTGTTAGGCTACAATTGATCAGGTAAAGAACAACTCAATTCACATTTAACTGCATTAATTGTTTCAATCTCTTTATCAGTGTGCAATGGTTTTAAATTCTAAATGTAATAATACAAGAAAGGAATCCAACATTTCAACTCACAGTTCAAATCTGATGAGCGGCTACAGAAATTGTCAGTGCTTCCTAAGGAGGTTCGACAAGCTATAAAATACATGGATTGTAAATCATTAAGTAATCAGTTATTGTGGATCAAACCACTTTTTTTGCATGTTCCCCACAATATTCATCCCAATGTAGATGTATTCAGCCACTTGACTGCATATTGCCTCCTCTATTGCTGCTGATCTCCACTTCTGACTTAGAAGGGCTGTAACTATCAAAAACCCCTTCTGACACATCTGCTAGAGCCATATGCTTCTTTTCACCTGCACTAGGTTCATATGGCACTCAGTATCGTGTACGGGGAGTCACGCACTGATTTCTATTATCCCCCGTCTCTGTGGAGGCATCATTGATCAGCAGGTGTAATTGAGGCAGTTATGAGGAATCCCCTCTGGCAATCCAACCCAAGGGACGAGAAAATCATTATCCATGTAGGCGCCCAGCCTTCCGGTAGCCGAGCTGAAATTTTAACTTAGGAGTTTGAGATGTCAGCTCTGGTGTGCTGGTGTGCTTTACTGCTGCTTTAAAAAAAGCATTTGGTTTTTTTGCAATTCCTCAATTACATGATTTTAATGATGGTTTTATTATAAAAGTCAGGTGTCTGCCACAAAAAAGAAACTTTGGATAGAAAATTTAATTAGATTAAATTAGAATTAGAATTGAAAACGACATGCAATTCCTGTGCCTTACCAAAAGAGGGTGCCAAAAATGTGGAGTCATATGTTGATCTGCCAGCAAAGTAGTGAAATATCGTGTTTGCTTAGCTGCATGTTCCTTAAATTCAATGCACAACTGAAAAACTGTTAAAAAGGATAATTGTCATACTATGGAAAGGTAAATTTTCAGACAGTATTGTTTATTTTAAGTAATGCACATTTATTGTGTATTGTTTTGTGTATCATTCAGTGCTTTTTGTATTATGTGCTATAATTTGCAATATAGCTATTAAAATTTTTGTTTATTGTAGTTAATTTATTTTTAACATTAAATGTAGGAAATTGCTTTAAGGAAAGATGTTTTGCCCATAGTTCTATATGCTCTATTTAAAAAATACTAATCAAAAAGTTTTTTAGAGAATTTATGCATCCTTATAAATAGCTTTTAATTTTTTGTTAGAAGCTAAAGGATGTATGTAGGTTCAAGATATTAAAAAAGGCAAACATAATTAATATTACAGAGCACCAATTATGTTTGGCATCATTCCAAAGGGGGCAGCATTGACCCCTTTATGTTTTTTTTACCCAGCCACTCAGCACAATTAGTATGTGGTTTCTTTAATGCACAGTAACTCCACTCTAGTGGTTTTAATGGCTTGTGTGAATGGATACCCAGAAGCCTGCCAAGCCCACAGCCTTAATCACTGGGCTGAAGCCCAAGTCTGGGTTTGATAATTAAGGCTCAAATGGAGGTGGAATTAGTCTCTGATTACCCACTGTCTCAGCACACTTGGCAGGCCCACATCTCAGCAGAAAGACTTCATTTAAACTGGCCATCAGCTTGTTCTTCTGCTCTGCTGAGATGAAGATGGAAAAGAAAGACAGAATGAAGGTATTGGTGATCAGTTAAAGCCAACGAGCTGCACTCTGCTCTATTTGAGTCTGAGTTATCAGGCAGAAATTGATGTCGCATTGCTAGTACCTTTGTTGTTTGCTGTTTGGCTTACATATGCAAATAGTAACCTTAGGGGGAATTACCACATAGACTTGGATTGTTTTCTTCTCTTTAATAGTGGTATCAAAAGTGCTGTGTTTCATTCTGTATCACAAATGCATCTGAGGTTATTCTGATAACTGTAACACCATGGAACCAATGTTTAAAATAATGTCATAATATGTTCCTTACAGATTATTATTATTATTTAATTGAGTTTCCCAAGTCTTGAGACACATTCAGTCACTTCTGTGACACAGACAACAGTTACTTGACTATCTAGCAGCAGTGTTGGGTGAGAGGTTGAAATTCAAATTCATATTTATTTGTATAGCCTTTTATTATAATGGACATTGTTTCAAAGCAACTTTACAGATTCTATTACCAAAGACCTCTAATGAGCAAGCCGAGGGTAACAGTGCCAGGCAAACACTTCATAAATATTACAAAGAAGAAACATTGAGAGGCACCTATCCTCTTGATTGGCCTAAACCAGGAATGCCCAATACCTCATTCAAACAGGTCAACGTGATTGACATGAAATGTGGCCACTGTTTCTTTAATTTGCGGTTTGTTACCACAGCTACGCCTCAGTCCGCCTAAAGCACTGCTGATCTAGAAAGTTTTCATTCATCAGTAGCCAGTTTTTTTTTTCTTTTTTCTTTTGTAACCTACACTGTTTATGAAGATGAGTGTGCAACCAAGCACTAAGAAACCAAAAACGGTTCGATTCGGTCAAGACCATGCATCAGCAGCTACTGTCCAGATTACACAAACCTGGATGACACCATTCAGCACATTAAAAAAAAAAAAAAAAAAAAAAAAAAAAAAACCTTCAAAGCTTTTTTGAAAAATGGTAAGCCCAATCTTAAGTAGATCGCGATGACCCGTCAAATAAAATAGTAGATCTCAAGCCACAAAAGTGTGGCTTGAGACCACCCCTGGCCTGGACTATATTTGAATTAGAATTAGAATAAATAAACAAATACTACATATTTACAATAAAAATAAATCTTCAACAAAGTTAAAGCTGGAACAGTTCTCAAACTCTTCACCAATATAAAACCGAAAAAACTAAAACTAAACAAGAAAGACTGTAATATGATCATATATATATATATATATATATACATATACAGGGGTTGGACAATGAAACTGAAACACCTGGTTTTAGACCACAATAATTTATTAGTATGGTGTAGGGCCTCCTTTTGCGGCCAATATAGCGTCAATTCGTCTTGGAAATGACATATACAAGTCCTGCACAGTGGTCAGAGGGATTTTAAGCCATTCTTCTTGCAGGATAGTGGCCAGGTCACTACGTGATGCTGGTGGAGGAAAACGTTTCCTGACTCGCTTCTCCAAAACACCCCAAAGTGGCTCAATAATATTTAGATCTGGTGACTGTGCAGGCCATGGGAGATGTTCAACTTCACTTTCATGTTCATCAAACCAATCTTTCACCAGTCTTGCTGTGTGTATTGGTGCATTGTCATCCTGATACACGGCACCGCCTTCAGGATACAATGTTTGAACCATTGGATGCACATGGTCCTCCAGAATGGTTCGGTAGTCCTTGGCAGTGACGCGCCCATCTAGCACAAGTATTGGGCCAAGGGAATGCCATGATATGGCAGCCCAAACCATCACTGATCCACCCCCATGCTTCACTCTGGGCATGCAACAGTCTGGGTGGTACGCTTCTTTGGGGCTTCTCCACACCGTAACTCTCCCGGATGTGGGGAAAACAGTAAAGGTGGACTCATCAGAGAACAATACATGTTTCACATTGTCCACAGCCCAAGATTTGCGCTCCTTGCACCATTGAAACCGACGTTTGGCATTGGCACGAGTGACCAAAGGTTTGGCTATAGCAGCCCGGCCGTGTATATTGACCCTGTGGAGCTCCCGACGGACAGTTCTGGTGGAAACAGGAGAGTTGAGGTGCACATTTAATTCTGCCGTGATTTGGGCAGCCGTGGTTTTATGTTTTTTGGATACAATCCGGGTTAGCACCCGAACATCCCTTTCAGACAGCTTCCTCTTGCGTCCACAGTTAATCCTGTTGGATGTGGTTTGTCCTTCTTGGTGGTATGCTGACATTACCCTGGATACCGTGGCTCTTGATACATCACAAAGACTTGCTGTCTTGGTCACAGATGCGCCAGCAAGACGTGCACCAACAATTTGTCCTCTTTTGAACTCTGGTATGTCACCCATAATGTTGTGTGCATTGCAATATTTTGAGCAAAACTGTGCTCTTACCATGCTAATTGAACCTTCACACTCTGCTCTTACTGGTGCAATGTGCAATTAATGAAGATTGGCCACCAGACTGGTCCAATTTAGCCATGAAACCTCCCACACTAAAATGACAGGTGTTTCAGTTTCATTGTCCAACCCCTGTATGTATATACAGTGTATCACAAAAGTGAGTACACCCCTCACATTTCTGCAGATATTTAAGTATATCTTTTCATGGGACAACACTGACAAAATGACACTTTTACACAATGAAAAGTAGTCTGTGTGCAGCTTATATAACAGTGTAAATTTATTCTTCCCTCAAAATAACTCAATATACAGCCATTAATGTCTAAACCACCGGCAACAAAAGTGAGTACACCCCTTAGTGAAAGTTCCTGAAGTGTCAATATTTTGTGTGGCCACCATTATTTCCCAGAGCTGCCTTAACTCTCCTGGGCATGGAGTTTACCAGAGCTTCACAGGTTGCCACTGGAATGCTTTTCCACTCCTCCATGACGACATCACGGAGCTGGCGGATATTCGAGACTTTGCGCTCCTCCACCTTCCGCTTGAGGATGCCCCAAAGATGTTCTATTGGGTTTAGGTCTGGAGACATGCTTGGCCAGTCCATCACCTTTACCCTCAGCCTCTTCAATAAAGCAGTGGTCGTCTTAGAGGTGTGTTTGGGGTCATTATCATGCTGGAACACTGCCCTGCGACCCAGTTTCCGGAGGGAGGGGATCATGCTCTGCTTCAGTATTTCACAGTACATATTGGAGTTCATGTGTCCCTCAATGAAATGTAACTCCCCAACACCTGCTGCACTCATGCAGCCCCAGACCATGGCATTCCCACCACCATGCTTGACTGTAGGCATGACACACTTATCTTTGTACTCCTCACCTGATTGCCACCACACATGCTTGAGACCATCTGAACCAAACAAATTAATCTTGGTCTCATCAGACCATAGGACATGGTTCCAGTAATCCATGTCCTTTGTTGACATGTCTTCAGCAAACTGTTTGCGGGCTTTCTTGTGTAGAGACTTCAGAAGAGTCTTCCTTCTGGGGTGACAGCCATGCAGACCAATTTGATGTAGTGTGCGGCGTATGGTCTGAGCACTGAGAGGCTGACCCCCCCACCTTTTCAATCTCTGCAGCAATGCTGACAGCACTCCTGCGCCTATCTTTCAAAGACAGCAGTTGGATGTGACGCTGAGCACGTGCACTCAGCTTCTTTGGATGACCAATGCGAGGTCTGTTCTGAGTGGACCCTGCTCTTTTAAAACGCTGGATGATCTTGGCAACTGTGCTGCAGCTCAGTTTCAGGGTGTTGGCAATCTTCTTGTAGCCTTGGCCATCTTCATGTAGCACAACAATTCGTCTTTTAAGATCCTCAGAGAGTTCTTTGCCATGAGGTGCCATGTTGGAACTTTCAGTGACCAGTATGAGAGAGTGTGAGAGCTGTACTACTAAATTGAACACACCTGCTCCCTATGCACACCTGAGACCTAGTAACACTAACGAGTCACATGACATTTTGGAGGGAAAATGACAAGCAGTGCTCAATTTGGACATTTAGGGGTGTAGTCTCTTAGGGGTGTACTCACTTTTGTTGCCGGTGGTTTAGACATTAATGGCTGTATATCGAGTTATTTTGAGGGAAGAATAAATTTACACTGTTATATAAGCTGCACACAGACTACTTTTCATTGTGTCAAAGCAGTGTATCACAAAAGTGAGTACACCCCTCACATTTCTGCAGATATTTAAGTATATCTTTTCATGGTACAACACTGACAAAATGACACTTTGACACAATGAAAAGTAGTCTGTGTGCAGCTTATATAACAGTGTAAATTTATTCTTCCCTCAAAATAACTCAATATACAGCCATTAATGTCTAAACCACCGGCAACAAAAGTGAGTACACCCCTAAGAGACTACACCCCTATATGTCCAAATTGAGCACTGCTTGTCATTTTCCCTCCAAAATGTCATGCGATTTGTTAGTGTTACTAGGTCTCAGGTGTGCATAGGGAGCAGGTGTGTTCAATTTAGTAGTACAGCTCTCACACTCTCTCATACTGGTCACTGAAAGTTCCAACATGGCACCTCATGGCAAAGAACTCTGTGAGGATCTTAAAAGACGAATTGTTGCGCTACATGAAGATGGCCAAGGCTACAAGAAGATTGCCAACACCCTGAAACTGAGCTGCAGCACAGTGGCCAAGATCATCCAGCGTTTTAAAAGAGCAGGGTCCACTCAGAACAGACCTCGCGTTGGTCGTCCAAAGAAGCTGAGTGCACGTGCTGAGCGTCACATCCAACTGCTGTCTTTGAAAGATAGGCGCAGGAGTGCTGTCAGCATTGCTGCAGAGATTGAAAAGGTGGGGGGTCAGCCTGTCAGTGCTCAGACCATACGCCGCACACTACATCAAATTGGTCTGCATGGCTGTCACCCCAGAAGGAAGCCTCTTCTGAAGTCTCTACACAAGAAAGCCCGCAAACAGTTTGCTGAAGACATGTCAACAAAGGACATGGATTACTGGAACCATGTCCTATGGTCTGATGAGACCAAGATTAATTTGTTTGGTTCAGATGGTCTCAAGCATGTGTGGCGGCAATCAGGTGAGGAGTACAAAGATAAGTGTGTCATGCCTACAGTCAAGCATGGTGGTGGGAATGCCATGGTCTGGGGCTGCATGAGTGCAGCAGGTGTTGGGGAGTTACATTTCATTGAGGGACACATGAACTCCAATATGTACTGTGAAATACTGAGCAGAGCATGATCCCCTCCCTCCGGAAACTGGGTCGCAGGGCAGTGTTCCAGCATGATAATGACCCCAAACACACCTCTAAGACGACCACTGCTTTATTGAAGAGGCTGAGGGTAAAGGTGATGGACTGGCCAAGCATGTCTCCAGACCTAAACCCAATAGAACATCTTTGGGGAATCCTCAAGCGGAAGGTGGAGGAGCGCAAAGTCTCGAATATCCGCCAGCTCCGTGATGTCGTCATGGAGGAGTGGAAAAGCATTCCAGTGGCAACCTGTGAAGCTCTGGTAAACTCCATGCCCAGGAGAGTTAAGGCAGTTCTGGGAAATAATGGTGGCCACACAAAATATTGACACTTCAGGAACTTTCACTAAGGGGTGTACTCACTTTTGTTGCCGGTGGTTTAGACATTAATGGCTGTATATTGAGTTATTTTGAGGAAATAATAAATTTACACTGTTATATAAGCTGCACACAGACTACTTTTCATTGTGTCAAAGTGTCATTTTGTCAGTGTTGTCCCATGAAAAGATATACTTAAATATCTGCAGAAATGTGAGGGGTGTACTCACTTTTGTGATACACTGTATACACACACACTTAAAAAGCAAATAAAAAGCATAAGACATTAGGCAATATTTAAATTACATTGGTGGATAATTTTAACACACACACCTACAACCAATTTAGATAACGGTGGGTAAATAATTTTACTGCCAAGCTGTGATGTATTTTTACCAAATGCTTTTAGATGCACCAAGTTGAGTCACTCATCCAGAAATGTGCTCTTGGAAGGGAACTTGATGTTCCCTATTTTTTGTATAGTAATTGAGTAAGCAGTTGAAGAGATAGTACACCCTAAGTGCAGGATTATACTGTTCTTATCTGGACCACTCTGTCCAGAAGAAACAGGCACAGAGCGAACCACTGATCCCTCCTCGTCAGCCAGATGTCTTATTTAACTGGAAATTCCCCTTTTTCACAGAGGCACAACCTGCCTGCGCCAATTTAACCTGTTTTCGGTTTACCTGCTCCAGTCTGAGGAGGATGAGAAGTGAGTGTGAGAAGGTTTCTCCAGGAAGTAACGTGCACTTAGAGATTACTCCTGGTTCCTTTTCTGTTCCTAGTGCCAAGTAGTTTCTATTTAATATTACATTTTCCTGTCTTCCATCTTCTAATAAATAAATAATGAGATATTTTAATCTCTGTCCATCTCAAAGGTAAAGGATTTTTTTTTAGCTTGTTGCTCCTGCTTTGTCCTCTGCTGCTGAATGAGATGCAAATAAATGTGTTTGTAAATAAGCACTGGTGTGTTGATTACTTGGAGCAGAGTTGAATATTGTTCTTGATGCCTTTCTTTGCACTAGCATGGTATAGAGTAGTGCAACAGGCAATGAATAATAAATGCATGCAATTATAGATGAATCAGGATTCATTGTAGTGATAAACATTTCAGGTTTGGTCATGTCAGTACTTTGACAGCAACAGAAAATACAGGGTTTAAATGTTTCCTCTGTACTGTAATATTACGGATTGATTTAGATTAGTTTTTGGTTTCATTACTTGTATATTTATAATACACACACTGGATACTTAAAGTAAAAAAAGTCTACTCATCCATGTAAAAATAGCAGGTTTGTAATGTAAAAAAAAATAGACTGTTATGTTCACCTTTAATGTTACACATAATCTGTACAATACAGTTGTAAAACATTAAGCTAAACAAGCTGAAATTATTATAACTTTTAATTTTTCTCCACTAAATTATGTGGTTGTGTAAGTGTGCACAACCTCTTATAGTAATTGGGAATGTGGCTGTGTTCAAAATGAACAAATCACATCTAAACTCGTGTTAAATAGTAGTCAATAACACCTGCCATCAATTAAAGTGACTCTGATTAACCATGGGAAATTCATCTCCTCTTATTTACGTAGTTGTGTCCAAAGCCATGGTCTGCAAAGAACTTACAAAGCTTGAAAGGGATCTTATTGTTAGTATTAGTCAGGAGAAGGGTATGAAAAAAACCTCCAAGCCATTACATATACCGTGGAAGACAGTTAAGTCGGTCATCAATAGGTGAATAAAATATGGGCACATTACATAACATTACCAAGAACTGGGTGCCCATTAAAATTGTTGAAAGACTAAAAGAAAACGGTTCGGCGAGGCTGGCAAGAGGCATAGGAGCTGCAGAATTTTTTTTCTTTAGCAAGTATTAGTTGTGTACTACATGTGACAATAATCTCCAATATTCTTCATATGTCTGAGCTGTGGGGTAGGGGGACAAAACAGAAGCCTTTTCCTACAAAGAGAAACATCCAAGCCCGGCTTGGCATTTAGCGAAAACCTACATTAAGTCTGTCAAAAGCATGTAGGAAAATGTGTTGTAGTCTGACGTGACCAAGGTTAAACTCTTTGGCCAAAGTTTCAAAAGGTGTGTGTGGTCCAAAAACAACACTGTGCTTTATCAAAAAGAACACAATAACAACAGTGAAGCATGGTGGTGGCAGCATTATGCTTTGAGGCTTGATATTAGTCAAGTTGGAAGGAATTATACAGTTCCAGATATCAGTCAGTTTGGCACAAAATATTTAGGCCTCTGCTGAAAAGGTGACTCTGTCTGTGAAAAGACTGAATGCTGTCAACAAAATCAAGAGATGCTTCAGCAAAGGATTAGTTTAAAGGTGTGCTTATTTATTTAATCACATAGTATGTTTTTGGTTTGGTTGTATTTTTTGCCCTCCCTCCCTCTTTAAAAATTCAACCTGTTTTTTAGTTGAATTGTACAGATTATAGGTCACATAATAGTAAATGATACATTTTGTCCTCATACAAAGGGAAATGAACACTGTTAACTAATTAATGGTAATATATAGGCATGCCAGGCTGAGCTTTTGTCACTGCTTTCTGCCATCAATTCCATATTTCTGAGAATTTGCTGAAAAATTAAGCAATCAGTTATAACTATATTTAAATAATACATTTAATGAGTGTTATGATATTTACCTGTGATTTACCCAGTAGCCTGCACTACTCTCTGCATCAGTATAAAAAAACTACAGTATAATATTTACTGTTACCATGGCGTTAAATTACAGATACCAACAAAGGATTTTGGCTGTTTTGCCCAATTTGTTAAATGTTAGCTGTTGTAATGGCCTTTATCAGGTAAAAGTCCGTGTGCATGCTGGACTAATTGCTGCTTTTAATATATTTATTCCTGAACCAGGCGAAGTGAAAACTGAGGATACCGCGAAAGAGGGAGAGGAGAAACCGGAGGAGGATAACGATTATCATCGCAGTGATGAGCAGGTACAAAAGCTTTTTGTTTCTCTGCTTTCTTTTTTTCTATAGTGCAGCAGCATATTTTCTTTACTTATTATTGGTGTAATACATTTACATGACTGAATGCAGTTGGAGCAATTGAAGGTTAAGGGCCTTGCCTCAGGGGCCCAACAGTGGCAACCTGGCAATATGTGTATGTTTATTAATAACAAAGAAAAAATGTTGCATTTCAATTGCATTAATTTTATTAAATACATGTAAAGAATGTAAATATACTAACCTCATTTTAGTAAACGTTAGGACATTTTGTAAAATGCAATAAAAACAAGAATGTGATTTGCTCATTCTTTTGCACCTTTATTTAACTGACAAAAATACAAAGAAATGACTTCTGTTTTCACCATCCAGCTTTATTGTACAGTATTTTGAAAATATAAACACATTTTGAATTTGATGCCTGCAACAATCTCAAAAAAGTTGGTACAGAGTTTATAAAATATTCAAGCTACCCCATTTAAAATGTTCCACAACAAACAGGTGAATTGGTAACAGCGAGTGTATCACGAGTGGCTATAAAAGGAGGGTCCAGGGTTTTTGCAAACAAGGATGGGTCATGGTTCACAACTTTGTGACCAACATTGAGAGAATCTGTCAAAAAGACATTTCTCTAGACTACATTGCAAATAATTTACAGTAAAAGTCTTTTAACCGTCTACAATACATAATATTGTAAAAAGATTTAGGTAATCCTGAGAGATCTCAGTATAGTGCAGAGAAAGTCAGTGTAGGGCAAGGCCAGAAACCACTGTTGATTAGGTTTGACATTTGAGCCCTCAGACTGCAAGGAACCATCATGCTACTTAAATGAATGTAGCCACATGATCTAGGGAGTGATTTGGAAAACCATTGTCACTTAACATAGTCTGCCACTGCATCAAGAACTGCTACCTGAAACTTTTACACAATAAAAAAGCCGTACATCAATTCTGTGCAGACACACGGATGAGCTGTCTGGGCCCGGGCTCATCTGAGATGTACTTAAAGAGAGTAGAAACATGTGCTTTGGTCACGGTTAAAATGAATCCACATTTTAGCTTGTTTTCAGGAAAAGTAAATGTTGAGTTTTCCTGGCAAAGAAACTAAAATGACCATGTAATTTCAAGGAAACGTCTTTTGCAGTGGTGCCGCTTGGTTTTATAAACACAAAATGCATGTGCCTGACTGGCCCACCTGCAATTCAGATCTGTCTCCTACTGAAAATGTATGACAAATCATGTAGAGGAGAATCAGATAAGGCCGACCACAGATTTATCAGCAGCTCAAGTCTTGCATCAAGCCAAAATGGCTAAAAATGCCACTGTTAATACTGCAACAATTAGTTCCCAACTTGGGTGGCACGGAATGGCGGCATGGTGACTCAGTGGGTAGCACTGTTGCCTCACAGCAAGAGGATCCTGGGTTCGATTCCCATGTGTATTGGTCCGGGTCCTTTCTGTGTGGAGTTTGCATGTTCTCCCCGTGTCTGCGTGGGTTTCCTCCGGGAGCTCCGGTTTCCTCCCACAGTCAAAGGACGTGCAAGTGAGGTGAATTGGAACTACGAAATTGTGTTTGACATTAAAAACTTGAGCTGATGAATCTTGTATAACCAGTAATTACTTGTCTTGTCATGAATGTAACCAAAGTGTGTAAAACATGACTTTAAAATCCTAAGAAATAAATAAATTAACATGTGTAGAGGACAAACCATGCTGTGCAAGTTAAGTGAACTGGTGCTTCCTAGACAGTAAGTTAGTGCTGCTCAGACAGTGATAGATTATTTGTCTTTGACTGGAGTGATCTGACAAGGTCTTCCCTTCTGCAGCTCAGGTGTATCAGACTTTTTTTCTACAAAGCTACAGGCTTATGCAGAGGATGAGTCAATTGGTCCATGATAGATAAGACTTTGCTTAGTAGTCTGTTTTCTGCAACAGTGTCCAGAGTTTTCAGTTTACTGACCGCATGAAACAGGTTTTTTATTAGATAAGGTTGCAAAAAAATAGACAACACGAAGAGTCAAAGGTAGAACACCATTAGCAGGCTTTTCCAAAACGTATTTGTTTTCCCTGCTGGTTACTGAGGCATGGCTGTAGTCCTTATTTTTGTTACCCTTTTGTAAACCACAGTGCTATAAAAGACAAAAGCTTCTCTTTTTGTAGCAGTGGTGATTTGAACTTGTGATACTGAGATACAGTGCTGTTTCTGTCAGTGGAGTCAGGGGGCTGTTTGGTATTCTTCCCCATTCTCTCCTCAGCCTGTCGCACTGTTAATAATTCAGGAACTGGAGATTGGGGCACGCAGTCTTATTTTCAGACCTCTTTCATTCCCATAAAGGGCAGCATCTGAGATGACCTCCTGCGTATTGGATTTGACTCAAGATTTTCATTGGCTGAATGCTGCTATTTGCACATTCTGATTCAGATTTTTGGCATTTAGCAGATGCTTTGTATCCAAATCAACTTACAGTACTGTGACAGTATATTGTCTAAGCAATTGAGGGGCTTGCTCAAGGGCCCAACAGTGACAACCTGGCAGTGGTGGTGCTTGAGCCAGCGACTTTCTGAATACTAGTCCAGTATCTTAACCACTAGGCTACGACTTGCCCTTAAAATAGCACAATTTACATTTTCGGCATTTAGCGGACGCTTTTTATCCAAAGCAACTTACAGTGCTCTGACAGTATGCAGTCTAAGCAATTGACGGTTTAAGGGGCTTGCTCAAGGGCCCAACAGTGACAACCTGGCAGTGGTGGTGCTTGAGCCAGTGACTTTCTGTATACTAGTCCAGTATCTTAACCACTAGGCTACAACTAGCCCTTAAAATGGCACCATTTACATTTTCGGCATTTAGCGACTTACAGTACTGTGACAGTACAAAGTGACTTACAGTACTGTGACAGTGTACAATATGAGCAATTGAGGGTTAAGGGCCTTGCTCAAGGGCCCAACAGTGACAGCCTGGCAGTGGTGGGGCTTGAGCCAATAACCTTCTGATTACTAGTTCAGTATCTTAACCGCTAGGCTACAGCTGCCTATAAAAATACAGTGATTGGAGGCATGGTTCAAACCCCTGTCTGGATTCATATTCCTGTGCTGCACCCAGTAAGTCCAGCTGCACCATTGTGCCACCCTTCAAAGCAGAACTTATTGTGTAAAAATGATTTGTCTCAGCAGTGCCAGATGAAGTTTATGTCATTAGTGAATATACTGTGTGTGAGTATACAATCTTCAGCGCAGTAAACCGAATAAACGTACTGCATAAATTCAGCAGTAGCAGATTCTGATTGTGGAGAGAGTCGTGTTTGCTGAATTCATTCTAAATTTATGGCAAACTGCCTGTCTTGGCCATTATGGTGTGTATCTCAGCCAGAGAGAGGACAGAGAGAAAGGAAAGCACTTATATCCCTGTGGACTGCAGATCAGTTGTGGTGTGTCTCTGCTTTGTGACCTTGAGTTGGCATTTTGAGTCAAATGTTTCCAGCACAGACTTCCAGTAATGTGTGGTGGGGGGCTGTTTTTTTTTTTTTTTACTTCAAAGACTTTTTTCTATTTCATATTTTTCTCTGAAAAGAAGCCAATGCTGGCACTGCTTTTCAGCAAACCTGTCCAAGAACCGCTCAAATCACTAAAAAAAAAAAGCTTCATTCTACATCAAAATGTCTCAAAGCAGCTTTAGAAAGAGTCAGGTTCAAAACCCAAGCTAAGCCTAAAGTAGAAAAGGAATAAAAAATTGGAGAACCAAGACTCAAAACTGAGACTTTCTTTTTGAGTGACCTGAACATATTTAGATTAAATTAAGATTAAATTAATAAATAAAGTGTAAAACTTTAAAACCCTATTTCTGGAAAAAGTCTAGCTATTTTGTAAAATGCAATAAAAACAGAATCTGTGATTTACTAATTCTCTTGAATGTTAATTTAGCTGACAAGAGTACAATGAAAATATAGAAAAATGTTTTCACTGACCAACCTAATTGTACAAGGGTTATTCAAAAGTTTCCGCACTTTTTAAAACTCTATTTATTAAAAAATTTAAAAACAAATGACTTAATTCTTTACACAGTCACCTTCAGATGCATTTTTCCCAGCGTCGTACAAACTTTGTAACGCCATCAGCACAAAATGTTTTTGGTTGAGCGAGTAGCCACTGATGCACCACTGCTTTCACATCATCACATAAAAATCTTCTTCCCCTTAAAGCTTCTCTGAGTGGTACAAAAAGGTAAGAATCAGATGGCGCTAAATCCGGACTGTAAGCTCTCTCTCAGTCTCTCAGATACGACCAATTACTACTCCTCCCGCCCTCACCGTTTCTAACGAAAATATAAAAGTGCCGAAACTTTTTGAAGATCCCTTGGTTTGGGAACTGAGGAGACACTAATTGTTGTAGTTTGGCAAGGGAGTTTTTGTCCATTCTTGATTGATACAAGACTAGCTGTTCAACACAGTGTAGTTGCTATTGTCTAATTTTTCTTTTAATGATCTGCCATTTTTAGTTAGAGACAGATATGTACTGCAGTCGGGCCAGCCAAGCACATGCACTCTGTGTCTACAAAGCTACACTGTTGTAGCACATGCACAATGCTAAAAGAACATGGACTTCCCTAGTAAAGAAGGCACCTAAATGGCAGCATACGTCTCTCTAAAAATAAATCTTGCTTTAAATCTTGAAATTAAATTTCTCATGAGGTTTGACACAAAGTCACGGCCCTATGATTCCCTCGCCTGTTATCAATTCATCTGCATCGTGAAATGTTTCCAATGGTATAACTTATATGTTCTACAAACAATAATTCAGGAACTGGAGATTGGGGCATGCAGTCTTACTTTCAGTCCTACAAAGCAGCGGTCCCCAACCTTTTTTGCACCACGGACCGGTTTCATATGAAATTATAATTTCATGGACCGGCAGGGGCAAAGGGACTTAAAATAGAATAACTATACTACTCACAAATAAGCTTTTTTTTTGCTGCGAGACGCTGCTTCCACCTGGGGGTGATATGAGACGATAAACACCCATGTGGCTGATGTAGTAATTTCTAATTATTTATTCTTTCGGTGTGGCCCGGTAATACATGACCCACGGACTGGACCTCTGCTATAAAGGGCAGATCTGAGATCATCATCTGAGATGACCTCCTGCGCATTGGATTTGACTCAGGATTTTCATTGGCTGAATGCTGCTATTTGCACATTCTGTTTTTTAAGCATATGTGTGCCTTATGCATTCTTGGACAAAGTAGTCACTAAGAAAGTCATTTTCACTAAACTCGTCTTCCTGGTCTTGGACACTGTTTCTGGCGCTACACTGGGATTAGATAGAAAAACACCCTGGACAGGGCACCAGTTCATCACAGAGCATCACACATCTTCATTTACTCACTCACTCCCCCAATTTTTATGAGCTTAGGAAGAGATGGAGTACACTGAGAAAATTCAGAGGAAGCATAACACATATAAAAAGACAGTGACTGGAGGCATGGTTCAAACCCTTGTCTGGAGGCAGGATTCATGTTGCTGTGCAGCATACAAACCTTTCACTCTTATTTCACCTCTGTCTCAGTGTGTTGCAGGAATCAGATTAAAAATGACTAAGGATTATTTAGAACTTTACAAACTTCTAACTTTGTGTATAGTTGAAAAATCAATCATGTCATAAATCAGTTATTTAAATAAATTATTTGTTAACCATAGGATATTTTTCCATGTATTTCTTTTAAGATGTCGATGTAGTGCTGCTTGGCTAAAATCTGTATTTAGTCATTGCTTTTTGTGTGTGAGGATGTTAATTGCAACAATTTGAAACATTCACATAAACACAAGCATGTCAGTCTCAAATCAAATCAAATCAGTTTGCTGTGGGATGTTCTGCTAGCACACCAGCACTAAGATTCTGAACTCCCCTGTTCGAATCTTAGCTCTGCTACCAGACGGCTGGGCGCCCTCTAGCAGGCACAGTTAACAATGTCTGCAGAAGACAAAAAAAATTGGCCATTAAGTCTGCTGGGTGAGAAAAGACCGGATCAATAAGTGGGCGAGCTGGTAAGCAGCCCAGGGCGCCTGTGCAGAAGTGGAGGAGCATGGTGCGAGATAACCGGCTTCATGTGTGAATCCACAGAGGCACAGGCGAAAAAGAAGGGGTTGAGGTACTGTGCACGTGTTGAAGGGGGCGTGGGCCAGGTGATATACCCTCCTCGGATGCAATCAGGATCCCCAGCAGGGAAAGATTAATTGTCTACACTAAATCGGAAGAAAAGGGGAGGACATGCATAAATTAAATAGAAAAAAAAAATCAGCGGTCAGCCTGTACTCAGTATATTAGAAATTAGAAGTACGTGGCAGATGCTTTTGGTTCTACTAATGATGAGCTAATGTTTGAGTAATGATCACATAATTTCAGCCTTGTAGTTTGTTTATGTGCAGCTGGATGTGCACACAGTCTCTATAGCTTTCATCTCAAGCCATGGAGACTCCAATGACTAATGACTCTGCATTAGTCATTTGTGGCATCGTTTGGGTTGAATGCGACTGGAGCCTGTGCTGTATCGACTTAGTGTACGCTAAAGTACACACACACACACTCATTTTTCCTTGCTTCCCCATTAACAGTCTCGTGCTGCTTCGCTCCACTCTCTTCTCTTCTTTTTGTCTCCTGTTCTCTGTTTTAGTCAGCTCATGTGTTCATCTGCAATTTACCGTTCAAACTTTCCCACCAGGGATTCCAGCACGGCACGCTCACTATTTGCCCTTTAAATGGGGAATGTGGTTAGCTTCCATAAACAAAGTCTAGACAGTCTCTGTGTGGGGGTGTGCACGCATACTAGGTTTCCAGGGGGCTCCTTAAATGCAGGAGCTTCATCTTTCTTCATTAGCCTGGGCCGTTTGGGGAGCCTTTGAACCCACTTCGAGCCTAGCCCAAATCTGGGCCATCAAACATGCACACACTCCATCTGCAGCCTGGCTCAGAACAATAACCAAACTCCCACTGGGTTCATTTGGGCAGAGGGTGTGATGTACAGCTAATCAAATTGTGTATAGCAGTGGTGAGGGCTGCTGTGTGTTTGACATCTTACTGGTGCACATCTTGTTGTATGCTGGGTTTATATGTATAAATATGATGCTGAGCGCATATATACATGGAGAAATAGGAATAACTGACATGTGTAAAGGAAATATCATGGGAAGCTTTTTTTTATAGCTCAGTATAATGTAGCATGTAGCTGCCTTGGGGTGTGTTCCATTAAAGTAAATTGTAGGACAACCGCTACACTAACAGACACTTACTCTTAGTGATTTTGTCACCTCCATCAACTCTTTACTAAAAACTAGCAGGATGACTGGGTCTGACTTATTTAATTTAGCTTTAATTTCCTTCGGGATCAATAAAGTATCTATTTATCTATCTATTTTGCATGGCTAGCTAATAGTGCATTTTGGGTTTAGATGGTTCTTTCTTACATCTTTGCTCTCTCTTTCTCAGGTGAGTATCTGTCTGGAGTGTAACAGCAGTAAGCTGCGTGGACTCAAGCGGAAATGGATCCGCTGCTCGGCCCAGGCTACCGTCCTCCACCTTAAAAAATTCATCGCTAAGAAGCTCAACCTGACGTCCTTCAATGAGGTACGTCCAGCAGCTTCTCCCTGCCGCATACAGCATACATTCCAGACCTATTCAGCAACATCTTTTTAGTTTAGAATATCTTATGAGCGCAGTGAGATGTTAATGTGTGGTTTGCACTGTTTGCAGCAAGGTAGATTACGGTTTTGCTTCCTAAGTGACAATTAATCAAACAGTACAGTCTGTCAGGGCCAAAGCATTTTAACATGTCACTAAATATACAAGGGATTTTCAAAAAGTTTCCGCACTTTTTTATATTTTGGTTGCAAACGGTGAGGGCGGGAGGAGTAGTAATTGGTCGTATCTGAGAGACTGAGAGACTGAGAGAGAGAGCTTACAGTCCGGATTCCGGAAATATATATAGAAGGAGCAATCAAATCGTTTTGGAATCATGTAAAGGCAACACAACTATCTCAAAGAAAACAGCTCAATTTCCTTGTCCTTCCTTTCACCCAGAACTCGAGAGGCGCACATCAAGGCTCTTCTCTGTTTTAGCGTCCAAGCGGTGGAACGAACTTCCCCTGTCTGTTTGAAACATCTGAGTCTCTCACCATCTTCAAAAGACGATTAATGACCCACTTCTTTACTTCTTTACTAAGTACTTAAGCTTAGAACGAACATAAACTTACTGACCTTTTATAGCATCTTAAAAAGAGGGTTTCAGCAGATTTGTATCACTGGACTGTTGTTTAATTAAACTAGAGTAGGGAAATGTGTACTGTAGAAGATCTTCTGTAAGTCAGTCTGAATAAGAGCTTCTGCTATATGCCAAAAATGTAAATGTAAAACTGAGGTTGGTTCATCATGCAGAAGTAAAAGAAGTGCAGGTCATCTTGGCCAGGTCAACTCCCCAACTTTAGCAATTATGACAGTTGGTGTCTGTGTATGTTCTTAGAAGTGCTTTTTAATTTGTTAATTTGTTGACTGAGTTGCAGGCTGATGAATTCAAAGTGGTATTTGTGGTGCACATGTAACAAGGCACCCAAGTCAGGTCACCAAATTTTCAGCATCATGTTATGGAAATGCTCTTTAGAAGGAAAGTAAATGTTAGGGAGCACAGACTAATCTCAGATAAAAAAAAAAAAACCTGCTTCCCTTTGGCAGCAAAAGGGCATATTCAGCAAACTGCTGTGTACCCCAGCTCCCAGACTAACCCAACAGTATCTGAAACATGTTGTAAAGAGGAAAAGGCCAGGAGTGCGCCATCATGATTTATTTAGAAAGACTATTGGCTTTAAACACAACAAAAGGTGCCTCTAAGAAGTGCTCAACAAGGGGAATAAATACAGTGGAACCTTGATTTAACAGACTAAAAGGGGGGTGCTCTGGTCCTTAAAATGGTGCGAAAATTTACAAAACAAAGCACTAAGGTCCACAAAAGTGCAAAACATGTACATATGATAAACAGTAAAATGAACAATGTAAATAGAAATGTAAATATTTAATGTAAAACCTGTAAATAAATATTAAAACTGGTGTACTGTACTACTGGGTGGAATTTCATTTACTTTGTGTGGTGGAGGAGATTTTTTCCCTGTAATCGTATAGTGGGGACACAGAGTATCTATTAGTCTGAGTCTGAAGCACTTTTGGTGGTTACTGGAGCAGTGCTGGTGCAAAACTAAGCACTAGAACTTGCAAAAATTAAGCATAAAATACAGAGAAAAAGACGAAAACAAAGCGAGCCTCCTGACAAAACAAAGCCTTTCACTTATGTAAATGGAGAGATGTGCGCTGGCTAGCGGACAATTACTGAACTACTGGTCTTGGTACGCTTCACGTGGGAATTTTAAACAATCGGACCGGACATTCGGTTTTCTAGATTTTGTCCATTAAATCTAAAGTCCGTCAAATGGAGGTCCATTAAATTGAGGTTCCACTGTACTGTTTGTTTGTTTTTGTTTTTAAATAATTTTTAGTCCATCAAATTGATACAAATCCCATGTTTGTGACTCGTTGTATCATGTATGGAAAGATGTTCGACAGTTGTTCTTCAGCGCTCTGTATATCTACATAGAATCTATGTCATAACCTCTTTCTGAGTCAGTTCAGCATATCAGGGCTTTTTCCCCACAGCTGTACATTCAAACTTTACACCATATGTTTAGCTTTGTAATATCATTCGCTCTCCATCATGGACCGCCTGTCAGACGCACTGTAGCACGATTCAAACGGCCAACTCCGAAACACGACTGATCATTATCTCAGTTCACCCATTTCTTATGTGAAAAGCCTGTGGGTGGGTTTGTGCCACTCTGCTCCGGCTGAGCTCTGTTCATAGCTATATAGCTGTCAGACGTCTTTTGTTTTCTATTGAGCATGTATTCATTGTTTCTGCCAATCATAGCGAACAAAATAGAACAAGCTGGTGCTGCAATGTGCCGTGCACACAAATGGAACTAATGTTAATAAAACAATAGTCTTTAAAGGATGTCATTAAAATTCTTCAAAGCTATCTATCCTTTTATACTAGCTTTTATTTTTATAGAGCAAAGCAGAGTGATAGCTTGTTCTGACTCAATTTGGGAGATTATTGGTTCCTCCATTAGGGGGTGCTGTGGTTATTCTGCACTTTTTCCCTTCTTAGTCAGGGTCATAGGTATAGCTACGCCTATGCTTGGTGACTATGCTATGAGTGCTTAGCACACTGGGGGCATTTCTTGTTCTCTTTCTGCTTTTTTTTCTCAAGTTGGGCCACAGTACCTTAAAGAAGCTTAATGGTAAACAAGATTCCACTGCTAAACTGCATGGAAATGCAAGCCTTGTAAACTAGCCTTACTTTATTTTTAATAAATTAAGAAGACTGTTTGTGAATGTCTGAAGACACTATATTGCCAAAAGTTCTCACTCACCCATACAAATCATTGTATTCAGGTGTTCCAATCACTTCCATGGCCACAGGTGTATAAAACCAAGCACCTAGGCATGCAGACTGCTTCTACAAACGTTTGTGAAAGAATGGGTCGCTCTCAGGAGCTCAGTGAATTCCAGCGTGGTACCGTGATAGGATGCCACCTGTGCAACAAGTCCAGTCATGAAATTTCCTTGCTACTAAATATTCCACAGTCAACTGTCACTGCTATTATAACAAAGTGGAAGCGATTGGGAACGACAGCAACTCGGCCACGAAGTAGTAGCCACATAAAATGACAGAGCGGGGTCAGCAGATGCTGAGGTGCATAGTGCACAGAGGTCGCCAACTTTCTGAAGAGTCAATCGCTACAGACATCCAAACTTCATGTGGCCTTCAGATTAGCTCAAGAACAGTGTGTAGAGCTTCATGGAATGGGTTTCCATGGCTGAGCAGCTGCATCCAAGCCTTACATCACTGGACTCTAGAGCAGTGTAAACATGTTCTCTGGAGGGACGAATCACACTTCTCCGTCTTGCAATGGACAAGTCTGGGGTTGCCGGTTGCCAGGAGAACGATACTTGTCTGACTGCATTGTGCCAAGTGTAAAGTTTGGTGGAGGGGGATTATGGTGTGGGGGTGTTTTTCAGGAGTTGGACTCGGCCCCTTAGTTCCATTGAAAGGAACTCTTAATGCTTCAGCATACCAAGAGATTTTGGACAATTTCACTCTCCTAACTTTGTGGGAACAGTTTGGGGATGGCCCCTTTCTGTGACTGCGCACCAGTGCACAAAGCAAGGTCCATAAAGACCTTTGGTGTGGAAGAAATTGACTGGCCTGCACAGAGTCCTGACCTCAACCCGATAGAACACCTTTGGGATGAATTAGAGTGGAGACTGCGAGCCAGGCCTTCTCGTCCAACATCAGTGTCTGACCTCACATATGTGCTTCTGAAGAATGGTCAAAAATTCCCATAAACACACTCCTAAACCTTGTGGAAAGCCTTCCCAGAAGAGCTGAAGCTGTTATAGCTGCAAAGGGTGGGCCGACATCATATTAAACCCTATGGATTAAGAATGGGATGTCACTCAAGTTCATATGCGTGTGAAGGCAAATGAGTGAATACTTTTGGCAGTATAGTGTACAGTATATTGCCCCCTATCGGATCTCATGCTAAAAATTCTACACAGTAGTTTATATTAAAATTCTTCTTAATAGTTTTATTTTAATTTTATCGCCGGTCATGTACATATTTTAGTGGAATTAGATTTTTTTTCATTTGAAGCAGGCCAGTGCAATATATAAGTAATGTTATCACAACAGTAAAGTAGATTATAGTCATGACAATAACGAAGCAGGCCATCGCAATAATAAGCAAGGTCATTGCAATAGGGATGAGGACCATGACAACAATAAAGCTGAGCGCCACAGTTACAAAGAATGCTTTCACAAAGAACGCTTTCACAGCTGAGAAGCTTGCTGTGGCAAGACTGAATCTCACACTTGTTATAGTGAAGCATGCTATTATTATGTTAAATGGCCTTTTCTCAAGTCGATATAAATCACAAAGTACGAGGGATCTTCAAAAATTTTCCACACATATATTTTTTCATTGAAAATGGTGAGGGTGGGAGGAGTAGTAATTGGTCGTGTCTGAGAGACTGAGGGAGAGCTTATAAGAAGATTTAGCACCATCTGATTTCCTGCCTTTTGGACCGCTCAAAGAAGCTTTAAGGGAAGAATGTTTTCATGTGGTGATGATGTAAAAGCAGTGGTGGTGCATCAGTGGCTACACGCTGAACCAAAAACATTTTTTTGCTGATGGCGTTAAAAAGTTGGTACGACGCTGGGAAAAAAGCATCAGAAGGTGACTGTAGAAAAGGGATATTTGTTTTTTAAATTCTTAATTAATAGAGTTGAAAAAAGTGCAGAAACTTTTTGAAGAACCCTCGTAGATATTGTTTTATTTGAAAACAGTGGTTATGGGGGCAGTATTAAGATATTTTAAAACATAAATTACAATTGTAATGTAATGTAGTACTAAATGCATACCAAGATACCATGACAATTTATCAAGTGAACAATTTGACCACATCTACATTTATGGCATATAGCATACCCTTTCATCCAAAGTGACTTACAGTACTGACAATATACACCGATCAGGCATAACATTATGACCACCTTCCTAATATTGTGTTGGTCCCCTTTTGCTGCCAATACAGCCTTGCAACTGCAATGCACTGTGTATTCTGACACCTTTCTATCAGAACCAGCATTAACCTTTTCAGCAGTTTGAGCTACAGCAGCTCCTCTGTTGGATCGGACCACACAAGCCAGCCTTCGCTCCCCACGGACATCAATGAGCCTTTGACGCCCATGACCCTGTCGCCGGTTTACCACTGTTCCTTCATTGGACCACTTTTGATATATACTGACCACTGCAGACTGGAAACACCCCACAGGATCTCTGACCCAGTCGTCTAGCCATCACAATTCAGCCCTTTTCAATCTCGCTCAAATCCTTAGGCTTGCCCATTTTTTCCTGCTTCTAACACATCAACTTGTTCAGTGTTCACTTGCTGCCTAATATATCCCACCCACTAACAGGTGCCGTGATGAAGAGATAATCAGTGTTATTCACTTCACCTGTCAGTGCTCATAATGTTATGCCTGATCGGTGTATTTTGTCAAAGCAATTAATGGTCTTGTTCAACCTGGCAGTGGTGGGGCTTGAACCAGCAACCTTACGATTACTTATCCAGTACCTTAACCACTATGCTACAACTGCCCTACTTACAGTTGTAACTAAACATACTACAGGCGGTTTTGTATTATCACCCTTGCTCAGGAGCCCGACAGTGGCAACTTGACAGTGGTGGGACTTGAACCAGCAGCCTTCTGATCTACTCCAGTACCTTAAACACTGAGCTACCTCTGCCAAAAAGTACTAGAAAAGACTACGGAAATAAGGAAATATTGAACAGAACATTTTGTGCTATCATAAAGGTTCTCTATCAAAAGCATTTATTATGCAAACAGCTCCCAGAGTTTATATTCACTGCATGTATACAAGAGTGCACAATGTTCTGAAATAAAGCTCACAGCCGGCTATATAATAAAACTTTAGGGTGGTCCAACAGTGGCAAGTTGGAAGTGGTGGGGCTTGAACCAGCAACCTTCTGATTACTACTCCAGTACCTTAACCACTGAGCTACATCTGCCAAAAAGGACTAGAAAAGACTAAGGAAATAAAGAAATACTGAACAGGACCTCAGGGATTTTTGTGTGCTGTCAAAGGTTCTTCTTCAAAAGCATTTTACATACAAAGAGCTCGCTCCCAGAGCTGCTAACTTTCAGTTTATATTCACTGCATGTATACCAGAGTGCATAGTTCTGAAACAAAGCTCACAGCCAGCTATATTCGAAAATCTAGGGTGGCCCAACAGTGGCAAGTTGGCAGTGGTGGGGCTTGAACCAGCAACCATCTGATTACTACTCCAGTACCTTAACCACTGAGTTACCACTGCCAGAAGGGACTAGAAAAGACTGAAAGGAAATACTGAACAGGGAGTCGGGATACCAAAATCCAAAGTTTTGTGCTGTAATAAAGGTTCTCTTTCAAAAGCGTTATTATGCAAACAGCTCCCAGAGCTGCTAGCTATTAGTTTATATTTACTGCATGTTTACCAGAGTGCACAATGTTCTGAAATAAAGCTCACAGCTGGCTATATAATAAAAATCTAGGTTGGACAACAGTGGCAAGTTGGCAGTGGTGGGGTTGAACCAGCAACCTTCTGATTACTACTCCAGTACCTTAACCACTGAGCTACCACTGCCAGAAAAGGACTAAAAAAACTAAAAGGAAATACTGAACAGGGCATCAGGCAGTGGCGATTTTTCTAAGACTGCAAGGGAAGCTCAAAAATGAAATGGTCAAATATGTACAGTTGTGTTAAAATGTCATTGACTACAAATGTGTTAGAACACGTTCATCTCGAAGACGAGTTCGTTCAGAATCAGCTACTTATCACAAATCGACTGACTCGAACTTCTCATACATTCCCTTAGCGTCAATGCATTTGCCCATAGAAGCCGAGCGTCTATTCACTTCAATGGGACTGCATGGAGGTTTTTTTTCATTGCTTCGAAACTCGCCGGTCATTGGATAAATGCCACGATTTTGTCCTGCCCCCGGACGCTGAGCGTCTCTGGGGGTGAATGGAGCTGTGGGCGGGTCTGGACGCTGAGCTTCTGCAAGATGATTGGAGGATCAGTCGAAAGGCTGAATCCCGTTTTGATTGACAGCTATTTTGATCTCTACACCTTCACTTAATCACTGGGAGCTTCAGTCCCATCGCGGATTTTGCGAGTTAAGTCGAAAGACAAACTGCAACCCATTTCAGGCCATTTTTTAAAAAGGAATGGAGGGCAGAATTTATGTATAAATAAATTGAAAAATTTTATGATGTAAGCTAGGGCTGGGTAATATATCGAGATTTTATAATATATCGATATATTTTCATAGGCGATATAGGATAAGACAATATCGCTTATATCGATATAGATCCAATTCCAATTAGATCCGACAGTTCGTCTTTCTCTTCTCCCAGTTTGTCTCTGCACATGTTCACTTTGCCCCACCTCTCTCCCTCACTGAACACAACTCGCCCCGCCTCTCTCCCTCACTGAACACAACTCGCCCCTCCCCACCGCCAATTCTTTCTGCCCTCAGAACACATTTCTGTAAATAAAACTCCCATGATAGCATGGAGACGGTTGAGGAGCTGGTAGAGGAGCTGGTCCAATTATTTGGAGATGGTTCGGATTCAGTGGTGGAGAAGTGTCGGATGAGCAGCAGAATAATGTATTCCAGCTCCGTGTACCTTTGGTCATTCGTTTATCACTTCAAATCCCAAAGTTGAAAAACAAGAAAACGAGTCGTTATTCGTTTCAAAAACCAATATTGGAAAACGGAAATAAACATGCACGTGCTGACATGCACGTATTTACTTCATATATAAACGGTGTAAATCATGCAAGTGTTGAGAAAGTAATAATAACGTAACGGTGCGTGTCCTGTTGTTCTGACTTGTGTGTTTGTATATGTGATGTGCATACACTTGCTCTATCTGTAAAAAACAAACATTATGGGGAAGTGATTTCTGTACTGAATGTTGTACGTGGTCATGTTAGTTTATACTGGATGATCGCCCGACGTCCGACACGTCATTTATTTATTTATCTTCTATTATAGTATTTCTTGCTGTCGGCTAATAAACAACCAAAAATTAATAAAATTGCATGAACTAACTGCAGTAAACAAGGAGCAAACAGCAATTAAACAGCAAATAAAGCTGTTAAATAATAATACAGTGCATTAAGCAGAACGCTGAATAAAATGCATGAAATGTTGTAATAGTTACACAGTAACATGAACGATTAGTTCTGCCTGTATTACAGAACTGAGTTCTATACGGTAAAAAAAATATATATATATATGTATTAATGTACAGGGGTTGGACAAAATAACTGAAACACCTGTCATTTTAGTGTGGGAGGTTTCATGGCTAAATTGGACCAGTCTGGTGGCCAATCTTCATTAATTGCACATTGCACCAGTAAGAGCAGAGTGTGAAGGTTCAATTAGCAGGGTAAGAGCACAGTTTTGCTCAAAATATTGCAATGCACACAACATTATGGGTGACATACCAGAGTTCAAAAGAGGACAAATTGTTGGTGCACGTCTTGCTGGCGCATCTGTGACCAAGACAGCAAGTCTTTGTGATGTATCAAGAGCCGCGGTATCCAGGGTAATGTCAGCATACCACCAAGAAGGACAAACCACATCCAACAGGATTAACTGTGGACGCAAGAGGAAGCTGTCTGAAAGGGATGTTCGGGTGCTAACCCGGATTGTATCCAAAAAACATAAAACCACGGCTGCCCAAATCACGGCAGAATTAAATGTGCACCTCAACTCTCCTGTTTCCACCAGAACTGTCCGTCGGGAGCTCCACAGGGTCAATATACACGGCCGGGCTGCTATAGCCAAACCTTTGGTCACTCGTGCCGATGCCAAACGTCGGTTTCAATGGTGCAAGGAGCGCAAATCTTGGGCTGTGGACAATGTGAAACATGTATTGTTCTCTGATGAGTCCACCTTTACTGTTTTCCCCACATCCGGGAGAGTTACGGTGTGGAGAAGCCCCAAAGAAGCGTACCACCCAGACTGTTGCATGCCCAGAGTGAAGCATGGGGGTGGATCAGTGATGGTTTGGGCTGCCATATCATGGCATTCCCTTGGCCCAATACTTGTGCTAGATGGGCGCGTCACTGCCAAGGACTACCGAACCATTCTGGAGGACCATGTGCATCCAATGGCGGTGCCGTGTATCAGGATGACAATGCACCAATACACACAGCAAGACTGGTGAAAGATTGGTTTGATGAACATGAAAGTGAAGTTGAACATCTCCCATGGCCTGCACAGTCACCAGATCTAAATATTATTGAGCCACTTTGGGGTGTTTTGGAGAAGCGAGTCAGGAAACGTTTTCCTCCACCAGCATCACGTAGTGACCTGGCCACTATCCTGCAAGAAGAATGGCTTAAAATCCCTCTGACCACTGTGCAGGACTTGTATATGTCATTTCCAAGACGAATTGACGCTGTATTGGCCGCAAAAGGAGGCCCTACACCATACTAATAAATTATTGTGGTCTAAAACCAGGTGTTTCAGTTATTTTGTCCAACCCCTGTATATGTTAATGTTGTGGCGACTGATGTAAAACAAAGTATAAAGTTCAAACATGTGAGTGGGGGTTTAACGAGAACGCTACTTTTAATGTCGCACAAGCTCAGTGCAAAACAACAGAAGAACATGAGCACAGCTGGAGATGATAAATTCTGATATCTTCCCTACACACTCGCTCCATGTGCCCTATAGTACACTTAACATTCTTAAAGGGCCAGACAATATATTTGTAATTCACATTACATGACAGGAGATACGTTAGAAAACAACAAACTTTTTCTTCTAATAGCTCTTTTTTTTTTTTTTTAAGGAAAAATAGTTCTTGTGTGAAGCTTCCCCAGCATGAATATTAATAAAAGTGCCTGTAAAAAAAATGGAACATGTAGCTTTGTCTCAGAAGAGTATTTTTGTTATTACCTTATGGGATGAAAAAATATCGAGATATATATCGTATATCGCCATTCAGCTAAAAAATATCGAGATATTATTTTGATCTATATCGCCCAGCCCTAATGTAAGCTGACAATGAGCTTCCCCTCTTTGAAAGACCAGCAGCCGCCACTGGCATCAGGGTACCAAAATCCAAAAGTTTTGTGCTGTAATAAAGGTCCTCTCTCAAATGCATTTATTATGCAAACAGCTCCCAGAGCTGCTAGTTATCAGTTTATATTCACTGCATGTTTACACAGATATTCTGATATAAAGCTCACAGCCAGCTATATTAAAAAATCTAAGATGCTTTAGGCATTGTGCATCACTTTTCAAGCAACTTGTGTGTGCTTTGTTTGCAGCTGGACATTTTATGCAATGAAGAAATCCTGGGCAAGGACCATACGCTTAAATTTGTTGTGGTGACGAGATGGAGATTTAAGGTAAATATTTCCACATATTTAAATTAACCTGAGTCAGATACACTACATGATCAATATATATATATATATATATATATATATATATATATATATATATATATATATATATATATATATACTGTATATATATATATATATATATATATATATATATATATATATATATATTGACATTCTAGCCAGTGAGTTTAGGCTATTTTAGCCACATATATAGCTTATACATTCATTAAAGCAGGGATATGGTTGTGCAATTTTAATAGAGACATATTGGCAGCACAAAAGGTCAAACCGAAGAGCTCAATGACTTTTTTAAATGGTATGGTTATGAGTGAAAATGTCTGTTATATAAATAAGCTGAATAAAGTGACTGATTGCCCCACTGAACACATTGCATATAAAATGGTCTGTTCGCTGCTGCTGGATTCAGTGGCAGCACATAGATTTAGAAGCTTAATAGATAGGGTTGACATGGTAAAGAGCTGCACACAAGCCTCAGATTGCTTTATGAAATATCTGGCTGTAGTTCTGGCTGTAAAACTACTAAGCACTGGAAAACCAATAACTACCTAGCAGTGTGATTAATTAACCTGGATTTGAGAAATACCTGAATACACCGATCATCCATAACATTAAAACCACCTCCTTGTTTCTACACTCACTGTCCATTTTATCAGAAGCACTTTGTAGTTCTACAATTACTGACTGTTGTCTATCTGTTTCTCTGCATGCTTTGTTAGCCTCCTTTCATGCTGTTCTTCAATGGGCAGGACCCCCACAGGACCACTACAGAGCAGGTATTATTTGGGTGGTGGATAATTCTCAGCACTGCAGTGACAATGACATGGTGGTGGTGTGTTAGTGTGTGTCGTGCCGGTATGAGTGGATCAGACACAGCAGCGCTGCTAGAGCTGTTAAATACTGTGTCCACTCACTGTCCACTCTATTAGACACTCCTACCTAGTTGGTCCACCTTGTAGATGTAAAGTCAGAGACGATCGCTCATCTATTGCTGCTGTTTCAGTTGGTCATCTTTGAGATCTTCATCAATGGTCACAGGACGCTGCCCACAAAGCGCTGTTGGCTGGATATTTTTGGTTGGTGGACTATTCTCAGTCCAGCAGTGACAGTGAGGTGTTTAAAAACTCCAGCAACACTGCTGTGTCTTATCCACCTATACCAGCACAACACACACTAACACACCATGACCATGCCAGTGTCACTGCAGTGCTGAGAATGATCCACCTCCCAAATAATACCTACTCTGTGGTGGTCCTGACCATTGAAGAACGGCATGAAAGGAGGCTAACTAAGCATGCAGAGAAACAGATGGACTACAGTCAGTAATTGTAGAACTACAAAGTGCTTCTATATGGTAAGTGGAGCTGATGAAATGGACAGTGAGTGTAGAAACAAGGAGGTGGTTTTAATGGATAATGCCAGATGTACAATTTGGTAAGGAGAAAAAGACTCTGGACTGTTTTTAAGGGTGTTGGATGGTTCTGTTAGTTCAAGTGAAGCATGCAGCCAATGTAACATTAAAGACAACTGGGTACTTTAACTCCGTGGAGACAGTTTGAGTAAGGACCTTTAATAAACTTTGTAATAAATGATTTCATTTGTGTTGAAGACCTTGATTGCACAGAACCCTTACCACAACCCTTTCCAACACATCTGGAATTAATTGGAATGACTGCAGACAGGCCTTATTGCCAAACATCAGTCATTAAACTCACTAATGCTAGTGTCTGAGTAGAAGTGAATAATTGCAGTCTTGTTTCTGTAGTGTAGTGTAGTGAAAGGCCATTCTAGGGGAATCAAGGCTGTTAGAGCGGCAAAAGGGGGAACCATCTGCATAGTAATGTCCATGTTTGTCTTCAGGCAGTTAATATTCTGTCTTCTATACATATCAGTTATGGAAAATTAATTAAACATCATTTGGTTATTGTTGTTAAGTTTATTCTCAAAGCTGTGAAGATTAAAATAAACAGTGAGAAAGGTAACATACATGCAAGATTGTAATTTACAGTGGATAGTATACATACCCTGTGACTTTTTGCACAATGTATTGTGTTGTGTGTATTGTGGATTTGATTTTGAATGAATATAATTGCCATTTTACCCATCAGTTAACACATCAGCCATAAAGATGGAAGTATAAACGAGTTTTTTTTATGTAAATTGAAGATCAAAATCACTCATATTTAGATTCTTTATTTAATACTTTGTATAATCAACTTTAGCAGTAATTACATCTTCTTTTTGGATACAACTTCACAAGCTTTGCACATCTGGATTTGGGCAGTTTATCCCATTCTTATTGGCATATAATTTCAAGGTTCATTAGAATGGATGCTGCATCTATAAAATGCAACGACGGGCCACAAACTGTGCAATAAAATAAATAAAAAATAATAGGCCAGGCCGCTCAGGTGGCGCAACGGTAAAAACACACGCTGGAACCAGAGCTGGGATCTCGAATACATCGTATCGAATCTCAGCTCTGCCCGCTAAGGCTGAGCGGATGGGGTCTCTCTCCCATGACTGGTGCAATTACGACCTCTGCTGGCTGATTGATGGCGCCTGCACAGAGATGAGAAAAGAGTGCTCTCAGGGTGTGTCTCTCCATACACAACGCTGAGCTGCACTGCACTCGTCAAAGTGTAGGTGATAAGATGCATACGGCATGCTGCCCACGTGTCGGAGGGGGCGTGGGTTAGCTTCGTTCTCCTCAATCAGAGCAGGGATCGGCATTGGTGGAGAGGAAGCATGACGCAATCAGACAATTGGACACGCTAAAAGGGAGAAAAAGGGGAGAAAATGCATAAACAAAATTTAAAAAAATAAAAAAAAATAAAAATAAAAAATAATAGGCCTGCTCGATTACTATAAATGGCACGTCCTGTAGATTTGAATGAGATTATTACACTCCATTGTTAATGCAACCGATTCCTGACTAATTAAACATACAACATACACACTTCCCTCTGAAATCAGTAAAAGTATTTATTTTTGAAGCCACCACAAAGTTCAGGAACATTAATGCAGGTATAACGTCGTTACTGATTTGATTAAGAGAAAAGGGGATGTGGATTAAATTGTTCAATTTGCATCACGCTTCCTCTCTGTCTATGCCGAACCCTGTTCTGACCGAGGAGATCGAAGCTAATCCATATCCCCTCCGAAACATGGGCAGCAGCCAGATACATTTTTTCCACCCACACATTGATGAGTGTTGTGCCACCTAGCGTTGCATGCGGAGACACACCCTAGGGGCACTCTTCCTCATCTCTGTGCAGGCGCCTCTAATCAGCCGGCAGAGGTCGTAATCGCATTCTGACAGAGAGAGACCCACATCCGGTTCTTTGTCCCGCCCCCCAACTGAGCAACCGGCCAATCGTTGCTCATACAGCCACTCAGCCTCGAACCGGTAAGGCAGAGCTGGATTCGATACGATGTATTTAGAATCCAGCTCTGGTTGCAGCATGTCTTTTTACCGCTGTGCCACCTGAGCGGCCTAAGAATGACTTTTTTAGACCTTAGACCTGTGGGACAACTTTAATTTAATTTCTTAAATACCTTTTACGGGTCGTTTCAGAAAGGGTAATGGGCCACAAATAGCCAGCGAGCTGTAGTTTGGACACCCTGATCTATGTGAACTGCCATCTTCAGGTCTCTCAGAGATCTTTGATGGGATTTATTTCTGGGCTTTGTCTAGGCCAAACATGACATTTAGAGACTTGCCCCAGGGCCACCTCAGTTTTGTGATGAACTGTTGCCCTGGTCTGAGTTTGGGTGCGCTCGAGAGGGAGGTCTTTTTTCTCCATTAATAAATCCTTTAATTTTGATCACTTTCCTTATCTCTGTGACTGAGATGCACCGCCATGGCATGATGCAGCCACCACCACATTTAACTGTAGGAATGTTATGAAGCAGTTGATGGGCATTGCCTGTTTTCACCATAGTGCTTGGTGTTTTGGTTAAAGTGTTCAATTTTCCTGTTCCTATCAGAACAGGTCAGTTTTTTCTAAAGTCCTAAGTGGGCTGTCATACCTTTTACTCAGCAGTTGCCCCTCGGCTGTAAAGGCCTGATTTATGGAGTGCTGTAGTGTTTATCCAATAGTTTTTCCAATCTCTGCACAGGACCTTAAAGCTTTTTAGAGTAACAGCTGGGTTTTTTCTGACCTCTGATGAAGGCCTCTCTTGCCCAGATGCCCAATTTAAGCAGACAGCCAACTTTAGGACGTTCAAGATATTGCCAAGTTTCTTTTATTTCACGGTTATTAGGGTCATTGTGATACTGGGAACACTTAAAGCTTTAGATATTGTTTTACACTTGCTACTTTCTGAATTTATTGTAAATATGCTAAACACAGGATAGATTGCATGTGGTTGCATGTGTCCGAAATTGAATTCCAGTTTACTGAATATGTTACAGTCCTATGCACAGCCTTGGAAACCTTGTTCAGATTCAACGTTTTATAGTTTTAAATAAAAGTAGGGGGGCGGCACGGTGGCTCAGTGGGTAGCACTGTCGCCTCACAGCAAGAAGGTCCTGGGTTCGATCCCCAGGTGGGGTGGTCTGGGTCCTTTCTGTGTGGCGTTTGCATGTTCTCCCTGTGTCTGCGTGGGTTTACTCCAGGAGCTCCGGTTTCCTCCCACAGTCTAAAAACATGCAAGTGAGGTGAATTGGAGATACAAAATTGTCCATGACTGTGTTTGATATTAAACTACCGTTTCTGTCATGAATGTAACTAAAGTGTGTAAAACATGACGGTAAAATACTAATAATTGAATAAATAAATAAAAGTAGGAGTGGCCAAACATTTGCATAAGACTGTATAATACTGCATAATGATTTTCCCAATTGAATGTGCTTTTGATTGTACTGAATTAGTTTTAAATTTTTGCCAATTTTGGTTGAGTTTGATTTGTATTAGTCTTTTTAATGGTTAAATTTTGGTACATGTCATTGCAGCCTCTAAATGCAGTGCCACTGCACTTAGACTAATCTGTGTGAAGATTTTGTGTATATTACAGAAGTCTAACATTGTGTTTGAAGCTAAATTAAAACATTGCGTAAATATTAATTGTAATAATACAACTAAGTGGGATGAGAGGATCAACACAGAAAGCTGAAGTCTCATATTTAGAATGATAGTAATAATAACCTTTTTATTGAGAACAATCTATATTTTGTCCTTCCATAAATGTTAGTCTACAGTAAACACACACAGTGAACTTAGACACTGAGCAAACCTTTATTTTTTTCATTTGCCCTTTCATTGCCTGTAGTTCTGGGACGAATAACCTTTAAACGTCAGTGTCCAAGCTAAAGAATGCTAACTTCTACTGACCTTCTACTGACTATTTTCAATCATTCTCTTTTGTGCGTACGCATGTGTGTTGTTGCAGAAATCGCCCCTGCTCCTGCATTACAGACCCAAGATGGATTTGCTGTAGTCGGACACAATGGTTGTTTTGGCCCAGGACTGTGCAGCGCACTATTTATGCAGAGACTATCAATTCCACACACCAAACCCCCCACCCCCATGGGTCAATACAGACATGAGCCAACGAACAACCAATACCAGCTCTGCTGAACTAGCCAAGCCAATCAGCTGCAGGCGTTTCTTTAACCCTTCGTCCGCTATGTCCTCGATATGTGAAAAACCAAGAGAAACATATATTTATACTTTTGTACAGAGGAGAGACATGAATCTGAGACGCTAGTGGTGCTCCGTTTCAGTTTTTATACCGACGTGCATCAATCTCACCTCAGACAGGTGAAGTGGCTCCACTGTGTGTGTGTTGTCTGCACTCCTGTTTGGGTGTACTTCATGGCACTCACGGCGGAGAAATATTTTATACTGCCCACTCTTTCAGGTCTTAACAGCTCAACAATCTCGGGAGCACAGAAAACACAACTCTACGACAATAGACACTGTTTGAGTTAGCATTTTTTATGTCACTGAAAGATCAATTGTGAATAAGCGAATTTTTGTGTAGTAATTTATGTTCAATTTACAAGTATTGTACATAGAAAATATTACATCAATGCAAGAGAGATAGATAGAGACTGTGAGTGAGTGAATGTGTGTGTGCAAGAGAGTAAAATATATTTGGTGACTGTTCTGATAGAGCATTAAAAGAAATGGTTAGAGGGATAATTACATTTAAACAATTTACCATAAATGTGGTTGATCAGCCAAGACATGTGTGATGTCATTTTTGAATTTTGAGTTCCTACCCATTTCACATTGGACTTACAAGCAGAGAGAATTTGCTTAGCATAGGCATTAACTCAGACATAACATCACAGTTTACATGTGATGTGTTAAAAACGAGGTGCACTTTGAAAAAAATCCCTCTGATGTTTAACCTGTTGCAGCACTACATACGTGTTGTATATATTTTAGCTTGATTCAATTAGCCTGTTCAAAAGTGTTTAATAATGAACTGAATATTATTATTGTCCTCGCTTTAATCTAAACTAGGGCCACAACCAAAAACCTGTTTTGGTTAAAATGATCTTTTCTTTATTTGTTTAGTGCAGACACTACATACTACATAAAATATGCCCTAAACAGTATAACATAAGATAATTAGAATTAATTATACAATAAAGAAACTTTGTTTCTTACTCTCTTTCAAATATTATTATTTCTTTATTCCAGTGTTTCATTCAGGGGTCTTTGACTTGTTTGGAGTGAAGATCTGTGGATTAGTGGTTAAGAAACCCTTCTCTAGACCATAGATGGGAATGATATTGACCTACATTTCTAGTGGCTGATATGCCACATAACCACTAAGTTAGGATGCCTGATGTCTGTGACAGCACTGCACACCAGTGTACATGTTCAGCAGAAACATCTATGGAGTATTACAGACACTAAATAAAGCATTAACATTTACACCATTTAGCAAACACTTTTATCCAAAGTGACTTAAAATTGGGACTGAATACAGTTACAGCAGTTGAAGGTTAAGGGGCTTGCTCAGGGGCCCAACAGTGGCAACTTGGTAGTAGTGCTGGTGCTTAAACCTGCAACCTTCTGATTACTAGTCCAGGAACTTAACCACTGAGGTATTACTGAAGCACACAAGAGTGGTGTGGAGGAGAAAGTTGTCTATGTCCATTGTGAAACTGGGTAACATTGGGTACATTTTAGTTTTACATTTTGACAGTTGATAATAATCAGAGGTGGGTAAAGTAGTCAAAACCCCATTTAAAGTGAAAGTACTGTTGTTGTATATAAAAATTCTCAGGTAATATAAAAGGTGATCAGACAAATAACTAGCGTTTGGACTTTCGGACATGGATTGATATTTCATTGACAGTGGTTGTGTAAACACTGTTGCACCACTTGGAAGCCCATAATGTCCCAGACTTGTTTAATTAACTGTAGTAAGCTGTCTAATGCAACATGTTTAAATAGCTTTGATTTGACAAATTCAGTTTGCTTGCTAGAATGGTACACATTGGTGTTGTAGAATCTACATAGCCACTATATGGCCAATAGAATGCCATCTGAGATTTAACCACAACAAAAATGTAATGGAAAGAATGTACAGACAATATAAACATAAATATAAAAGAGTTAATGTAACATGGTACTTCCCACCTCTTGTAATACATAGCTAACCATGAAGTCTTGGCTGACTACATTTAAGGTAAATTATTATTTTTTTTTTTTTTAATCATTTTTGTTTTTGAACCAAACCATCCTTAAATCCAGTGGATATGTGAATATATACAGACATAGAGAGTACAGTTTATTTGCATAGTGAGATTCTTTATCAGAATATGTCCTTTATTGAAGGACATCTACAGCCCACTAAACACAAAAATGGCAGTAAGATAAATTTAGAGCAATTCTAAACTGATAGAGCTTTGAAACAATATCCCTGTGTTATGTGTAATGATGGATTGTTAATTTGAGGCATATTAGTCATGCAAAATGTAAACACACCCTATAAATGAAAGGAAACTGTCTGCATTAAAAAAGAAAGAGCAGCTAATTTGGGAACAAGCTAGACCTTATTTTAGGTGTCTTGTTCAGTGGTACTCAAGTGGCAGCCCTTGACAAATGTACCTGAGGCTTGCACTTCAATAAGGCATAATGTTAATATAAATTAAATATGATATTTAAATACATGATTTGTAACCACTGATTTAATACAGTCAGTTTTACAGTCAGGACAAGGACATAATACAGCACAAAAATGAATCTGTGTTCCGGCCTCCATCCCTGGTTTTTCCCCACATAGTCTAAGACAGTGGTCCCCAACCACCAGGCCACGGACCGGAACCGGTCCGTGGGTCATTTATTACCGGGCCGAACCGAAAAAATAAATGATTAGAGACGCTACATCAGCAATGAAAACACTGCTTCCATTTCCAACACAAGGGTGTTTATCATCTCATATCACCCCAGGTGGAGGCAGCATCTCGTTGCAGCAAAAAAGCTAATTTGTGAGCAGTATAGTTATTCTATTTTGAACCGTGGTGCAAAAAAGGTTGGGGACCGCTGGTCTAACAATCATATATGCAATACATAAACTTTACCAGAAGTGATATTAAACTTTTTGATTTCCTCAGAAGCTTTAATAGCCACACCTTTACAGAACAACGTAACCCATAACGTTACTTCCACTCAATATTCTTCTCTTATGTTTAGTGCCAAAGGCTTAATGTTCATCCCTTACCTTTATTTATATGGCAAGCTGTGTAAAAGACAAAACTAAGAGATCAGAAAATGTATATGTACATGATATAGATTGTACAATTCAGTATATGGAGAAAAAGTATTGAATTAACGATTGATGCTGTAAATTGACAGTCACCATTTATCATTGTTTTTTGTATTTTTTCATGTTAAAATTGTTTAATTTCTCTTTTTGGCTAAAGCCCTTACAGGACCTGAACCTTTAGCTGTTGGTTTTTGCTTCTAAAAAAACCTTAATATTTAGATCAGTTTTGCTTACTAAAAGCAATGTTTAAAGGGCTCTCTTTTGATCTGGAATCTCTTTTGATATTGAATTGCATATCTCTAAAAATTGTTTTACTGAAATGTCAACTTTTTGTCATCGAACAGCTCGGCAGTACATGATATGCTACAATGAGCTGTAACTGCTTTTTACTACTTTCACACGGGTAATGCCTAGCCAGCTTGACCAAATCTCATTTTTTTTTTTTTTTTTTTATATTCACAGGTTACTGTGTGGGTCTTTTATTTTATTGTGCTACAAAATTAGGACTACGGTATTGCATTAAATCTCTCACCTAATGTTTTACCTTTCATTTGGGATATGCTTCATCTCTTATAATGTGAAATCCTTCATGTTAATTGTTGCATTTGTTAGCACATAGTTTGCTTACTGTACAATATCATGGGATTTGAGGTATCTTGACTGTGTTTATTCATTCATTCGCAATCTGTGTATTACATCTGTTTATTTTTGTTGCATTTTGTGTTCACCAGTGTTATGTTGTTATTCTTTACTGGACAAGATCATGAAAACAGACCACCAGTTTTATACTCTATACAGATCCAAAACTGAACTTGCATTAAATTGTTATTTGTTTGCTCTATTCCTGTACTCAGTTTATCCGCATGAGTACAGTTCAGGATCCCTGAAAGAGGATTTGGGCTGTTTATCATGCTTCACGCTGTTGGTTCCTGCTTTTTTTTTTTTTTTAGCTGAAAATGGTGCTAATATTTTCTTACCCTGGTGCAGCTCGGCAGTAGAGGGTGAAAACAGTCTATGGTTTGTTGCTTTTTGAAGTGTCTGGTGCTCCTGAATTCAGCAAAAAGCTTTTTTCCCCCTCAGCCTGTCTTTTTTTTGTTTGCTTTCTATTATTTGTGACGGCTATCTCTGTGAGGTCTGAAAGCAAAACACAGAATAGTGAAACTAGGTATTAGGACCATGACACCCCCATCTAATACATTTATTTTAGAAAAATGAGTTTTCACAAAGCCTAGTTACTACTGTCTCCTTCAGGACTCATATTCTCTTTTTTTAATGGAAGCTGTATGTGTTAGGTCTTCTGGACCTTGGTCACATTTACATGGGTAAATTTAAAATACTTTTTGTCTGTTCTAGCCAAATCTAGCATTTTCAGTCTGTTTTTCTAAAGGGTTTTTTTCTGGTTCACAGTGAAATGCAAAAATTAAGGTTAATCGGTATGCACAGATGTCTGAGCCCTGATGTCCATTACATAATTTCTGTCACTGTTGTTGCCAACATTTCATTACAGTATAAGTATTATTTGTGTTATAGATTTCCCTTTTTAGATGGAAGGGATATAAAAATTACTTTTACTTTAGAGGTTTGTTGACTTCTTGCCCATAACCAGTATTTTTAAAACAGCAAATTCAGTATTTAACAATACACTCGTTTAAAGTATGTTGCTCTGTTACAATTGGGTTTCTGGGAATTGGCATAGAATTATGCCATTCCAACACAGCATGTTGGAAAAAAATGAATAATAATTAAAAATATATTTATTTATTTTTATTTTACTTTAAATACTCTAAATTTAATGCCAGTCAAAGCCAGTTACTCCAACTGTTTAAACTGCAAGTGCTACAGTTTCATCATTATAATCAACACACTCAGAGAAGGGTCCTCGTCCCGTTTTCAGACCATACGCTTGCAGACCTTAGATTGGATAGTGACGCTTTAGTTGATGAAGTAGGCAGAAATCACCACATCCATCTAAAGACTGGGAGCAATGAGGCTTTCTTTGACTCCCAGCAATCGATGGCAGTTCTTCCCATGTAAGTTCTCATGTCAGGTCATGGAAGCAATCATTCCCTTAGCAAAATCAACCAGAGATTGAAGAGTGCCCATCACTAGCAAGCCACTCAGCTAGGACTACATCCAGACCACATTGCCATGGTTACACTGATTAAAAGGTGCTACTGATTGGTCAGTGATTGTGGGTTGTCAGGTGTTGCAGTTAAATTTATGGCCATGAAAGCATTTTTCAGAAACCTGTTGGTTCGTTTAAGCTTTACTTGTAACTGCATTATCTGTACAAACCCCATTTTCGAAAAAGTTGGGACACTGTGGAAAATGTAGTAAGACGAATCTGTTATTTGTTAATTCTCTTGAAGCTTTATTCAACTGACAAAGGTAAAAAGAAAGGTTTTTTAATGTTTTTTTTTTGTAAACATTGTATTTTGTAAATAAAAACATATTTAGAATATGATGCCTGCAACACACTCCAAGAAATTGGGAATTATTAACAGGTGAAGTAATCATGATTGGGTATAAAAGGAGGATCCACCAAAGGATCAGTCTTCACAAGCAATGATTGGTCATGGCTCACCACTTTGTGCCAAACTTTGTGAGAATTGCCAATCAGATCAGAAAGAACATGCTTTGTAATGCATTTTACCATCTACTGTTTATAACATTGTGAAAAGATTCAGGGAATCTGGAGAGATCTCAGTCTGTGTAGGACAAAGCCAGAAACTACTGTTGAATGTGTGTGACCTTTGAGCTGTTAGGCGGTACTGCATGAGAAACGGTCAAGCTGCTGTGATAAATATAGCCACACGTGCTCAGGAGTACTTCAGAAAACCATTGTCACTGAACACAGATGTAACTCTATTACACAAAGAGCAAGTTTTACATCAATTCTATGCAGATACGCCATTGAGTTTATTTGGCCCGAGCTCATCTCAGGTGGTCCAGAAGACAGTGGAAACATGTGCTGTGGTCAGATGAGTCAACAGTCCAGCACATTTCCTGGAAAGTTGGACATCGAGTTCTGTGTGCCAAAGATGAAAAGGACCATCTAGCCTGTAATCAGTGAAAGGTGCAAAAGCCATCTGTCATGGTATGGGGGTGCATCAGTGCCCACGGCATGGGTGACTTGCATATGTGTGAAGGTATCGTTGACACAGTGGCGTATGTTGTGATTTTAATGGTGACATCTTTGCCCAGAGGTCATGACAGCAAGACAGTGCCAAAGCATGTGCTTGACTGGCCTGCCTGCAGTCCAGATCTGTCTCTTATTAAAAATATATGGTGCAGCATCAAGAGGAGAATCACACAACGATCATGGACTATTGAACAACTGAAGTCTGTATAAAGCAAGAGTGGTCAAAAACTCATAAAAACTGCAACAATTAGTCATTTTATATAAAAAAAAGTGATGGAACACTGGGGTAAAGACATCTTTGCCCCCCAACATTTTGGAGTGTGTTGCAGGCATCAAATTGTAAATGTGTTTATATTTACTCCTTTTTCTTTCATCAGTTAAATAAAGCTGCAATATGAACAAATCACAGATTCTTTCCATTCGTTCCAACTTTTCTTGAAATGGCATTTGTAAATGGCTTTCAGGACCAACCTTAACATGGCATCCCTTTATGAGCCATAAACACTATTTCCTTTTCAAACTAGATTTATTTTCTAAATGTAAATATGTACTCTTTTAGATGTCTGTTTCAACAAATCTTAATCTCAAATCTATAATTTGGCAAATGTCAACAAACTCATTTCATAATTTTGTGGCTTTCTTGTGAACACATACAGGGCTTAAATCTAAATGCATGAAGTCTTTTGTCCTGAATTCTATCAAAGAAATAAATGTGTAATTGCTTTTTGGTTACACTTCTGTTGTGTTCTGATCAGGTGTGATTGTGAAAGTATCTCATCTCATTGCTTTGGTGCTTGATTTTGTTTGTAGAGGAAATTGTGCAATATACCCATTTCAATCTCTGATTTTGTGTTTGCATCAGGTGCTCAGGTCACGAACTAAATCCCTGCTGTGTACTACAATTCTACAGGTGCCTATGAGGCTCATATTACACTAATGTTTCATTTTCAACACCGTTTCCTTCTCTGAACTGCTTTGGTGATGTTTTTGGGGTCAAACCTTGGCACTTAAAATAGTGCCATGTTTTTCATGAGCTGTATTATGATTATTTATTGCACATATAATGATTATGGTTTCCATGGCTACACATAATGGAGTTTAAAACTGGGCTGGAGTTTCTTACAAATTTATGGACACGTTGAAAAATTTTAAAGTGTGTATTTCATGAATAAATGCCTTAAAAACATGTTGGTCAAGTGTCCATTATTGAGTTTTTTTTACATTATTTAAAGCCTTTTTTTCATAAGGGGTATTTAAAAAATAAATAACATAATGAATGAAACAGTTTTTTGTGGAAGCATTAAATTAATTTTTTTTAGTGATTTCTTTAGTTCTCCCCATGTTTAAGCAGCTGCCAGTAAAACATGATCAAGGATAAAACACTCAGTATCAGTGAATAAATAATTCACATATAAAACATTATGTGGTGGGTAGCACTGTTGCCTCACAGCAAGAAGGTCCTGGGTTCGATCCCCAGGTGGGGCGGTCTGGGTCCTTTCTGTGTGAAATTTTTATGTTCTCCCCATGTCTGTGTGGGTTTCCTCAGGAAGCTCCGGTTTCCTCCCACTGCCCAAAGACATGCAAGTAAGGTGAATTGGAGATACAAAATTGTCCATTAGTAACTACTGTTTCTGTCATGAATGTAACCAAAGTGTGTAAAACATGACGTTAAAATCCTAATAAATAATTAAATATTACAAGAAGGCATGCCTACTTTCATTTAGGAATCAAGGCTGAACTGAATTTGCCAAATGAGATCTGCTTGTTCAGTGTCATCTTTAAGTGATGACACTTATTGATAAGTGTCATAGCAACACATTTGGAATGAATCAGAACCTGAACTGAGAACCAATGTTTTGTCTGAATGGGCACAAATTCCTACAGATTCATACCAAAATACACCAATCAGCCATAACATTAAAACCATCTCCTTGTTTCTACACTCATTGTCCATTTTATCAGCTCCACTTACCATATAGAAGCACTTGTAGTTCTACAATTACTGACTGTAGTCCATCTGTTTCTCTGCATGCTGTGTTAGCCCCCTTTCACCCTGTTCTTCAATGGTCAGGACCACCACAAAGTAGGTATTATTTAGGTGGTGGATCATTCACAGCACAGCAGTGACACTGTCATGGTGGTGGTGTGTTAGTGTGTGTTGTGCTGGTATGAGTGGATAAGACACAGCAATGCTGCTGGAGTTTTTAAACACCTCACTGTCACTGCTGGACTGAGAATAGTCCACCAAGCTAAAATATCCAGCCAACAGTGCCCCATAGACAGCGTCCTGTGACCACTGATGAAGGTCTAGAAGACATACCTGTCAAGTCTCCCGTTTTGGCTGGGAAACTACCGTATTTTACCCCTCTTTCCCGCCGTCCTCCCGTATTAGTATTTTCCCGTAAATTTCCCGTATTATATTATAATTTTAAAAAACATTAAAAAAACACTGTGCCTCTCCAAACTGAAATGTCACTAACCTCGCGAGAACTGCCACTTGCAGCAGCCTGGGTGGCAGTTCTCGCGAGGTTAGTGACATTTGAGTTTTGTGCGGTTAGTGCGGACAGCGGGAACAAACCTGCAACAGGGAGAGATGGATGGATGCAAGGAGAGAGAGGGCATTCCTGCCAAAAAAGTTAAGACTGCATGTAAATATCTAGAGAAATGGGACATCGAATTTACCTTTCTAAAGAGGAGCAGGATGTGGCTGAGTTATGCATTCTGTAAGGTTTGTAACTGCGATTTTAGTGTCCCGTATTTTATTTTTAATTTCCCTTATTTTTAAATCCAAAACTTTACAGGTATGCTAGAAGATGACCAACTCAAACAGCAGCAACAGATTAGCGATCGTCTCTGACTTTACCTCCACAAGGTTGACCAACTAGGTAGGAGTGTCTCATAGAGTGGACAGTGAGTAGACACAGTATTTAAAAACTCCAGCAGCGCTGCTGTGTCTGATCCACTCATACCAGCACAACACACACTGACACACCACCACCATGTCACTGTCACTGCAGTGCTAAGAATGATCCACCTACCAAATAATACCTGCTCTGTGGGGGTCCTGACCATTGAAGAACAGGGTGAAAGCAGTCTAAAAATGTATGTAGAGAAACAGATGGACTACAGTTAGTAACTGTAGAACTTCAAAGTGCTTCTATATGGTAAGTGGAGCTGATAAAATGAACAGTGAGTGTAGAAACAAGGAGGTTTTAATGTTATGGCAGTTTGGAGCAACTCTGTTAATGCACATGAGCCTATACAACAATTTCATGATAAGGTGTTGACATACTTTTGCCTACATTCAAAATGCATCAGGTTATATAGAACCTGCACTTACCCCTTACAGTTGTAGTTGTACACACTAAGTATAAATAAGCTTTTGAGGGTTTGCCACAGTTATGATTTGGCAAAGAAAACATTTTTGAGGCGTAAAAGGAGGTAATGACCCTGAAATTCTCTCTTTTTCCCCTCATTTTATTTTTGTCCATGCCACAATAGCTTGGATCTAATGAGGCAGAAAGAACAAATAGAGCAATACATTCCTGCTGTTTTATTTGGTTGCTGGGCCAAACAGTCTTGCTATTTCGACTGAAGATAAGCATAAGAATGTTAGAAAAGATGAGAAAGAATAAGTGTTGTTGGGGTAAGCACCTATGCTGAAAGAAAATCACAGGCGGTAATGGTGAAGTATACAATAGAAAATTGTGTTCTGTTGGCTGGGTGGGACTGTCATGCACTGAATTATACCAATATATCAGAGCTAATTACACACCAGTGTGGTGCCATGTTTTACAGTCAGGTGGAATAATAAATATAGGTTGTAAGCAATAATGGTTATAAGCAAAGATTAACATTTTTACATAAAAGTTGTCAACACTTTCTTCAAGGTTGTACAATTAATGAAGCAATTAAAAACCACCATATACAAATAAATAAAAAACCTCTAGTACAGTGAAAATCATGTCAGTATTTACATGAACATTCATAACTGTTATGTATGCAATATCATGTTGGCTTATAATGCTATGAATATTTGCTTAACTCTATTTTTACAGCAAGATGTTAATTAAACCTTGTAAAACTAAAAATGGCAAGGCGCAGCGGCATATTCCGCTAGCACACCAGTGCGGAGATTCTAAACTCCTTGGTTCGAAACTCGGCATTGCCACTGGTCGGGTGGGCACCATTTAGCGGACATAATTGCCAGTGCCTGCAGCAGACATGTCTCTGCTAGGGTGGGATGAGCCGGACTACGTGGGTGGGGTCTTCAAACGCTGTGTAAGGACCTTGAATGGAAGATGCCTGTGCAGAATGCATGGGTGAAAAAGGGTTCCGCTAAGGGTTAAAGGAGGCGTGAGCAGCAATATATACCCACCTCGACTGCAAATCAGGGATCCCCAGCAGCGGAAGACAAAGTGACTACGCTAAATTGGGAGAAAAAATAAAATAGAAAAAATGAGAAAAAATAAAATAGAAACACTAAAATTGGCCACTAAATTGACAAAAGGTCTTTTTAAGACTGTAGTGCAGCTGATTGACTGGTACAAAAAGTTAACAATCAATATTGACTCAGTATGCAGCAAAACTCATCTGGGCTGCATGCGAGATGTAATTATTTTTATTTATTTGTAATTTTTTAAATTACATTTTTTTTAAAATAATTTAGCGCGTCCAATTTCATCCCATCAATCATCCTCTCACTAATGCCGGTCCCTGCTCCTGGTCGGGGCTGACGAGGCCGTTCCACGCCTCCTCCGACACGTGCACAGCCAATCGACCGTCTTATCACCCACGCTTGCCAAGTGCAGCGCGGCAGAGCACCGTGCACGGAGGATCACACACTCCGCCGGCACCCCCTCCATGCAGGCGCCACCGACCAGCCAGCAGAGGGCGCAACTGCCCCAGTCCTGAGAGAGTATCCCGTCTCAAATCCCGCCCCCCCACCTGAACAACATGCCAATCGTTGTTCATATAGCCGCCCAGCCTCGACCGGTGAAGGCAGAGCTGGACTCGAAACGACGCACCTTCGAGATCCAGCTCTGGTTGCAGCGCGTGTCTTTTACCGCTGCGCCACCTGAGCGGCAAGATGGCAATTTTTGAAAGAAATATAGCATTTATTTTTTTTAATAAATTACTAATTTATTTTTTATGGCTACAAAGTTTCCCCAATAGAAGAATAGATGAAAGGCGCCTGGAAAATAAGCTAGTAAAGTTTTCGTCATGGAATATAACTGTTTAGTTGTTACTATATACACTTTAGGGTTGCCATTAACCTGACACCACAGTGTAAGTGTAAGTGAGCTACAGTCAATCCCAGGACACCAAACAAATTCGTCGTTCAAATACACTTAGGGGTAATTTAGAGTAGCCAATTTATCTTCTGCATGTTTGTGAGATGTGAGAGAAAACCAAAGTACCCAGAGAGTACTTGCACACAGACAGTGGCTGGAATGAAGGATTGAAACCAATTCCCCAGGACCCTGGTGCTGTGCACCACCCACTCTTTCAGCAGGTGAGTTGGCTAACCTGAATAACTGATTAAAAACACTGTAAACGAGCCAGTGTACCTGATCTTTAATTGATGTACACACATAATGTATTTAATCATTTTTATCAACCATTCCTCTGTTAGTCTCTAATGATGACCTAAAGATAATTAAAAGATGTTTACCCACCTTTATTGAATCACTCATCAGGGCCTTAAATTCCACCCAAACGCTATGATCTATTCTTATTTACTCATGCACTATTCCCCAGCAATTTACCAGTTATTTATTAGGCAAATATCTCGGGTGGACTAATGCAGCAATGGACATGGATATGACGCAGTACAATTTCCATGTTATAACCAGGAAGGATATTGTGTGTATTAGGTTACAGTATATGTTAATAGACTCCTGCTAATGCAGCTAATTTGATACAGTAGCACATCTACAAAATGTCCTCAAAGTCAAATAGAAAGACAAACAAAAAATGTGTTTTAAGTGGAGGGTGGGAGCTCTGGTCCTCAATGCCCTAAAGTACTTTATATAGAAAATCGTATTAGGACACCCCTTCTAATGACTGAGTTTATGTATTTCAGCCAAAACAATTGCTAACAGGTGTAAGATATCAGTTATATAATGAACATTATATGGTTCTAATGTTGCAGCAACAGTTTAAGGAAGGCCCTTTCATTGTCTAGTGCCCCTGTGCACGAAGCATGGTCTGTCCTCCTAAGACCCAGCAATTCATTTTTGTCCTCTGTGGGGGACATGAGTCTGAGATCACTAACTCAAACACCATTTATACAATCCATTTGAGTACTACTGTACTGTATAAAGTACACCCTGAGCTTTTTAGTAATGTCACATTTGTGGGGTTGTGGCAAAAAGAGCACATGGGCTTTCTTTTTAAAATGGCTGTTATAAAAATCCTCTCTGCACTTCCACTTGTTATGACAACAAACAAGGTATGATTGTTAGATATGTTTCTGTTGCTAGTAATCAAATTGTTTCATCGATATGAGATTCATATCTTAGTTATTTCTTCTAGTTTTTAAGTCTTAAGTTTTATTTTTACTAAACATAGTTTCTCTTGCTATTTATATTTTATATTTTATTATGTTTACACACACCGAGACCTGAGTAACTGCATTTCGTTTTAATCATGTACATGGTTTTGAATGACAATAAAGCTGAGTCTGAGTCTGAGTCTGAGTCTTAACTTCAATTTAGAAAGATTTTAGAAATGTTTTAATCCTTTTAAAACACATCAATGTCCTTTGTAGTGGACGGCAGGACTTACTACCCCCTGCTTTAGCCTATTTCTATACAAGAAAGCAGAGGGCTGAGTAAGGCAGAGAGGATTTTATTAAGAATTGATAAGTCATATTTAGAGCTGTCAGGATGCAAAGGGAATACATTTGTCAAATGTATTACATGTAACATATTGTTGTGTGTTTCAAAGACAAAAAACTGCTTCCTGTTATATCATGAATTATGCTGTAAATTATGTGTATTTTTTTCTTCCACTATGTTCCACTATGAGATGTTTTGTTTTTCTTTTCAGTGTTTCAGTGTTCAGATGTCTTTCTTTTATCAAACTGTTTTAATGTAGGCGAAATAAAAATGTAATTATAAACTAGAGAGGTGCATTTCCTGAAGAAAATGTGAGTGTGATTGCAGTGCAGCTGGGACAAAAAAACAGGTGTGGCAGGTGGGCAGGGGGGTGGCGTATGTGTATGGAAGACCTGCAGTTTGTGGGGGTGTGAATACTTTTTCCCAGACAGGTGACTGTAGGCGGCTTTAAAGGTCACATAGAGTTCACTTTATTTTAAAACCACCCCAACTTTGTGTCTTCCAAAACTTTCTCTTCAATGTTGTCAAAGCTAGGCTTAGAGGTATATTGGGCAAGACTTGCTTTCACTCAGTGTTGAAAAAGAGATTCTACAAATCAAGTTATTTTTTTTTAAATCAATAAAATCACAGCAGGAGCCAAGCATGACTGTTGTGTCCGACAGAATGATGTTTCTGACAGTAGCATTTCTCATAGTACTTCAGTGAGCCATGGATTAGTGGATCAATTGTGTTTTCAAGGCATAAAATAAATAAAAGATGAGAGTTTTATTGGACATTTTTTATAGTTAGACTGTATACATCATCATATTGCCAAGTCATAACACAGATGGGTGACAAAGATCTGAATAAATGGGAAACAAATGCTTTAAGTGGAAATGCTTCTAGACAGGTATTCTGTAATGCATGATACAATTATGCAATTAACATCTCACCATGCTTAGTTACCAGCATAAAATGATAAGAAGACCCAGTTTACATCAATTTAGGATCAAATTAGCAAAAGCAGAGGATTCAGTGGTGCAAATACAATAAGCATTTGTGTACAGAGAAAAAAATATAAAACCTGAGGAGTCGATTTGCATAAGACCAAACCTGCAGCTGCATGTGTGGTCTATACCAAGTGATATTTGAGGTATACAGGTGTAATGGGTTTAATATGGTTTGGGTCCACTTCTTCCCTCACAGGAATCACCTGTGTATGTAATTAAGAAATTATGAAAAAACAACAACATTTATTCTAATTAGAGTTCTGATGATATCCATGTCCTGGTCTACAAGGCTCAATGTATCACTAAATGGTTTAATGAATTTAATGAATTCTATGTCAATTAAATGTGGTGGTCTTTACAGTCACCAGATTTGAGTGCAGCTGAACACCTATAAGTAAGGCCCTACCTAATTCACGGACGTGAAAATTGCAGTCACGGACTGTGAATTGAGCTGTTTCCTGTGTAATAAGCAATTTGCAAAGGAAAAGTGTGTTTCTCTACACACATGATCATCTCTGTGCTGTGACAGTTTGTGTAGAGTTTATTTATTTCTTTGTAAATAAAGTACTCCTAAAAATACTCCTAAGACGCTCGGTTACATTAGCAATCAGTTAGACAAAATGTTCAAGATGTTGAAGTCTAAAGCAGCTAAAAACACGCTTGGAAAACTCCCAATCAATTATAAGGACGCAGAGGGACTGTGTGTCAAAACACAGATGAGAATTTTGGTCTTTGAGAGGGAACTATTAAGGTAGACTGACTGTGTATTGTAGCTTCCACTGATTCTAGCATTTAATTTATGAGTGTTATTTAATGACTGCTGTGAAATGTGGCACTTTTGTTTAAAAATCTGTGAAATCTGTGATTTTTGAAAACAAGGTCCGTGAAATTAAGCACATTTTCCTGTGAATTTAGTAGTGCCCTACCTATAGGTGATTTTACACCAACACTACCTGCTTGTGTTGATACTGTGTTAAAATATCTGAGTTGGTTTACTGAGAAGTTCAATTAGAAGTTTTACATGCTCTTCTTGTGTCTGCATGGGTTATACATGTGTACTCTGTTATCATTTTAGCTCTTAAAACATGCTATTAATTGGAATGGCTATTCAAAATTTCCCTTATTTATCAGTTCAGCAAACTCATCAAAACATTTCTTATGGACCTGTTATTGTGCACAATCATGCTGGAACAGGAAAGGACCTTACACAAACTGTCACTGTACAAACTGGGAAGCATATGTTTTAGTTCTTATACAAACATTTTTTGTTTTGTAAAATGCAATACAACCACTGGGAGTAAACAAATTAAGATTTCTCTACATTCCCTGAATCTATTTACAATATGATGTATGGTAGATGGTGAAAGACTTAAATTATTTGCAATGGGAAATGTTATTTTGAACTGATTGACAGTGCTCTCACAAAAGATTGATGTTGTAAGCTCTGACCCATCTCTGCTTGCAAAGGCTTAGCCTTTAATGGATTGTTTTATACCCAATAATAATATCCTCAGGTATTATCAATTCACCTGCTTATTGTGGAATGTTTCAAAACTAGGGTTTCACTATTACTTTGCTCCTGTCCCAACTTTTTTTGTTTTGCATGCATTAAAATATAAATTTATTTACAAAATATAAGTTGATCACCCCAAAAAAAAACAAAATTATTCGTACCTTTGTCAGTAAAAATAAAGTTTCAAAAGAATTAACAAATACTTAATTCTGTTTATATTGCATCTCCCTAAATATCCCAGCTTATCTGTAAATGGCTTTTTAAATGATTTATCCACCTGTCATCAGTTGGTTAAGCTATTACACCTGAATTCAACAATTAGGAAAGGTCTCCACATACCTTTGGCCATATAATGTATATTAGAAGACATTTCTTTTGCAGACTTTTCAAAATGTTTAAATAAAAATCCAGCTGTTGATGCTACAAATAAATTAATTCCATATGTATTTCCTGAGAACATATGGTAACAAGACAACTAAATCACTCTGTGTTTATATTCTTCTGCAGTCATGCATTTTTATATCAGTCCTACCGTGAGATGATAAAGTAGGGTTTTATTGCATGGTAATTGTTAGTTTTGACCATAGGCTATCACATAAATACTGGGAGAGAGGAAGAGCATCTTTAGCTTCAGGCTAGTCATTAAATGCAGCATATGCTTCATCTGTTTGCCATAAGCCATATGCTCAATGACCCTGTGACTTTCTCCATAATGCCTGCTGCTCTCCTGTCAGAGCTGCACACCAGCCATGGCTTCCACTTCAGATAATGAGAATGACTGTGAGGTATTCAAGCCACTACTGTTATGCTAATTCCAGCTCTATAGCTAATGCTAGCACTATGGCTGTTCAATTAGCAGTATATGCTAATTTTGTACGTCTGACTTTAGTGACAGTGCTAATGAATTGTATCCTGCTTTAACATCAATCAAATTAAAGCAGGAACTGCAGTTTTCAAATAATTTGTATTTATTACATTTATTTATTGTAAACAACTGCTTTATTCTAAAAAACTACCTGAAAAATCTCGACACAAGATGCCACTTCACCCCAAACAGGATGGCAGTACTAATAAGCAAAAACACAAGCTACATTTTGAACTCTGCCAGTAAGAGTGTGCCCAAATCCCAACCAGTTGTGCCAGAAGCTCTTTGATAGCTATTAAAAGTAAAATGAGTTTTTTATCTACTTTTATTTTTTATTTAATTTACGTTTAGTGTATGTATAGTGCTGATTTCTACTGTTTTTGCTAATTTGTCACATTTAAATGTTTATAATTTTCTAATGTTTCTAACTAATTTTAATATAAGATAAAGACAACAGAAGTAAAAACAAAATGCAAACTAAATTATAAATGATCATTCCATTTATTAAAGATGAATATTTATTTAAAACTTATCGCCCATGTGAAAAAGTTATTGCCCCCTTAAGCTGGTTGTGCCACCCTTGACAGTAACCAGCTGTGGTCAAATGTTTGCAGTTAGTCTTTTACATTGCTGAGGAGGAATTTTGACTTCTCATGCAGAATTGTTTTATTTTGGCTACAAAGACAGATCTTCAAGCATGCATTGCCAGTTTAACATTCTGTCACAGCAATAGGATTAAGTCAGGACTTGGTCACCTCAAAATGTTAATCTTGTTTCTTTTGAGCCATTCAGAGGTGGACTTGTTTGTGTGCTTCAGATCATTGTCCGGCTGTACAACCCAACTATGATTGAGGTCTAAAAGAGAACAGAATTTATGGTTCTATCAGTTATGATGGATTGTTCAGGTCCTCCAGAAGCAAAGCAGCCCCAGACCATCACCCTCCTACCATCATGTTTGATTGTAGGTATGATGTTCTTATAGTGGAGTGTGGTGTTAGCTATTTGCAAGAAGTAACAAGACACATTACTTTCAAAAACGTTTAGTTTTGATTTATCAGTCGACAGAATATTATGCCAAAAGTCATAGTTTTTTTTTTTCTTGGCAAATGTGCGATGAGCCTTGTGTTCTTTCTGGTCATCAGTGGTTTGCATCCTGCAACTTTCCCATGAAAGCCATGTGTGCCCAGTGTCTTATTGTAGAATTGACCTTAATTGAGACGTGAGGCCTGCAGGTCTTCAGATGTTCATCTGAGTTCTTTTGTGACCTCGTGGATGAGTCAATGCTGTGTTCTTGGTGAAATTCTGGTGACCAGCGGCTCCAGTGATAGGAAGGTTCACCACTGTTAGACAATGGCTTTCATTGTGGATTGCTGAAATTCCAAAGCATTAACAACAGCTTTTTAACACTTAAGATTGACCCTTTTTAGAACACTTAAGGTGGATTTCAATGACTCTGTTTCTCGTTTATATTTGAATTTCTTTAGAACATGGCATCATGTGCTGTTTTGAGACCTTTTATCATGGCTCAAGTTACCAGACAGATTTTATTTAAGTAATGTTTAGATTCAACAGGTCTGGCAGTAATCCTGCTTGTGTGTGGCTAGTAAAACCAACTGTCAGTTGAATTTGGTTTGAACTAGTAGATTTAGTAGGCCACAATAACCTTTTTACAAAGGGCCAGGTAGGGCTGAACAGCATTTTTCCTTCAAGAAATGAAATAATTAAAAAAGCATTTTGTGTGTACTTGTTTTGTGTTTACTATATTAAAGGTAGTTTGATGATCTGAATCATGTGTGACCAAAATGCAAACATAGAAGAAATTGAAAGAGAACAGTTACTTTTTTTCACAACACTGTATTAATTTTTAATGTGTTTGTACAAAGTATAAACAAAGACTGACGCCACCAAAATTATCATAATACTTATTACTGGCCATTACAGCTTTGATGCCCTTATGGTAAGATATAGTTTGCAGCATTGACAATGTTGCAGCATTGTAATTTTCCTTTAGATAGACTTACATGGTTACAATTTTAACATTTTACATTTACATAAATTTTTTTTATGAGATTTAAAGCAAATGAACTGTTAATTGCTTTTTTTTTTTTACATTTTTATTTTCTCCACCCCCAGTGGCTAGGTTAACATAATGCCATGCACCTTCTGTATTTGTAAGCCCTGCCCTGGATTTGAACCCCTAGAACTCAGACACTGCTGTTATGCTACACCAACTCATTAATAAATGTTATTTTACTTGCAAAGTTTTACTTGCAAGATGTTAGCATGCAAGCTTAAAAGCTTTTTCTTAAATATGCAACTTTTTTGTTGTGTTTTAATTCCACAAACTTAAAAAATGCAAAAAACCAAAATTATTGGTTACAATTAGGATAGCTAGAGACTGACATATGGTGAAGGATTCCTTTAGTAAGACTTTTTTATGATTATCTGACAACACTCTTGCCTGCCTTATGACTGAGTGTAAGTGTGGCCATTACATGAGGGCTGCATTGTATGCTGTGAATACCTTAGCAGCAAAGGCATCCTGAGTTTTAGTCACTTGTAAAAAATTAATGAGCAAAGAGCTTTCCATTCACCAGTCCCACACCACTCACTCACACCAGTGATGGATGTTTGATTTTATAAGACACAACAACAACAGCAAAATGTATTATTACACGTATGAATATTGCATTATATGAATATATGAATATGAATATTGCCCGAGATCTCAGTAATCAAGCTAAATTTCCACATCCAGTTTTGTACAAGATCCACACTGTGTCACAGTATTGTTTTGGAACCCAGTTAAATCTAGAGGTTATAGAAAATACTGCTCATAAAAATATGATCAATTATTTTTTACAGCACTGTAATACTTTTTAATTTACACACAATGTGTTTGTACAAAGTATTAACAAAGATTAAAGCCACCAAAAATTAATGATCATAATACTTATTACTGGTAAATACAGCTTTAATGCAGTTGTAGCCTAGAGATTAAGGTACTGGACTAGTAATCAGAAGGTCGCTGGTTCATGCCCCACCACTGCCAGGTTGCTGCTGTTGGGCCCTTAAACAAGGCCCTTAACTTTCAATTGCTTAGACAATACGTATATACTGTCACAGTACTGTAAGTTGCTTTGGATAAAAGCGTCTGCTAAATATCGAAACATTTTACATGTACAAACATTTTTAATGAGACTTAAAGCAGTAAATTCATTATTGTTTTTTTTTCTTTACATTTTTTGTTTGTTTTTGTCAGTTTTGTACAAGATCCACACTGTGTCACAGTATTGTTTTGGACCCCAGTTCAATCTAGAGTTTATAGAAAATACTGCTTATAAAAATATGAAACCATTTTAGAACTATTCAGGAACCTGACATTGGTTTGACATTGCCCGTGTGACAAACCATGTTACACACACCAATTCATATGTACAAAATTCAAATGACACAATTTGCACTAATACTACTACCAAGTTGGCAAGTTTTAATTAGAGTGACTTTTTCGATCCATCTCACCCTTCCTCAAAAGCACCTCTCCAAATGCTTAGCAATCTGAAGGTTCAAAAAGTCTGTTTACATGTAAGTATAAATTAGGCTTTACAGTTTGATTTTCTTGCATTACATAATGTTTGAAAGATATTAATTTTAGAGATGTATTTTTTCTTCAACCCATTTGATCATCAGACTTTAGTCTGTTGTCCCCTGGTATGTGCTTCAATAAAAGAACCTCTTAACTCTATTAAGCCTTAGTTTTGACTGACTGATTCACCTGCAGTCTTTAAAATCCTCAGTTCCTTGAGGACCAAAAACCCATTCCATTTCAAGGCAAAGCAATCAAGCCACTCTGAACTATTTAATCTTCTGGGCAGTGGTCGTTTTAGAGGCTGAATAAAAAGAAAAGACATCAACATTAAGATCCAGCTTCTCTGTTTGGCACTATTCATTTTCCAATCTTAACAACTTTATTGATTTGTGATATTGTCACCCTGTCCTGTGACCTATACTATCATTCTGTAGTGTTAAAACTATTTACTACAGTGGCTAGCCACAGCAACACCTCTCGCTCCCCCTCTTTCTTTCTCTCTCACCTCTCTGTCGTACTGTGTTTTTCTGTCATACTCATTCTTCCAGCTATCTAAGATGATGAAGAGAGTCTGAGGCAATTTATCTGAAAAACTGGCCCTCAAATGCTGGCTGTGACTCTGACCTTCAAAATGAAATCCCATGACATTCCACTTCCCTTTTTCTCTACGTGACAGAGTACGTGTCATTTTTATCTGCTCTTTCATGATATTTTGCGTTTGCCATTGGACAGAAACCCAAAGAGGAGCAGTGAGAAACATACCAATATGCAGACAGAAGTATTTGAAGATCAAGATTGCAGTTCTAAAGAGGCTTTGTATTAATCATGCCTTTGTACTTTCTTCTTTTTCTTAAAAACCCCATGGGTGCAAAGGGTATTGACTGAACTCACCTTAGTTAGTGTGCCACAGTGTTATATGCATACAAAAGAGCAGTTTCTGTGACAGTTAAAAAATCAGATAAAAATCAAAAACTATAAACATAAAAAAAAGATGTTGCTACAATTAGTAGGTGTCAACATTATTTCAATTCAGTTTCATTTATATGGCACTTTTAACAATGGATAGGAAAAAAAATTCATATATACACCAACCAGGCATAACATTATGAGCACTGAAAGGTGAAGTGATTATCTGACTATCTGAACACTGATTATCTCTTCATCACGGCACCTGTTAGTGGGTGGGATATATTTGGCAGCAAGTGAACATTTTATCCTCAAAGTTGATGTGTTAGCAGCAGGAAAAATGGGCAAGCATAAGGATTTGACCGAGCTTGACAAGGGCCAAATTGTGATGGCTAGACGACTGGGTCAGAGTCATCTCCAAAACTGCATCTCTTGTGGGGTGTTCCCGGTCTGCAGTGGCCAGTATCTATCAAAAGTGGTCCAAGGAAGGAACAGTGGTAAACCGGCATCAGGCTCATGGGCAGCCAAGGCTCATTGATGCACATGGGGAGAGATGGCTGGCCCGTGTGTTCCGATTCAACAGACGAGCTACTGTAGCTCAAACTGCTGAAAAAGTTAATGCTGGTTCTGATATAAAGGTGTCAGAATACACAGTGAATCACAGTTTGTTGCGTATGGGACTGCATAGCCGCAGACCAGTCAGGGTGCCCATGCTGACCCCTGTCCACTGCCAACAATGGGCACGTGAGCAATGCGACCTGCCACAAAGCAAAAATGGTTCAGGAATGGTTTGAGGATCACAACAACAAGTTTGAGGTGTCAGATACCACAGCACACCTTCAGGGGTCTAGTGGAGTCCATGCCTCGATGGGTCAGGGCTGTTTTGGCAGCAAAAGGGGGACCAACACAGTATTAGGAAGGTGGTCATAATGTTATGCCTTATCTGTGTATATTGTATGTACAATTATGTGTAAAATGTAAATGAAAACTTGGTCATTTACAATTACCTGTAGTACAATGAACCGTCAAGCTTTTGGTGTTGAAACCCGCCTACTGGATGGAAAAATTACACTGTTTATATCAGATATCTGTATGAGGTTGTTTTAAAGTTTCTGTTAAAAACTTATACTGTTAATTACTTATAGTTCTTTCAGTAATTGGGCTATTTATTATTTAACATTAAAAAAGTAAAATAGTTGAATAAACATTACTTATTTGTAAAAATGTTGTATAGATAATATGAAGAACACAATAAAAACACAATTGTTAAAACTGTTTGATCAAAAGTAAGTGTAATATGTGTAAAAACTCTTGACAGCCTGGCTTGTTTACATAATTTGTGCTATTAACATTGTAAACACTTGCTCACACATCTGTGCTATTAACATTGTAAACACTTGCTCACAAATACATCCATATAAAGCCAGATCTTAAGATCTTAAGCTACATTGTGGTTCCTCCATTACCAAGATATCACTTGGGAAATTTTACCATATGCATTTTTAATTATTATCATTGGTTTATTTTGCAGGTTTTTTTTTTTTTAATCTGTACTGACTGTGTGACTTTTCCTTAGCTGCAAGCTGCAGTCTTGTCTCTATGGCAGTTCACATCAGTTAAAGAAATATGCCAGATGTTTTACCTACTGCTGTGCACTTAACATAAGTGTGTGGACTGTGCAATGCAATGGCAATATACACTAGTATATAGTACACTAGACCAAAAGCACGTGCACATATCTCTTCTTATTTAGTCCATGTGTTCTTCAAGGGATCTTCAAAAAGTTTCCGCACTTTTATATTGTCATTGGAAAGGGTGAAGGTGGTAGGAGTAGTAATTGGTCATGTCTGAGAGACTAAGAGAGAGCTTACAGTCCGGTATTAGCACCATCTGATTTCCACTTTTTTGAACCGCTCAAAGAAGCTTTATGGGAAAGAAGATTTTAATTTGATGATGACGTGAAAGCAGCGGTGCATCAGCGGTTATGCTCTCAACCAAAAATATTTTTTGCTGATGGCATTAAAAAGTTGGTACAATGCTGGGAAAAATGCATCGGAAGGTGACTATGTAAAAAAAGTACAGTGTATCACAAAAGTGAATACACCCCTCACATTTCTGCAGATATTTAAGTATATCTTTTCATGGGACAACACTGACAAAATGACACTTTGACACAATGAAAAGTAGTCTGTGTGCAGCTTATATAACAGTGTAAATTTATTCTTCCCTCAAAATAACTCAATATACAGCCATTAATGTCTAAACCACCGGCAACAAAAGTGAGTACACCCCTAAGAGACTACACCCCTAAATGTCCAAATTGAGCACTGCTTGTCATTTTCCCTCCAAAATGTCATGTGACTCGTTAGTGTTACTAGGTCTCAGGTGTGCATAGGGAGCAGGTGTGTTCAATTTAGTAGTACAGCTCTCACACTCTCTCATACTGGTCACTGAAAGTTCCAACATGGCACCTCATGGCAAAGAACTCTCTGAGGATCTTAAAAGACGAATTTTTGCGCTACATGAAGATGGCCAAGGCTACAAGAAGATTGCCAACACCCTGAAACTGAGCTGCAGCACAGTGGCCAAGATCATCCAGCGTTTTAAAAGAGCAGGGTCCACTCAGAACAGACCTCGCGTTGGTCGTCCAAAAAAGCTGAGTGCACGTGCTCAGCGTCACATCCAACTGCTGTCTTTGAAAGATAGGCGCAGGAGTGCTGTCAGCATTGCTGCAGAGATTGAAAAGGTGGGGGGTCAGCCTGTCAGTGCTCAGACCATACGCCGCACACTACATCAAATTGGTCTGCATGGCTGTCACCCCAGAAGGAAGCCTCTTCTGAAGTCTCTACACAAGAAAGCCCGCAAACAGTTTGCTGAAAACATGTCAACAAAGGACATGGATTACTGGAACCATGTCCTATGGTCTGATGAGACCAAGATTAATTTGTTTGGTTCAGATGGTCTCAAGCATGTGTGGCGGCAATCAGGTGAGGAGTACAAAGATAAGTGTGTCATGCCTACAGTCAAGCATGGTGGTGGGAATGCCATGGTCTGGGGCTGCATGAGTGCAGCAGGTGTTGGGGAGTTACATTTCATTGAGGGACACATGAACTCCAATATGTACTGTGAAATACTGAAGCAGAGCATGATCCCCTCCCTCCGGAAACTGGGTCGCAGGGCAGTGTTCCAGCATGATAATGACCCCAAACACACCTCTAAGACGACCACTGCTTTATTGAAGAGGCTGAGGGTAAAGGTGATGGACTGGCCAAGCATGTCTCCAGACCTAAACCCAATAGAACATCTTTGGGGCATCCTCAAGCAGAAGGTGGAGGAGCGCAAAGTCTCGAATATCCGTCAGCTCCGTGATGTCGTCATGGAGGAGTGGAAAAGCATTCCAGTGGCAACCTCTGAAGCTCTGGTAAACTCCATGCCCAGGAGAGTTAAGGCAGTTCTGGGAAATAATGGTGGCCACACAAAATATTGACACTTCAGGAACTTTCACTAAGGGGTGTACTCACTTTTGTTGCCGGTGGTTTAGACATTAATGGCTGTATATTGAGTTATTTTGAGGGAAGAATAAATTTACACTGTTATATAAGCTGCACACAGACTACTTTTCATTGTGTCAAAGTGTCATTTTGTCAGTGTTGTCCCATGAAAAGATATACTTAAATATCTGCAGAAATGTGAGGGGTGTACTCACTTTTGTGATACACTGTATGCCATTTGTTTCTGAAATTCGTAATAAATAGAGTTTAAAAAAGTGCGGAAACTTTTTGAAGAACCCTCGTATTTATTTGTATTAAATCAATGATACAATTTTTTGTATTGTGTATTTATTTTATTTGTATAAAATTAATGATAACATTTTTTGTATTTTGTATTTATTTTATTTGTATAAAATCAATGATAACATTTTTTGTATTTTGCATTTATTTTATTTGTATAAAATCAGTGATATAAATTTGTGGCAACTGTGGGTGGAAAAGCCATATTTCTGTTCCAATATGACTGTCCCACTGTGCACAAAACAAGGTCCTAAATGGCATGGCTTGAAAGGCAGAACTCCAATGGTCTGGTAAGTTTTGAGCTTGCAATTTCAAGGCAACAGAGTTGGAAAAAAGCCATTTTCTGTTTTTTCTGTCTTGTGTCTGTGTGGAAGAACCTGACTAGACTGCATAGAGTTTTGACTTAAACCCAACTCATATTGGCTAATAGCAGTGACAAACCTCACTAAAGTTTTTATGGATAAAAGAAAGTGAATCCCTGCTGAATCAAAGCCAGAAGTGGAGGCTGAGATAAAAGTATATAGATTTTGGGGGGTGGGCTAATATTTATTTAGGCTGGAATAAGATCAAGAAGCACATATTAATAAGATATTTGGGTGTCAGCATCCTTTTGGCCATGTTAAGGTTTAGAAGTAAATACATTTAATACGTTGCTGCATATACTGTGTACAGTACATACATTACAAAAGACATTTATTTGTTTATTTTTGCTGCCTTGTTTTTTTACATTGCAGTATACACCGATCAGCCATAACATTAAAACCACCTCCTCATTTCTACACTCACTGTCCATTTTATCAGCTCCACTTACCAGTCCTGACCATTGAAGAACAGGGTAAATGCAGGCTAAAAAAGTATGTAAAGAGACAGATGGACTACAGTTAGTAATTTTAGAACTACAAAGTGCTTCTATGTGGTCAGTGGAGCTGATAAAATGGACAGTGAGTGTAGAAACAAGGAGGTGGTTTTAATGTTATGGTTCATCAGTGTTTGTGTCTACCTTGTATGCTTGTGGATATCTGTTCTGATCAGAGATTTTTGGAAAAGAACTAAAAAAAATTTTATCTGAGGACTTTGGAAAAACCTGAAAGGCAGTGTGGAAAGCACAAAGCAATAGTATTTTAGCTCCCTAGCTGCAATCACAGGCCTGATGTTATCTTGATTTTGGTAACAACAAACTGGATACAGATGCACTAACTGCTTAAATTTTGTTCAGAGTTGGACAAAAGAGTATATACTCCTATTACCTGCTTTAAAATCCAATAGCTGCAGGCACTGCCTTGATGCTTCTCTCAGACTACGTTCTAGATTGTGTGTCTCCAAAATGGCACAATCAATGCAGCAGTGATTTAAAATAATGATTTGTCCTGCTTTCAAAGAGTTCCTGACAGGCAATATGTCTCTATTAAAAATTGCCTCCAAATTTTTCATCAGTTTTGAAAGTGGCAACTCTGTGAATGCCTTTTGGAATATATATGACCTCTTTTCAGTTTGTGTGAATGTCAGATTGAATAGAGGAATAGCATATCTGCTATTTTTAAATACTTTTTATTTTTTATGCCAAAGACTTGAGTATAAGTGGTGAAGAGCTCTATGGCCTGCATGATATCTCACTGTTTTGCTTTCTTTCTTATCTTTTTTTTCCCTTTTGCCTTCGTCTTTCCCCACCTCTGGTTGGTTAAATTTCCCTTTGATGCTTGGCAGCTGTGCTCCTCTTAAGCCTGCATGAGTCAACCCAAACATAAAGAGAGCATTTGAACCACAAGGCAATCTGTCTGCATTACGGCCGTGCTGGAAGCTGTCTCTCTCTGCTTTTCATTTGTGGCACGCTCTCCATGCTCTGATTGATGGAGATATTGTGGAAGCACCTACACCCAGCCTTTACCTCCGAGACTGCACTGCTCTGGTGGACAGGAGATAAATTAGAATGCCAGACCATACAAAGACTGGTAGGCATGAGTTCTAAGTGCTGACTCCACAATCTTACCCTATTCTCTCCTACATGTTTGCTGTCATGACTGCATTTTTTTATTACCGCAGGAGATGGGGATAGTGATAGCAGGATGTAGGATAACACTTTAGATCCTGGCACTTGCTTAGGGATTAGCACAGTAAATGAATTACTTTAGTATTAATAAGAATGTACTCCATAAAATACTTTAATAGTATAACACATTTACAGATAGAATAAAACATTACATACACTTGTAAGGAATGTGGATCTCATGGAATTCTTTGTGTGTGTTCTTTTATAAATATGAATTGTAGGTTATACAACCCCAAATCAGAAAAAGTTGGGACAGTATGGAAAATGCGAATAAAATAAAAATGCAGTGTTCCTTACATTTACTTTGACTTTCATTTGATTGCAGACAGGATGAACCTGATATATTTCATGTTTTATCTGCTCAACTTCACTTAATTTATTAATAAATCTTCATTCCTGCATTTCAGGCCTGCAACACATTCCAATTTAGGGCTAGTTATGAGGTGAAAAAACTAAATAATGATGCGATTTTAAACAGGTGACGTCAACAGGTGATTGTAATCATGGTTTGGTACAAAAGCAGCATACAGGAAAGGCTGAGTCTTTGATGAGCAAAGATGATCAGAGGATCTCCAGTTTGTCAACAAATGTGTGAGAAAATGATTGAAATGTTTAAAAACAATGAACCTCAAAGAAAGATTTGAAGGGATTTGCATATTTCTCCCTCTACAGTGCATAATATCATTAAACCATTCAGGGAGGAATTTCAGTGCGTAAAGGCCAAAGGCGCAAGCTTAAGCTGAACGCCTGTGATCTTCGATCCCTCAGATGGCACTGCATCAAGAACCACCACTCAACAACAGCTGATATAATCACATGGACAAGGGATTATTTTTGGCAAACCTTTGTCAAGCACCACAATACAGAGTTACATGTACAAATGCCGCTTAAAACTTTACTGTGCAAAAAAGAAGCCTTATGTCAACCATGTCCAGAAGCGGCGTCGACTTTTCTGGACTCGGAGCCATCTAGGATGGAAACGTGTATTGTGGTTAGATGAATCAGCATTCCAGGTCTTTTTTAAAAAAAATGGATGCCGTGTGCTCCGGACCAAAGACGAAAAGGACCATCCAGACTGTTATCAACAACAAGTCCAAAAGCCAGGGTCTGTCATGGTATGGGGCTGTGTCAGTGCCCTTGGCAAAGGTCATTTACACCTCTGTGATGGCAGCATTAATGCAGAAAAGTACATTGAGATCTTAAAGCAACATATGAGCACACATATAGAGCACACATTACAAATGCATGGCTGCGGAAGAAGAGGGTATGGGTACTGGATTGGCCTGCCTGCAGTCCTGACCTGTCCCTAATAAAGAATGTGTGGAGAATTTTGAAACGAAAACTGCGACAATGACGACCCCGTACTGTTGCACATCTTAAGACGTGTTTGCAGGAACAATGGGACAAAATAAAAGCTGAAACACTAAATCACTTGGTATCCTCAGTGCCAAAACGTCTTTTAAGTGTGGTGAAAAGGAAAGGCAACATTACAAAGTGGTAAATGCTTTATAAAACATGAAATATCTCAGGTTCATCCTGTCTGCAATAGGCAAATTAAATGTAAGAAACTCTGTGTTTTTATTTTATTTGCATTTTCCATACTCTCCCAACTTTTTCTGATTTGGGGTTGTAAAAAAATAATAAAATACATTTTAAAACTGAACAGTTTTAGTCTCTGATAGCAGCAGTGGAGATAAATATGACTCAGTGATGACTGACAGAAAGAAAACAAACCTGGAAAGATTTCCTTTACCTCAGGGGTGCCATCAACAAACATTATTATGTTCTCTGAGATGTGCAAAAATCTGCTTGTTTTCGAAATACTGCAGCACTGAGACCCGAACTATGGCTTGAGGAACAAGGGTCCCTGAAGAGCATCAAAGCAATGACACTTTCCAAAAATAAGCAGGATGCCCTGATTTGCATTGCATGTGATTGGTGCTAGCTGCTCCAGGATATCAGAGCTCTCATACAGTCATGAAGGCTCAGAGGAAACATGAGCTTCAATATCACCTAAACCTTGCACTGCTGATGCAGGATAACATACGACTGTAATTATAGTGGTTCCTACAGGGAATCTGAAAGGCTGGGCCAGATTGTGGATCCATATGTTAGTATATACAGAAATAATAAAATAAAGTGTCTTTATGTCAACTGGTGAAGCAGTGTAAAGCTTCCTAAGATTAGATTTTTATGTATGACCACTGCTGTACCTGTAATATTTGTAAATATATTACAAATTACAAGCAGAAAGATTATTTAACTGAGATGTCTAAAAGATTATTGATTATTACTTAATTATTTTAACATACGTTATTAGCAACAAGTTTTAACAATATGAGGTTATATAGACCACTTAATATAAAATGACTATTCACCATGTTGTACTAGCAAATAATTCATTCATTCATTCCTTGTCTGTTTCACCACCGACTTCCTTTATCTTGGTCAGGGTCATGGTTGGTCCAATTTATCAGGCAAGTGGCAGGAAACACCCTGGACAGGTTGCCAGTCCATCACAGGGCAGACACACATCCACACACACGCTAGCTCCAATTGGCCTGACTGCATGCCGTTGGACTTGTGGGAGGGAACTGAAGCACCAGAGAAAATAAAAGGATCCACACAGAAAGGACCCCGGCTCCCTGGCTGGGGAATCAAACCCAGGGTCATCTTATTGTGAGGTGACAGCACTACCCACTGCAACACTGTGCCTGCAAATAACTGCATTTAGTAAATAATTTCTGCTGTTCTGTCTTATAACATTAGTATTTATGAAGCCATGGATTAAAAATGTGATTGCAATTACAAAGGCAACTGTAATGTTTTTAAGGAACCATTTACATATAGTTTCTTTCATTTGTTGGAGTATAATACATATATTTCATTACCTTAACTAAAGGACCCTTTAAAATCACTTTTTAAAAAGTATACAAATACAATTCTAGGTCATAGAAACTTGTGGTGATCAGGGATGTTGGGTTGCTGTCGTTCTGCCTCTCTTGTCCGATCACTCAGGTTTGATGACGGTGGGGGAGGTGGGTGCTGATGTCCTGTGAAAGCCTTCATGACTTTCATGACTAATTATGCTGTAATAATTAGGGGTGCCGAAGTCTCATGCTACTCTCTGCAGAACTGACATTTTTACTCTTAACGATTTCACATTTCAACTACATTTTCTGTTGTTTTACCCCGAGGTGGTTTTGACGGAAACCTGTTTACCCACCTGAGGTTGAATCCTGCAAGTCGAGATTGCCGTGCCAACAATGCTGCTCCTGCTAGATGTGATTTTTCATGTATCGGTATTCAGAGAGACAGGACCTAAGATTACTTGGACAGTTATATTGTATGTGCAATGTGGGCTTTTTTTCTTAGACAAACATTTAAGCGAACAATGCTAATATCTAGAATTATAAAAGTATACACTGTAAATGTAGTGACCTATAAAAGTTTAGTTAAATTAAAACAAATATACATTAAGAATTTACAATGTAGTAGGGTTCTTCAAAAAGTTTCCACATTTTCTAACTATAATTTAATAATTATTTAAGAATCTCAAAAACAAATTGCATCACTTTTCTACATAGTCATCTTCTGATGCATTTTCCCAGCGTCATACCAACTTTTTAATGCCATCAGCAAAAAAAAGTGTTTGGTTAAGCGTGTAGCAACTGATGCACCACTGATTTCACATCATCAGCACATGAAAATGGTGAAACATGAAACAGACTATAAGCTCTCTCAGTCTTTCAGACACGACCAATTACTACTCCTTCTGCCCTCACCATTTCCAATGAGAATATAAAAGTGCTGAAACTTCTTGAAGATCCCTCTTGAAACATTTTGCAGATCCCTACTCTTTTGCAGCAGATCTAACATATTTTAAAGACAAAATGCAATCCACCTTAACAGTCTTTTTTTGTAATGTTTTGCTTAAAGCCAAGTTTGTTTGTTTGTTTATTAGGATTTTAAAGTCATATTTTACACTTTGGTTACATTCATGACAGAAACAATAGTTACTCATTAAGATTAATCACTTCACAAGTTTAATGTCAAACACAGTCATGGACAATTTAGTATCTCCTATTCACCTCACTTGCATGTTTTTGGACTGTGGGAGGAAACCCACGTAGACATGGGGAGAACATGCAAACTCCACACAGAAAGGACCCGAACCGCCTCACCTGGGGATCGAACCCAGGACCTTTTTGCTGTGAGGCAACAGTGCTACCCACTGAGCCATCGTGCCGCCCCGCTTAAAGCCAAGTAGTTAAATAAAATTGACATAACTTATTATATAATAGATTATGGGCAAATTATTATGGGCAATATTATTTATTAATATTAATTTCTGTTTAAAATAATTTGAATACTTGCATTTTTATCAAAATAATGTGCTTTGCTTTAAAGATGCCTAATAATGATGCTAAACAGCCTGCTGATTTTTAATCAGATGGAAATGGCAATGTCTCTTGAATCATAAGTGATCCATCATGCTACATACAGTGTAATTAAGAGGCTCTTTGTATTTTCTTCTAGGGGGTCAAATGGTTTGGCATCTATTAAACAGTGCACTAAGGCAGATGGAGCTTAGTCTCACAGTTTCTAGGGCTTTGTGTTAATGAGGTAAAACTTGAGGATTACACATTAACCACTTTTTCTCATGAGAGATACACAATATGACCAGAGATTTAAACCATGAGCTTGTTGGACAACACATTCCCAAACCATGGACAGTACCATACCCTTGTGAGTATACCAGCCTACACTAAATTTCAGAGGGAATAAGTGTCCAATCTAAGGGGCATTTTAAACAAGCACTGATGGTTAATAGTGTGGTGATGTGGAGAAATAGTCAGCTAGATAGCTAGCTAGACAGGCTGCTCCGGACTAGATATAGCTGATTTGTTGCTAGTCACTAGAGTTGGGTTGTTAGGAAGGGTTGGTGCTGGAGCCTATCCCAGGTTTATCCTAACCTATCCCCACATACACTCACCCATTTACCTATAGGGCAATTCAGTGTCTCCAATTAACCTGACTGCATGTTTTTGGACTGTGGGAGGAAACCCACGCAGACAGGGGAGAACATGCAAACTCTGCACAAAAAGGACCTGGAACGCCCTGCCTGGGGATCAAACCCAGGACCTTCTTGCTGTGAGGCAACAGTGCTATCCACCGAGCCACCTTATTAGCCTTATTAGCCCATATCTTATTAGAAAAAGCTAAATTTTTGTTGTTGCCCAACCAAATAATTCAAATGCCCTCATAGGTATATGATCCCTGACTCCTTGACTCCAGTATATATGATCCTTGACTCATGAAGTCAAAGAAAGATTTTTTGGTATATATATACATATATATATATATATATATATATATATATATGTATTTGTTATGCTTTTTATTTGATTTGAATACATTATACTGTATGCATTTTAACAATTCATTAATAGTGGTAGCTCAGTGGTTAAGATAATGAACTAGTAATCAAAAGGTTGCTGCCAATTTGCCACTGTTGGGCCACTGAGCAAGGCCCTTAACCCTCAGTTGCTCAAACTGTATTCAGTCATAGCATTCAGTTGCTGTGCATAAAAAATCCACTAAATGCTGCAAATATAAATGAATAATCTAAAATGTCTAAATTGGAATACAAACATGTCTCACTTCTTTAGAGTAATTAATCTCATTCAACAAATCCAAAAATCTTTTGTGTTTTTTCTAATCAGTTGAGGTAAATAATACCTGAATAACAGTAGCCGTGGATGGTTGTAAAAATAGGAAAGGAAGGTAAGTTTGATGAACTAGGGCAAATTCAGGCATTTAAAACACAGATACATTTAAAGCAGCAGTAAAGAGATTTGGTCTGCAACTAAACAGCTAACAATCTTAATATACACAAAATACAACAGCAACACAGTAGGCAATCACTCATAAAAGCATACTAGAATTGTAATTGTTACTTTTGGGGATATTGTTGGCACAGTTGTGCTGTTAAAGCTGTTCTTACATTTTTAATGGGGTGGTCTTACAACAGAACTACAAAGTGTGTAGCCTGGGTGGGAATGACATTTGTGTTCTGTCCTTCATGTGACCAAACACCGATTAGGCATAACATTATGACCACCTTCCTAATATTGTGTTGGTCCCCTTTTTGCTGCCCCCTATGCAACAACACCTTTCTATCAGAACCAGCATTAAGTTCTTTAGCAATTTGAGCTACAGTATCTCGTCTGTTAAATCGGACCTCTCGGGCCAGCCTTCGCTCCCCACATGCTTTACTGAACCTTGGCCGCCCATGACCCTGTCGCCGGTTTACCACTGTTCCTTCCTTGGACCAGTTTTGATAGATACTGACTACTGCAGACCGGGAACACCCCACAAGAGCTGCAGTTTTGGAGATGCTCTGATCCAGTCGTCTAGCCATCACAATGTGGCCCTTGTCAAACTCACTCAAATCCTTACGCTTGCCAATTTTTCCTGCTTCTAACATCAACTTTGAAGATTAAATGTTTACTTGCTGCCTAATATATCCCACTAAGAGGTGCCATGATGAAAAGATAATCAGTGTTATTCACTTCACCTGTCAGTGGTCATAATGTTATGCCTCGTTGGTGTATACTATACAAATGAATCTAAAGATGACACCCAAACTATTTGGCAATAAAATGTATCTAAAAAGGTTTGCTTTATTATCAACAAAGCTAGCACAAAAAAAACAATTATCCAAAAAACACTACAATTCTTACCTTTATTGTATGACAGACCGGGTTGCTAGGTCCAGCAAAATATCCAACCCAAAGTCTGTCTTAAACCTGCCCTTCAAAAGCTGAAAGTCTGTGGTGTCTAAACCTTAGATTTTAATCTAAATTTTAATCTTAATCTAAACCTTAGCTCAAAATCTAAGGTGTCTTACACATTTGAAGAAAACATGCTATAAATAGCAAAATAATGACCAAGGTACTACTCTTAAATCTTTGTTAATCTTTGTTTTTAATGTTATATTCTAATGTATACCCTTTGTAAAGCATTTTTTTTACAATTGTATTATTATTATTATTATTATTATTATAGTATTATAATACACAATATTAATAATATTATTATAATATTTTATAATGATTTCAGATCCAAGTCAAGAACATTTAATAGTAACAAAATTAGCTCTAAGGGGACTGAAAATTGATTTACTTACAATGAGGGATATGATGCTTTACTTGTTTAATCTCTTGGCCTAGCACCTAAACTAAAAGTATATTCTTTGAAATAAAACCTGCTGAGAGCATAAGAAAAGCAACTTCCCTCTGCTAGAGTATATCATTTTCACATGGTAAATATTCTTATTTTGCAAACCACCAAATGTTTTACCACGGCAAAACACAATCAAGCACAGAATAGCAAAGAAAATTGAGATGTACTGAGCTGTGCCAAGATTTAGATTAGAGTTGTTGAATGCATATTTATTTCTGTCTGCACTATAGGTAGCTTTTCATGTTTGAACACCTCCATCATAGATCTGTGTTGTTGTTCAAAACATCAGTCCCTTTCCCACAAGAAATGAGTGTTTTTGTTTAGTACAGAAGACCACTCAGTCTGTCTGTCATCAGTCATTCTGACATTGGTCTCTGTCTACTTATTTGACAGTGTATAACTAAAGTTTCTTACAAGTGAGGAAACATAGAGCTCACATTGAAAGGTTGAGATGGTCAGTCCAGACTTCTTTATCAGATTTCACCTCCTCCTCCTGGGAATCCCTGGACCTTCCTAAACCAAAAGTAAGATATTAAGTCTGCATTCTGTGCCTGTGGTCTCGGACAATAGAGACCAGCCCTGACCAGCTCCAGTGGGAACAAGCTATTGAATGTCCAAACCAATTCAACTGGCTTTCACTTTAAATCAGCAATAAAAATTAAACATAATGACAAAGCTTACGTACCCAATAGAGAAGCTCTATTTGGTTATGGTTATTACCTTGTAATCCACCACCATGGAACAGCACTGTGAAAGTTTTATTTCCCAGTGCTGTTTTTTACTGCCAGTCTAGTATTATTCAGTTTAGTATAATATACTTTGGTGGTAAGACCACAACATGACCCCAGGTTAACACTTCGGGTGGTTAGCCTTGTTACCAAGGCAGATAAGAGCAAAAAAGTGGGTAGAACCCTTGATCACCAGAGGTAAATAGTTTATTTATTTATTAGGATTTTAACGTCATGTTTTACACTTTTTGATTACATTCATGATAGAACAGGTAGTTACTCATTACACAAGTTTAACATCAAACACGTGGACAATTTTGTATCTCCAATTCACCTCACTTGCATGTCTCTGGACTGTGTGAGGAAAACAGAGCACCCGGAGGAAACCCACGCAGACACAGGGAACACATGCAAACTTCACACAAAAAGGACCCATACTGCTCCACCTGGGGATTCAACCCAGGACCTTCTTGTTGTGAGGTGACAGTGCTACCCACTTAGC